>NC_136518.1:17272803-17530303 GCF_053919585.1 Euprymna scolopes | reverse complement strand
TATTTAAATACAAACCTGTATCAGAATTTAAATTACATTTCATTGGAAATGAAAAAAAATCAAATCATTAATTTAAAAACGTTTTATTTAATATGCATGGTGATCTCGAAAAGCTGTTACACCACAATGCAACATAGCCTGAGACAGAATCAGACAAACACCTTTAAATACCTTGCTTGTACTAAACCAAGTACGTCCAAGGATGGAATACTGTTGCCATATCTGGGCAGGAGCTGCCAAAAACAGCCTATCATGCCTTGACAGAGTACAAAATAGACTTCGTGGTTTAGTGGGGGATGCCCTTTTCTCTACCCTGCAACCCCTCTCCCACAGAAGAGACGTTGCGAGCCTATCCTTGTTTTATCGTTATTTTCATGGCAGGTGCTCGTCTGAACTCCAATCCCTGGTCCCCCCTCGCCAATCTTTCACGAAAAACACCCGTCTAGCTGAATCCACTGTGAAAAATTTCCCCCACTCTATATCTGTGCCTAAATCAAAACGCGGATTTCATGAACAAAGCTTCTTTCTTAGAACTGCACGCACGTGGAACTCTGTTCCGTCTGCCTGCTTCCCTCCGGACTACAACTTGGATGTCTTCAAGTCTATTGTTAACAAATTTCTAATGAACCGCCCCCTTAAGTAAACACTTCATCAAATCTCCTCACTAACGTAATGTACTTGCAATAACCCTTATCCCTGAGTGGCTTCCGGGCCTTGATAAGTGGTGATCACTGTGTAAAAAAAAAAAAAATAAAAAAAACCCACCGTATGGAAAGTGTGACACAGAAATCGAGGAGAGAATTAGGCAATCTAAGACAACTTTTAACGGCATGAAATGCATTTTTACCAACAATAAGATAAGCCTCAGACAAAGATATGTTATGGGAGCCAACGTATGGTCAATTTTTCTATACGGATGCAAATGCTGGACGACTAGAAACAGTGGAGATGTGGTTCATCCTGATAATATGAAACTAGATAACTTGCAGAACTGGTCACAGGACTGGTTGCTTCGTTTTCACCCACAGAAATAAAGCATCCTGAAACTAGGGAGCAGGAGATCAAAGGCTAAATCCACATTGAAAGACAACTCGCTTGGAGTGATAACACTGGAAGAACATGATCATGAGAAAGACCTAGGTGTCTACATCGACAACAAACTGAGTTCCAAGGAACATGTAGCTAAATCCATCGCAAAAGCAAATAAAGTTGTCGGGATCATTTGGCGCACTTTTGACTTCCTCTCGAATAAGTCTTTGTGCAACTCTACAAGAGCCTTCTGCGTCCTATCTTGGAGTATGGCCACTTTGTCTGGCAGCCACACCATAAGACCTTATGTAGTGATCTGGAAGACGTACAGCGCCGAGCAACCAAGCAGCTGGCATCACTGAAGGACAAGCCATATTCTGAAAGGTTGAGAACCCCGAGACTACCCACTCTTGAGCATCGGAGAAATCGTGGTGACATGATCGATCTCTACAAGTACATCCATGGGATCTATGATACAAGAAAGCCGTCTTTTCAGATTGCCAAAAACAGCGCAACCAGGGGGAACAGACTTAAAATTGTAAAAAAACACTGTAGGCTAGATGTCCGCAAAGAGACCTTCTCACAGAGGGTTGTCAACACATGGAATGATCTCCCAGATGCAGTTGTACAAGCACAAACGGTAAACGCATTCAAAAGCAGACTTGACGCCCATTGGAGATTGCTGTCGAGTTTACATTGTCCATCTTCCTAAATGGAAGTGCAAATTCCTGTGTTTCTGTGCCACGCATGCCACAAAGTTGTCTAGGAAATTTTTCCCTTGGAACGATGAACACGTCCAAAACCTGGACCTCAAACATCTATATGTTAAAGTCAAAGTCAAGTCAAGTCAAATCCTCATGGACAAAAAGAAAAAACAAATGCAGAAGTAATGGCCATGGCTGGATACAAGAGATCCCTTCTCAATAACACCAGAGAAAAACATCTCACATTTTTCAGCCGTGACAGACTAGTAAAACTATTTAGGGGTGGCAAAATATGCGGAAACAAGAACAGAGCACAAAATCTACAGACAGTTTAAACAAATTTGCACCGAATAAAGAGGGCACCAACAATGAGCTGATGAGAAAGGCCGAGAACAGGTAAGAATAGAGAGCCATGATCGTCGATGTCTGAACGACTAGACCAGGCACGTGAATAAGAAGAATTGCTAATATGTTCCGCTTTGACAGATTTCAATACGCAATTACAATTGTGTGTTAACTATTTTATCTCTGTGCAAAATCAAGAACATATGCTTCTGAATTTTTTAGATGAAAATTTGTACTATTTTGGATTCGCCAGACTACTGTTCTTATCATGAGTGTCATTTTCACAATCTTTCGGTCGATGTAACCTCCCACCTTCTTCACGTAAATCTTGTCGAACTCGGAAAGGTTTCTTTCGAACTCGGGAATTTGGAAGGAATTTTGAGCGGAACCTTTCATATACTTCACGGGGGTAGCATGCCCTCGTTCCGTCAGCCATAGCTGGGTAGAGGTCTTAAGTAATTCGCAATTGCATTACAAACCGATTACTGAGTAGACCTTGTATAGAATTAAACACGACATGGGAACCGTTAATTATAAAAAATAAATAATATATGCAGGAATAAGTAAACAATAACAATAATATATATATTTATAAATATGCAGTGATATCTGTATAATTATAAAAATCAAATCGTCTTGCTTGCTTTAGTATTTAAACCGTCCTTCCGCTTCCGGTTTAAGAGTCCGGTTTAGGATCTCCGGTTTCGAGCAAACACTTGATACATACAAAGGATATGGGCGAGATTTATTAATTGGTGGTAGGGGTGTATACAAAAAGAGGGAATGGGGTGAAGGTGGGGGTGATAAGTTCCAAACATTTTCAAAATACGTAGAAACACTTCAAAACGTGTGTGCAAGGCGACTTTTTATTTTACTTTTTTCTTGGGATTTGGTTCGAAAATGTCTCACCTTTAAATATTACTCAATGAGTTAATGGTTTCCTGATATTTGTGAGGCTATTAACACATACACACACACACACACACACACACACACACACACACACACACACACACACACACACACACACACATAAATAAACTAGAGTGGACCTGTACAATTCACACTCTCTCTCCTTGTATTTTTTCCGTTCGTTTTTTTCATTATTTTTTCCCCCACGGATTAAACCCCTCTTATATAAAGGGGTTTTTCATATAATCTAAGGGCAATGATGTTAAAACCATTATTGTCCACTGTATTGTTTTCACTGGTCGCCATGTTTGTTTTCGTGCGGACGAAATTGCGTATTGCTTTTACTGGTCGCCATGTTTGTTTTCGCGTGCGCATGCATTCAATTTCTGCGCGTTTATAAACTAATTTTGTATACTTATTATTCCATCGCTAGCTATTACATATACTGACCCCAAAACGGTCACGGGTAGTCCAGTATATACATAGTAATATATAGAAATAATAATTAGTAATGAATAGCGATATCTACAACTAGTAATGAATAGCGATATTTACAACTAGAAAACACCGTGGAAGTCAGTGAAATCAAGATCAAAATGTGAAGTCAAATGTTGACACAGTGTGTGAATAAATGTTATATGAAATATAACTTTGTGTGACGTCATCTTTCGAAGAAACGGATATGTGAATTTTTCCCGGTTATTACTGTCATGTTAATTGTTCATCGAACCCTTAAACGCTTAAAAACCCTGTCTATTATATAGACTGTTGCTATTATATGCACTTCTCTCCTTCTTTACCAAAGAACATTCGATAACTACAAATATATTTAAAGCCCCTCTCTTTGGGTAGAGCACTGTCGTAAATATTCTACTCCCCTATTTAATTGGCTGAAAAATACGAACCTCGCTTGGTAGGCTGTCAATGCGATAGTTCTAGGTTCAATCCTTCCGTGGGTCGATGGGTAGACTGTCAACGCGATGGTTTGTTTAAAATAAGCATTTGTCGAGGTATTTATTTCCTGTGTGTTGACGTGTAGGAATACAAAAAGTCTTATATATATATAAATATATATATATATATATATATATATATATATATATATATATATATATAGTAATCCACATACAGTACTGTTTCGCTGTTTCACACACATATATATATATATATATATACATATATACACAGTTCAGATCTAATAATAATAAATCAGTTTATAAATAATATATATGTATATATATATATATATATATATATATATATATAATTTAAAGGAGATTAGAACAATAGTCTAAAGAGCTGAGTGTATTTTAATGTAACAGTGAAATTACTAGTTTAATTAAAATACAGGAAATAGAAAGTGCTCGTTGTAATTTAGATATATAATAAGCTCGATAATTAAAATTTGATTTTTAAATTAAAAAATTTTTTTTTTAGTTTTTAAATTATAAAGCACATTCCTTAATATATATATATATATATATATATATATATATATATATATATATATATATATATATATATAATTTAAAGGAGATTAGAATAATAGTCTAAAGAGCTAAGTGTATTTTAATGCAATAGTGAAATTACTAGTTTAATTAAAATACAGGAAATGCTCGTTGTAATTTAGATATATAATAAGCTCGATAGTTAAATGTCCTAGAGCTAATTCAATATTAAGTAATGTGATTTATAATTTAAAAATTAAAAAAAAAATTTTTAAATTTAAAAATCAAATTTATTTTTGGTGTCTTTTCAATTCAATAGAAATCCTCCTAAATTTGCTGATGAGGAGACCGTGCTTACCAAAAAAACTATGTATAATTGTTCTACGTAACTTCATGTATACCACAAATAAAAAGCACGGATTTCCGAAACGATCGTACAGATAATTGACTTTGTTGTTGTTCCTTCTTATGAAACTGATTTTTAATTTAATTAAAATTTGATTTTTAAATTAAATTTTTTTTTTTTAAATTTTTAAATTATAAATCACATTACTTAATATTATATATATATATATATATATATATATATATATATATATATATATATATATATATATATATATATAAGGCGCAAAGTTCAAAATAACAAATACGTTTCTGGAATAAAAGATAAATATAAAAATATACAGTTTAGTTTTCAGACGCTAAACATGAATATATAGCTATATACAGTTCAGATTTAATAAGAATAAATAAGTTTATAAGCATAAAACATGAATGTATATGTATACACGGGGCAGATTTAATAATAATAATTAAGTTAATAAACAGAAAACATGATATGAAAATATGCAGTCTAGAGATTTTTTGTTCAATGTTATCCCCAAACACGCAACAGTGCATTAGACCACTTGAACTTCTGCATGCCAGTGCAGTTGGGAAATCAGAATCCCGGAAGAGAGTTCCAAAGTCTAGCAGTTCTGAGGAAAAACTATTGGAGTAGAAGGCTGTCACTTCTATATTTTTTCGCCAATATCTGTTCAAACGACATTTGCAAAACAGCATGAGTGGATATTATTTAGATTTGCCCGTTCGACCTGCGCATTTGAAAATCGTGTGTTTACCGAACAATCAATGTTCGAATAATAGTATTTGTAACATAGATTGAGACTAGCAACATCATGTCTCTGAGAGAGAGAGGGGGGAGAGGGAGAGAGAGGGAGGGAGAGAGAGGGAAAGAAAGGGAGAGAGGGAGGGAGAGAGAGAGGGAGAGAGTGAGAGGGATAAAGAGAGGGAGAGAGAGAGGGTGAAAGGGAGAAAGAGCGGGAGAGAGAAAGGGAGAGAAAGGGGGAGAGAGAGAGGGAGGGAGAGAGAGAGGGAGGGAGAGAAAGGGAGAGAGGGAGGGAGAGAGAAAGAGGGAGAAAGAGGGAGAAAGAGGGGGAGAGAGGGAGGGAGAGAGTCAATGCGAAAAAGAAGAAAGTGTAAAACACAAATGTAAAAATTAGATGCCAATCATCTATAAACGATCATCATTCTCGCCGAAATTGTGGACGCCATCACAGATGGCGCTGTACTTCCAGAAAAGATGAAGAATAAAAAGGACATAATTCCACCAATTTTACACAACAATACTTGTTTATATCTATACAATTTCAGGGTGGAACAATAGAAGTGGCACCCTAGAGAAAACAACACTACAGTCGTTTTTTTTATATTTTATTGAATTAAACTTAATTATGTAATAGAACTTCAATTAACTTTTATTATGTAATATTCAATTAACTTTAATTATGTAATATTCAATTAACTTTAATTATGTAATATTCAATTAACTTTAATTATGTAATAGAACTTCAATTAACTTTATTTGATTTCAATTAACTTAAATTTAAAAAAAAATTTAATTTCAATTAATTTAAAAATTTAATTTAAGTTAAATTCAATTTTTTTAGATTTAAATTTTATAAAAATTTAATTTCAATTAAATTTTTTTAGATTAAAAAAATATTTTTTTGAATTAAACTTTATTATGATGTAGAATTTAAATTTACTTGATTATGCAGTAGAACTGATATATCTTCTTCAGCCTCAATCACCGATACTGGGCCGGAATTGGGAGCATGACTTTTCAACAAGCACCAACAGGATCTCGGCGAATACTCGGCGGATGGCAGAGATAAGGCTGGCTTTTGTGTTGTGAGAGGTCATGTTGGTGATATTCTCGACATATGACCAAGTGAGGTAGTCCAGTGGGTTCTGGTCGGGTGAGGAAGGAGGCAGTAGAGTAGGGTAAAAGTCGTAACAATCCTTCTGAAGTCAAGCCTGGGTTTCTTTGGACTTGTGGACAGGCGCCGAGTCCTGCTGCCATACCCAGGGTCTGCCAGCGGCCACCTGATTGCACCGGGGGATCAACACATTCTTCAGCACATCCAGGTACACTTTGATGGTGACATTTAAGCCGATTGTGAGGTGGCATGATGCGACCCTCACTTGAAACCACACCAATGATAGTAACCGTGGCCGGAAACTTTGTTTTCATCACCTTGTGTACGTCCCTATTATGCGTGATAATCAAGCGATGCAGTTTAAATGTGCTGGTAATGGTCCTCACTTCCATCGGTAGAGAGCATGAGTTGTAGCGCGGCACATCTCCGATCTCGCTCATTGAACATTGTGCCACTTTCAGACATGATAGAAGGCTCCTATCATTTTTGGGATTTGTAAATAACTGGCCAACTAACAGATGGTCTGCTGCTGCAGCAGCAGCAGCAGCAGCAGCAGCAACAACAACAACAACAACAACAATAACAACAACAACAACAACAACAGAAATGAAGGAAACTGGTTTTCACCAAACGGAAATGTAATCATGTCGTCTTTTCTAGTGCGACAATTTTATCGTTCTACCTGGTACTAACAGCCCTAATTTAGTTTTTCTTTGTAACTATTATGAAACTTGTTTGCTTTTGCACGTATCGCATAAGATAGAAGCAAAGCGGTAACTGATGCGGGGTTAGGAGTAGAAGTCATATGCAAATTGTTGTATATTGATTTTTATTGGAGTAGATGATATATTAAATCGTGTCATGTGTTATCTAGTGGATGTAAGATATTGTTCTTTTAACAGACAGATAATCTATATATCTATAAAAACAGAGATGTGTGTGCCACAGACGATTTCTGATTGGTTAATCCAATAATCACATCTCCTAAAAAACTATGGTTCGTAGGCTCTTAATTTTACCATAAAATATTATGGCTTTATTTATTGTCCATCTTGGAAGGGTTTAATTTTTTTCTAACTTGCCATTTACAAATTAGAAAAATACGAAACTAACTTACAATCTAAAAATCGAACCTCCGACTCAACGTCCGCCATTCAGAAAGCAAACGCTGGACAGATTATTAGTACTACTACTACTACAAACAATACAGCACGAAAACACGCGCACACACGCACACACACTCACGTCCACTACCGTCCTTGGCTACGTCACGTTGTTATGGCAACACGATAAATACACAGTAAATTTTATTTTCTTCATTTCTACGCAAATATTACGCAAATGTAAATCATATAGAATATCTGTATGAATATAATTACACGTAATAGTTAAATAAAGATGATCATCGTATAAGAGAACCGAAAAAAAAAACTAATAGGGAATTTGTATAAAGTTGTATTTTCTTTTTAAATAAATAGAAAAAAGGGGTGTTGATAAGACTACCGATACTTATACAGTTTAGTGACGACATTAAAAAAATGGAAATATTGAAACAAACATTTTATTGTACATAACTGTTATAGACTGAAGTTCTCCGAGAAAAAATTTCACTTCATTTGATCAAGTAGTTTGTTCTTACAGCGAAAAACAATTATTTATCACGACGACGTCAACGTGGCCATTTCGGAAATGTACCTAGCAGAATACCTCCATTTTATGCCAAATTTCGCAATCTAGCCTTTTTTTCTCGCCATATTGAGATGCGCACAACACATCTGCAATTTTTTTACGTTTTTTTTTTTTAAATCTGGAATTTTTTTGCGTATTTTTTTTTTTTAAATAAGAATACTATTGAATATGCAAAGAAATTGAAGAATGCAAAGAATTGAAGAATTTTTATACGAGATTATTTTCGAAACATGCCCAGTTGGACACGCATGGATAACTTCGAAACTTCGTTTATTTACTTCTGTTACAAATTAAAAAAAAAAAAAAAACACTCCAAACATGGCATCTGTCTTCGCAAAAAAAAAAAAAAAAATCTCATTCTGGTGGGGGGGGGAAAGGGCTAGATTGGCCTAAAATGGAGGTATTCTGCTATGTGCGGCAGTTACCTGCCCTTGGGTTATTCCTGGGCCTGCAATAACATTTCCAAAATGGCCACGTTGACGTAGCCGTGATAAATCATTGTTTTTCGCTGTAAAAAAAAACTACTTGATCAAATGAAGTGAATTTTTTTTCGGAGAACTTCAGTCTATAACAGTTACGTACAATAAAAATTTTTTTTCAATATTTCCATTTTTTAATGTCGTCACTAAACTGTATAAGTACCAGACTATCAATACACACAAAAAAATATAGATTTATTTTTGGGTAAAGTTCCCCTGGGGTTTCCTTTCACTTCAGTAAATAATGGTATTTTGTTATATATATGGCGTACTATTATCCTTATATATATGATGTTCATGTTTATATATATGTATAAGTGATAGTGTCTGTGTGTGTCTGTGCGTCTGTGTGCATTTCCCTACGCTAAAACTCTGTCAATTTTAAGCCTACAGATTCGAAATTTGATATACAGGGTACTGAGATTTGGGAAATCGATGTGATAGGTTTTCGACAGAAATTTGGCGATTAAGTGGTCAATATTCAACAACTAGACCTTTGAGAACTCTACCAAACTCCTCCTACAATTTAAGGTCTGAACACGTGATATTTTATATATAGATTCCTTGGACATGGATCTAACTTATTAACTTTACTTGATCCCTAAACAATAAATGTTAAGAGGTCATAATAGGGGTCAAAGTTTAAAAAAATTGACCTTTTTTTTCCTCAGCATACACTTCAAAACACCTGGGCAACGCCGGGCACCGATTGCTAGTAAACATATAAATCGTATGTATGTTGTTAGCCAGGGGGACATGATATTGACGTGTAAACCGAGTCATGTTGTATCAGACTTATCAAACGGGATATTTTTACAGTTCATATGTAAGAATAATAATATGTGCTTCATACCTTTTTCTTGAAGTGTTCTTTTAACTTTCTGCTGCTCCGTGACGAACCATGAAGCGATCAGCACCATGTAATTAAGACACCTGTTCTTCTCTGTGAAAACCATAAAACAACTCTTTATATTTTTATAATATAGATTTATTACAGTTGTCTCAAATGGTTTTCATAGGATCTGCAGTTTGTCTACATTTTTTATTCTTACAGCTCGCTCCCTAGCTGTCTGTCCACCCCTGCCTAGACGTCTGACCGCTCTGGTGGTCAATCCTCAAATCTCTGAATCTCTCCCAAACTAACTACATCACGTGTTCTCTTACGTCACCTAATTACGTGTCTCAGACCAACCTAATCCACAGCTAGTTATTTGTTTATTCAAAACCCCAAAATAATTTTTACATACATTTTATATTTTCACATTCCTTTTGCGATTCACACGTCAATCATTTCTAACGCAATTTAATTGTTTATTCTTCTAATCATAATTACTGATCCAGCGACCATCCGTCGCTCAAATCAATTAATAAGAATACAATAACAATAATAATAATAATAATAATAATAATAATAATAATAATAATAATAATAATGTTTTGACCATTGACACCGCTTGCCACAGTTAACAGATACTACGCTATGATCACAGCCTAAAGGGTTATAACATTACAAAATGAGCAAGCCGGCTGCGTGATGTGATGTCACAGAAGAGATAAAAAAGACACGCATAAAGAGAAACACGCATCAGACACGGGTTCGAGACGTAAAGGATTCAGGTCATGTTCGGAACATGAGAGATCGGAAAAGGACACGTTCAAGACACGAGTACTCAGAGAAGTAGGAGGTGAGAGTATTCGAGACGCGTGAGTCTAACGTTTGTGACAAAAAGTCACACGCGGCCAAAAAAAGGAGAAACCAACTGTTTTAATATTTAGAAAAAATACGTTGTTGGTAAAATGCATATATAAAGGCTTTTGTTTTAAAAAAAAAGTGCGTTAAGTTTTTTTTCTTCTTTCTTTTGTTTTCTTGCGACGGAAGCTACAACGTGTTGGACCCGTTAAAATGTAGTGACACCGTTAAAAAATAGTGTACAACGTTATACTACGAATAAACTTACATTTGCGAGCATTCAATCTCCTGATTAAGAATGAATAAATGAGATAACGGATCAGTTATAACACACGACAATCTTCCACCATTGCAAAGATCAGTGAAACAACTTGACATCCAATTTGAACACATTGATTAATGACGTCATTGTTCTCATTAATATTGTTCTCTAACTCACGAGGACATTGTCAAGCCGGACTTTTGAAGGTCGAACAATATTGCATAACAGTTCGAATTGAAACGTTCAAATTTGAAGGTCAAAGAATGAAGCCGGAGATAAGCTTAAGAAGAAATGAGACAAGGCGGAAATTGTGCAACCATGTGATTTTCAGGCGAAAGTTTCTGTCTCTCTGTCTTAGTTGGCACACACACATACACCCACACACTCACACACATACATACACATACACAAACACATATGTATAAAGATTTCTCGGTTGAAGTAACAGAAATAGTCGCAAATGTCTGTCATCTAGTAGGATATACCATCCACACGAAGACAAAATCATAAGAAAATTAACACACACACACACACACACACACACACACACACACACACACACACACATATATATATATATATATATATATATATATATATATATATATATATAAAACGAAATACCAAGGTCTTATGTACGACATAAATAGAAATTGGAAGTTTGGGAAGATCTTTATCATTCCAGTAATTCTAGAAGTGACTTGGCTCATGAAAAACAATCTGAAAAATCTCCTGACAAATATATCAGGCGAACCAAGTGCAAGACAGATCCAAACAATTGCACTTTAAGAGAAGGTATGAATCTTCTTTTTTCTTTGTTGGACTATATATGAGATGGCGAGTGAGATACCCCATCCCCAGCTTGTTCAAAATTATAAGAAAATTAAATAAGAGTGATACATAGTAGAAATTAATATAATATACAGTTTAGTATATATATATATATATATATATATATATATATATATATATATATATATATATATATATATATATACGTTTTTATCAACAATGATGCTGAGTTAAACTGAGATGAGGAGTAGAACAGTGCCCAATACCAAGGTTTAATGTACGACATAAGACATAAAAAGAAACTGTAATCTTACGAAGGGCCTTCCAAAAGTAATGCCTCCTATTTTTTATTTCACTCGAATGGATCAGAGAGGAGTGCAAATTGTATTGTTATGATAACTGACCTTATGCATTTATTACCTTCAAGTCTCATCTCTCTGTTGTAGGTATTTATGGTGTAAGACTCGAAGAAAGCAACCCCTGTCATGCATTTATATAATTGTAGATAGAGATATAGAAATCATGCTGCAATGAAAGTGTGTAAACGTCCGTTTTTAGTACGAAAATTAATTTGTGAATGTGCACCTTTTAAACTTACTAATGAAATTGTGAACAAACACACAGACACAAATATGACTTTGTTAAAATGGTTAACTGCGTTCGACATTAAATTAGAAAATGAAGATTGATATGCTGTAAAATAAAAGCATTATCCGCACTGAACAAACCACTTTGCAATAGAATAATATCGAACAGGATTAAATTCTCCGGAAGCTACGTTTTATAAGCGGATTAGGATTTAAGATGCCATGCTCCGAAGTTAATCCTCGGATTCGACAAAGCCAACATTTGCTAAATGACGTTTAGCCGAAAAAGAATGGTGCGGTTGAAAACGCATTAAGCAGTTGCGCCTTTTAATAAATGCGTAAAGAGTAAGTTTATAGTATAAACACGTTCCTATAATTATTAACTAATAGCGTGCGCATAAGCAGGCGAACCTCACAATTGACCTAAGATAAAATTGCACATTTTCCCAAAATAAAGTGATTCAATACAGGAAAAAGAGTAAATTAATAATAAAAAAAAAAATCAATTATGTGACGTTTTTACAAAATACTTTCTTTTACTCACTTTCATCCAAAACAACGCATATCGCGACTTTGACATAAGAGGTTAATAATCGGGAGCACGTCTAAAGAAGATTAACAAGATATTTGTTCACGTTACATTTGAACTTCTGCATTTCGGTACAGTCAGGGAAGCAGGTAGCAGAAAAGGAATACAAAGTCAAGCTGTTCGAGGGGATAATCTATTAGAGTAGAAAGCTTTCCGGCATTTAGGGCCCTCAACAGTGAAGAGGTGTGATTTTGCTGCTAAGCGGGTTTGTCGTGTACAATGTACGTCGAGGGGGTACGTTAATAACTTCATCAGAGCACATTCTATTAAAAGACTTGTAAAACAGGCACTGGGATGAAAAAATTGAAGCGATGGGACGGATTAGATGGAGACCCTTTTTTTGAAATATATCCAAGAAGGGGACACACGTGGTTGTACGATAAACCACACCTGTCTTGTGAACTGAAAATAATACTGTTTCTGCTTTATCGTTATTTCCACGGCAGATGCTCGTCTGAGCTTTAATCTATGGTCCCCTTTCGCCAAACTTTCACGAAAAACACTCGTTTAGTCAGAACCACTACCAATAGTTTCCCACACTCTTTATCTGTGCCTAAACCTAAATGTAGATTCCATGAGCAGAGCTTCTTTCTTAGAACTGCACGCCCGTGGAACTCTCTTCTGTTGGCTTGCCTCCCACGTGACTACAATCCGATTGTCTTCAAGTCCAATGTAAACAGGTTCTTGATGAACCGTCCCCCTATGTAATCCAACTTACAAAAATCCCACTACCTATGTTAAAAATGCTATAATCACATTGACTATTGTATACCCATTAACCCTTATCCTTGAGTTGTCTCTGGGCCTTGATAAGTGGTGATTTCTGTGCAAAAAAAAAACAAATTAAAATGAAATCAACAAAAACGTCATATGGAGGCCGGTTAAGAGTGTGAGTGTAGGTACTCTTTCCTCTTTCAGCAACGTTGAGGTTTGAAAAAGAACAGAACAAATGAAGCATGCATGGTCCCCCGTGAGTGCATAGTGAACGAGGCATAAATTAATGACTAAGTTCAGCATTTGACCCCTCCTCCATTTAGCAAGAAAATTCCCAGGGGACGTCAAATCCCGGTGAAAATGAACAAACACTGCAGTTTTAGGCCTTAACATATGTAAATTTGAGTTCTGCACCATGCAAAAAAAAGAAATGACTAAGTCCATCATTTGCTCCATTCCTCCCATTTAGCCCCCCCCCCAAAAGGCATACACAGAAAATTTTGGACAAATATGGTAAAATAGTTCCAAAAATGGAGTGTTTCTATCAGCCCTAAAAGAGCCCCTGGGGGCACAACCAAGAGTTATCGCGAAGTATAAACAAACAGAATTATGTAGAAATCAGTTAGTTACAACTTTCCAGAAAATTTTATAAAAACCCAAGGTATCAATTTCTTTTTAAAAATAAGCACAAAAGTGTAAATTTTAGCCATTTTAACCCGAAGGGCACCCCTAAAATCCGTTCTGTTACGTTTTAGTCATATCATGTTTAATGTTTGTGCAAAATTTCAAAAAATTTCAAGGCGTAGTTATTGAGAAAAGTGCGACGGACGAACGGACGAACAGACAAGGGTGAATTTACAGGTCTACCCTCCTTTTGTCGGGGGAGCAAAAACTCTCCTATGAATCTATTACACAATATTCCTCAATACTCTCACACTAGAAATAATAAAGGCACATACACACACACGCACACACACGCACACACGCACGCACACACACACACACACACACGCACACACACACACACACACACGCACACACGCACGCACGCACGCACGCACACACACACACACGCACACACATACACACACACGCACACACACACACACACACACACACACGCACACACGCACACACACACACACGCACACACACACACACACGCACACACACACACACGCACACACACACACACACGCACACACGCACACACACACACACACACACACGCACACACACACGCACACACACACACACAAACACACATACTCCGAATGCAGACTACTTTCCCTTAACACAACTTAACTGAGTAATTGTTCATGTCGTCTCTCTTTCTGAAGATGAGATCAACCTCGAAAATTCAACCACCGATAGCATTCTTGGTTCCACACATTACGATGTTAAATAAATATTACGATATTAAAAACATTAACAGTCGGAAATTAATGAAAACTTTCAGTATTGTTATTTATTTTGTTTACCATGTCAAGCATCCAGCTGTTTTCTGATTGCTTTCATTGTCAGCCTCCAAACAAATCTCATTAATTTTTTATCGTCATTCTGCACACAAGGAAATCAATTTAATTGTCTGAACTAACACGAATAAGCATTGAACAATTCACTAATCTACAATTATATAAAAGATACCATGAATGCAAGTTCCTTCCTCGTAGGTTCCGAAACGGCTTAGCCTATCTTTTGCAAATTTCACACAAAGCTAATTTATATGTTTGGCAGTGTTCTTAGATATATTTTGTACAGAAATTCATCCGATAAGTATCGGAAATAGAAAAAATCCGATCTTACAAATAATCTTTCTCTCTTATAGGCAAAAAAAGAATAATTATTACATTTAATTTTACGTTATACCGGCCAAGGGAAATAGTAATATTTCAGCAAATCATTTCTTCTAATAAAACCCAGATTTATTGTCATCTGGAGATATATCTCAGTCGTAGAACATTCGATTACAGATCGAATGATCCCCTGTTCAAGACCGGGTGTACTTCACCATTTTATTTTAATTTTTTCTAATTAATGAGTTCAATTTACGATAAAAGAAGTGGCACTATTTAAAATCGCCGCAAATCATTTCTTCGTTTGCATATTTTAAAACTAAACACTAAACAGAAGTGACTTTTCCGGGGTATTTATCATGAAGGCCAAATATCAGCTGACGTGATATTGTAAGCAAACACAGACGGAATTTGATGAACGACATTATAATTATGATATTTTTTATTAAATTGTTTTTGGCGAATTATTCCTCGTAATATATAATAATCAAAAGAAGGTTGATTATATAATAATACATATGTAAATTGCATAAATTAAAATACCATGTTTAAGCGTATTGTATGACCGGGCAACGCCGGGTGTCCACAAGCTTGTTCAAAATATAGGATACCCATCTTGACACACCGCTTCTAGTTAAATCACCGATGTAAAACAGTGTTGAGCCTGGTCAGTACAAGATGGCTTCTGTTTGAAAATACATGGCGATGTATGTAGAGGACGGCGACACTTCACTCATAAAATAACCTGCAAAAACTAACATCGTTATTTTACCTTGGTCAGTATACACAGCGACTAATAATCGCTTGTGAATTTAACATTTCAAAGAAATTTCCCCTTTCCGTTGAAACGGGCGAAAAACGGTTATTTGGGAAATTGTATATAGTGATTGTAACTAGTCGTATGTTTTTTGTGAAAGTTTAGCAAGGAGGAATGATAGATTGGAGTTCAATCGAGCACTTCGCTTGCGGATCATAGTTTAGGGACACCTGAACTAGACTCTGTTTAATGTCGAAGAAAACAAACCCTGGCTGATGAAAACAAACGGAGATCTACAAGGTGTCGATGAAGTAACTGTAGGATTTTGAATTTAAATAAATTCTTTATTTTTTATATTTTTCTGTAATTTTAATACAATCTGACTAAAACATTGGGAAGTTTAAAAAAAATGCAGAATTCAAACAAGCTTTATTTATGAAAAAAAAAAATGTTGCCCATTTTTAGCTTCGCACATTTCTGCTCTTTTCCAAAGCAATAATGCTTTGGAAAAGAGCAGAAATATGCTTAATTACAGAATATCTGGATTTCGCTTTAACTCCCTCATTTTGTTCCTGATATTTTCCTTCAATTCTTGTGGCATTTGAGGTTTGTTAACATTTCTTTAAGATATCCTCACAAAACTTTTTATTGCGACTTGGGCAAAATATGAAAATGCCGTCGATAAGCTCTTTGACTCAAAACAATTGACCCCTGAATTTGACAAAGGAATTGCACAGCTTGCGTAGATGGTTCAGTGCTATACTTATCCATAATTAATTTCCAAACTATTATTTGTAAAATATCTGAAATAGAAAAAAAAATCATTAGTGGTTAAAATGACAAAGATTTTCGATCCTTCAGTGACTTTTTGGACACACTGGATTATCTAACACACACACACACACACACACACACACACACACACACACACACACACACACACACACACACACACACACACACACACACACACACATATATATGTTTGTGTGTATATCTATATATATATTTCTGTAGAAATATATTTTCTTATAATATACGTCAATCCTTATTTAAGAAGCTCAATGTAATTACAGAGCAATATAGAGAATAAATGACAAAAAGTTATATTCCAAAATTCATGATGTTGATCATCTTATAATTTATTCCTTTAATTCAGTTGACTTATACAATTCTTATCTGTTTCATAGCGCAAAATCAATCACTTAATTATTATATCAATCAGTGAATCTATTATGCCCTTAACTCATCAGAAGAAATAGCAATAATCAATCCGCCAAAAGGAATTGAAGTGTGATTCGACGGGATAAAATCCGAAAATTGGAAGAGAGACTGTAAATACCTTTTTATTTTTCCATTACGCCATTTGAATTTATTCATAATTTATTCTCTCTCTCCCTCCCCTCTCTCTCTCTCAATCTCTCTCTCTCTCTCTCTCTCTCTCTCTCTCTCTCTCTATATATATATATATATATATATATATATATATATATATATATATATATATATATTTACTATTTACAGAACATATGGAATGTTCAGTCTTACCGAATATGAAACAACCAAACGAAAAATATTATTTTTTACAGAATTTGTCCAATTTGTCCAATTTGGGGGATGTAATATTTTCATAACCATTAGACAGTTCAAGGGTGTGAAACACATGGAAAAACATAAAAGCGCATAGTTTGTGCGTTCAACATACGCATCTAGTGCACATTAAGACGGCTAGCAACCAAGAACACAGTTCGATTAATTAAGTCTTGTGCGTACGCGTGTTTAGCTTCATTCCCTCAATTATCTCCTTCCCCTGTGTGCCTCGTTGATTGTTCACTGGCGTGATCTCTGTTTCTCAAGATGAATAATCATCAAACATGAAACCACAAGAGGCTTGTTAACGATTTAAAGGTTGACTGGAGAAGATACCTTCATAATTAATTAATTTTCTTCCTTATAAAATACAATCTAAATTAAGTTGTTATATAAGTATAATTAATTTTTTCTAAATTAACTTTACTTACCTAATTTAAGAATTTGTCGATGAACAGGAACGTCTCTTGGAAATTATTTTTAGGTTTCTACATTGTTAGCACACGTCTGCTCTTAGGCTCTTTAGAAACACACTTCCCGAAAACTCTGTTTCAAACTCTAATCGGTTGAACACGTGATATAATAGCTTACGTAATCACCACATGCACCTAGCTGTACTTAACCGCATTGGGCCGCCGTTTATATTTTTTTGTCGTCGCCAGGCTGTACTGAACATGTACTTAAATGACACGAATTTCATACTAGTTGACTCAATCTCTACCTACCAGCGTAGGGTCATAGTATATAACAATTTTAAAATCTAGCAGTTCAATAGAAAAGGTATTAGAGTAGAAGGATGTCCCTCATCAGAGAACCTCTACAGTTAATGCGTAAGATTTTGTTGCGTGTGTGGTTAGTTGAAAATTCTTACATTGAAGAGCGGAGCAGATTTTATTAAAGTACTTGCAATACAAGCACGCGTATGGGAGCAGCAGCAGCTCTACATATGCAAATGAGCGAACCTTGCGAGGTGACATCACGGCGAAGAAGAAGGAAAGAAAAAGATTGCGAAAAAGAAAAATGTGACCTAGAGAGAAAAAGAGATAGATGTATTACACACGTAACCCGAAAGCGACAGGAAAAGACATGTCATAAACATGGCCAGACAGAGTAGCCCAACATCGCCGGGATAAGACAAGGGGTTCAGCTTGTTTGATAGTGTTGGATCTGTATTTGATGGATAGTGTTTGATAGTGTTAGATTAGAGACTCCTCTTCCAATAGAGAGAGACTAGTTGTTAATGTAGCAGTCCATGTGTGTAAACTATATTCTCTGCTGAAGTGGATGGAGGATCTGTAGAGGTATAGGATACTCTCAGGTTCGAGCATTTTTCTAGCACGATAGAAACAGCTGATATTCTTTGTAACAGCCATAGCGATATATTCTTATGATTTTAGCCGTCTTCTTTTGAATATCACCGGTTATATTGTGAGAAATTCCATAACCAACGCCATTTTGGTTGCCCGCCTAACATGATTTGCAAGACGGTCTTTGATTGGTTCAATTTGAATGCGCCAGTTTGGCGCCAATTTGTATTACATGTGCGTTATTTTTCAGTCTGACAAATGAACACGGAACAGTAAAAACTCAAACAGCGGTGCTCCGTTATAGAGTGCCAGGATTTTACCTTCATTGGACACCATGCAGTGGGTGGACGAAGGAAATTTCTCTAAATACAGAGACAACATAATTGCTGAACTTATTTTACCCAATGAGGATATTCTACAGTGTTTGGCTTGATATATTTGATTTTGGGAAATTATTCCTATTTCTTCCAGAGACCACGTGGTCCCAAAATATGCCATATTGGGCGACAACATTCCCGCCGTGTTCACCATGTACAACATGGATCCTTCTAAAAGGAAACCTGAACTAACATTCCCACAGAGGAATCATAACTAAAGGCTCCATTGCGTATGGATAGCAAATTCAGCCACTGTTTTTTGCAAGAGACTTACCGTGAACCAAAGAACTTTCATTTACTGATACATCTTGAATAAAACTTGAGTTTTAAAGGTATGACTTTTATTTGTGTAGTTTCATTTGCTATTTGCAGGGAGGAAATTGGGTGTGTAGGGAAGAAATTTCTTACAATATACGCTATTAATAATAACAGCACACAATAATTTTGGTGTTACATATATGTCTGGCTGGTGATCATCTAGCTATTAAAATGGACAGTTATTTAATTCATGAATGAATACGAGATACTTTGTTTTATAAAAAAGACTTCGTTAATTATTTCTATATACATTCAACACAATGACGGCGGTTGGGTTCGTGGTAGAGGTGGGTCACAAACTGTGTCAATTTGTGTCTCGAATCTGTCCGTCTCTCTGACTGTCTACCTATTGTTTTATGTCTCTCCTCTTTTTATTGATACCTCTTCGACCTGTTAACCTATTTCCTCGCCAGCTTGTTATTGCACTTTTGCTGGTTTTCGGTCTGACCCATGACCGATTTACGTCATGAATACAGGTTGCTACAAATCCGAGGATTTCCATTGTTTAGTTTCGTTTGCCTGGTTGTAGCTTAGGTCATCTTTTCCTGGGATCAATCGTTCTTTTGATCGCTTGGAATTTCCATTGTTTATTTTCTTGCTTGCCTGGACACAGTTCGCCCGCACCCTCCTTAACATTGGGTCGTAGTATAGACAAAAAACTAAGTAATGTCTTCGCATGTATTTTGTGTAGTGAAAATACAGGGTGAGACAAAAACCTTCCACTTTTTAAATTCTTGCTGTTGCAGTTATTCATCGAGTTTAAGTTAATTCATGTTATTAGTGAACTGCAATTTTGTTTTGCAGAATAACTGGTAAATCATTGACATTTTTTTATGCCTAGATATG
The DNA here is from genome assembly GCF_053919585.1 of Euprymna scolopes. Taxonomy (NCBI): domain Eukaryota; kingdom Metazoa; phylum Mollusca; class Cephalopoda; order Sepiida; family Sepiolidae; genus Euprymna; species Euprymna scolopes. The sequence goes on along the minus strand of NC_136518.1, from coordinate 17,509,847 downwards.
GTTTGGACAGGTAAACACCGTGCATTTGTTGTGAAAATTTTTATCACCAACGGAGTATCTGTAACTGCAACCTTAAGAAATAACCCAGAAGGCGATGGAAAACTTTGGGATACGCTTACAGCAGTATACTGCAGTTTACAATTTAATTTACATATTTAAGGCGTTATGTAGGAAAACGCGTGACTTATTTGACTAGTACGCGTGCATGATTGAAAGGGTCGGTCGTGGAACGAAATGAAAGAGAAAGAAAGGAAAAACTAACATGGCGAGACAATTTGTTTTATGGTGAATAATCGCGTGATTATGAATGTTTATGCAAATGAGACTGGTTCATAAAAGCGGACGTGAAGCGAGCATGAGGTGAGTTGAGAGAAGGCGTGTTACTTATGCAGACGTGTGGAAGTCATCTGGAAAGATCGTTGCGTTTGGAAGTCGAAAGGTATGACAACAGTACCGAATTTAACCGAGAAATTGGTGAGTTGACGTGCAGAATAAATAACACTTGAGTTATTCAATTATACGTTATTATATATTATTAAAAAAATAGTTTACACAAAATGGCAATCATATAGCATTGTTACGTATGTAATAAAGGCATTTCTTGTCTGCTTTTTCGAAAAGTGAATTATGGGACGTTCTTTCTTTGCCCCACTCTGTATATAGAAAAAGTCCCTAAGAAAACAAACATTGATTAATTAAGCTTTTGTACAGCAATAAATTCTCTACCGATTCTCAACTTAATGTGGAGATTTTCTGCATGAAATTTCAAGTTATTGACAAGATAAACTCTGATACTACATTAACAAAAATATTTAGATGAGCGTGTTTAAGCTTTCTACAATAACATCGTGGTGTCTTCGTTCTCACCAGATGTGCATAAAATATTAAAATGTAAAACTCCTACAAAAATACACCCGTGGAATTTCCACGGGTCCTGCTAATGATACGAATCAAATATTTACTAACATGGTTTAGCTAGCGACTTATTCAAGCAAAAACTTTCGGTTTTTGTCTACGTTCCACGTTAATAATTTCCCCGTGAGTTCTTAAACTGATTTTTCGTGTACTAGAATCGTGATCATTTCTCGTGATGTTATTTCATAAGGCGTTGTTACTATTTATGAAGAATGTTTTTTTTTTGCATGTTTTTCCATGTTTTCCCATTCCATATTTCGTTCAGTTCAGTTTATTGATTAGATGAACCATTGTATTCATTTAATGCCGTTCCATCTGTAATAACGTTTTTCCAGAAAAACATGTCCGACTATTAAAGAAGGAAGACACACCCAGAAATAAATAGCGTTCATGAATCATCTTCATTAGAAAAGCGGAGGTACTCGGCGTTGCTCGGGAATCAATGTAATCATAATATCATAATACTAGCACGGAAGTATCGACGTTTTCCAAGATTGAATGATAATCACGACTGCGTACGTTTTCATTATAGTCGTAACACCACTTGTCTCCATATAATCTCTAAAAGATATGTGTCAAAAAACTCCCAGTTGGTTCCGCATTCTCGTTTATTGCGCTGCTTTGCTTCCTTCTATATCCGCTCCACATGGTTTGTTGTCGCCTGTGTTACGGGATCTACAAAATTAAGGCTGTGTTTCACCGTTAAATGGTGATACCTCTTTCCTCCCACTTTGCTGTAAGCCCTCCAACTGTCTGATACGACCGTGGTCCTCGGGAGAATGTATTTTCTTATTAGTGGAAGGAGCGTTTTGGCATTCCTATTTGGACGTTAACCCAAAAAACCTCCTTTCCGGCGGGGTCGTATCCACCGAAGACACACACCCGTGTTAGACGTCTGCCGACGTTGTGTTTCCGGCGGTTGAAGGCGGATCGTCGATTTCAACCGTCGAAATTCTCGCCTGCTGCTCGACGCGCGCACTCGCGCACGCGCGTGGAGTTTAAACTAAGTACGCAGCGTTTTGATTGGCTGATAACCATGTTTCGTCAGGCAACAGCAAAACCCCCACTGTTGTGGTCATACGCTGAGTTACGTCTGGTTCGTTAAATGCACAAGTATCCAAAATATAATAAATCTATAACTTAAAAATATTGCAGCATTAAGAATTGTTTTAAATTACATTTATAACATTATATGATCAATTCTTAATGCTGCAATAAGTTAAGTTATAAATTTATTATATTTTTTTACTAGAATATCTTGTCCTTTTCTTTTCCAGTTTTAACTACTAGTCCTTTACTTTTCCCTATTTAAGCATAACCATATTACTTTTCATGATCGCATTTCTCTCTCTCTCTCTCTCTCTCTCTCTCTCTCTCTCTCTATATATATATATATATATATATATATATATATATATATATATATATATATATATATATATGTGTGTGTGTGTGTGTGCGTCAGTACTAACCCTATTAACATGGGAGTATGAAATTCACAAGCAGTCCCCAGTCGCATGTATATTACGACGTTAAGTTTTTGCACCTCCTACAGAGAGGTGTCGACGTCCTCCTACAATTCTCAAATTGATCACCCATTTTAGTAATTTCTTAACTTCAGTGATCTAACGGGATCAAAGTGATTATGTCGTGTATATATATATATATATATATATATATATATATATTCTTTTTTTTTCAGAATGTTAGAGATTATATAATTATTCCCAAAGCCAATGTCGCAGCTCACAAGAGCCATGACAGTCAACATACCGGAAATCCAAGACTCAAGTTTCGCCCTCATTTGGGCTCATCAGATAGACATATCCAAATTCGGGATTCGAAACCCGAACCTCTTACATGCTAAGCGAGCACTCTGCCAACTGTGCAAACACCCCGCACACAAGAAAGTCTATTAACCAACACAGATCAAGCAAACCGCGGCGAAATTCGACTGTGGAATGGACCTGCTTCGTCTTGACAAGGTCGTGGTCATCCAAGCAGTTATAACCCAAACCGATGTCTCACGACTAGGACGACGCTATCCAGCAATGCTAACCTAGCGAGCAGTTAATAATAGAATTTTTCAGAATGTAAGAGATTATATAATTATTTCCAAAGCCAATGTCGTAGCTCACAAGAGCTATGACAGCCAACAAACCGGAAGTCCAAGACTCGAGTTTCGCACTATTGAGCTGCGACGTTGTTTGGCTGTGGATATATATATATATATATATATATATATATATATATATATATATATATATATATATATATTAAAATCGTGTCAAACTGACTTGGTTTCCATTTTAGCTAGTTTTTTAAGTGAACTGTTTAGAAAAATAAACATAATACTCACATGCCATGACTCAGTTTGTTTGTTTTTTTTTATCTTTTTAAAATGAAATTTAGCGTTATGTTTAATAACTAAGAATTCTATTTTATACAAAGCAATGAAATGTCCCAGCAAAACATTTTTTTAAATCTTCATTCCGGTTGGGATATTCGAACCCGGTAACGAAGCCATCTCTAAATCCTATAACAAGGAACAAATCCACACGGCCACCGTCAACCGCGAGAAATATCGTTGAGATTTAAACGTTTACTTTAAATGTCTTAACGTCTGCCAGAGTGAAACACCTGATAACAAGAATTGCATGCATTTTAGCCTAACGATTCGTATACGGAGATATTTTCATTGTCATATCTTGCTATATGTGTGCGCGCGTGTGCGTGCGTGCAGGCGCGTGTGTGTGATTTTGACAGAAAATTGTTATCAATATATGTCTGATTAAAGGTAACGGAATTTTCTCTTTTCGTAATTTTCTTAAGTACTCTCTAAACTCGGCGAGCAAGTTTCCGGATATATGGTGGCAATTTATGGATTATAGATTCGAGAGTTGTTTTTTTTTTACGATCATCTCACGCGCTTTGATTTTCACGCTCATCCTCAAGGGTTTTTTTTTAAGGTGCCCGGTAGTTTTAGCAGAAGAAAAAAAAATTCTATTTAATTAAATTATTTCTGTATTTTATTTTTTAAATTTATTTTGAAAACAATATCTTAACTTCCAAATCGATATTTGTATTCTCTTGCCGACATTGAAAATAATTCCATGTAACTTAACAATTGTTTCCCGCATAAACTATCAACCGGAAACAAACACATGATTAGCAAGGATCTTTACTTCATCTGAAGACTATGAGATCACTTTTGGAAAGAACTTCGCAACAAACACTCGTCTAGTCACAACAACTTCCCTCACTCTCTGGCCCGAAATTAAGCGAAAATTCCATGAGCAGTTTCCCTCCTAGAACTGTCCTCTATGGAACAGAATTCCATATTTCTGCTTGCCTGCTGATTATAGCGCGGTTATCTATAAACCCAATGTAAATAAGTTCTTGCTGAGCCGTCCACTTAATTGGTCTACTCCTACCCAATTCCACCATTACTGATCATGCTATCCCACTATCTATGCATTACTTAACCCTAATCCTTGAGGAACCTCCTGGACTTAATAAGTTGTAAACCCATGTAAAAATAAAATAGCAAAAACTACCCTCCCCCCAAAAAAAACACACTAAAAAAAACTTTTACATGTCCCAGAAAAGCAGTTCCCTACGTAATATAACTCCACATTTGATACAAAGCAATTCTTTTTCTGTTCTAACTTATTTAAAAAGTCTTTTGATGGTGGATGCGAGTTGGGTTATTACAAGTACAGTACGTTAGTGTGGAAATTAAGAGGGCGGTTCATTAGGAATTTGTTAACGTTGGACTTGAAGACATCCAAGTTGTAGTCCAGTGGGAAGCAGGCAGACGGAACAGAGTTCCACAGGCGTGCAGTTCTAAGAAAGAAGCTTTGTTCATAGAATCCACGTTTTGATTTAGGCACAGATAAAGAGTGGGGGGAATTTTTCACAGTGGATTCAGCTAGACGGGTGTTTTTTGTGAAAGATTGGCGAGGGGGGGGCAGAGATTGGAGTTCAGACGAGCACCTACCAAGGAAATAACAATAAAACAAAAATAGGCTCGCAACGTCTCTTCTGTAGGAGAGAGGTTGCAGGGTAGAGAAAAGGGCATCCCCCACTAAGCCACGAAGTCTATTTTGTACTCTGTCAAGGCAGGATAGACTGTTTTTATTAGCTCCTGCCCAGATATGGTAGCAGTATTCCATCCTTGGACGTACTTGGCTTTTATATAGATAGAGAATTGCATCAGTAGTGAGATATCTTCTGGAGCGGTAGAAGGATCCCACCATCTTTCCAGATGAATGTATATTTTGAGATGAGGGTTTATAATTATTTTTTGTATTATTTGGATTATTATTCTCATCTTGGTTGTTTTGTTTTTTAATGCACCTGAAGATGGATGGAGGTTACCGAAAAAAAAAAGATGAGAATCATAGTCCAAATAATACCAGATATAATTGTAAATCCTCATCTAAAAAATCATACATCCATGCTATTCCCTGAGTTAAACAAATAAAAATGAATATATACATTTTACTCACCGTATATTTTAGAATATATATCCCAAAATTCATATGATCCGTTTATTAGTTTAGAAAATTCTCCCCCCCACACACACGAATGATCCCCTGTTCAAGACCGGGTGTGCATCATTTTATTTGAATTTTTCCTAATTAATGAGTTCAATTTACGATAAAAGAAGTGGCACTATTTAAAATCGCCGCAAATCATTTCTTCGTTTGCATATTTTAAAACTAAACACTAAACAGAAGTAACTTTTCCGGGGTATTTATCATGAAGGCCAAATATCAGCTGACGTGATATTGTAAGCAAACACAGACGGAATTTGATGAACGACATTATAATTATGATATTTTTTATTAAATTGTTTTTGGCGAATTATTCCTCGTAATATATAATAATCAAAAGAATGTTGATTATATAATAATACATATGTAAATTGCATAAATTAAAATACCATGTTTAAGCGTATTGTATGACCGGGCAACGCCGGGTGTCCATAAGCTTGTTCAAAATATAGGATACCCATGTTGACACACCGCTTCTAGTTAAATCACCGATGTAAAACAGTGTTGAGCCTGGTCAGTACAAGATGGCTTCTGTTTGAAAATACATGGCGATGTATGTAGAGGACGGCGACACTTCACTCATAAAATAACCTGCAAAAACTAACATCGTTATTTTGCCTTGGTCAGTATACACAACGACTAATAATCGCTTGTGAATTTAACATTTCAAAGAAATTTCCCCTTTCCGTTGAAACGGGCGAAAAACGGTTATTTGGGAAATTGTATATAGTGATTGTAACTAGTCGTATGTTTTTTGTGAAAGTTTAGCAAGGAGGAATGATAGATTGAAGTTCAATCGAGCACTTCGCTTGCGGATCATAGTTTAGGGACACCTGAACTAGACTCTGTTTAATGTCGAAGAAAACAAACCCTGGCTGATGAAAACAAACGGAGATCTACAAGGTGTCGATGAAGTAACTGTAGGATTTTGAATTTAAATAAATTCTTTATTTTTTATATTTTTCTGTAATTTTAATACAATCTGACTAAAACATTGGGAAGTTTAAAAAAATGCAGAATTCAAACAAGCTTCGCACATTTCTACTCTTTTCCAAAGCAATAATGCTTTGGAAAGGAGCAGAAATATGCTTCATTACAGAATCTCTGGATTGCGCTTTAACTCCTTCATTTGGTTCCTGATAATTTCCTTCAATTCTTGTGGCATTTGAGGTTTGTTAACATTTCTTTAAGATATCCTCACAAAACTTTTTATTGCGACTTGGGCAAAATAATAAAATGCCGTCGATAAGCTCTTTGACTCAAAACAATTGACCCCTGAATTTGACAAAGGAATTGCACAGCTTGCGTAGATGGTTCAGTGCTATACTTATCCATAATTAATTTCCAAACTATTATTTGTAAAATATCTGAAATAGAAAAAAAAATCATTAGTGGTTAAAATGACAAAGATTTTCGATCCTTCAGTGACTTTTTGGACACACTGGATTATCTAACACACACACACACACACACACACACACACACACACACACACACACACACACATACACACACACACACACACACACACACACACATATATATGTTTGTGTGTATATCTATATATATATTTCTGTAGAAATATATTTTCTTATAATATACGTCAATCCTTATTTAAGAAGCTCAATGTAATTACAGAGCAATATAGAGAATAAATGACAAAAAGTTATATTCCAAAATTCATGATGTTGACCATCTTATAATTTATTCCTTTAATTCAGTTGACTTATACAATTCTTATCTGTTTCATAGCGCAAAATCAATCACTTAATTATTATATCAATCAGTGAATCTATTATGCCCTTAACTCATCAGAAGAAATAGCAATAATCAATCCGCCAAAAGGAATTGAAGTGTGATTCGACGCGATAAAATCCGAAAATTGGAAGAGAGACTGTAAATACCTTTTTATTTTTCCATTACGCCATTTGAATTTATTCATAATTTATTCTCTCTCTCCCTCCCCTCTCTCTCTCTCAATCTCTCTCTCTCTCTCTCTCTCTCTCTATATATATATATATATATATATATATATATATATATATTTACTATTTACAGAACATATGGAATGTTCAGTCTTACCGAATATGAAACAACCAAACGAAAAATATTATTTTTTACAGAATTTGTCCAATTTGTCCAATTTGGGGGATGTAATATTTTCATAACCATTAGACAGTTCAAGGGTGTGAAACACATGGAAAAACATAAAAGCGCATAGTTTGTGCGTTCAACATACGCATCTAGTGCACATTAAGACGGCTAGCAACCAAGAACACAGTTCGATTAATTAAGTCTTGTGCGTACGCGTGTTTAGCTTCATTCCCTCAATTATCTCCTTCCCCTGTGTGCCTCGTTGATTGTTCACTGGCGTGATCTCTGTTTCTCAAGATGAATGATCATCAAACATGAAACCACAAGAGGCTTGTTAACGATTTAAAGGTTGACTGGAGAAGATACCTTCATAATTAATTAATTTTCTTCCTTATAAAATACAATCTAAATTAAGTTGTTATATAAGTATAATTAATTTTTTCTAAATTAACTTTACTTACCTAATTTAAGAATTTGTCGATGAACAAGAACGTCTCTTGGAAATTATTTTTAGGTTTCTACATTGTTAGCACACGTCTGCTCTTAGGCTCTTTAGAAACACACTTCCCGAAAACTCTGTTTCAAACTCTAATCGGTTGAACACGTGATATAATAGCTTACGTAATCACCACATGCACCTAGCTGTACTTAACCGCATTGGGCCGCCGTTTATATTTTTTTGTCGTCGCCAGGCTGTACTGAACATGTACTTAAATGACACGAATTTCATACTAGTTGACTCAATCTCTACCTACCAGCGTAGGGTCATAGTATATAACAATTTTAAAATCTAGCAGTTCAATAGAAAAGGTATTAGAGTAGAAGGATGTCCCTCATCAGAGAACCTCTACAGTTAATGCGTAAGATTTTGTTGCGTGTGTGGTTAGTTGAAAATTCTTACATTGAAGAGCGGAGCAGATTTTATTAAAGTACTTGCAATACAAGCACGCGTATGGGAGCAGCAGCAGCTCTACATATGCAAATGAGCGAACCTTGCGAGGTGACATCACGGCGAAGAAGAAGGAAAGAAAAAGATTGCGAAAAAGAAAAATGTGACCTAGAGAGAAAAAGAGATAGATGTATTACACACGTAACCCGAAAGCGACAGGAAAAGACATGTCATAAACATGGCCAGACAGAGTAGCCCAACATCGCCGCGATAAGACAAGGGGTTCAGCTTGTTTGATAGTGTTGGATCTGTATTTGATGGATAGTGTTTGATAGTGTTAGATTAGAGACTCCTCTTCCAATAGAGAGAGACTAGTTGTTAATGCAGCAGTCCATGTGTGTAAACTATATTCTCTGCTGAAGTGGATGGAGGATCTGTAGAGGTATAGGATACTCTCAGGTTCGAGCATTTTTCTAGCACGATAGAAACAGCTGATATTCTTTGTAACAGCCATAGCGATATATTCTTATGATTTTAGCCGTCTTCTTTTGAATATCACCGGTTATATTGTGAGAAATTCCATAACCAACGCTATTTTGTTTGCCCGCCTAACATGATTTGCAAGACGGTCTTTGATTGGTTCAATTTGAATGCGCCAGTTTGGCGCCAATTTGTATTACATGTGCGTTATTTTTCAGTCTGACAAATGAACACGGAACAGTAAAAACTCAAACAGCGGTGCTTCGTTATAGAGTGCCAGGATTTTACCTTCATTGGACACCATGCAGTGGGTGGACGAAGGAAATTTCTCTAAATACAGAGACAACATAATTGCTGAACTTATTTTACCCAATGAGGATATTCTACAGTGTTTGGCTTGATATATTTGATTTTGGGAAATTATTCCTATTTCTTCCAGAGACCACGTGGTCCCAAAATATGCCATATTGGGCGACAACATTCCCGCCGTGTTCACCATGTACAACATGGATCCTTCTAAAAGGAAACCTGAACTAACATTCCCACAGAGGAATCATAACTAAAGGCTCCATTGCGTATGGATAGCAAATTCAGCCACTGTTTTTTGCAAGAGACTTACCGTGAACCAAAGAACTTTCATTTACTGATACATCTTGAATAAAACTTGAGTTTTAAAGGTATGACTTTTATTTGTGTAGTTTCATTTGCTATTTGCAGGGAGGAAATTGGGTGTGTAGGGAAGAAATTTCTTACAATATACGTTATTAATAATAACAGCACACAATAATTTTGGTGTTACATATATGTCTGGCTGGTGATCATCTAGCTATTAAAATGGACAGTTATTTAATTCATGAATGAATACGAGATACTTTGTTTTATAAAAAAGACTTCGTTAATTATTTCTATATACATTCAACACAATGACGGCGGTTGGGTTCGTGGTAGAGGTGGGTCACAAACTGTGTCAATTTGTGTCTCGAATCTGTCCGTCTCTCTGACTGTCTACCTATTGTTTTATGTCTCTCCTCTTTTTATTGATACCTCTTCGACCTGTTAACCTATTTCCTCGACAGCTTGTTATTGCACTTTTGCTGGTTTTCGGTCTGACCCATGACCGATTTACGTCATGAATACAGGTTGCTACAAATCCGAGGATTTCCATTGTTTAGTTTCGTTTGCCTGGATGTAGCTTAGGTCATCTTTTCCTGGGATCAATCGTTCTTTTGATCGCTTGGAATTTCCATTGTTTATTTTCTTGCTTGCCTGGACACAGTTCGCCCGCACCCTCCTTAACATTGGGTCGTAGTATAGACAAAAAACTAAGTAATGTCTTCGCATGTATTTTGTGTAGTGAAAATACAGGGTGAGACAAAAACCTTCCACTTTTTAAATTCTTGCTGTTGCAGTTATTCATCGAGTTTAAGTTAATTCATGTTATTAGTGAACTGCAATTTTGTTTTGCAGAATAACTGGTAAATTATTGACATTTTTTTATGCCTAGATATGGTTTGGACAGGTAAACACCGTGCATTTGTTGTGAAAATTTTTATCACCAACGGAGTATCTGTAACTGCAACCTTAAGAAATAACTCAGAAGGCGATGGAAAACTTTGGGATACGCTTACAGCAGTATACTGCAGTTTACAATTTAATTTACATATTTAAGGCGTTATGTAGGAAAACGCGTGACTTATTTGACTAGTACGCGTGCATGATTGAAAGGGTCGGTCGTGGAACGAAATGAAAGAGAAAGAAAGGAAAAACTAACATGGCGAGACAATTTGTTTTATGGTGAATAATCGCGTGACTATGAATGTTTATGCAAATGAGACTGGTTCATAAAAGCGGACGTGAAGCGAGCATGAGGTGAGTTGAGAGAAGGCGTGTTACTTATGCAGACGTGTGGAAGTCATCTGGAAAGATCGTTGCGTTTGGAAGTCGAAAGGTATGACAACAGTACCGAATTTAACCGAGAAATTGGTGAGTTGACGTGCAGAATAAATAACACTTGAGTTATTTAATTATACGTTATTATATATTATTAAAAAAATAGTTTACACAAAATGGCAATCATATAGCATTGTTACGTATGTAATAAAGGCATTTCTTGTCTGCTTTTTCGAAAAGTGAATTATGGGACGTTCTTTCTTTGCCCCACTCTGTATATAGAAAAAGTCCCTAAGAAAACAAACATTGATTAATTAAGCTTTTGTACAGCAATAAATTCTCTACCGATTCTCAACTTAATGTGGATATTTTCTGCATGAAATTTCAAGTTATTGACAAGATAAACTCTGATACTACATTAACAAAAATATTTAGATGAGCGTGTTTAAGCTTTCTACAATAACATCGTGGTGTCTTCGTTCTCACCAGATGTGCATAAAATATTAAAATGTAAAACTCCTACAAAAATACACCCGTGGAATTTCCACGGGTCCTGCTAATGATACGAATCAAATATTTACTAACATGGTTTAGCTAGCGACTTATTCAAGCAAAAACTTTCGGTTTTTGTCTACGTTCCACGTTAATAATTTCCCCGTGAGTTCTTAAACTGATTTTTCGTGTACTAGAATCGTGATCATTTCTCGTGATGTTATTTCATAAGGCGTTGTTACTATTTATGAAGAATGTTTTTTTTTTTGCATGTTTTTCCATGTTTTCCCATTCCATATTTCGTTCAGTTCAGTTTATTGATTAGATGAACCATTGTATTCATTTAATGCCGTTCCATCTGTAATAACGTTTTTCCAGAAAAACATGTCCGACTATTAAAGAAGGAAGACACACCCAGAAATAAATAGCGTTCATGAATCATCTTCATTAGAAAAGCGGAGGTACTCGGCGTTGCTCGGGAATCAATGTAATCATAATATCATAATACTAGCACGGAAGTATCGACGTTTTCCAAGATTGAATGATAATCACGACTGCGTACGTTTTCATTATAGTCGTAACACCACTTGTCTCCACATAATCTCTAAAAGATATGTGTCAAAAAACTCCCAGTTGGTTCCGCATTCTCGTTTATTGCGCTGCTTTGCTTCCTTCTATATCCGCTCCACATGGTTTGTTGTCGCCTGTGTTACGGGATCTACAAAATTAAGGCTGTGTTTCACCGTTAAATGGTGATACCTCTTTCCTCCCACTTTGCTGTAAGCCCTCCAACTGTCTGATACGACCGTGGCCCTCGGGAGAATGTATTTTCTTATTAGTGGAAGGAGCGTTTTGGCATTCCTATTTGGACGTTAACCAAAAAACCCTCCTTTCCGGCGGGGTCGTATCCACCGAAGACACACACCCGTGTTAGACGTCTGCCGACGTTGTGTTTCCGGCGGTTGAAGGCGGATCGTCGATTTCAACCGTCGAAATTCTCGCCTGCTGCTCGACGCGCGCACTCGCGCACGCGCGTGGAGTTTAAACTAAGTACGCAGCGTTTTGATTGGCTGATAACCATGTTTCGTCAGGCAGCAGCAAAACCCCCACTGTTGTGGTCATACGCTGAGCAAATGCTGAGTTACGTCTGGTTCGTTAAATGCACAAGTATCCAAAATATAATAAATCTATAACTTAAAAATATTGCAGCATTAAGAATTGTTTTAAATTACATTTATAACATTATATGATCAATTTTTAATGCTGCAATAAGTTAAGTTATAAATTTATTATATTTTTTTACTAGAATATCTTGTCCTTTTCTTTTCCAGTTTTAACTACTAGTCCTTTACTTTTCCCTATTTAAGCATAACCATATTACTTTTCATGATCGCATTTCTCTCTCTCTCTCTCTCTCTTTCTCTCTCTCTCTCTCTCTCTCTCTCTATATATATATATATATATATATATATATATATATGTGTGTGTGTGTGTGTGCGTCAGTACTAACCCTATTAACATGGGAGTATGAAATTCACAAGCAGTCCCCAGTCGCATGTATATTACGACGTTAAGTTTTTGCACCTCCTACAGAGAGGTGTCGACGTCCTCCTACAATTCTCAAATTGATCACCCATTTTAGTAATTTCTTAACTTCAGTGATCTAACGGGATCAAAGTGATTATGTCGTGTATATATATATATATATATATATATATATATATATATATTCTTTTTTTTTCAGAATGTTAGAGATTATATAATTATTCCCAAAGCCAATGTCGCAGCTCACAAGAGCCATGACAGTCAACATACCGGAAATCCAAGACTCAAGTTTCGCCCTCATTTGGGCTCATCAGATAGACATATCCAAATTCGGGATTCGAAACCCGAACCTCTTACATGCTAAGCGAGCACTCTGCCAACTGTGCAAACACCCCGCACACAAGAAAGTCTATTAACCAACACAGATCAAGCAAACCGCGGCGAAATTCGACTGTGGAATGGACCTGCTTCGTCTTGACAAGGTCGTGGTCATCCAAGCAGTTATAACCCAAACCGATGTCTCACGACTAGGACGACGCTATCCAGCAATGCTAACCTAGCGAGCAGTTAATAATAGAATTTTTCAGAATGTAAGAGATTATATAATTATTTCCAAAGCCAATGTCGTAGCTCACAAGAGCTATGACAGCCAACAAACCGGAAGTCCAAGACTCGAGTTTCGCACTATTGAGCTGCGACGTTGTTTGGCTGTGGATATATATATATATATATATATATATATATATATATATATATATATATATATATATATATATATATATTAAAATCGTGTCAAACTGACTTGGTTTCCATTTTAGCTAGTTTTTTAAGTGAACTGTTTAGAAAAATAAACATAATACTCACATGCCATGACTCAGTTTTTTTTTTTTTTTATCTTTTTAAAATTAAATTTAGCGTTATGTTTAATAACTAAGAATTCTATTTTATACAAAGCAATGAAATGTCCCAGCAAAACATTTTTTAAAATCTTCCTTCCGGTTGGGATATTCGAACCCGGTAATGAAGCCATCTCTAAATCCTATAACAAGGAACAAATCCACACGGCCACCGTCAACCGCGAGAAATATCGTTGAGATTTAAACGTTTACTTTAAATGTCTTAACGTATGCCAGAGTGAAACACCTGATAACAAGAATTGCATGCATTTTAGCCTAACGATTCGTATACGGAGATATTTTCATTGTTATATCTTGCTATATGTGTGCGCGCGTGTGCGTGCGTGCAGGCGCGTGTGTGTGATTTTGACAGAAAATTGTTATCAATATATGTCTGATTAAAGGTAACGGAATTTTCTCTTTTCGTAATTTTCTTAAGTACTCTCTAAACTCGGCGAGCAAGTTTCCGGATATATGGTGGCAATTTATGGATTATAGATTCGAGAGTTGTTTTTTTTTTACGATCATCTCACGCGCTTTTATTTTCACGCTCATTCTCAAGGGTTTTTTTTTTTTTTAAGGTGCCCGGTAGTTTTAGCAGAAGAAAAAAAAATTCTATTTAATTAAATGTTATTTATTTCTGTATTTTATTTTTTAAATTTATTTTGAAAACAATATCTTAACTTCCAAATCGATATTTGTATTCTCTTGCCGACATTGACAATAATTCCATGTGACTTAACAATTGTTTCCCGCATAAACTATCAACCGGAAACAAACACATGATTAGCAAGGATCTTTACTTCATCTGAAGACTATGAGATCACTTTTGGAAAGAACTTCGCAACAAATACTCGTCTAGTCACAACAACTTCCCTCACTCTCTGGCCCGAAATTAAGCGAAAATTCCATCAGCAGTTTCCCTCCTAGAACTGTCCTCTATGGAACAGAATTCCATATTTCTGCTTGTCGGCTGATTATAGCGCGGTTATCTATAAATCCAATGTAAATAAGTTCTTGCTGAGCCGTTCACTTAATTGGTCTACTCCTACCCAATTCAACCATTACTGATCATGTTATCCCACTATCTATAAAATACTTAACCCTAATCCTTGAGGAACCTTCTGGACTTAATAAGTTGTAAACCCATGTAAAAATAAAATAACAAAAACTACCCCCCCCAAAAAAAACAGTAAAAAAAAACTTTTACATGTCCCAGAAAAGCAGGTCCCTACTTAATATAACTCCACATTTGATATAAAGCAATTCTTTTTCTGTTGTAACTTATTTAAAAAGTCTTTTGATGGTGGATGCAAGTTAGGATGGATACACAGCTTAAATCGTAAAGTTTACAAAAACTAAATAAAATAAATAATACATTCATGCTTATTTTTTGTATTTATTTTTATCTTGTTTTTTTTTTTTATAAAGTTTCGGTCGATGTAACCTCCGGCTCCCTTCCGTTTTTTTTTTTAATATGATTATTTTTTTTACACGGTGGTCACCACTTATCAAGGCCCGGAAGACACTCAGGGATAAGAGTTATTGCAAGTACAGTCAGTACGTTAGTGTGGAGATTTGATGAAGTGTTTACTTAAGGGGGCGGTTCATTAGGAATTTGTTAACGTTGGACTTGAAGACATCCAAGTTGTAGTCAGGTGGGAAGCAGGCAGACGGAACAGAGTTCCACAGGCGTGCAGTTCTAAGAAAGAAGCTTTGTTCATAGAATCCACGTTTTGATTTAGGCACAGATAAAGAGTGGGGGGAATTTTTCACAGTGGATTCAGCTAGACGGGTGTTTTTTGTGAAAGATTGGCGAGGGGGGGGGACCAGAGATTGGAGTTCAGACGAGCACTTGCCAAGGAAATAACAATAAAACAAGAATAGGCTCACAACGTCTCTTCTGTGGGAGAGAGGTTGCAGGGTAGAGAAAAGGGCATCCCCCACTAAGCCACGAAGTCTATTTTGTACTCTGTCAAGGCAGGATAGGCTGTTTTTAGCAGCTCCTGTCCAGATATGGCAGCAGTATTCCATCCTTAGACGTACTTGGCTTTTATATAGATAGAGAATTGCAGTAGTAGTGAGATACCTTCTGGAGCGGTAGAAGGATCCCACCATCTTTCCAGATGAATGTATATTTTTGAGATGAGGGTTTATAATTATTTTTTGTATTATTTGGATTATTATTCTCATCTTGGTTGTTTTGTTTTTTAATGCACCTGAAGATGGATGGAGGTTACCGAAAAAAAAAAGATGAGAATCATAGTCCAAATAATACCAGATATAATTGTAAATCCTCATCTAAAAAATCATACATCCATGCTATTCCCTGAGTTAAACAAATAAAAATGAATATATACATTTTACTCACCGTATATTTTAGAATATATATCCCAAAATTCATATGATCCGTTTATTAGTTTAGAAAATTCCCCCCACACACCCACGTGTGTGTGTGGGGGGTATAGTGTAGACAAAATATACGGTATGATCACATTGACACAACGGTTCTCAGCAGATCGCCGAAGTTAAGCAACGTTGAGCCTGGCTATCACCAAATAGGTGACCATTTGGAAATTCTACGCGCTGTATGTGCTTCCCGCTTATCTCGGCATTGTTTCCAGCCCTCCTGGACTTGCCACAGGTATTTAACAACGCCGACTCAGGAGAAGCGTGGTTGGAGATTGCGCAATTCTTGCCACAAATATTCCACGCGCAGGGACCCTTACTTTGGGTATCCATAGTCCGTCAAGACTGAAGGAAGCTAATATATAGATAAATAGATAGATGAATATATATATATATATATATATATATATATATATATATATATATATATATATATATATATATATTATATATATATATACACACACATTATATATATACATATATATACATATATATATATATGTATATATATAATGTGTATATATATATATATATATATATATATATATATATATATATATAGAGAGAGAGAGAGAGAGAGAGAGAGAGAGGGAGAGAGAGAGAGGGAGAGGGAGAGAATGAGAGAGTTAGTTAGATAGATAGAGAATTCGATTAATATCGATTTCACGTCTTTAGAATCGATGAACGAATTTTGTCAATCTTTCTATCCTATACAATGTTTAATCAATAAAATTTCATTTGAAGGCAATCGTTAGAAATGTCTTATCTTTGCTTCAAGACTTTAAAATAAAGGATTTTTTTAAAAACTTAAAAATCAAGATTACCATCATCAAATTTTCATTATTCTTTTCCTCTTTTTTTTTCTTCTTCTTCTCCATCTTTTTTTTTATCTATTTCTTCTGCTTTGTCTTATTCTTCCTTCAATTCTATTTCTTTTTCTGTTTTCTTTTACCTCCTATATGTGTTGCTGTTGTTCATATCATCTATATATTAATAGGATGACGTGTGTGTTATTTATTTTGTGTGTCACGCTTACATCTGAGTGACTGTCGTTTAATTGCTATGGATTTCCATTTCTTGTAATAAATAATTTTACCAAGAATTCTTCATAAGTTTTGGTGTCGGTTTCGATTATAGCTAATGGCACTTAAGTCATGTATTTAATAATTTTAGCAAGAATTCTTAATAAGTTTTGGTTTCAGTTTCGATTCAAGCTGATGCACCCAAGTCATATGGATATACTTTTTTTGTATTTTTTTAAATCGCAACTTTATAAATCGCAACTTTATAATATATAATAATATATACGAAATCTGCAAGAATTTAATGTCATATTTAAGCGTACTTTATGACCAGGCCACGCCGGGCGTCCCTGCTACTTTTGCAGAGCTACAATAATATCAGAGCGTTTCCATTTACACTGAACAGTTACAAAATGCCAACATCAATATATTACGTATGAATAATTCCCCTGTGGAATTTTCACATGCACCACTAGTTGTTGTTATTATTATTATTATTATTATTATTATTATTATTATTATTATTATTATTGGCTCACAAGGAGCTTTCACACAGGTCTTCAAAGATCTCTCCCTAAAAACAGCCTGTGGTGTTCTCTGGAAGCTGAGTGACAACAAGTCCCTCCAGGTTTCTAGTACTCTCCTCCTTTCGATAAGATTTGCAAATAAATTTGCATTATCGCAACAGCTGCTTGCCATTGACTTCTCGTTTGCAGCAGCTATATGTCTTAGCTTGAATTGGAGTGGCAATAAGCCTTCCCAAGGTCCCAGTTCTCTTCGCACTTATCCGGCTGAGGTCTGGTCAGTTCATCGGTCTTTCCTTCCTCCTTTACTCTACTTAGTTATTTGGTCTCGCTTTTTTGGGGGTGGGGTGGGGGTAGTGATGTGGCAATGAGGGGATAGGGTTGGGTTGGGTTAGAGAACTTGTAGATATGCGGTTTTAGTGTTTTAGGTTCCATGTAGTATTTTATGTTTTGACTTTGCAGCAGTTTGTCTGGCCTGCGCTTGTTGCTCATGTGAGATAGTTTCCACATTCAAGGATTTTCCTTAATATTTAAGCTGTTTCCATTATTGTTGTTCGGTGTATTTTTCCAGCCATTCCTTTGATTCCAATTTCTCCCATTTTTTTCAAAGTTTTTCGGGATTGTTCCTATTATTATTATTATTATTATTATTATTATTATTATTATTTTCTTCTTCTTCATTTAGTTATTTTTCCTCTTCGTGTTCTTATCCTTCCCCTCACTTGTTATTCATTCTTTTTTGTTTTCTACTTTTTCCAACTTTTCGTTTATTTTTTCTACTTGTTTTTTTTTTTATTCGTATTATTTGAATTCATCGGACAATTATTCTAATTTTTAGTGCCATTTTCACAACGTTTCGGTCGATGTAACCTCCGGTCTTCTTCTGGTGTATCTTGTTGAACTCGAGAATTTAGACGATATTCCGTCCAAATTCCCGAGTTCGACAGAAGCATTTCCGAGTTCGACAAGATATACCTGAATTAGGTCGCAGGTTACATCGACCGAAATGTTGAGAAAATCACACTCAAGATGAGAACAATAGTCCGATGAATCCAAAAAATATGAATAACCAATCCTCATCTAAAAAAAATAAGAAATTATTTTTTCTTTATTACTTCTTTTCTTTTTTCTTATTTTCTGTTTTTTTTTCATTTTGTTGTTGTTGTTGTTCTTCTTCTTCTTCTTTTTCTTCTTCTTCTTCTTCCTCTTCCTCTTCTTCTTCTTCTTCTTCTTCTTCCTCTTCTTCCTCTTCTTCTTCTTCTTCTTCCTCTTCTTCTTCTTCTTCTTCTTCTTCTTCTTCTTCTTCTTCTTCTTCTTCTTCTTCTTCTTCTTCTTCTTCTTCCCAATTCCCAATTTAATCCGTCTCAACATTTCCGGTGGACGTGATTCTCGACAGATTTATTTTCATCCGCTTTCTTAATAAATAATCCAAATTACCAAAATCATACAAAGATTGTATCTTTTCTTGCTCTCCATTTTCGCCGGAAATGGGCACCGCAAGGCTATAAACTTTAACATGTCTGGTGAAAAGAAAAAAAAAAGCCTTATGGAAATAGTTTTCATTGTTGACCATATATAGCGTAAATTCGATTAGTCATCCATACCAGCGATTTCAAAAGCTATGGAAAATCCATCTCGTTAAGCTACGAACTCTTTACAGCCACATTTTTAGTCATCAATCATTTACTTCTTCCTTCAAAAATTCTCCTCTAATACTTTCTATCTTCGAACCGCTTGATTTTGGAATTCCCCATTGTCTCGTGTTTCCCTGACCGTACCAACAACTAGAAATTTAAATGAAGTTTAAAACAATGTCGTACAGCTCAGCTTCCTATCCGTTATAAACCTGATTGTTATCTCATTAGTACCATACGCTTTCATAAGAATGTGAATTGTTTTTTTTTGTTTTTTTTGCTGAATAAAAGTTAAAAAATAAGTCGACGCCATATTTATATTTGTCACCTATTATTAACTTTTGGTCCGTTTCGAATATAGATGAACAATTTCCACAGAAGTTTTGGATTTGAAAGAGTTAACATTAAAATGAATCAAATCTTGGTCACCAGAATTTAGTTTAATATTTCTTTGTCTATCTGTCTGTCTGTCTCTCTTTAACCAATTTGGAATCTAATAATAATATTAATATTAGTATTAATATATATATATATATATATATATATATATATATATGTGCGTGTGTGTGTGCGTGTGTGTGTGTGTTTATGGGCGTGGCCCAGAGACTAAGGAATTAAGGTGGAAAATTGTATATTTCAGTTTCGATTTTACCTGATCGCACCTAATTCATATATATATATATATATATATATATATATATATATATATATATTTTTATAAAGTAATAGGGTTCGTGTGTTTCTGTCTGTGTGTACAGCTCTCCATCATCAACGAAATATAAAGGAGGTAAGAGGGTAGATCTCTCCTGGTAGAGAAACATTAGAACCCATTTTAGGATGTTTCTGTTATAGGAGACATAAGAATCTAGGCCTAATTTCTTTATATACTAGTCTACAAACCACCCCCATATCGAATGACTTATGCTCATTTGCATATCACATTATATTAAATCTCTTTAACTAATTACATCGACCTTATTACATATTGGAAATATTCTAATCATTTCAACTGTACTATTTACAAAATTTATTTAACATTTAATTATTTAATATATTTTCATTTAATTTTATATTCGATTTATTTCACTTTACGTATATTATCAAAACAATTCATTGGCGAGCAAAGCTTTATGTTTTGGGATTGTATTGAAAATGTAATGGAAATTTCAATTTCGTTCCGTTTTAATCTTTTATATTTTACTTGCCAATATAATTGAAAGAATACAATTCAACTATCGTAATTTTATATAAATAAACAAAAACAAATATTTTAAAATAAAACTTTATTAAAAATAAATAATTTTATTTTTAAATGAAAAAAATCAATTTAGTAAAATAATTGTATTAAACACCCCCAGCCTTGTCAGCAAACCTGTAAACCTATAAAAGTTAACATTTCGAATGTAAACAGTGATTTTTCGATTTTGTTAGCGCTTGCCGCAATTAAACACAATTAAAACGGAACTAACTTTATTTCCATTCTATTTTTTAAACAACCCCCAAAACATAACGCTCTCTTCCAGTTATAGCCAATTTTTTTTTAATTAAATAAAACAGGTCAAAATAAACAGATAAGCGCATTTTCTTTTACATTTTTCTTACAACCATTGTCATTTAACCAACTGCAGGATATCGTTACTTTTGTGGGGTTGTTTTGAAAATGGCACGGAGATTATAATTTCGTTCCAATTTAATCTTTCTGGTCGAGCCTATTTCGAAAGCCTGTCTTATCATAGATTTGAACTACAAATAATTTATTACATTTTGATTATTACTATCTTAAGACTTAAAGCTTATATTTATTTCATTTTTCTATTTATATATTGAATTAGTTATTTCCAGTCTTATTTAAACTTAGTGCTTTCTTTAAACCGGATGAACCTTTTATAAAAATATGAGTTTAACGTAAAGAACACGAACAAGGTTTTATTCAACTGAATTTCTTCCAGTTTACTAACAAAATATATAAATTTAAAAGAGATATAAATAATAAAATAAAAAGGTTATGTAATTTAAAAGAAATACACGTACTCACAAAAGCAGAACTTGTTTTTACACATTTTTTTCTTTAAAACCATAACAATGAGACTAACAATTACCTAGATCTTAGTAATTATTTGTTTTAATAGAACTGTTTTAATTGTACTGTTTACTTAGTTAACCTAAGTTGGTATTACATTTATTTTACATTTACTTTTTTTTTTAATTATTACTTTTAGACTGTGACGTTTACACCCGGAAGTAATGAATCACACGTAGGTCGCTTTTATTCATTCCTTTTGGTCAAGATCAAAGTGTATTATCTGTTCTTTAGATGCTGCACTTCATTTTCTTGTTCTCTTTCGGTGGAGGAGAAATCCTTCACGACTGAGACAATTTTTATTTTTGTACCTTTTCTCCACGTTAAAAAACGACCCTGGTGTCTAACTCTGTCCCGTGGGGAGGCATAGTAAATAGGTACAATATAATTGTTTATAATTGTACTATTCAGAAATATTATTTATAGTTCGTCCATTTCAGTTAGTATACATTTCCTTTACGCTTAATTAATTTACAATCATTAATATCGTTAAACAATTCCGTTTAAAACCGAAATTATGCCACCCAAACGAAGTAGAAACGAAAGTGAGGAAGAAAGAATGGAAAGATTGGAAGCTAATAGACTAAGAGTTGCTGTAATTCGCTCCAATGAAAACAATTCAGATAGAGAAAGACGTCTAGAACTTAACAGGATACGTCAAAGAGAAAGGAGAGCAAGACTGTCAGATTTGGAAAGAGAAACCCAACGTGAAGCTGACAGAACTAGACATGCTGTAAGGCGGTTAAATTCATCACAAGGTGAAATTCAAGAAAGGCAAAGATATGCACTGGAAAGAGAAGCAATATTACGATCGAATGAATTATATGAGGTAAGTAGACGTACACAAGGTGAGTTGAGAGTGGCTCAACGACATCAGAATGAATCGGAAACCCAACGAAGCTTTCGCCTATACCAAGGGCAACAACGAGAGGCTGCATGGAGAGAGAGTATGACTTTGCCCCAGCAATTGACAGAAAACGAGGCAGCTAGACAACGAATGACTGCTTTGAGACACCATGAAATAGAACACTGCAATAGAAAAGGATTGCTCTACAACAAAAATGACTCTCTCACTACAGCTGATATAGGAAAAATGGACAAAGTATGTCAACATTGCTCAGCTGTAAAATTTAAAGGAGAAACCCCTGGTTGTTGTTGTTCTTCTGGCAAAGTTGTGCTTGATAGCTTTCCACCACTGCCTCAGTTGCTTCAAGATTTGCTCTCCGGCAATGGTCCCATCTCTAAAGATTTTCTGCAAAATCTACGCAGTTATAACAATTGTTTTGCAATGACATCATTTGGTCACAAAATTGCGGCAGTACATGGGTGGAATCCTTCTTTTAGAATTCGAGGCCAGGTTTGCCACCAGATTGGGAGTCTTTTACCACCTGAAGATGAAACAGCAAAGTTTATTCAAGTCTACTTCTTGGATAGTCTGGAAGAGGAACTACATAATCGGGGACGTGCCAGTAGACTCAATAGAGACATTCTCCAAAGTCTGACTGAATTTTTACATGAGAACAACAGCTTTATTTGTCAGCTGAAAACAACAAAGGAGAGGATTGAAGAAGAACACTTGGTAGAACATAAAGTTGTCATAAGGGAAGACCGAAGGCCGCAAGCAGAGCATCCATGGCGATTCAATGCTCCAACAACAACGTATGAGATTGGAATATTAATGGAGAATGAACCAACAGCTAACCGGGATATTGTCTTGCGTTTTAGAAATGATACATTAAAATGGATCTCCGAACTACATCCCCTCTACGATACTTTAATGTACCCGTTAATGTACCCCTATGGTTCTCCATCTTACAACATCTACATGAAGGCATCCAATGGGCGAAAAGTTACCCAACAGCAATTTTATTCGTACCATTTAATGACTCGGCCTGGAAACTATTTTCTCTGGTACCGAAGGCTATTTCAACAATGGCTGGTGGATGTGTACTGCAAGATTGAAACAGAACGTTTACAGTTCCTGAGGCGTGAGCAACAGACTCTGAGAGCTGACAATTATAGCAACTTGAGAGATTCAATTCTTAGGGAGGATGGGAATCCAGAACAGTTTGGTCAACGAGTTGTACTTCCGGCAACTTATACAGGAGGCCCTCGATACATGTTTGAGCGTCAAAGTGATGCCATGGCATATGTTCGGCGAATGGGCCGAGCCGACCTCTTCATCATGTTCACAACAAATCCAAAGTGGACAGAAATTACAGAAAATTGTCTTCAAGGGCACGACCCTCAGGATCGTCCAGATATTGTTGCCAGGATTTTCAGGCAGAAGCTAAAAAAGTTACTTGAATTTATTAAAAAGGGAGGATTTGGCAGGTTGAGGGCTTTCCTGTACAGTATTGAATATCAAAAAAGAGGACTGCCGCATGCACACATCCTCACCTGGCAGGCCCCAGAGGACAAACTTCTACCAGAAAAAATGGATCTCTGCATATCTGCAGAGATCCCTGACAAAGAGGAAGATCCTGATCTTCATGCTAAAGTGATGGCACATATGGTGCATGGACCTTGTGGACCATTTAATCCAAATTGTCCATGTATGATTGACAACAAATGTTCCAAAAAATACCCAAAAGAATTTCTTCAGTGTACCAAGCAAGGCCAAGACTCTTACCCCAAGTACAGGCGAAGAAAACCAGAAGATGGAGGCCAGACTGGTACAATAAGGATGAAGAGAAATGGTCGGTATGTTAATCAAGAAATAACAAACCAGTGGATTGTTCCGTACAACAAGGTCCTCCTTCAGCAGTTCAACGCTCACATTAACGTAGAAATTTGCAGCTCGATCCAAAGCATCAAATATGTCCTCAAATACGTGAATAAAGGATGTGATCAAGCAGTGTTTGAACTACAAAGAACTGATGGAGCAGCTAACCAACAAGGCCAAGTACAAAGTCACATTGTGGATGAGATCCAGCAGTTCCAGAATGCAAGGTATGTCGGCAGTTCAGAGGCAGCCTGGAGGATATTGGAACATCCCATCCATGAACATTTCCCCCCAATTGTACAACTTTCTGTTCATCTTGGAAATGGGCAGCGTGTCATGTTCTCAGCTGATACTGCTCTGGAACGAGCCCAAGGTCCACCGCCTGCCACAACTTTGACAGCATTTTTTCAACTCTGCCATGAGGATGTCTTTGCAAGGGGTCTCAAATACGTAGAAGTCCCTGAGTTTTACACTTGGAACAAATCAACAAAGAAATGGATGAGAAGAATGCGTGGTGTACAAGTTGAAGGTACTGAAAATGATGATGTATGGAAGGCACCATGCATTGGGAGAATCTACACGATTAGTCCAAAAGCAGGGGAGTGTTATTTCTTACGCCTGTTGCTCAATGAGGTTGCTGGTCCAACTTCATTTCAAAATTTGCGAGCATACAATGGTCAGGTGTTTGAAACATACAGAGCAGCGTGCCTTGCTCGAGGCCTTCTAGAAAATGACCATCACTTGCATCAAGCAGTAGGAGAGGCAAGTGCCACTCAATCACCTTCAAATTTGCGAAGCCTATTTGTGATAATTTTAACAGCCTGTGAGCCAAGAAATCCTCTTGAGATCTGGATGGCTTTTCGTGATGTAATATCTGAAGACATTCTTCACAGATACAGGCAAGAAGTTAACAATCCAGAAGCAGATTTTAATGAGGACATCTACAATAAAACTCTTTGTCTAATTGAAGAAAAAGTTCTCCTTATGTGCGGTCAACCATTGGCAAGCTATGGATTACCTGCACCAATGCAAGGGAGAGATGAAAGACTCGCGAGAGAGTATCAACGTGAAGTTACTTATAATCTTGAAGAACTTCCCTACAAGCAGAAAATATGCAAGAAAAACTGACCGATTCTCAAAGAGAAGTTTACAATTCATTCATGGCAATGTTGGAAGCACAAGGTGAAATGAACAAAAACATGATGTTTCTTGATGCTCCAGGTGGTACGGGCAAGACTTTTGTAATCAATTTGATCCTTGCAAAGATTAGATCCATGAGAAAGATTGTGCTTGCAACAGCATTCAGTGGCATTGCTGCTACTCTACTACAAGGTGGCCGCACTCTTCACATCACTTTTAAAGTACCCTTGGATACTCATCGAATGGATCAGCCAGTTTGCAAAATTACTGGTAACTCAGCCTTGGCAAATGTAATTAGAGACACCTCTGCAATCATTGTAGACGAAGCCCCAATGACGCACAAGAGTGCTTATGAAGCAATTGACCGAACACTGCAAGACATCACAGGAAACAAGAATCCCATGGGTGGCATTCCAACCTTATTTTGCGGTGATTTCCGTCAAATCCTCCCAGTGGTTAAAAATGGCACAAGGGCTAACATTGTCAATGCAAGTTTGAAACAATCCTATCTCTGGAGGCACGTTATAGTGAAGAGACTGACTACTAATATGAGAGCCTATATCTCTGATAACACAGCTGCAGCAGACTTCTCAAAATTGCTTCTCCAAATCGGTAATGGTCAGTTTCCTATCACTTCTTCACCTGACACAATTAAGATTCCAACTGCGCTTGGTAAATGTGTCGGTAATCAGAAGCAACTGAAAGACAAAGTGTACCCAGACCTGCAAAACAATGGAAAATCACCGGATTGGCTTGCTGAGAGGGCTATTATTTCGCCATTAAACAGCAATGTGAATCATTTGAACAATTCAATAATGGATGAATTTCCAGGAGACACAAAGCAATACAAGTCAGTTGATTCAGCTACTAATGAATATGAAGCTGTTCACTACCCTGTGGAGTTTTTAAACTCTTTGGAGATATCTGGAATGCCTCCACACATTTTAAATCTCAAAATTGGATCGCCAATCATGATTCTTCGATCCTTGGAACCGCCAAAAATAACAAACGGAACCAGATGTGTTATCACCAGATTGCACACCAATGTACTTGAGGCCACCATTTCCTGTGGTCCCTACAAAGGCGAAACCGTTCTACTGCCAAGGATCCCCTTAGTTCCATCGGACTCAGTACTTCCATTTAAATTCCGGAGACTCCAATTTCCTGTGAAGGTGTGTTTTGCAATGAGCATAAACAAAAGTCAAGGTCAGACATTTAACACCATTGGCGTAGACTTGACATCAAACTGCTTCAGTCACGGTATGTTCTACGTCTCCATCAGCCGGACAGGAAGTTCAGAAAAATTCTACATTCTGGCTCCAAATCAAAGCAGCAGAAATGTAGTTTACCCTGAGGCTCTTTAGTGAAAAGTTCGAGAAATGGATATGAGGAAAAACTGACATGATCTGATTGTGGTAAGTTTTTAGTATGTGCAAGATAAAATTTAAGCAAGAGTTGAAAATGACTTCAATGAAAAATTTACTATGTAACATCAAGTAACCTTCCTTTTTGATGAAAATGTTTTGTGAAGTTCCTGATTGAATTTCAGTCACTACAAGAGGTAGTTAAAATGTTAATCACCTTATGCAATCGTTGCTCTTACAACATCAACTTACTGGAAAGGTGCCCACAGATTTTGGTACTCGAGTGCGCAACAAAGCTCCGTGCGAAGCACGGGTATCTTTGCTAGTATATATATATATATATATATATATATATATATATATAGTTTTGATCTCACTACTACATATTAGGTTTACTAAAATAATCGATAGAAAATTGCGTTTATAATAATAAATACGTAATCTGCATGAATTAAAATATCATAATTAAGCGTACCTCAGAACCGGTGAACGCTGAACGGCATGATCAATTCAGTCACCAATGACGATTTAAATTTTTTTACTATTAATAACTTTTTCTCTTAATATAGTCTATATTTTCTTTTTTCCATAATCGTTTTGCACGTGCATATAGCTAATGCTAATATTGCACAGCTCATCAAAGACAAACAATATCGATCCAGTATTATATAAAATGTTGTTTGTATGTGTATCTGTGTGTGCGTGAGTTCGTTCCTTATTGACTCGAAAACAGCTGGGCTGATTTTATGACATTTAACACGAGTTACTTCATGGGTCTGGCAGTGTGTATCGGAATATCTTCGATAAGTATCGATAATCGATAATCAAAAAAATCTGATGAAACAATGGACAGGTAATTTTGACCAATGTTCACACTTTTTTTTATTACAACAAAAGTTTAAATGTCTGGCGTATAAAATCAACAGTAGGTTATTTTATATGACAGGGGCGGGTTCGAAATCAATGCTTCTGTTTAAAGCACAGGTGCACTCTGATAGTTGCCTTTTCCAGTTAAAACTAAAATTCAAGCCATTATCACCGCACAAAGAGTAAGGCCAGGTATATAAAATCAACATTAGGTTATTTGATATGACAGGAGCACGTTCGAAATATACATCTCTGTGTTGCATAGGCGGACATATTGGGGACACATTAACAGGGATATGTTTAATGACGAATGACGATTATAATAAGGGAAAAACTTATATCAGACTGGGATGCTTCTCGGGGACTTCATGTTATTAATACGGACTACATGATATGATGCAGCCGTTCTTATACACATATAGAGAGGAGGAGATACTTCACTTATGATGGTGATGGATGAGGACACATAACTTGGAAGGGTTGTACACAATTCTTACAAGATGATGATAAAACAAATTTACCATACTGGTGTAAATAATGCCGACACGAAACAACACTTACAAAATATAGATGATTTCTTTATTCTTCAATCGGCCGTTCGGTGACGTCAGGAATTCCAGCCTTTTCGACTACATGGTTTACTCTTCAACCCTTCGCTTCTAAGGGCCTCTCACTCTCCAACTGTATCACTGTGTGTGATCTACTCTGATTATCTCATCCTCATCAACTCTTGACTCTTGGTTGATCACCTGACTGACTCTAAATCCGAACCCACAGAATGCTATATTGAGAAATCTCCTTTGTTTATAACGTCAGAAGTGTAGTTTTCAAACGTGACTACGTTTCACGTGGCTTTACATATGTTTGTCCAAACACACTTTTGGCAAACAAAAGAATCCTCAATTCTAATTCTAACCTATTTTTAAACAATATAATTTAACTCGCATCGTGCATTCATTTAACTGACATATTTAATATCTAGATTAAAAAAAAATAGACAATCGACTCTTTTTCCGACATAAACAATATTTAACTATTTCTAATAGAATTAACAATTGACTTTATTTCTAACATTCCATTTTCCCATTATCTTTAACACTTGCCTACAGGGTTCGATTCTAACCTTATCCTAATATCATTTTCACTTATCTAGTATGTCTTCTTACTTACATGATAAGGAGACAGCCATTTTACGTAACATCTGTGTAGAGAACAATTGAAGCATTATATTTGATATAGATATCATTTAATTGGAATTCATTATTGATATGAGTATTATTTATTAATTTATTAGCTCAGCTGAGCTTCAATCTATGGTCCCCCTTCGCCAAACTTTCACAAAAAACACTCGTCTAGCCAAAACCACTATCAATAATTTCCCAAACTCCTTGTTTGTGCCTAGACCTAAATATAGATTCCACAAACAAAGCTTCTTTCTTAGAACTGCATGCATGTGGAACTTTCTTCTGATTGTCTGCTTTCCAGCTGGCTACAATTTGATTGTCTTCAAGTCCAACGTAAACAAATTCTTGGTGAAACATCCTCCTAAGTATCCAATTTACAAAATTCCCACGACTTATGTTTACTACGCTATAATCACATTGACTAATATATACCCATTAACTGTTATCCTCGAGTGACCTCCGGGCCTTGATAAGTGGTGATTCCTGTGTAAAAAAAAAAAAATTACTACGGACTATTATCCTAATCTTTCGTGAAACAACAACTATGAAAGATGAGGATAATAGTCTGCAATAAAAAAATAAATTAAGTTAAAAAAAAAATCAACAGTAAGTTCTCCACAGTGCAATGTAGACTGCTGTATATTGTAGGCTAAATCAATGCTGGGAGGCCTGTGAAGCTTCCTCCTAATGCATCGCGATGAGTTCGGAACAAGAATAGGAATACATCGATTTGATTGAAAAATGTGGCGCTCTCACCGATTTCGATGAAAATAAAAACATAGGAGTTTGAAACCTTGATTGATCATCCTTCAATCACATATATATATATATTCAATCACACACACATGCACACACACACACACACACACA
Organism: Euprymna scolopes; assembly: GCF_053919585.1. NCBI lineage: Eukaryota > Metazoa > Mollusca > Cephalopoda > Sepiida > Sepiolidae > Euprymna > Euprymna scolopes. Next base: position 17,480,265 of record NC_136518.1, on the reverse strand, counting down.
CACACACACACACACACACACACACATATATATATATATAACGCATATTTGCTCTACAACAGTATTGAGCACTTTCTTCAGTTTTTATTAATTACCTTTTCCACTATATATATATATATATATATATATATATATATATATATATATATATATATATACTGGCAAAAAACTAAAACAAGAACAAGGAATGTTTGTACTTTTTCGGATATTATAATTGTTTCGACATAAACCAGACAATTTTAAATTTTATATTATTTAAAGATTTTCCTAGTTATATCTCATCAGCTATGTCTGAAACATTTTCATTCCGTTAAAACTACATCGGCAGTGATTACCACTCCCTCGTGTTTTTAACATGTCCACCATCTGTGACAAATATGAAGTTATTCCTTCTTGTGATTTTGTTAAATATATATATATATATATATATATATATATATATATATATATATATATATATATATATATATATAATAACTTAATTTATATATAACTACTTAATTGACTCACATAAAATTAATATACGAAAGTATAGATTTATACGTAAACTTTTAGTATTTACTTCAAAAGCGCTCAATACGTAGGTAGAGCTTGTTAGTAAGTTATAAAATGTATATGGCGATTAAGCTCAACTTAATATATATATACATATATATATATATATATATATATATATATATACATGCTTGATTATAAAAAGAAATGTTAATAATATTGCATAATATTTGAGTCAATTCACATGGTTTAAATTCTTATATATATATGTACATTGGTTAATTGATTTAAAATAATTTAAACCCTTGGAATAATCTCTTCTAATATATATATATATATATATATATATATATATATATATATATATATATATATATATATATATATATATTTATATAAAATGGGTTAATAAATTCCAACGAAAGAAAGATGTATATTTAAATAAGGGAGTAGTCACCAACAATGTGTATTTTTTAACATTGTTTTATTATTCCGTGTCTTGGTTTTTCATTGAGAATTATGTTTGGATCATTGTAATAATGTTTTTAAGTCATTGAAATCGTTTACGTACGTTTCAGACGGTCTGATGCGTCCTCGTCAGAAATTATTTTCAAAATGTCAAATCAGAGGGAAGTCTCAGTTTTAGGGTCTCGCCCCTAGCCGACGTATACTGTTTCGAAGTCAGCAAGCAGAGTGTCTCCTATCTGTTAAAACTAGATTAGTCAATCAATTGAATTGACTGAAACAGAGAGATTTCACCGATTTCGATGTTAACAAATAAAGCATGCATGGTCCCCCGTGAGTGAATGAGGTATAAAAGAAATGACTTAGTTCAGCATTTGACCCCCCACCCCATTTAGCCTCAAAATTAACAAACGGTGCAGGTTTAGGCCTTAACGCATGTAAATTTGACTTATGCACCTTGCACAAAAAGAAATGACCAAGTCCATCATTTATCCCCTCCCCCATTTAGCACCAAAAGTCCCCAAGGTCTTAACATACTTAAATTCGAGTTCAGCACCATGCAAATCTGCTAAATAGACATTCGGGAGAAGATCAAAGTGTAGTATATGTTCTTCAGATGCTGCACTTAAATTTCTTGTTCTCTGCCTGTGGAGGAGAAATCCTTCACGATTGAGACAATTTTTATTTTTGTTCCTTTTCTCCACGTTTAAAAACGACCCTGGTGTCTAACTCTGTCTCGTGGGGAGGCATTATAAATAGGGACATACACAGAAACTTTTGGACAACTATGGTAAATATCCCCTAAATTTTTGTTTTTATTATCCCTAAAAGAGCCCCTAGGGCACACTTGAGAGTTATCGCGAAGTATAGACAAACAAAATGATATAGAAATCAGTTATAACTTTTGAGAAAGTTTTATAAAAATCCAAGGCATCAACTTTTTTTAATAAGCACAAAATTGTCCATTTTTCCAGAAAATCCGTTCTGTTACTTTTTTTTACTCATATCATGTTTAATGTTTGTGCAAAATTTCCAAAAATTCCAAAATGTAGTTATTGAGAAGAGTGCGGGCAGACAAACGGTCTAATGGGCAAGGATGGATTTATAGGCCCACCTTCGTTTTGTTGGGGGTAGCCAATAAAACTATGGCAGTATAGAACATTTATTGATGCTCTTTCAATCTCGGACAATGTTGGGTCTCCCAGCTAGTATGCACTAATCATGTAAAAAATGCAAGAAAATATATCTGCCATTGAAATATTCCGTGACAAATATTCCATAACAATTTTCTTTTCCAAATTAGAATTATCGTGATTTGATCGATTTTTTTACCCATTTTATCAATCATCGTCTATGAACGATTACTTTAATTAAATAAGCTACGTACATATACCTACATATACCTTGCTTGCGTACGTGTGTGGGGAAGAGTGGACTTTGGTGAAGTGTTTATGACCTCGTTAGCAGTGATTTTATTTCTTGTTGTTTTCAAGTGATGGAAACCAAGAAATACACTTCTTGCATTTAAATTGGCCAAAAATATCATTGATAGTGAAAAGCTCTTTTAACTTCTTCTTCTTCGTCGTCGTTATTAATATCTTTGTTCTTCTTTTTGATCATCATCATCATCATCATCATCACCATCATCATCATCATCATCATCATCATCATCATCATCATCATCATCATTTTTTCACCCTCTCCTCTTTGTTCGTCGTTATTAATGTCTTTTCTTATATATATATATATATATATATATATATATATATATATATATATATATATATATATATATATAAAAGCAATAATGTATGTATGTATGTATGTGTGTATGTATGTTTGGATGTCTGCTAAAAACTTTCGACAGACGCGACAAAATTTAAAAAACTCGGTATCACATCGAAGCTCCATCCTTTGCTCGAAAAATATCGAAAACTTGGCCAAAAACATTAACTTTTTCACCTCGAAATCGATAATTTTCGACAGGGGGTGGGTCAACAAAAACGGTCCTCTCGTTACAATGACCGATTCTACGCATGCGTCAGATGACGTCGTGACCTGATTTTCTTTAAATAGTTGAAAAACCGAACATATTTCATGTACGTCGCATTAGCTCAGTTGGTTAAGGCCTTGGTTCATTATCTAAACGTTTTGGGTTCGAATCGTGGTGTGAGATGTTTTTTTTTTTGTTTTTTCGATTTTTTTAAATTTAAATATTGAACCAGTGTTTTGTTTTTCTGCTATTTTTTTTTTACTTCGCTTATTATTAGCGACACCCAAAAACACCCGGGTACCCACCGATTTTTAAATTTTAATATCGAAACAGGTTTATTGAAGCCATTTTTCACGTGTTCGTTATTCTGCTTTCATCGTTCGTTTGCCTTACGTTAGTTTTTTTGTGTTTTTTCCCGCTTAAATGTTAACGTTGTTTTCTTTTTTTACTTCGCTTATAACAAACAAACCTACGTCGTCGTCGTCGTTGTCGTCGTCGTCGTAGTCGTCGTCGTCGTCGTAACGCTCGACGACTTCCGGCCGCGCACCTGTCAATTTCGTTCTTAAATAAATTCAAACATATTTCACTATCTCATTCTGGCTGGCCGATTTTATTTTCAAACTTCGCCTCAGGGATTCGGGTTCGATCCTACCCCCCCCCCCGGAGTTCTTTTTTATTTAACACCATACGCACACCTACAAACACCCGGGCAACGCCGGGTACCCCCGCTAGTATATATATAAAAGCGAAAATGTGTGTATGTATGTATGTATGTATGTATGTCTCGCAAAAACTTTCGACACGGGCAACGGATTTTCGCCAAATAGGCATCATTTTAAAGCTCCAACCTTCGCCAGACAAATATCGAAAAATTGGCCCAAAATATTAATTCCTTCACCCTAAAATCATCAGTTTTGTACAGGAAGGGCTGCCTAAAAAATCGTTCCTTCATTTTCTCTCATCCTGCTACTACGACAATGACGTAATTTTTGACCTAGAAAACGTACGCGTTAGTTTCAAATATCTGAAAGTGTTTTAAAAGGTTTAATTTTATCCGTTATTAAGTGTGTGTCTCTTTGCCGTAGGGGTAACATGTCGGGCATTTTTTTCCGCCTTAGCTTGGAGGCTTCGGGTTCAAGCCTGTCTTTCTACCTAAACTTTGTTTCCTCTTTTACGCCTTTTTTTTCCCTTTTTTTTACGGTTGTTCGATGTTTTGCTTTGTTTTGGTTTTTCCAATTTTTTAACATCGTATTTTTGTTAATAATATTAAAACAGAGTCACCCCTCTCCTGCATGCACACCTCCAAACACCCGGGAAACGCCGGGTACCCGCGCTAGTATATATATGAATGACAAAAGACCTATATTCCAAATTTCAAGATGTGCCTATTTCAATTTTTGACAGCACCTGTTCCGTTGCACAGAATCATTCATGTAGTTATTATGTCGATTTTGAATTTTCTTCTTCTTCTTCTTCTTCTTCTTCTTCTTCTTCTTCTTCTTCTCTGTACACCTTTTCCTCTCTGTCTTCATTGTTATTATCTTTTTTCTTCTTATCTTCTTTTTCTTCATTTTCTTCTCCTTTTTCTTCTTTTAATTATTATTATTACCTCCGCCAAAAAAAGGTTTTATTTTAGATTAAGTTTGTTGGCCTGTTACTATATTTACGTTTTGCTGTCTACATTATTATAAATTAACCTTATCGCAACAGCCGTTTGCCATGGATTTCTCGCTGATACTGGAATATAATTGGAATTTGAGTGACAATAAACTGTTCCGGTCCCCTTCACACACATTCAGTGAAGGTTTCGTCAATGCTTCAATCAATCCTCTGTAGCCCTTACCGACTATTTATTGCGATGCAAGCCAATGTCAATAGTACATTTTCGCGGAAGAGGATGTAGTCAATTTAGAACTTGACAATTTTGTGGTTCCAGTTTTTTTAGTTGCATTTTTGTTTTGTTTTACTTCTGTTCTATTTTAAGTGGCAGGTTTGTCATTCAAGCAAATTAGTTTCCGTATTCGAGTGTTTTTTTTCTTTTTAAATTTCAGCTATTTTGGGCATTAACATTCGTTGTATAGTCTGAATCTTCAACTTGATTCCAATTTCTTCTAGTCTTATTTCCAAGCTCTTTGGCACTGATCCTTAGGACCCTACAATTATTGATATTGTATTGACTTCTTTCAAGTTCCATATTCATTTCCAGGTCTCTAGCAAGTCCGCATATTTTTCTGTCTCTTTAATCTTCACCCTCTTGTCTGCTGGAACGGCAAAGTCTACAAATTCGAATATTCTTACATTATTGTTAATTATTATGATGTCTGGTCTTCTAGCTTGGATGAGATTTTCCGTTTGTACTTTTATGTCACAAAAGATTTCGTGGCTTGGGCTTTCCAGTGCAGTCTCCGGTTTGTATCTGAATCAATCGTCGGCAGAGCTTCTAGTGCATTGTCTTCCCCACGATGTTGTGATTGTTCTTATGTTTATTTTGAGCTAGTTTGCTGTATTTACATATTATATGGTTCATTGTTTCCTCTCTTTGTCCACAGTGTCTACATTTACTGTTTTCTTGTATTTTATCTATTTTAACTTTAAGGTTGTTCGTTCTAAACGCGTTGTCCTGTGCAGTTCTCAATTGTGATTCTATTTATCTATGTAATTTTTTTTAGCCATGTTCAGATGTTTATATGATTCTCTTTTTTGTCTTTCGTATGAATCGTAGCTAGTCGTGAACACATTTTCATTCCAAATTCCATTCCAGCGTTTGGTTGAATATTCTTCTTATGTCTATCCGCTTTTCCATGTTTTTTTTTTACAAACAATTTTAGATCATCCATATACATTATGTGGTTTATTCTTTGTTCTATGGCTGTAAACTTGTTTCCGGTATCCCCCTTCGTAAGTATGTAGTTCCGTGGCATCACAGTAGTGATGATAGAGTATCATTCGAAAATACCTTCATTCATATATTAGTCAGGTATTGTCCCCAGTTATCAATTCCAGTCATCATATTAAAATTGTTTTCTTAATATTAATAATCTCGTCGGATATCGTGGTATTCTGTCATAGTCTTGCTTGTAATCGATCCATGAAATAGTTATGTGCTTTTTCTTGCTATTTACCTTTCTCATTATTATTACTGGCTCAAAAGGAGCTTTCACACAGGTCATCAAAGATCTCATTGAATACAGCCTGTGGGGTTCCCTGGAAACTGAGTGACAACACATTTGTCCAGATTGTCCAGTACTCTTCACCTCTTTCGATAACATTTGCAAATGAATGTGCATTATCGCAACAGCTGCCTGCCATTGATTTCTCGTTGACAGCGGCTATTGGTCTTTGCTGGAATGTCAGTGGAAATAAGCCTCCTCAATGTCCACGATTTCTTCGCACTTATACAGTGAAGGTCTGGTCAGTGCTCTCTCCATGGTATTTCCTTCCCCCTTGACTACTTGGCTATTCGGTCTAACTCTTTTTTCGGGGGAAGAGGAGAGTAGTGATGTTGTAATAAGGGGATGAGGGTGGGGTTAGAGAACTTAGAGGTATGCATCTTTAACGTTCTTGGTTCCATGTAGTGCTTTATGCTTTGTCTCTGTAACTGTTTGTCTCGTCTGCGCTTGTGGTTCGTGCGTGATTCGGGGTTGTTCCTAGTGCTCCTACTATTATAGGTATTATTTTGATTTTCTTCATCTTTCGTATCCCTTTTAATTCTCTGGCTAGCTCTGTGTATTTGCCCCTGTTTCCCTTTTTCTTTGATATTCACCCTGTGGTCGGCTGGAACAGCAACGTCTAAGATTTGACAGGATTCTCTTTCTTGTTGATTATTACGACATCTTCTTGCTTGGATGGGTTTATCAGTTAGTATGTCCATGTTCCATAGGATTTTGTGATTCTCGTTTTCAAGTACTGTTTTCGGCTTATGTTTGTACCACTTGTTAGTGCGTTCAAGATGCAGTTGTTTGCATAATTCACAGTGTACTGCTCTTCCCACTTGGTTGTGTCTGTCCTTGTATTCCTTTCGGGCCAGTTTGCTGCATACACTTACTATATGATTTATCGTCTCGTCTCTTTGTCCACAGAGTGATCATTTGCTGTTTCTTTTTTTGTGTTTTGTCGATTTTTGCTTTGATGTGGTTGATTCTAATCGATTTATCTTATGCTGCGGTTATTAGGGATTCAGTTTCACTTATGTGTCCTTTTCACGTTCATGTCCAAGTGTTTTCCTTATTTTCATCTTTTGGCATCCTTATGAATCTGCCATGCAGTTGTTTGTCTTCCTATTTTCTTTTCTCGTCTTATCCTTGATCTCTCTGTTTTCTCTTTTGGCGATTTTTTAGTGTCTCTCGCTGCCATGATTATCCTTTCTGTGTTTTGCGTTATGCATTTTTCTAATTCGTTTTTTTTTGTCATGCACACAGTCTTTTATACAAACTAGTCCTCTCCCGCCTTCTTTCCTTTTCACATACAGTCAGTCAACATTGTCCTTTGGGTGTAGTGCATTGTGCATGGTCAGGAGCTCCCTGGTCTTCTGATCGAGTTGTCTCAATTCTTCTTTGGTCCATTCTATGAACGGTCCTGAGTATATTACTAGTGATACCGCCCATGAATTTATACCTTTTATTATTTTTTACATTTATTACAATTTTGTTTCTAGAATTTTCCTTGTTCTCCTGAGGTGTTCATTTCCAATTCTCTTTTTCATTTCTGTAGCTTTGATCGTATCTACTTCCAGTACTCCCAAGTATTCATAGGCGTCTTGTTCCCCTAGCGTCCTCATCTCCGGTTGATTGGGTAGTTTCATGCCTTCTGTTGTCTCCAGTTTCCCCGTTCTTGGGCTTACTTTTCCATACCAAACTCTATTTTGATATCGTAGCTGAAGATCCGTGTTGTGTTTATTAGCAATTATTATTATTATTATTATTATTATTATTATTATTAGTAGTAGTAGTAGTAGTAGTAGTAGTAGTAGTATTGGCTTACATGGAGTATTCACACAAGTAAACAAGCGATCTGATTGGAAACCTGTAGTGTTCTCTGGAAGCTGAGTGACAACAAGTCTCTCCAGACGTCCAGCTCTCTCCACCTCCTTCGATTGCATTTGCAAATGGATTTGCATCATCGCAACAGCCTCTTACCATCGATTTCTCGCTAGCAGTGGCCATTGGTTTATACTGGAATTTGAGTGGCACTAAGCCTCTCCAAGGTCCCAGTTCTATTTGCGCATGTCCAGCCGAGGTATGGCCAGCGCTCTCTCCTCGGTCTTTAAATCGTTCTTGACCCGTCTCGGCTCTTTGGTATCACTTTTCTATTGGGAGGAACGGTGATGAGACAATGGCAGGGATGCATAATGGGGGTGTAGAATTTGTGGATATGCAGCTTCGGTGTTTTTCATTCCCTGTAACGCTTATTCGTTATATTGTCTTCTTGTATTATTCTCCGCATTCAAGTGTTTTCCTTAATATTTCAGCCGTTTTCATTATCGTTTGTCGTTGTATTTTTGCAGTTATTCCACTTATTCCAAATTATTATTATTATGATTATTATTATTATTATTAAAGGCTCGAGAGGTACTAAAGAGCAACTACTAATTGATAAAGCAATACTGCAGGATGCGAAGAAGGGAATCTGAGCGTAGCATGGATCGATTACAGAAAGGCTTATGACATGATTCCTCATTCATGGATACGTGAAACACTATTGATGATGAAGGTTGCTCGACGGAGGCAACCTTTCTAGGGCAATTGCTCTTGACATATCTAAGGCCTTTGATAGGGTATGGCATAAAGGTTTACTTCATAAGATCTCTAGCTATGGTATAGCTGGAAATGTCTTCTCAATTATTAAATCATTTCTTTCTGATAAGTTCATAAGAGTAGTAGTTGAGGAGCAAAAATCAGAAGCCCACAGTATTAATGCCGGTATCCCTCAGTGGTCCATCCTGGGCCCAACTCTTTTCCTGATCTACATTAATGATCTTCCAAATCACATCCTTACATCATTTGTAGACATTTATGCTGACGACACTACCATTTATGGTAGCACATCTAAGACAGTAAACGACCAAGTTCTCTCCAATTCTCTCTCCTCTGATCTTGAGCATGTAGTACAATGGGGAAAGGTTACTTTTAATGCATCTAAAACCAAGCTTCTCTCTTTACATCATAATCATTCTAATCCCCATCTGGCATCAATTGAAATGAATGGCTCTCGTCTTCAGGAGGCCTCAAGTTTTGACAAGCTTCTGGGCTTGACCATTACTCCTGATCTTAAATGGAACACGTACATCAAATCTGTTGCCAAGGCCGCTGGAAAAATGGTGGGATCTTTCTATCGATCCGGTAGATATCTCACTGCTGATGCAATTCTCTATATAAGAGCCAGGTACGTCCAAGGATGGAATACTGTTGCCACATCTGGGCAGGAGCTGCTAGAAAGGACTTGTCCTGCCTTGATAGAGTTCAAAATAGCATCCTCTTGAAGAGAGAAAAACTGGAGTATAACTTTGGATCTGGTGACAGACGCCTCATCCATCTACTGTTTAAGGATGATTTGAAAATATTCGGTAGAAATGAAAAGGAAATGGAGAGACTAGTAGAACTTGTGGGGACATACTCAGAAAACATTGGGATGGAGTTTGGGATTAGTAAATGTGCAGTGCTGGTGATGAAAAGAGGAGTAAAGGTTCATTCGAATAGAATAGTGCTGCCAAATGGAGAAATCATGAAAGAAATAGAAGATACAGGATATAAGTATTTGGGAGTGCTGGAGAGTGTAGGCATCATGAACAGAGAAATGAAAGAAAAGTCAGGAAGGAGTATCTTAGAAGAGTGAAACTAATTGCAAAGTCGAAACTGTATGGACAAAATCTAATGAAAGCAATAAATGCATGGGCAGTCAGTGTTTTGAGATACAGTGCGGGACTTTTAGAATGGTCTGACAATGATTTGTATGCCATGGATATCAAAACAAGAAAGGTTTTAGCAATGTTTGGTATATTTCACATTCGAAGTAGTGTAGCAAGGCTGTATCAAAAGAGGAAAGACGGTGGGAGAGGATTAAAAATTGTAAAAGATTGTGTTTGAACCGAGATGTCGTTGAAGGAGTATGAGGTTAGAAGTGAGGAGTGGATGCTTAAGGTTGTGGCCAATGAAGTGGAAGTATGTGAGACCAAGGCTGATTATGTGAAACGTATGGATAGAGGAAGAAAATGCATGGAAGGTTCTTCTAGGATATAACAGAAGTGGCTGATAAAAGATCATAGCAATGGCTTAGAGCTGAGTATCTGGCTAAGAGTACTGAAGCTTTTGTTTGTGCAGCACAAGAGCAGGCATTAGGAACACGATTGTTCAAAAAAGTGGTTCTAGGAGAGGAAGTTGCTGCAGAATGCCGGATTTGTGGTAAGACCTCAGAGTCAATTGCACACTTTGCAGCAGGGTGTAGTGGACTGGCCCGGAGAGAGTACCGCAAAAGACACGATCGCATGGGACTCCGGATATATTGGGAGGAGTGTAAGAGGGTTGGGGTGAAGTGTGCTGGAAAATGGTTTGAGAAGGTGCCGGATGAAGTGAGAACAAGTGAGTATGGCAAGGTAGAGGTATGGTGGGACAAAAGTGTCATAACGACCAGGCAATTGAAACATAATCGTCCGAATTTGGTCGTCATTGACAAGGTCTCAAAAAACTGGCAGATTGTAGACTTCTCAGTACCCTGGGACAGGAATGTGAGAGAGAAGGAGAATGAGAAGTGGAGCAATTATGCTCCATTGGCCTTGGAGATAAGGCGTATACACGGGGTTAAAACACAAATAATCCCGGTCGTAGTTGGTACACTAGGAGTAGTATAAAGTCGTCTGGAAGGGCAATTGAAAAAAATACAAATCCCCGATGTTTTAGGTGGACTTCAAACCTCTGCAATTATAGGTACCACCAATATCCTTAGGAAAACCCTTGATCTTTGAAGCTCCTGGTTTGAAGCCGGGATTAAGGGAAATCCTCTGGAAATGAATCCCATCCCTTTCCAGAGAGACGTTGATAAACGAAATCAGAATTATTATTATTATTATTATTATTATTATTATTATTATTAATAATAATAATAATAATAATAATAATAATAATAATAATAATAATAAAAATCTTCAAGGACCGTTTTCGTTGGTGTATTACTCCTATGTTGGAATAGCGTTTTCATTAGTCTGTCACATTTAAGTTATAAATTCCTTTGGTCTGTCACGCTTTTTTTAATAGTATTTTTCTCGCGAATAGTACTTTTCAGAAATACGCAATCTTTCCTTCTTTTCTTTTTTCTTTACTTCTTTTTTCTTTTTCTTCTTTTCTTTTTCATTTCATTAATTCCTTTTTTATTTCTTTGTATTATCTTCCACATTTTCTTTCTTCTTCACGTTTCACAAGTGATCTAATGATGGAAGAACGCACATTTTAAAAGTACAACCGCAATATTTTCATATAATTAGATTTAATTGATGTTGACATATATTAATATTTATATGATTTTTAAACAAGTGTCATTTCTTAACGCAAGTGAACCAATAATTGGAAATTATCTATCAATGAGTCTAATCTTCCATCTATCTTTTTTAAATTAGTTACAAGCAGGGTTACTGGACGTTGTCCAGAGATGTCAAGCATCTTAAAAACAGATGATAACATTATTCAGTGAGTGTTTTGGATAATTCAAAAATCAACGTAAGTAGACGAATCGATATAATAAAAGTGTACGCACGTGTATCCGGCGGAATTCAATAATCAGCTTTATAAATTTTTATGAGCAAAAGTGAAGATTTAATCTTAAGATTTACTGATAATAATAAAAAATGGAAGAATAAGAATATGTGTAAGTTTAATATATGAGAAAAGAAGGGAGCTTAGACTTACTAATAACTGATAATAGTAAGATACGAGATAATTTATTTCATTTTTAAACTAAACATAGACAAATTCCCGTATTATTATTATTATTATAATTACTACTACTACTACTACTACTACTACTACTACTACTACTACTACAATAATATAGTTTGCTTGAAGCATTGTACCTACTTTGTAAAGAGTTGTGTTTGAAGGCTATGCTCATGCAGTTTTATAAAAAAAAGCAGACACGATATCCACAATAAATGACAATATTGAAGGATTTCAATAATTTTTGTTTATAAATAATTTATTCACAAACGTGCCAAAATAATACTGCGATGCTATGTTCTTTAAATTTTCGAGGACAATTCTCATCTTCAGAAATAAAAGAAATAAATATATATATACTAGCAGGGGTACTCGGCGTTGCCCGTTTTTTTTTTTTTTTGGAGGTGTGTTTGTACGGAGGGGTAAAGTAAAGAATAACTATGTTTAAATAAAAAAAACAACAACAGAAAAAACAGCGAGCAAACGTAAAAATTCTTTAAAAAAGCAAAAATCAGATGATGGATGTGTTTAAAAAAAGAAATCGGAAAAACATAAATCAGGGGAAAAGATGATGGACGTGGTCGGAAAAAAGAAACACAATGAAATCCGAAAAAAAATGTTATAAATAGCCATTTTTTTTTAATCAACTACAAAACGAAATGAAGCGAAAAAATGGCATAAATAACCATTCGATTCGGTTAACTTCATGGTGTGTTTCACCCAGTCCATTCCAGTTTTTTTAATCAACTACAGAATGAAATAAAGCCCCCCCCCCAAAAAAAAAAAGAAATGGCATAAATAACCCTTCGATTCGGTTAACTTCATGGTGCGTTTCACCTAGTCCATTCCAGATTTTTTAAATCAACTACAGAATGAAATAAAGCAAAGAAATGGCATAAATAACCCTTCGATTCAGTTAAATCCATGGTGCGTTTCACCCAGTACAATTAAAATTCAATTCAAGTTTTTTTTAGCAACTACGAAGTAAAGAAAACCCAAACCGGTGTTCCTTCGTAACCGTCTCTTGTGGACGATCCCGCAACCGTTTTACGTGGTGGCGGGCAAAGGAGGAATTTATTAGATAGAAAATATTTTACCACTTCCATTGATCTTAACCGATTTTGGCCGTGAACTCTCAGAAGATAGAATATAGGAATCTACGATTATCGAGGAAGTGGATAGGTAATAGGCCTATAATACACCTCAGATATTGTCCTACCGTTTGTGCATATTACATTTGCATGAAATGTCTTGATTTTTAATCCTATTAACATCAAAATAAGAGGGGAAAATCAGTTCATTTTATATATATATATATATATATATATATATATATAATTATTTTTTTACTATAAAAATTATATATATATATATATGAGGAAGGGATGAAACCACTCGATAGCTGTGTTTCTGCTGGGAGTCCGAAATTAAAGTATGTCTGTTATATTAGATTCACAGAAAAGCATAGATTCTTTTCCTAGTGTTCTGATTGTAAATGTGAAAAACAATAACTGATGGTGTTCTCAGAATTCTAGTACTCTGCACATATCTCGATAAACATTATTATTATTATTATTATTATTATTATTATTATTATTATTATTATTATTATTATTATTATTAATAGTAATAATCCTACCTATAAGCACAAGGAACAATCCCGAAAAATGATGAAAAAAGAATGAGAGAAATTGGAATCAGAGGAATGGCTGGAAAAATACAAAGAACAGCAATAATGAAAACACGTGCGGACCAAACTGTTGCAGAGGCAAAATATGAAACACCACATGGAACCAAGAACATTGAAGCCGCATATCCCTAAGTTCTCTATCCTCTCCATTCCCTATTACCACATCGTGCCCCCCCCCGAAGAGAGTGAGACCGAATAGCCAAGCAGAGTCAAGGAGGAAGGAAAGACCAACGAGAGAAAGCACTGACCAGACCTCCGCTGGATAAGTGCAAAGAGAACTGGTACATTGGAAGGCTTATTGTCACTCACATTCCACTAAAGACCAATATCCGCAGCCAACGAGAAATCAATGGTAAGCAACTGTTGCGATAATGCAAATTTTTGTGTGCAAATGTTATCGAAAGAGGTAGAGAGTACTGTAAATCTGGGGAGACTTGTTGTCACTCAGCTTCCAGGGAGCATCACAGGTTGAAAGCTCCAATAATAATGGTAGTAATTAGATTATATTATAAAAGCAAATATATGCATGCCTAGCGTGCTACTGCGGCATTAAGAGTGCGAGAACCTTGAAAGCTTTAGTAAAAGCTTCGTTTTCTTATGGATTAGTTTCGTTTCAATGATTTAAAGCCGTGAATACGAATTAAATAGTGAAGCCAGTTAGTTCTTAGTATCTTTGAAATCATTGCAATGAACTTGCGATTTCTGTTTCCTCTTGTGGAAATCACTAAGAAAAAAACATAATTTTTATTTTAACTGTTTAAGAATATTTTATGGAGACGTTGCTGACGATAATTGATTTGTTGTAAGATGCTTTCAACATGACGTGAGGCATGTGTAATAAGTAGGGCTATGACAACAGCATATTCTTTTCATTGTTTTGACACTCGAGCGTGTATCTCTTGATATCTTATTTGTTTTTATGTAGAGTGATGTGGTTCTCGGTTGATTAATTGCTTCTAACTGTGTCGGATATATACTTGAAAGTTAAAACAATGAAAAGAATATGCTGTTGTCATAGCCCTAGATATAAGGCGAATTACTTTAAAACTATTTTAATATTAAATATTTTTAGGATTATATATATATATATATATATATATATATACACGCAGATAAGATTACTCTGACTGACGTTAAAAGGATTTAATAAAAATAAATGTTTAATTTCAAGTATCTTTCGCGGTTTACGGTAGCCAAGTGGTTCGGGTCTTTGCTAACGATGCCAGACATGACTTCTTTTGCCGGGGTTCGAGTCTCTCGACTGGCGTTAATCGTGACACTCTGCACTGCTGATTCTCGAAAGGATAAAACACTAGTGTCTGTAGATATTTAATAATTATTATAGTAAATATATATATATCTATAATATAAAGCTCAACGTCTGTGTGTGTGTCTGATCAAGAATAGGCTCCTATATGGTTGACTATTATAGAAAACTGATTACATGCAATGATAGAAGATGTATCGAGACACAGGAATGTTTGATCTGGCAGAACGGTGGTTCATTAAAATTGTGGGTTCTGCGTTCGCGCCTGGTCCACAAAGTATGGAAATAAAAAATTTAAAAAAAAAACAACGTTTACAAGTGTTTTTGATATAGATGTACATAATAATACTTTGATAAGTATGTTTTAACTTAAACAGGGATGGTATAATAAAATTGTGGGGTCTGCGTTTGCGCCTGGCCTCCATAGAATGCAAATAGGCACAAACTTTAATAAAGACTTTCCATATCTATCTGCGTAAGTATACTTTGATAATTATGTTTCAGTTTGAAGAAATATGGTATAATAAAATTTTGGGGTGTTCGTTCGAACCTGACCTCCATAAAATGGAAATATGTCACAAAGTTTAACAAGTTTTTTTTTTAATATAGATCCACAGAATATTGTGATAAGTGTTTCAGTGTGAACAGGTATGATATAATAAATTATGGGGTTTATCTATTTTATTTTTACTTTCATCATATTTTGCTTTGGTTTTGATACCCCCAAATTCGAAGCTATCTTTTTATAACCCTTCCTTTTCATAACCTATCATACTTTTATAAGTCAGAGTCCATTTTCTGTAGGCTGTTTTTGAACCCAGTCACCGACGCGTACTTTTGCTAGTATATATATATATATATATATATATATATATATATATATATATATATATATATAAGATGGCACTGTTAATGAAATAATAAAAATTCATATCTGAAAACTGGTAAATGAACCGCTAGCATTAAGTTTGAAGAGCCTCTATATAAACAACATTTTTGGTGTGACCTCTTACAGGTGTGTAAATGTAGAGGTTTTCAGGACTTCCAATTGAAGAGCAACCAACATACATGAGAAACGCAAGGCGTCTGAAGATTAAGTCCAACAACTTGTAATCTTTGTCCGTAAGCCTTATTTATAGACGTGGCAAAACTAAGTTTCATAGGAATTGCAAACGCTTAAACTGAAATGGCATGTCTGAAGGTATAAGGGGAATTCGAGGAATTAACAAAGTTTCATCCTTAAAATTTCCTGTTATTATAATAGCTTCCAGAACATTGTTTTTCAAAGATGTTATTGCTAACCGTGTGCCATTGCACAATTTAGGTGGACTAATATTTCTTAATAATATAACTGGGACTCCTTCCTTTAATATCAGGTTATGATGTCGCATTCCAGGCGGTTGAAGTGAATTTAGAAATTCTACAGGTAATTCTACTGCCTGATCTTCGTCAATAACACAATCCATGGATTGATAACAATGCTGTAACCCAGGTAACTCTTGCCAAAGATTATAATGGATCATATCAACAGCATTATTTCTTGAGGCCAAGATTGTTAACTAAACATGATCACCCCATAAGAAAATCGAAAAAAACTAACAGGGAATTACTTTAAATGGATGTTTAAAAGAATATGCAAATTAGCTAGATGTTTTGCAGATGAATGCAATTCCACGACCATATATATATAAAAAAAAGTTGTATTTTCTTTTTTAAATAAATAGAAGAAATGTGTTTAATATGAATATCAACACACAAAAAACATATATATATATATATATATATATATATATATATATATATATATATATATATACTAGCCTGGATGCCCGAATTTGTCCAGGTGTTTGGTGGTATGTGTTGAGCAAAAAATAAAAATAAAAGTGGTAGTAGGCAGGCGGGCTTGAGCCCGTACCGCAAAGGAGGAAAAGAACGTGAAAACAAACGTAGCGTCTTTGCTATTGCGCCCATCACCAAACCGGAAATGCCAAAGGTTTAAATTAAGGCTATTCAATCGAAAAGAGGGGATGACTTTCGAAAATATCGGACAAAAAAAGCGACCCATCCCCGTAGAAAAATACCCAGTTGAGAGTGAAGGAATTAATGTTCTGAGACAATTTTTCGATATTTCTCATCCGAAGTGCCGACTTCAAAACGATACCGATCTTGTGAAAATCCATCGCCTCTGTCGAAAGTTTTTGGCAGACATACATACATATATTTAAACAGGTGAGATTTATATTATAGACTTGCCTGGGTGCCCGGCGTTGCCCGGGTGTTTGGAGGTTTGTGTTGAGTAAAAAAAAAAAAAAAAAGGTGGTTGTAGACAGGCAGGCTCGAACCCGTGCCGCGATGGTAGAAAAGAAAGTGAAAGAAAATTGACGTCTTAGCCGATGTCCCCATCAATTCAACAGTGACGATGAATATCAGCTGAGTTTAGGAGGAATTAATGTTTTTGGCCAAGTTTTCGATATTTGTCCTCCGAGATGCCGAGATTCAAAATAATACCGATGATGTCAGCACTGTCGCCTCTGTCGAAACATACATGATAATGCTTGCAACGTCTTGTCAGACGAGTGCTACTCCCTCAGGCACTTAAAGTCCATGAGCCCACAAATTATTTTTTTTTCTTTTAGTCCTACCGGTGAATTCACACGCTCAAGCAGGCATGACACTGAAGACGGTCATTGAGATCAATTAATACATACTTTCAGCATTTCAAGCCTCCACACGTCACAACTTTTCCATCGCCGCAGGTACATTTTTATAGACAAATGCCTGAAGGAGTGTCTATACACCGATGATGTTACAGAGTCTTAGTACGACAGCTAAGTCTCTCTCTCTCTCGGTTCAAAATGTTGAGATCCAGCAACAAGCAAGAGCAAGATAGCCAGCAACAAGTTAAACTGCAGACGAGCTTAATGCGGGTACTAGTCTCTCGCTTTATGGTTTTTTTAAGTCAGAGATTTGCTTCTCCTAGAAAGGTTGCCTTCAACACGGCTTATGAGAGCCCTCTCCACCCTAAAACACACATACATACACACAAACACACACGGTGCTAGTTGGCCGTTGACCCCGAAAACATACATACATACATACATACATTCAAACAGAAAGGTGAGATTTATATTATAGATGAAGTACGGGTCGATATAAGAAGACGTGTATTAAAGAATGCAAGGAGAAACGTTATGATGGACAAAGTATAGAAAGCGTGGAAAAGTAGATAAAACTTTATGTCTTAAAGTTTTAATTCAACATAATAATGTCAAAATTTCCTATTCTATGTAAAACATTTGCTAGACAATGACAAGTAGCCATGCTCGTACTATCATCTTTTAAACGAGAGCCAATGTCAATAAATTGGATATATTTCGCAAATATTTGCTGCGTCAATGTGATACCGGATATTGATTCACGGTGAAAGATAATATCAATTGGATATACTCTTTTATTCGTTGATAACAGAACGTTGAGAATTTGATATTAGCGTTTTTAGTTGGCTGTATAATGAAAATAGATGAACATAAATCGCCCTGATTATCTTCTATTATATAAAGAGTGTGTGTTTGTATGATTCGCTTAAAATAACAAAAAATTCCAATGAAGGCCTCACAGAGTTAGTATTTTCTTGATCAGCATTGCTTCGGATGTATAGTATCTAAAATAAAATAAAATGGTTAATTCTTTGGCGTATGTAAAATGTAAAATTACTCCTTAGGGCGGGGAAGTAAAATTTAATCGTATCTTAATAAGTCTGTTTCTTCTGTGCATGCGTACGCTATGGATTTTGAACGATTGTCTCATAAACTCTATTCAGGCCGAGAACATAAATGTTTAAGTTTGTAATTAAGTTAATGGAGATCTATCCAGTATATGTGTGTGTTTTTAATTATTTTAACAATAACAAAGACGAATTTAAAAACCTTTCAAGGAAACAAGTTAAAGTACTTTTTTTTTTTTTTGCAGTTTACGAACCGTGCTGATTTAATATTTCCTTAAATAAAGAGCAAGTGTAAACTCCGCAAAGATTCATTCATTTATTTTATCAAAAAAACTAACACAACTTTTATTATTATGATATCGTAAGCGTTTATCCAGCTTGAATTTTAACATTAGTTTTCTCTTCGATGGGGGTTGGGGAGCTGATTTTAGTAGTGCTCTGAAAGCTTCCTTAATTTCATGTATATTTAAATACAGTTGCTTCCTACGTTAAAGAGCTTCATTGTTCTTTTGCTGATCCATAATCCAAAGCGCTCTATATCCTGGATAGAGCAGGTAGTTTTGATTTTAGTAGTGCATTAGATATACAAAAGTTACACACGCTATTTAGCTTCTCATATTTTGTGTTTAATGGCCACGGGTACCGCCAGTTAGCCTTGCTATTCTTATATTATTCTCCTTCTCTGCTCTGGAGGCTTCCTCAATTTCATGAGTGTTCAATATACTAGATAGCGCACATAGTAACACAAAAGTTAGATAACTTTGTTTTAGTGGTGCTCTGCGTCCTAAATAGAACGGCCATGCTTAAACACAATGTCGCTCTTGGTGAAGAACGTCTTAGTTCTTTTTTAGTGTTGCTTGGGAACCATATATCATATATAGTGCTCAATATTCTGCATAGAGAAGCTAGTAACCTAAAAGTCGGATTGCATTCGGTTTTAATATTGCTTTAGAGGCACACATGTTACACATATTATTCAGCATTTTCTATGTTGGTTTTCAATGGCCTTAGACAACCCCGGGTAGCCCAGCTAGTCTCTCTCTCTCTCTCTCACTATCTCTCTCTATCTCTCCCTCTTTATCTCTCTCCCTCTTTATAACTATATATATATATATAAAGGGGAAAATGTGTGTGTATGTTTGTATATCTGCCAAAAACTTCCGACATATACGTCAGAACGTGACGAAACTTCTATCGTTTTGAAGCACGATCTTTCGGACGACAAATATAAAAAATTGGCCAAAAACATTAATTCATTCTTTAATTAAAAAATAAAAAATAATTTCTCGGCTAGACGGTGGGTAATAGTGATTTGATACGAAGATTAAGGCCACTAAACCTCCTCTGCCTTCAACAATTTGCTTGACTTTATTTGCAGACGGCGTTCCACCATTCTGAAAAGACCACATGAAATATGCGTACAGAAGCATGCTGCTAACATAATATCCTCATAGAATTTTCATTCAGGTATGACACAAGGTTGAAATGTAACATAAATTCACTTGTCTTCATACCACGATTAAAAAACTTTCATTTTTTCTGTTCCGTGTATCGAGCGTCAGGCGGGATTTTCATCGGTATAACATATTGCCACTGGAGTGCCTACCTGCAGACTACAACATGGTTATGTTCAAATTAAATGTACACAAATATTTGCCATAAACCGTTCCCGAAAGTAATCAAACATTGTTAATTCATCATTTTCAACCATTTCATAATATTCGTCATCATTCAGCTGACAATCCATCTACCTCGCTAACGTTTAGCTTTAAGTGGCTTTCAACCTTCATAAGGAAAAAAATACGTGATTCGATCTCGATTCATTAGGAATTGAAGTTGGCAACCGAACGCCAATCTGCATTCTCTTAATAAAAAAAGGCATGAAAGAAGATGAAATTTCCGTTATATATACATGTCAGATCTCCATTATAATAACATTAAAACATACCTGACTTTATATATTTGGAGGTAAAACTTCTTTATCTGTTTCATGAGATTTTAAACGCCCACTATTTCATACAACATTCATATTATGAGAATTCGAAGTACGCACGATTTGATGAATAGGTTTTGTATCGAAATATATTATAAAGATTTGAAACAACCACGATTTGATAAAAGGGTCTTCCATAGTAAGGAAATTCGAAACAGCAACCATTTGATAAAGAGGTCTTATCTTGAAATATATTATGGAGATTTGAAACAACCATGATTTGATAAAAAGGTCTTAGATCGAAATTTAATATGGTAATTTGATACACCCACCAATACATCGAAATATGTTATGGAAATTTGTAAACACACACCATTTGATAAAGATGTATTACATCAAAATATATTATGAAACAGAGTTATATCAATTAGGGATCGTGTGAGAAATATATATTTAATTTGTACGAGAACTCACTCAAAAAAATACGATTCGTAAAGTAGATGTCAAATGGATGTGATGTCATTTCTGTTACAGACAGATCTAAGCTCTCCATTATAACAACTTTAAAAAGTACCTAAATTAATCATAATTCCGTCGTTTTTATTCTTTCTTATTTTTCTCCTTTTTCTTCTTCTTCTTAATTTATTGTTCTCTCTGATTTCATCGAAGCGGACGATAGCATTTGATTCCCAATAATAAAATATTGGACAAAGAATGGCCGCATTGTGGATCCGTGGAAGGACGGCAGTCATGGCGGAATATTAAATGCCATGCGATACAGCAATGATCACGTCGCAAGGGAAAAGAAAATGGAGACGAACAAATAGAAAGATGCCAAAGCGGCCATGATTGTCGCTCTCAAAAGCAACAAATTTAATGGGCTGACACTGTTTATTCAATGATGTTTATTGGAAACGTTGGCTGACTTTATTGTTTATCAAGCAATCTTTGGTGGACAGTCAAGCTCTATCTTTGTGGAAATTAAAGTATTTGCCCTTCGCAGCTGCCGGCCGTAGTTGGAGGATGGCGACAAAACAGGCAAACATCGTTTGAAAGTTTTCAACGGAAGTTTGATAATAAATAGTGAATGGAGGTTTCTTGTTCGTTTTTACTTTCTATGGGGATTTTTTTCTCTACGATCTCTTGCGAATTATGTATCTTTCTCTTTAAGGATATATCCTTCTAAAGATATCTTTATAATGATCCCCCCCTCTCTCTCTCTTTAACGATCGCACTGTTTCTCTTTTTCTAGCACGCACTCTCTCCCTCTCACTTTCTAATGATCATTTTGCTTTTCTGTCTTTCTATTTCTCTCCCTTTCTTTCTCTCCATAATAACCTCTCTCTCTTTCTCTCTGTCGTTCTCTCTCTCTCTCTCTCTATCTCTCTCTCTCTCTCTCTCTCTCTCTCTCTCTATATATATATATATATATATATATATATATATATATATATATATATATATACAAGTTAGAAAAGCATGAAAATTGTTAAACAAAATGTTTTTACTGTAGGCGTTAAAAATAAAAGTCCAAGATTCAATTTGAAATTTATTTATCTTCAAAGTGCACTTTTATAAATTTTACAAAGTAAGGTATAAAAGTTTAATTTAAATTTAATCAAAAAAATGTACATTTTGTTACAATTTAAAAACAGTATCTTTCATCTAGCAATTAAAAATATAGATATAACATTTTCAATGATTTTTTTAGAATGGCCTTTTTAAACAGTTTAAAATATAATGCTTTTGCACTACTTCCAGAAAAAATCATAATGATAAACTCAGATTAATTAGATGCGAGAAAAGGCAGCATCCCAACGATTTTGTCCATTAAGTAAATAAATAAATATCCATTAAATTTTATTTGTTTTCTCAATGTAGCCAAACAATAGTCAGTTTTATTCATATAACATCACAAAAATAAAAAAAATGTTTTCGAATAATTGTTTTTGTGTTGTTTTTTCCCAGAAAACAAAAGACTGAACCCCCCCCCCAAAAAAAAAACAACGGCAAAAAAACAAAAAAACAAAAACAAACAAAAACAAAATCAACAAAAAAACACTAACCAACCCACAAGAATGAAAAGGAACAAGCAAAAAATTGAAAGACCGAAAAAGATTACTGTTATCAATTTTGCAGTCACACACTGGTCAAATTTGACGGATTTTTCTCAAATTGGAGTTTGTGAAGCTTCACTTAGAGAGTGTTTTACAAATGAAAAACTTGAAAAATCGTCTAGGACAGGAACTAAACTAGAACTTTCTAAATTACCTGCCCACTTACAAGGGGAAGAAAAGGGTGTGAACTTAACACCAGAAGCCAAACAGACACATTATTACGAAGTCATTGTGCTACCAAATTAGACCTTCATTTTCCTCGAAAGTAAATTACACAGAACAATTTAGTTCTATTATAGTTTTTATAATTGCGTTTAAGAAAACAATAAAATACATGGTTCTGTAACTTGTATCATATTATGTAATGCATCTTCACATTGTAACTTGTATCATATTATGTAATGCATCTTCACATATTTTTTTGAATCGTGAAATTTAAAAGACTTAGTTGCTAATTAGCCTTTTTTTTTTACAATTATTGTTTAATTAATGCATTAAAAGTTGAGATATTTTGCTAGTTGTGATTCATAATTAAAATTATAATTCATGTATTTATTTTTCTTTCAATATATTTCATATCAATATATCAATTTTATTTTTTTTTTAATAAAAATACTGAAAATTTAAGGTCAGTTTTGTGTAAAATGTTATGAAAATGAAAGATTTCTCCACATTTTTCCAGACGATTTTTAAAATTAAATGCTCAATTTTCTGTCCAAGAATGGAATCTAATTTTTGGTATCTGTTCTTATCACATCAAATACCAACAATCATCACCAGTGCCGTGTTGATTTTCTGAAAAAAGTTGCAAATCGACCTGCCCTACCCCATCGTGAATTTAAACATGGCCGGAAGTCTGTGGAAACAGCTTCCAGACCTGGTCGCCCTCCCTTCTGCCATTGATGAGGCATCTGTTCGTCAAGTTGAGGCTGCCATTTTGGAAGATCGGCGCATTACTATTCGCCAAATAGTCCAAGATGTCAAGATTAGTACAGGGTCTGTGGAAACTATCATTCATGACCATTTTCATATGCATAAGGTGTTTGCCAGATGGATTCCCAGGTTGCTCACACCATTCCAGAAGCGAGAACGGTCCGAATGCTTGAGGATGAATTTGGAGATGTGCCAAGAAGATGAGTCAAAGTTTTTCAAAAGACTGATTACACAGGATGAAACCTGGGTCCATCACTATGATCCAGAGACCAAAGCCCAGTCAATGCAGTGAAAACACTTGGACTCACCACCTCCAAAGAAGGCAAGGGTTCAGCCCTCCGCTGGCAAGGTCATGCTCGCAGTCTTCTAGGGCCAGGACGGAGTAGTGGTGACAGATTTCCTTGCAAAGAGTACCACAATTACAGGAGCCTATTATGCTTCACTTTTGAGGAAATTGTTGATTTTCTGAAAAAAGTTGCAAATCGACCTGCCCTATTAATACATACGCACGATATAGGCAAGATTTATTAACAATAAAACAAAAAATATTCTTTTGCATTTAGCGATCGGCGCTGAAATAATAGAAACCTATCATTTAGCAAGGTGTTTTTTTAACTATTCTACACTTTCACCGAACAATTTACTAGAAAAAGATATCATAAAACTTGAATTTAAATAAAAAATACTATTCAAAATATAGCGCGGGTCGCTAAATGCAAAAACACATTTTAAAATATTGTAAATGAAAACATTAAAAAAGAAAATGACGGGTGGGGGCAGACGGAACTTTCCTCAAAATGAAAATTCGTGAAAAAAAGAACATAAAATAATATTAATGACAGGGGTGTGGGTGGGGGTGAAGGAGCCAACGGCAAATCGGGGCTGTAAATCGATTCTAAAAATGAGGGATCGATTTACTAGGTCAAATGCCTACAGATAAGACTGAAGAGCTACATGCTTTTCTTTAGATTCTAGCTGATTCTACACAAGTCGTATTTCTTAGTTTTGAAAGCACTACTATATATTGAATACAATCTAATAATCAAGGTATTATGTAAACGCCGGGCAACGCCGGGTAGAAAGCATTCATTCAGTTATCTATCTATCTATCTATCTATCTATCTATCTATCTATCTATCTATCTATCTATCTATCTGACTCGTGGAGTAAATAACAGAGATTGAATCGTGGAAGCAATAAGTTGAGCGAGCATTCAAGTGCAGAAAGGGTCATGTTGCGACATGTATCAAACTTAGTATACCGATCACTTTGCACAGGAAGTATCCGAATGGGGACCGGACTAACGGGTCAGGTTTTTCGGTTTGAATAAGGTGAGTTAAGTCTAGTGAGTTGGATCTGAGACGTCAAACAAGCAAGATGGGTTAAGAGAGTCTCCCAGGGGGCGGTGAATAGAGTACCACACGCCAAGATCCACTCCAGTTTTGCTGTGACGAGACGCCTGTGATAAGCAAAAACAAAAAACAAAACAAAAAGACACAAAAACATAGCCTTGAGTCCCTCGAGGGGCATAGGACATCCACAACTTTGTAGCTGCTTTTGTAGCGAGGAGTTCCATTTTCGGGGTGAGGGTGCTGGTCATACGCCCAACCTTCCCAGAAGGTACATACAGCGCCTAGCCTTCCCATATGGTCTCCCATGTGGTATTGGCCAGGCTCAACGTTACTTAACTTCGGTGATCTGGCTAGATCCAATGTGTCAACGTGATTGATGCATGAGGAGTGAATAAAAATTCTTGTCTTGAACTGTCTTTATTTTAACAGTTCCGGTTCCACCCAAGATGATTGACGAATCCCCCAGGCTGCAGCCAAAAGACAGAGGCAGCTAACAGCAGTAGGTATGTCGTCATATTACGTGTATTATATGGTCCGGCATACACACTTAGAACTATTTTTCATACTTAGTTTCTTTAAATACTTTCCAGGAAAATTCCCTTTATGCATTTTGCTAACACCTCCCCTCTGACGAAAAATAAACTATTTCTTCGAAACTCTGCGGATTAAGGACTTTCACCTCTATTTGTGTTTCCTTTCCGAATAATAAATGTTATTAAAACACACACACACATACACACACACACACACACACACACACACACACACACACACACACACACACATATATATATACATATTTTTGTGTATTGATATTCATATTAATGACCCTTTTTTCTTTTTATTTAAAACGAAAATACAACTATGTTATATATGTCGTTGAATTTCATTTATCTGCAAAAGATCTAGTTAAATTGCATATTTTTAAAAACTTTCATTGTAATTAATTCCCTATTAGTTTTTTCATTTTTTTTATGATGATCATCTTTAGTAAATTATTACATATAATTATATTAATGCAGATATTTTGCATGATTTATATTGCGTAATATTTGTGTAAAAGGATTATATGAAACCAAAAACCTCTTTATATATATATATATATATATATATATATATATACACACACATATATATGTATATTTATGTATTAGTATATATATATATTTGTTTAAAAATGTTGCCTACCAAACTCCACAGTCAGTTTTTGGTCTGCAGACATGAAACTTAATATATAGGGTATGCGAAACTTTATATTTGAGTTTCAGCCGGTTCAAAGTGTGAAAATTTAAAAAAATGGAATTTTCTAGGTGATGATTGAACGACAGCATTACAAATATGCCTGCGTAACGTAATAGGTTTTGGTCCATGTTTACATTTTTAGCCGTGCAACAAATATGTCTTCATAGCCTAAGCATTTACGTCAAAAGACAAAGTAAATCGTAAGCTAAACGGTTAGCTTTCGATTCTCGGTGGTGGCGCGGGTGTCATTTTTTTTATTTTTAACTTTTTGACTCACTTCTATATATTGGGTTTAATATCATATAATAAGAAATAAGAAATCTGCACCAATCAAAATATCATATTTAAGCATATTATACGACTGGGCATGCAATTAGACTTCGTGGCTTAGCGGGGGATGGCCTTTTCTCTTCCCTGCAACCTCTCTCCTACAGAAGAGACGTTGCGAGCCTATCTTTGTTTTATCGTTATTTCCATGGCAGGTGCTCGCCTGAGCTCCAATCTCTGGTCCTCTCTGGCCAATCTTTTACAAAAAACACCCGTCTAGCTGAATCCACTGTCAAAAACTTTCCCCACTCTTTATCTATGCCTAAATCAAAACGTAGATTCCACAAACAAAGTTTCTTTCTTAGAACTGCACGCCTGTGGAACTCTGTTCCGTCTGCCTGCTTCCCTCCTGACTACAACTTAGATGTCTTCAAGTCCAACGTAAACAAATTCATAATGAACCTCCCCCTTACGTAGACACTGTAAATATCCACACTAACGTACTGTACTTACAATAACCCTTATCCCTGAGTGGCTTCCGGGCCTTGATAAGTGGTGACCACCTTGTAAAAAAAGTATATATATATATATATATATATATATATATATATATATATATATATAGCTAAATACTGACCAATCAACATGATAATTAAAAAATAAAAAAATGGAAATAAAGGTTAGCTAACCAGGTTTCGTTCCTCGCTCAACAGAGCTAAATTGAGGAATTTGCGATAAAAAAATCGTCATGAATATGGCGGGGGAGTAATATATATATATATATATATATATATATATATATATATATATATATATATATAAGCGAGGGAACAAATTTACATAGAGACTAAATTAAGTCCTAAAAGATTTTCTTTTTGCTTGCAAAGAGTAGGTCTCAAGGACTTAATAAAAATAGTTTCCAGAATTTTTAGATGAAAGGGTGAGTGCGACTTATTCAAGATCGTAAACATGTCAGCACTGAAATTCGTGGCACACGCATGGTTATTTATGATGTGCTCGCAAATCGAGGAACCATACATATTAATCAGAAGATCCGAAGATGAAAAAAAACCCTTTCTCAGGATCCACTATATCAATTTTACTTGAGATTAGACTTTACAGTAACCCTAGTGTTGTAATGGGTTAGCACATATCTAGTTCTATGCGTACAATCTTGAATAATTTTCTGTTTCTACTTAACAAATTTTCGGTGGATGTGACTATATGAAAAGATTCCAAAGTGCACAAATTACATCTTTTTTTTTATTAGGAATGTATTTATTTGCCTTACCTAGAATTGACGTTTTTAGTTTACTAGCCTGAGTACCCGATGTTGCCCGGGTGTTTGGAGGTGTGGGTTGAGCCCCCCCCCCCCAAAAAAAAAAACTGGTAGCAGGCAGGCAGGCTCGAATCCGTACCGCGAAGGAGGAAAAGAACGTGAAAAAAAACGTGACGTGTTTGGTGTTGCGCCCATCTCCAAACCAGAGTGACGAATGTTTAAATTAAGGCTAGTCAATCTAAAAAAGGGATGACTTTCGAAAATATTGAACAAAAATGTCCAGTTGACAGTGAAGGAATTCGTGTTTTTAGCCAATACATACATGATGATTGCAACGTCTTGTCAGACGAGTGCCACTCCCTCAGACATTTAAAATCCATGATTCCAAATGTCTGAGGGAGTATCTATACAAATATGATGTTACAGAGTCTTAGCTAAGTCTCTCTCTCGGTTCAAAATGTTGAGATCCAGCAACAAGCAAGAGCAAGATAGCCAGCAACAAATTAAACTGCAGACCAGCTTAATGCGGGTAATGGTCTTCCGCTTTATGGTTTTTTAAATCAGAGATTTGCTTCTCCTAGAAAGGTTGCCTTCACCACGGCTTACGGGAGCCCTCTCTACCCCAATTCACATATACACACACACAAATATACATACATACATACATAAATTTAAACAGACATGTGAGATTTATATTATAGATAATTAATGTTGTTAAATTCTTAACATATTTAATAAAGAAGTGAAAGGCTTATCTAGATTTACATTTGGTTAAATTTTCATATGATTTCTATATCTCTACTTGAATGTAGTGCTTGCTGAATCGACATAAGCTTTACAGTCATTTTCAATAACTATTTCACATGTATATACTACATTTATAATTAAACAGTTTCCTGTTTCTACTGTTACAGTTGCTTTCTATTATATTACTGGTTTCATTTAATTTAAGTGTCATAAGTGATCAGTATGCAGTTCATATTCTATTATAAAGCTGCTGGGTATTTTGTAGTTGAGAAAGATAATTTAATTTTTTTTTTAATTTAATATTTAACTTAATCTGATATTCTTCGGAAAGTTGTTATCGACAATACTATAAAAATTTTGAGAGAACGTGTTTACTATATGGTGGATTAAACCATATGGCAGACCATCTTCTATTTTTATTTATTTTTTGCTGGTGATAGATTGCGTATGCCCCCTCACCATCTATGCTTTGTACACTAGATTATGGAATTCCATCGGTGGAGAGTAAGACGCCCCAAAGAAGCAGTACATATGCAGGGCGACAATCAATTACTAAATAGACTTAGTATAGACGTTAACATGGAAAGAGAAGGTACACTTGAAGAAAATCTATGATAACATCAACTGAAAATGACACTCGCGATGAGAACATTATTCCGAAGAATCTAAATAATACAGAAAGAGAAAGAAAGAGAGAGAAAGAAAGAAAGCGAAAGAAATGGAAAAAATTAAAGACTATAAAAATATATTTTATATTAAAAAAAGCATCTTTCCGATATTGATGTTCTTCTAAATCTTACATTACATTAATGTAAGATTTAGAAGAACATCAATATGGGAAAAATGTTTTTTTTCTTTTTTACAGAGTTTGATACGAATTTTTTTTTTTTTTACATAGGCGTCACCACTTATCAAGGCACTGAGGCCACTCGGTGCTAAGCGTTATTGAGTGTACAGTAATCAATGGTAAAATATCGTAGTAGTCGTTATTAATGGAAAACTCGTAGATTGGATTTCTGAAGGGGGCGGTTCATCAAGAATTTGTTTATGTTGGACTTGAAGACAATCAAGGTGTAGTCACGTGGGAAGCAGGCAAACGGAAAAGAGTTCCACAAGCGTTCTAAGAAAGAAGCATTGTTCACGGAATCTACGTTTTGATTTAGGCACAGTTAAAGAGTGGGGAAAGCTATTGACAGTGGTTTCAGTTAACGTGCGCTTTTCGAGAAAGACTGTCAATGGGGGACCAGAGACTGGAGCTCAGCCGAGCACTTGCCGTGGAAGTAACGATAAAACAAAGACAGGCTCGTGACGTCTTTTCTGTGTGAAAGAGGTTGCAGGCAAGAGAAAAGGGCATTCCCCACTAAGTTACAAAGTCTATTTTGTACTGCGTCACTGCAGGATAAGCTGATTCTAGCAGCTCCTGCCCAGATGTGGCAACAATACTCCATCTCTGGACGTACTTGGCTTTTATACAGATAAAGAATTGCATCAGCATCTGCTGGAGCGGTAGAAAGATCCCACCATTCTTCCAGCGACCTCGGCAACGGATTTGATGCATGTGTTCCATTTCAAATAGGTGCAGTTTCCTCTCTCATACATTATTACTATCTGGTTGGTATATCTCATTAATTAACTTTTTCTTTGTCTGCAAGGGGAGGAAACTCTAACGAAGTGCTTGCGAAAAGTAGATCTTTTATCGTCAAAATAAACAGGAAAATTTAGAAACTGACTCAAAAAGATCCACATATATATTTTTTAATTAAGGACGTTGTTATACGTAAAACAATGCAGCTTCTACCTCATATTGTCATCAAAGAACGAATAAGGTTAACAAAAAGAAAATGTAAAAGTCTTTCTCCTCTCGCCCACTCCTCTATCTCTCTCTCTCTCTCTCTCTCTCCCTGTATCTCCCTTTCCCCTCTCTCTCTCTCTCTCTCTCTCTCTCGGAGGGTAACGTTGTAGTTGTTAACCAGAAACCCAGTTCAAGTCACATTTGCACCATGCCCTGCGAGAAACGCATGAACCAGCAATTTTCCTTCTAGCTATACACAAGATAGAAATGAAAATAATTTAAGAGTTCAAAAATTTATAATTATATTTCAATATATTAAAAAAACTAGTTGACCTCGGCAACCTTTCCCAGATGTGAAGTATGTTGACGATACATCTACTTTGGTCAATGCTTTATAAAGACATTGGAGATATAATTGATGAGCGCCAATCACGTGACTAAGAGGGAATACTTTGACTATCAACTGGGTGGTTGCAATGTCGATCCTGACCACACTAACGAGTTATAATACAGCAATACAGTCTGCCACTTATGGCTGTATATATATATATATATATATATATATATATATATATATAAAGAGAGAGAAAGAGAGAGCGAGAAAGTTAGAGAGAAAAAGAGAGAAAAAGAAAGAAAGAGAGAGAAATGGAAAAAATTAAAGACTGTAAAAATATATTTTATATTAATTTATTGTTCGACAGGATACTCAAAAATGGTATATTAAAATTTCCTTAATTCGCGAAGTTTCAAAGTAATGCGTTCTTCTCATCAGAGGGAAGATATAAGCAAATGAATATTACGACGAAGCCATGGATTGGCTGGTACTACCATTAATTGCAACAACATGAAAACTAGTCAGAAATGCAAAATAAACACTTTTTGTGCAAAAGGTTTATAAAATGGAGAGCAAATTTCAGAAATCAGAGAATACATTAAAAATCAAGGATTATATATATAGTCTTGGAAGCTTTTTAACGTTAAAAACTTAATTTTTTTACGTATAATTTTTAGTCTTTCGTTGTAAAATTATTTTGTCAGTAAGTCATTTAATCTGCAATTGCTGAATGAACTTGCTTGCTCGAACTTACAATAGTCCTAAGCTTTCAGTAATCATCATTTGCTTCCAATGAACATTGTTTCAGGGATTTAAAAACAAAGCAGTGTATTATATCAAGGCCCCAGCAGTGTGGATCCAACACCACCTCTTTTGATATACATAGAGTTAGAGAGTTAGGGGAATAGAGTAAATTCAATTCTATAAGAGGAGACATCGTGAAATGATAAAGCTCAACAAATTTCATTGGAGCTTATATAGGAAACAGTGATTGGAAAATGAAGACACAAAAACTACATATAGAAATATTTAGTTGGGCGATAGAGGGGACTATTTATACCAAGTAAATGTTTGTATACTTTATTAAATAAATGAACCATTCTATATTCACCAATATATAGTTTTTGTGACTTCAATTTCCACTCTTATTGTTTCATATACATACATACATACATACATATATATATATATATATATATATATATATATATATATATATATATATATATATATATATACTAGCAAAAGTACCCGTCGTTGACTGGGTTCAAAAACAGCCTACAGAAAATGGACTCTGATTTATGAAAGTATGATAGGTTATGAAAAGGAAGGGCTGTAAAGAGATAGCTTCGAATTTGGGGGTATCAAAACCAAAGCAAAATATGATGAAAGTAAAAATTAAATCGATAAACCCCATAATTTATTATACCATACTTGTTCACACTGAAACACTTATCGCAATATTCTGTGGATCTATATAAAAAAAACTTGTTAAACTTTGTGACATGTTTCCATTCTATGGAGGTCAGGCGCGAACGAACACCCCATAATTGTATTATACCATATTTCTTCAAACTGAAACATAATTATCAAAGTATACTTACGCAGATAGATATGAAAAGTCTTTATTAAAGTGTGTGCCTGTTTCCATTCTATGGAGGCCAGGCGCGAACGCATACCCCACAAATTTATTATACCATCCCTATTTAAGTTAAAACATACTTATCAAAGTATTATTATGTACATCTATATCAAAAACACTTGTAAACGTTTTTTTTTTTTTTTAAACTTTTTATTTCCATACTTTGTGGACCAGATGCGTACGCAGACTCCATAATTTTAAGGAATCGTCATTATGCCAGATCAAACATACCCATTCCTGTGTCTCGATACATCTATCATTATATGTGATCAGTTTTCTATACTAGCCAACCATATAGGATCCTATTCGTGATCAGACACACACACAGACGTTCAGATTTATATATATATATATATATATATATATATATATATATATATATATATATATATATGTGTGTACTAGACTACCCGTGACCCGGTGGGTCAGTATGTTATATTAGCTATGGAATTCATGTATGAGCGTGACACTTGTGACGTAAAGAAAATAGTTTTTTTTTTTACATAGCAGAAACATTTCTATGAAAGTATATTAAAATGAAAAAAGAATATAGATATATTTCTATGAGTCGTTCTGTTTATTATAATTAAATTACA
The DNA here is from genome assembly GCF_053919585.1 of Euprymna scolopes. Taxonomy (NCBI): domain Eukaryota; kingdom Metazoa; phylum Mollusca; class Cephalopoda; order Sepiida; family Sepiolidae; genus Euprymna; species Euprymna scolopes. Next base: position 17,447,476 of record NC_136518.1, on the reverse strand, counting down.
GTTACTGAATAATAAGTGGTTGGCCATACTTATAGGTAAATGTGCACTGAACAGATACCATAATACTTGTTATAGTTAAATTCAAATTTTGATATATATGCTTTTTTTTACATCGTTCATTTCTGTATTACGTTAAAGTTATTTTAACCGCCATTCTTTCCATGTTAAATGATAATTTTGAAATAATAACGTTAATGTCGCTCACCTCCTTACATATTTTTACGATTTTGAACACCAGAAACTTCATTATAACTTTTGTTTTACTGAACGAAAATTGAAATATTTTCACAATATAGGTCAGATGGTTAGTTATAAACTAATAAGTGTTTGAAATTTGGACGAAAAATGCGTGAGCAGTGAAGCTTAAAAGCAGTTCTAAATGACTAAAACTGTCACTTTACAATATAATCCAACACTACCGTGTTTGAATAATATATATATATATATATATATATATATATATATACACACACACAAATATATATATATATACATATATACACACAAATATATATATATATATATATATATATATATATATATATATATATATATTATGAAGTCAGTTATTTCAAGTCAACCAATAAAAATGGAGGACTTTAAAAACGTATTCTTGTTCGAGCTTCAACAAATCAACATGTGAGACACCGAAAGAGTGAAATTGCAGAAAGAACAGATTGCACGAAATAAAAGAAAGTCATACCTTTACATTTTTGATTTATTTAATTCATCGTTGTCAGAAAATAAAAATAAATGGTACTGCATTATCGTTTATAGTGAACGTAGCGCGAAAACGATTCCCAGTTTCTCGAATTAATCATTCTATTGGTTGATTATTAGCAGCATAAAACTCACGTAATGCACGATGTGTTGCCAAGAACTGAACCGTGATTTTCTGAAATACATTTGCACAATTTGCAAACGTTGCTCGGATGTGAGACTCTTTCTGATATATTGCCAAGTTAAAGTAAAGATGATCGGCATCTGCAACTAAAGAAAATGGAGATATCAATCTAAAGTTCACCGCCTCTAAAAACACTCTGTATATATTTGATGGGAGGCAGATATAGATATATAGATAGATAGAAATATAGATAGATAGATAGTTAGATAGATAGAAATATACATAAATAGAAATATAGATAGATAGATAAATAGATAAAGATATAGAAATATAGATGATTAGATAGACAGATAGAAATACAGAAATATATATAGATAGATAGAGAGATACATAGATAGATAGAAATATATATATATATATATATAGATGGGAATATAAATATATATATATAGATAGATAGATAGATGGATAAATAGATAGAAATATAAAAAATATACATAGATAGAAATATAGATAAATAGATAGATAAAGATATAGAAATATAGATTAGTAGATAGACAGATAGAAATACAGAAATATAGATACATACATACATACATAGAAATGTATATATATATATATATATAGATTGATAGAAATATTGAATATAGATAGATAGAAAGATAGATAGAAAGATAGATAGATAGATAGAAATATGGAAATATAGAAATATAGATAGATAGATAGATAGAAATATGGAAATATAGAAATATAGATAGATGGATGGATGGATAGATAGATAGATAGATAGATAGATAGAAATATGGAAATATAGAAATATAGATAGATGGATGGATGGATGGATGGATGGATAGATAGATAGATAGATAGATAGAGAAGATTAAAGGATAGCTAGAGAATGAGACAGATGTCTTAAATGTTTTTAACTCTTCTATATTGTTGCCCGTGCCCCCGGGTAACACTGGGTAGCTATGGGTACTCCAAGATCGGGCTGTTTGAAGATACTGGCTTCCTCACCTAAAATGCCCCAAACATTGATGCTATCGTTTTTTTTTTCTGTTCCCTTTGTAAAACTCCATTATGTTCTGCAAGGTAAGAAACAAAACCAACAATTTTCCTCTGCAAAACAAACAACCAATGTTATATTTCGCTAGTGGCCGATCGTCAAATGTGTTTTTAAGTCTATTTAATTTCTGAATAAAATCAACTTTTGTTATTTCTCGATTTATACAAACGTTGGCGATAATAAGAGCACACACAGTTGGTTATAAAAACATTCCTATTATTCTAAATATAACCTTTCGGGTTTCGAATGACAGCTGTACAAGGTTGATGGCGTACGTGGCATGGCAGGGGTTATTGTATGTGGATTAGAATGGGTTGCTTAATACGCCTCTTGTGTCGCTCTCTCGGCTCCGACTCTGTGGCTCTCCGTATATCTTTTTATTGGCCCAGATGACGTCTACATTCCAACCTGTATAGTATCAAACTCGTTGACCGGGGATTTTATGTCCTAGAATTTGACTCGCATTTGACGTCATCCGGGTCTTGCATCCAGATTTGTGACTGGCTTTTTTTTGACGTCACTTCCCAGGGATCTGGATTATCCAACACCAAGCCAAACTCCACGAATAAATATTTGAAGACATAAAGAATTTCCAGCATAAAAAATGTCCAACATGATTGGACTTGACAGCAAAATTGATATGCTGTAAAACAATAACCAAACTAAATATTGTGAATATGTTTTTAAGTCTATTTGATTTAATTTTAAGCTATAAAAAATTTGAAGCATAAAATCTTTTAAGAAAATCACTGAATTTGGGATTGTAGTCTTGGGAATTCCAGCTTAAATGCTATCTAGATAGTTTGTAGAAATAGTAAGTTATGTAAGTATATTTTCGATTCCCATCAGCGAGTTTAGTGGGGTCACAAAAGGTTGGGTTTGACAGGCGTAAAACTCAGTCATCTTTAATGACCTAGGTTAGATGCACTGGAAATTAGGGGTGACGTGCACCGGAAATTAGGGGTAACGGGAATTGTGGCCGTGGGCTTCCGGTTGGCGACAACATGGGCAGAGAGTTGGTTTTGGGCTGCAGAGAATGCAGACGGGGAGATTAGGGTCCCTCCGCGACAACCAGGTTTCGACATGATATGCTTGCCTTTAATAAAATAATTGAAGCTTCAAATCCATCTTGTGTTATCGATGCATCTGCAGCAGTGACCAATCTTCATGAGATGGAGACCAGCGACCAGAAGATATCATCCGCTAGACAAGGCAAGCAGGTATGTACGCATGACATTATTTGCGCATATACGTCGAGATCTTTCAAGGCAAGAACTAAGAGCATACACACACCCATATAAGAAGAACATACATGTAAGAACACACAGACTTTAAAAGTACCCTTAATAAAGTAGCCGTAAAAGAGAATAGTAACAGGAACGTTTAATAATAATAGTAAACAAATAAATTAGTAATAAAAAGAAGGACGCCAAAAACCATTTCGGTACAGGATTAAATAACGTAAAAAGGGTTGATATGCCGTAAAAACACAACCCAGAGAGAGAGAGAGAGAGAGAGAGAGAGAGACAGACAAACAGACAGACAGACAGACAGAGAAATAGATAGATAGATAATGTGTGCACGTGTGTGCGTGTCCGTGTGCACATGTGACAAGGTCTCGTTATAGTGCAACTGAATAGCGTAATTCTCACGCGATTCTCGCCAGAGACATAAATAATCTACCGTCCGATCTGTTTGTCTTCGTGGCGTTCCCCCCCCCCCTGTTTAAAGGGCGAAAATGGTTACACCCAATCAACAATTTGGAGACTGCAATTCGTTACGTGGAAATAGACAATTTGATTTATTATATCGCACGATCGACTGGGGAAAAATGTCTCTTTCCTCTTCAATGAGATGACGGAAAAGCGAAACGGGGACCTCACACGTCGGATCACCGGCGTGAACCGGTTACTTAATGAACGGAAACAGTCATTATTCTATCAGTTATGGCAATAGAAATAAGTGAAGGCGAACAAATCATAAATTAATTATATATATATATATATATATATATATATATATATATATATATATATATATATATATATATATATATTAGTGATGGGACAATTGCAATATTTTTCCCGATTCCAATACAATTACCGATTTCGATTCCGATTCTTTAGAAATCTCTAATTATTTAACTATAGGATTGTTATTTCCCCCAAATTATGTAAAGATACATGTTAAATATGCAGATATTTTCCTAAACGGCAAAATACATTTGTGGGGGGATGATCTATTTATTTTACTTTTACTGGTTTTTAAAATCAATAAATATTTATTATTTTATCATTATTACCAACAATGGAAGATTTTGCTTTAAACAGAATCAAATAAAAAAGACAATTAAAAGAATCGTTTTGGCGTCGGAAAATAGGCACCAATTTTTCGGATTCCGATTCCGATACCTCTAAATCTTCCGATTTTTCCGATCCCTGATTCCGATTAATCGTCTCAACACTAATATATATATATATATATATATATATATATATATATATATATATATATATATATATATATATATACATATATATATATATATATATATATATATATATATATATATATTAGTGTTGGGACGATTAATCGGAATTAGGAATATATATATATATATATATATATATATATATATATATATATATTCCTGATTCCGATTAATCGTCCCAACACAATATATATATATATATATATATATATATATATATATATATATATATAGAGAGAGAGAGAGAGAGAGAGAGAGGGAGGGAGAGAGAGAGCCATCCACATACAGTACTGTTTAGTTGTATCACAACTTATTTAATGTAATTATGTTCATAGCGATTGAATAAACTGTCCTGTGAATCTTACTGTGTTTATATAATAGTGATAAATAATAACGGAGACGTATATTTTATTAACACACATATGTATAGCTACATATGTGCACAGCTAGGATGACCCAAAATTTTGTGTATTTATCTTCAACCAGATTATCCATTCATGTGTAATTACCTTTTTCTTCACCATATTTCTCTGCTCCACTTTTTTTGTTTTTAAGTAAGATCTTTGATTTACTTGTTGTTTCATCAAATACTTTTGCATGCAAAATCCGATCCCGCATTTTGCTAATTCCTACCCTCTGATGAGAAGGAAAGTATTTCGTCGAAACTCCGCGGATTAAGGAATATCCACTTATCTAGTGTCTCCTTTTCAGATTAAATATTTTTTTAAGTCTTTATCAAAGTGTTTTTAACATTTTTTATTAACTGTTTGCTCGTATATATATATATATATATATATATATATATATATATATATATATATACTTCTAAAATACACTTGTGATGTTAGGCTGTGTAATGTGTTAACTTTGGTAAAAATCGTTCTTTCTTTCATCAGATAATTTTGATTATTGATTATCAATACTTATCGTAGACATTTCGATACAAAATCTATCTAAGAACACTGCCAGGCACATGAAGTATATTTGTGTAAATTTCCATAAAAAATCGGTCTAGCCGTTTTCGAGTCTATAGCGATCTCAAAGACACACAAACTTCCTTATATATATATATATATATATATATATATATATTTCCTTATATATATATATACATATATATATATATATATATATATATATATATATATATATATATATATATATATATATATATATACACGGCAGAATCACGTTAACATACTGGTTCTCAAATAGATCATCGAAATTAAGCAAAGATGAGCCTGGCCAGTACCAGATGGGTGACAATTTGGGAAGGCTAGGTGATCTATATATCGCGCCGAATCGTAAAACTTTCCAGGTTGGCATCCGGAAAACACATTTAATTCACTAGGGGAGACGCACCCACAAATAAATTCGTACGCGTAAGCGACAAGGTGGTACTCTGCGTAATAGTGTGCCGGCAACCTGCTGCAAGGTGCCTTCCTGAACCTGCATGTCAAGCACACATTTGCTGTAGCGAGTGGTGACATCTGAAGTGTGTCCGACACGATGGTATCAACTTCAAAGTTGAAAACGGTGTCAAGCAGGGCTGAATCAGTGCCCCAACCCTGTTCGCCATATTCATCTCCACCATCCTTCATCTTACTAGCCAGAACCTACCTGAGGGAATCAAACTCATATACAGGACAGTTGGCGAACTCTTTAACATCAACAGGTTTAGGGCAAAAAGCAAGGTCCTCACATCGCCCATCATGGAGCTTCAATACGCTGATGACAATACCGGCTCCTGGGATTTGACATTTACATTAAAAAAGCCTCAGATCTTACCCCAACCAGCTCCTGGCACACACCTACAGCTGTCCACAATATTTGTGGAAGGCAATAGCTTAGAAAATGTGGATCAACTTGCCTACCTTGGCAGTCTTCTCTCCACAAGATCTATCATCGACGCAGAGATTCACCACCGTATCGGATATATATATATATATATATATATATATATATATATATATATATATATATATACTTTTACTTTTGTAATTAATTAATTAGGTTAATGTATATCGATAACATGAACTAAAACCAATATTTTTTAGAAAGTGCTCATTACGTGTGTAGAGCTTTTATATAATTATCATTGAATTAATTAAATTAATTGATTAATTGAATGATATATATATGTGTGTGTGTGTGTGTGTGCGCGCGCGCGCGTGTGCGCGCGTGTGTGATTCAAACACGGTAGTGTTTGACTATATGGTAATTTGGCAGTTTTAGTCATTTAAAATTGCTTTAAAGCTTCATTGCTTACTCATTTTTCGACCAAATTTCACTCAATTATTACAATATATAGATCACCTTTTCATGTATACTGTGAAAAGATTTTTTCAATTTTCGTTGAGTAAAACAAAAGTTATGATGAATTTTCTGGTGTTCAAAATCGTAATAATATGTAAGGAGCTGAGCGACATTTTTTATGATAGGTTTCCATAGCAATCAGGTCGCTTCAGTGACTACTGTTGCTACTAATTTACTGATGTCTCGGTAAGAGAAGTAACAAGTGAAACATAGAGAATGAAAGCACGAAAGGGAGATAATTGGGGGAATTATATTGAAAGCAGACGATTGCCGTACATTGTTATTGCATATATGTTTATAGGGGCAAAAAATTAAGACTAAAATTAAACAAAGAACAAGTGAATTTATTGGAAGCCAGGAAAATTATGGATTAAAATAGAAAAATGCGAGCATGAAAAGTAATATGGTTACGCTTAAACATGGAAAAGTAAATGACTAGTTGCTAAATTTGGAAAAGTAAAGGACAAGATATTCTAGTAAAAATATCATAAATTTATAACTTAAAATATTGCAGCATTAAGATTAAAAAAAAAATACAATTTATAACATTATATAATCAATTGGACGATGTCATACAGCAATGCTATCCTTAGCGAGCAATTAACGATAGTTCGTTGACTGTCATGGCTCTTATGGGCTACGACGTTGTTTGGCTGTGGAATTTTTATATATAATCTCCCACATTCTGAAAATCCTATCATTAATTGCTCGCTAGGGTAGCATTGCTGGGCGGCATCGTCCTTTTGAGTTGAAACTCCTACTAGTGAGACATCGGCTTGAGGTTATTAGCTGGTTGGATGACCGCGTCCCTTGTCGAGACGAAGTAGATCCATTTCACTGTCGGATTTTGACGCAGTTTGCTTGATCTATGTTTATTAATAGAAATTCTTGTGTGCGAGGCATTTGCTCAGTTGGCAGAGTGCTTAACTCGCATGGAAGAGGCTCGGGTTTTGAATTCTGAGTGCGGATGTATCTAACGGATGAGCCCAAATGAGGGCGAAACTCAAGTCTTGGACTTCCGGTTCGTTGACTGTCGTGACTCTTGTGGGCTGCGACGTTGTTTGGCTGTGGAATTTTTATATATAATTTCTCACATTTTAAAAATCATATATATATATATATATATATATATATATATATATAGGCGAAAAAACCCTTTTCGGGGTCAACGGCCAACTAGCATCATGTGTGTATGTATGTATGTATATATATATATATATATATATATATATATATATATATATATATATATATATACTTGTTTATTGTTATATAAACATGGTCACATCCTGCTGCTACAAATAGCCACTTGTTTCAATCAAACAACAGATATCATCAGGCAGCGACTTGATTATTCAAAAGTTCAATGAATAATCTATTATTCATTATTTATTGATTATTCATTGAACTTTTGAATAGTCAAGTCGCTGCCTGATGATATCTGTTGTTTGATTGAAACAAGTGGCTATTTGTAGCAGCAGGATGTGACCATGTTTATATAACAATAAACAAGTATTATCAGCTCTTTTTATTGAGCACTATCTAACAACCTCGTTGAATTCATTAGTCCATTACTTTTGATTAAAAATCCCGAGTATATATATATATATATATATATATATATATATATATATATATATATATATATATATATATATATATATATATATATATATTTGCGCCGGTACAAGGAAATTACCAGGTTGGTGTCTGGGGGCACGGTTATATCACTAAGAGAAGGAAAACTCATATATATATATATATATATATATATATATATATATATATATATATATATATATATATCAGATGGAATTATGTAAATAGCGATTGAAACCATACTGTGTTTATATAATGATACCAAAATAAGAGTAGAGCGTTATATTTAATATATATAATTATAAAACTCAATTGACCTTTAAACGAGTGATGTAATATACTTTCCGGTTTACGACATCCGGTTGCGCATGCGCGCATAAACAATAACCCATAACAACGTAAACAAATAAAAACAAATCGCTTCTTTTGCAGATTTTGACCTGCGCACTAAAATATTAACGTTATTATTTCGAAATTATTATTTAACATGGGAAGAGTGAGGGGGTTTTGCAACTATTCTTTATTACAACTATACTGTCGCTATTTTCTTACGACTAAACAACATTAATTTAAATTAATTTAAATAAACAATTATAGTAAAGCCAAGACTACTACTACTACTCTCTATCCGTCCCTTTCCTTCCTTCCTTCCTTCTTTTTTATTTTTTGTTTACATTTCTAGATACAAAATAGTTGTGTGAGAATATTAGTTTTATTTTATTTTATTTATTTATGATTTATTTTTTGCTTCAGGTTTTATTTATTATATTTTTTAGATTTTAAGTTTCTATAACTTGGTTGAAGGATTCCAATATGGGTTTTTCATTCTTATATTTCTCATCGGTAGGCTCATGTGCGTTTTTGCTGCTAAATGACTTTGGTCGGCGTTCGTTTCGTAAGAAAATCATGTTTAATATTCGATTTTTGAGCGATTATTCGGAAAAATAGGTAACTTTACACGAATAGGGAGGATTTTTTTTTCATATTTGAGTGATCCGTCCATGATTTTTCATTTTAATATACTTTCATAGAAATGTTTCTGTTATGTCAAAAAAAACAAACATTTTCTTTACGTCACAAGTGTCACGCTCATACATGAATTCCATAGCTAATATAACATACTGACCCAACGGGTCACGGATAGTCTAGTTAGATTATATTTTTCTTTGCACACATACTTCTAGCTGCATAAGAGAATATATGTTTCAATTAAAACCTAACATAGCCTAAACCTCGTAAAGTTAAACATTTAATCGAAAATAATTACCAACTCCAAACAAACCATATAACCAGAATCCATGAAATTAACTCATTAACTCCTAGGATGTATACGAGGATTTTTAAATAAGTTTTAAGACGTTTTTCGTATGGGCATTTTTTTTTATTATGCATGCATGAAACTCTAATCTCCTTCGAAGTAATGTTCTCCGGCTGCAATGCACTTGTACCGTTAAAACAACTTCTGGAAGACCCAATGGAAGTCCTCTTGCGTGAGCGTGTCAATGACCCTTGTCACAGCCTCTTTCATCTCCTCAATTGTCTCTAAGGTTTTCCTTGAGCTTAGGGAATAACCAAAAGTCACAGGGAGCAAGGTCTAAAGAGGGCGAAGAACTGTCTTGATGTTCCTCTTGGTCAAATCGTCTGATCTTCTCTGGGCACTCTTGGGAAAAACATCGCGCAAATCTTTCGCATCTTCAGTTCCTCGCGAATGTGTACAGTTCCCACACTGACATCAAGCTGACATCAAGTCTCTATAGACACACGACAGTCCTTATCCATGAACTTCTTTATTTGGCCAATCAATTGGTATTCTAGCTTTTTACGGTCCCACACCTCTCATCATCCCTCATAAACTCCCTGCCTCCTTTGAATCTTTTATGCCACTCGAAAAATGATTCTCGATTCATGTAAGATGGTCCAAAAGCAGTCTGAAGCATTCCATACGTTTCTGCGGCCTTTTCCCAAGTTTGAAAATACTCTTTTTGCATACCTTTCTTCTAAAGTGTCCTCACGTCCAGATTACATTTTTAAAATTCACCATCTTTGACCATCAGGCTTTATAGTAGGGTGTATTACAATTCTTACTGTAACTGTTCATTGAACCTGATATGATAAAAACATTGGTCATTCATTTCATAAGATATACAGCAATAACCTACTGAATTTTCAAGCGTCTACGACAATTTTAAATGCCTGGTTGAAAAAAAAAACTGGAAACTTATTGAAAGTACCTCGAAATTTTTTTACTTTTGAGTTGAAACTTCGTGTAATGACTAAAAATAGGTTAGAATAAAATTGTTAGGAAAAGGTTATTTATTCTATTTAGAAAACGAAATATTGACTATCATATGAACAGGACACTGATTACATGTGGTATATTTTAGAAGTCAAAGAGCTATACACCCAAGAGAACTTGAATGCCTACTGGAAAGAACTTGAATGTTTACTAGACACTATCCTCGAGTGTCTAAGGTCTCTCTGTACAGGGGTTTGTCAGAACAACCTGGCATGAGGATAATTTTTCCATATAAGATCTCCTCACTATGGCTAACTCACATTAGCTTTTAGGAGGAGTGGTGCACTTTCTCCAAGAGATGTTACTTCAAGTAATAGCACGAAGCTGGATACTCCACCAGACTAGATAAATTCCAATGGCTAATTCACATTAGCTTTTAGGAGGAGTGGTGCACCTTCTCCAAGAGATGTTACTTCAAGTAATAGCACGAAGCTGCATACTCCACCAGACTAGATAAATTCTTGTGCTGGAATCCAGTAAGACCAAAATAAAAGATATACAACAACATATGAAAATGGTTATTTGGGGAGCGGGAAGTTATGTTCTTAATTTCTTTACTAAATCATTGTTTGAGAGATACATAACTTTGATGGCACATTTGAATATCTATGTATCTCATATAGAGTTCAAGTGTTAGCCCCAGGTAGTGGGCCCCTTGATTTCTGAGAACTTACTGAAGTAAAATAAAACAAAAATATAAAATTCATATAAAGAGCATGTCTGTGGAATTGGAGCAGAAGGAGCAAAGCAGTTCACGCGAACTCAACATTGCACATTTTACAATAAGTTAGTGGCAATATCTATTTATAAAATATCATACATCATTGAACAAATACAATTGTAGCAAATTTTATTAGAATTTTTAAGGGGGTTTCAATAACGCTCGGAGAAAAGTTCATATGAATTTCGTATTATTTGGATTCATCTGACTACTGTTCTTATCTTGAGTGTAACTTTTATAACGTTTCGGGCGATGTAACCTTCGACCTTCTTCATGTGTACTTTGTCGAACTCGGGCGTTTGGGCGGAACTTCAAGCGGAACCCTTTATTTATATCACGGGGTTAGCATGCTCTTGTTCCGTCAGCCATGACTGGATAGAGGTCCCAAGTAATTCGCAATTGTATTTTTCGGTCGCCCACACTGAGGATTGGACCTTAAAACTTTAGGAAGAATATTATTTTTTTACAATTGATTTTTTCCAAGTACTCTAAAAACTGCGCCACAGGTTCGCAAGGATCCTTGGCGCAGTAGTTAGAGTACAGAAACATCTCCGAGTTCGACAAGATACACCTGAAAAAGGTCGGAGGTAAAATCGACCGAAAGGTTATGAAAATCACGCTCAAGATGAGAACAGTAGTCCAATTAATCCAAATAATACGAATAACCAATTCTTATCTGAAAAATTCAGAAACGTCATAGATGAATTTATCTTTTTTTCAAAATAATTATGCAGTAAGCAGTACTAATATATATATATATTATCTATAATATATTTTAGTCATCGACATACAGTCCTGTTTCGTTGTATCACAACTCATCAGTGCCGCTAGACTAGCACCTATCCCAAGCCGAGGATCGAACCTAGAACCGTCGTGATGACAGTCGGCAGTTCTACCCCTTGACCACGGAAGCGGTGCCCGCAACTAATCTATCCGAATGTCTATTTAAATAAACATCCGTCCGCCACTCTATATATTATCTTACAGATAAAGAAATATTTTGTGTCCTATAATGGGATAGTAGTACCAAATGGGTTAATTCATGTGCTGCCTCGTTATTTTTATTAGCTCAGAACATTTTTATGACATCACCCATTTAATCAAAACCTAATTCTAACCTCTGATTCATTCATTTATTTCTTATGTATCAGATAATTTTATTGTTGGTATTCGTTTTTTCGATATCTTTGTAATTAGAATCCCTTCTAAAAATACAGCGGATACTTACAGAAATGACCATGTGAAGGATGCCAAAATTCGAAGTGAAACGAATGGTATTGCAACTTGTTACACCCAGGTTGTCAATCGATGACGTTAACCACTTAGCTGCCGCCACCTCTAAATCTCTGTTCAAAAGAATGGTGTTCATTTATACGCGTTTATAATTAAACTTTACTAGCATACTGACGTTTAAGTTGAATAAACGCGTAGCAATATTTGAATTTGTGGTTTTTAACATATTTATATATAGGAAAAAAAACAGGAAGATTCTGGGTTTCGATTTTTGCTTCTGTATGAAAAAGATATACTTGCAGAGAAGAATGAAAGGGACGACCGCTGACTGAGCAGGTCAGCTTTGTAAGAGGTGGCCCTGAAAGTATGTGCTTGAATGACTATGAAGAAACATAAAGTTAAAAGAGTTGATATGAAGTTAAGTCAAAAGGGTTGATATGACGTTAGCCGTTAACATCTATATGTACGTTAAAAAAAAACGAGCACGAGCCAAAAATTAAAAAAAAAAAAAAACTGGTAATTAGGTCACTGAATTTTTTTTTACAAAAGAATTACATTTTCTATTTTCTCTACCGCTCTCCCTCAAACCAAGACTGTACCCTAATAAACAAAGTCTCAGACAGCATAGATATAGCACTCTCCCTCGATACTAGCGCACAAATACATGTATTTGGTGACTTCAATGTCCACCATAGTAACTGGCTAGGATTCTCAAATCACACAGACGTAGCTGGTAGCGCCACATATAGCTTCTCTATATCTCATTCCCTATCTCAGATGGTTACATTTCCGACACGTTTCCCAGACCAGCACGATCAACATGCCTCACTTCTAGATCTCTTTCTGACAACGGTTCCCAATGACTGTACAACAAATGCCCAAAGCCCACTCGGGAATGCTGATCACGCTGTGATAATGGTAGAAATCAGCCTAAATTCTCGCCCTAAAACTGAAGACCCACTACTCAAAACAACGAGGTATTACAAAAAGGCTGATTGGGAAGCCATCAGGGAGCTCATCAGAGATGCCCCATGGCAAAATATCTTTACTCTTCCAGCGGAACAGTGTGCAAATGAGACAACTGAATGGTTCAAAACTGCTATTGAAGCACATGTTCCCGCACGGAAATACTATAGCAAGCCCCACTCCCCCCAATGGTTTACTTCTGCTTGTGCAGCTGCCACTTGTCAAAGGCAGCATGCGTTCCGCAGATTCAACCGACATAAGTCCAGCTCAAATAAACAGAAGTTTATAGAAGCTAGAAATAATTGTAAGAGAGTGATAGACACAGCTAAGTCAGATTACTCTGAAACCACCAGAAAGCGCATTGAAGCACAGAAATTAGGAACCCGGGATTTTTGGAAAATCTACAACAGCGTAGTTAATAATGGACAGTCAATTATTCCCCCACTAACAAACAATCATGAGGTTGCTTGCACGGCAACTGACAAGGCTAATCTGCTTGCCAGTCGGTTTGCCTCAAACTCCACACTGAACTCGGTACACCACTCACTCCCTGATTTTCCTCTGCGAACAGACGCCACACTTGACGATTTGAAAATCACCCCTTCTCAGGTACATGCTATTATAAAAAACCTAGAAACCTCTAAAGCATGTGGACCAGATCTCATCCCGGCTGTGCTATTAAAAAAATGCTCTGCCGAGGTTGCTCCAGTTCTGTCCAAACTTTACAATAAATGCCTTAACGAATCTTGTTTTCCCGACTGCTGGAAAACCGCCTCTGTGGTACCAGTCTTCAAGAATTCTGGTGAAAGAACTGACCCACTAAATTATCGCCCCATTAGCCTCCTCCCGCTTTTCGCCAAAATATTTGAGTCCTTAGTTAATCAAGTCCTAGTCCAGCACCTAACAGCTGCTAAACTCCTGACTGACAAACAATATGGATTCAGGCAAGCCCGTTCAACAGCAGATATCTTAACTGTAGTTTCTGAACGTATATACCGTTCATTGGATAAAACAGGGGAGGGTAGAGCGGTGGCCCTTGATATATCTAAGGCTTTTGACAGGGTATGGCACGATGGTCTTCTAAGGAAAATTAGATCATATGGAATCACTGGAAGAATTCATAACGTAATTAAATCCTTCTTAAGTAATAGAAAAATCAAAGTTGTCCTCGACGGACGTACGTCCAAACAATATGACATAAATGCGGGAGTGCCTCAGGGGTCTATCCTTGGACCTCTATTGTTCCTGATATTCATAAACGACCTCCCTGATAATATTGTTTCGGAGATGGGTATATTTGCCGATGACACCACTCTCTATAACAGATATGAGGGGAAAACAAATGAACACATATCCAAGAAAATGGCAGAAACACTAGAGGATGACCTCCAATCCGTAGTGGAATGGGGACAAAAATGGTTGGTCTCATTCAATGCTGCTAAGACTAAGCTTGTTTCCTTCAATAACTACAAGAAACCTTCTCTACCACCAATAGCAATGGCCAAGAACACATTGCCTGAGAGTACTTCTTTTAAACTCCTCGGCCTAACGTTTACAGGGAATATGAACTGGAATAGATACATTGAGAGCATTGCCAAGGCTGCTGCAAGGAAGGTTGGCTCCCTCTACCGTGCTAGAAAACTACTTACGCCTGCCAGTAACCTATACCTCTATAAGGCAACCATTCGCCCATGTATGGAGTACTGTTGTCACATCTGCGCTGGTGCATCTGCTGCTTGTCTCTCGCTCCTGGACAGGGTTCAAAAAAGAGTCGCCAACCTGATAGGTCCTGAACTGTCATCTAGGCTTCAACCTCTGTCCCATCGACGAGATGTTGCATCCCTCTGCCTGTTCTACAAATACTTTAATGGTGAATGCTCTGACGAACTGCAAACACTTGTACCTCCCCGACGTAACTACCCCCGACAAACCCGACAAGCTACTAAGTCTCATCCCTTTACAGTGGAGATCCCTAGGTGCAAGAAAGCCTTTTACTCCAATAGTTTCTTCCCCAGAACTGCGGATCTTTGGAACTCCCTTCCGGGATTCTGCTTTCCCAACTGCAATGATATGCAGAAGTTCAAGTGTAATGTTAACAAACATCTTTCTACTCTTCTCCCTTCATAATGATCCCGCTAATTAATTCCCTAATAGAAGCCCCCTGCTTCAAAGTGGCACTGTGCCTTGTTTGGGGTGAAAATTGAATAAAAAAAAAAAAAAAAAAAACTTATCAAGGCCCAGATGCCACTTGAGGATAAGGGTTAATAAGTGTACAGTGGTCAATGGGACCATGACGTAGTAATCGTTAGTAGTGGAAATTTGGTAAATTAGATTACTTAAAGAGAACGGCTCATCAAAAACTTGTTTACGTTGGACTTGAAGACGACAAAATTGTAGTCAGCTGGAAAGCAGGCCAATGGAAAAGAGTTTCACAGGTGTGCAGTTTTAAGAAAAAAACTTTGTTCATGGAATCTACGTTTCGGTTTAGGCACGGATAAAGAGTGGGGGGAATTATTGGTAGGGGTTTCAGCTAGACGAGTGTTTATCGTGAAAGATTGGCAAGGGGGCATAGATTGGAGCTCAGACGAGCACTTGCCATGTAAATTACAATAAAGTAGAGACAGGCTCGCAACGTCTCTTCTGTGAGAAAAAGGTTGCAGGGAATCGAAAAGGACACCCCCCCACTAGGCTACGAAGTCTATTTTAAACTCTGTCAAGGCAGGATAAGCTCTTTCTAGCAGCCCCTGTCCAGATGTGGCAACAATACTCCATCCTTGGACGTATCTGGATCTTATATAAGTAGAAAATTGCATTAGCAGTGAGATATCTACTGTATCGATTGAAGGATCCCACCATTTTTCCAGCGTCTTTGGCAACAGATTTGATGTACGTGTTCCATTTCACATCAGGAGCAATAGTCAAGCCCAGGAGTTTGCAAAACATGATGCTTCCCCAAGATGAGAGCCATTCATTTCAGTTGATGCCACATGGGGATCAGAGCGTTGATGATGTAAAGACAGAGGCTTGATTTTAGATGCATTAAAAGTAACCAGCAACCTCTTTCCCTATTGTACCACATGCTCAAGATCAGAGGGGAGAGAATCGGATAGAACTTGCTCGTTTACGGTCTTTGATGTACTGCCATAGATGGTAGTGTCGTCAGCATAAATATCTACGAATGATCTAAGGATATGATTTGGAAAATCATTGATGCAGATTAGGAAGAGAGTTGGGCCCAGGATGGAACCCGGAGGGATTCCAACATTAATACTGTGAGCTTCTGATTTCTGCCCATCAACCACTACTCTTATGAACCTATCAGAGAGAAATACATAACTTTGTCTAAATGACAATAAGTAAAGTGAAAAGGTGTTGTTGATAAGACGTTATGTGATATATATATTTGTTTTGAACGCCTAATGTTCCTATTTACAATGCCTCCCCACGGACACCAGGGTCGTTTTTTAACGTTCAGAAAAGGAACAAACATAAAAATGTCTCGGTCGTGAAGGATTTCTCCTCCACAGACAGAGAACAAAAAAAATTGAAGTGCAGCATCTGAAGAACAGATGGTATTTATTTGCTCCCCCACCGAGCAAATTAGGCACAAGGCCGATTTTTAATGTGAGGAGTGAAGGGAAGGGGAAGGGAAAAAGGGGACCAGCTCCCGAGAGGTGGGAAATGGGAGCTGGTTAAAGGTCTGGCATGTGGGGTTGCCCCCACATCTGGTCTTTGCTTGCAGTATCTGCCGGAACAGATGGTATTTATTTGCTCGCCCACCGAGCAAATTAGGCACAAGGCCGATTTTTAATGTGAGGAGTGAATGGAGGGGGAAGGGAAAAAAGGGACCAGCTCCCGAGAGGTGGGAAATGGGAGCTGGTTAAAGGTCAGGCATGTGGGGTTGCCCCACATCTGGTCTTTGCTAGTCATAGCTACTCATAGCCTGCAGTATCTGTCGGAACAGATGGTATTTATTTGCTCCCCCACCGAGCAAATAAGGCACAAGGCCGATTTTTAATGTGAGGAGTGAAGGGGGAATGGGGACCAACTCCCCGGGGAGTAGGGGAGCTGGGTAGTGACAATTGGTATGAAGGGTTGCCCCTACATTGACTAAGGTCTTATATGTGGAGTCGCCCCCACATATGGTCTTTGCTTGCAGTATCTGCCGGAACAGATGGTATTTATTTGCTCCCCCACCGAGCAAATTAGGCACAAGGCCGATTTTTAATGTGAGGAGTGAAGGGGGAAATGGGGACCAACTCCCCAGGGTGTAGGGGAGTTTGATAGTGAAAATGGTATGAAGGGTTGCCCCTACATTGACCAAGGTCTTAAATGTGAGGTTGCCCACACATATGGTCTTTGCTTGCAGTATCTGTCAGAACAGATGGTATTTATTTGCTCCCCCACTGAGCAAATTAGGCACAAGGCCAATTTTTAATGTGAGGAGTGAAGGGAGGGGGAAGGGGAAAAGGGGACCAGCTCCCGAGAGGTGGGAAATGGGAGCTGGTTAATGGTCAGGCATGTGGGGTTGCCCCCACATCTGGTCTTTGCTTGCAGTATCTGCCGGAACAGATGGTATTTATTTGCTCACCCACCGACCAAATTAGGCACAAGGCCAATTTTTAATGTGAGGAGTGAAGGGAGGGGGAAGGGGAAAAGGGGACCAGCTCCCGAGAGGTGGGAAATGGGAGCTGGTTAAAGGTCAGGCATGTGGGGTTGCCCCCACATCTGGTCTTTGCTTGCAGTATCTGCCGGAACAGATGGTATTTATTTGCTCCCCCACCGAGCAAATAAGGCACAAGGCCAATTTTTAATGTGAGGAGTGAAGGGAGGGGGAAGGGGAAAAGGGGACCAGCTCCCGAGAGGTGGGAAATGGAGGCTGGTTAATGGTCAGGCATGTGGGGTTGCCCCCACATCTGGTCTTTGCTAGTCATAGCTAGTCATAGCTTGCAGCATCTGAAGAACAGATGGTATTTATTTGCTCCCCCACCGAGCAAATTAGGCACAAGGCCGATTTTTAATGTGAGGAGTGAAGGGAAGGGGAAGGGAAAAAGGGGACCATCTCCCGAGAGGTGGGAAATGGGAGCTGGTTAAAGGTCTGGCATGTGGGGTTGCCCCCAAATCTGGTCTTTGCTTGCAGTATCTGCCGGAACAGATGGTATTTATTTGCTCGCCCACCGAGCAAATTAGGCACAAGGCCGATTTTTAATGTGAGGAGTGAATGGAGGGGGAAGGGAAAAAAGGGACCAGCTCCCGAGAGGTGGGAAATGGGAGCTGGTTAAAGGTCAGGCATGTGGGGTTGCCCCACATCTGGTCTTTGCTAGTCATAGCTACTCATAGCCTGCAGTATCTGTCGGAACAGATGGTATTTATTTGCTCCCCCACCGAGCAAATTAAGCACAAGGCCGATTTTTAATGTGAGGAGTGAAGGGGGAATGGGGACCAACTCCCCGGGGAGTAGGGGAGCTGGGTAGTGACAATCGGTATGAAGGGTTGCCCCTACATTGACTAAGGTCTTATATGTGGAGTCGCCCCCACATATGGTCTTTGCTTGCAGTATCTGCCGGAACAGATGGTATTTATTTGCTCCCCCACCGAGCAAATTAGGCACAAGGCCGATTTTTAATGTGAGGAGTGAAGGGGGAAATGGGGACTAACTCCCCAAAGAGTAGGGGAGTTGGATAGTGAAAATGGTATGAAGGGTTGCCCCTACATTGACCAAGGTCTTAAATGTGAGGTTGCCCACACATATGGTCTTTGCTTGCAGTATCTGTCAGAACAGATGGTATTTATTTGCTCCCCCACTGAGCAAATTAGGCACAAGGCGAATTTTTAATGTGAGGAGTGAAGGGAGGGGGAAGGGGAAAAGGGGATCAGCTCCCGAGAGGTGGGAAATGGGAGCTGGTTAATGGTCAGGCATGTGGGGTTGCCCCCACATCTGGTCTTTGCTTGCAGTATCTGCCGGAACAGATGGTATTTATTTGCTCACCCACCGACCAAATTAGGCACAAGGCCAATTTTTAATGTGAGGAGTGAAGGGAGGGGGAACGGGAAAAGGGGACCAGCTCCCGAGAGGTGGGAAATGGGAGCTGGTTAAAGGTCAGGCATGTGGGGTTGCCCCCGCATCTGGTCTTTGCTTGCAGTATCTGCCGGAACAGATGGTATTTATTTGCTCCCCCCCCGAGCAAATTAGGCACAAGGCCAATTTTTAATGTGAGGCGTGAAGGGAGGGGGAAGGGGAAAAGGGGACCAGCTCCCGAGAGGTGGGAAATGGGAGCTGGTTAATGGTCAGGCATGTGGGGTTGCCCCCACATCTGGTCTTTGCTAGTCATAGCTAGTCATAGCTTGCAGCATCTGAAGAACAGATGGTATTTATTTGCTCCCCCACCGAGCAAATTAGGCACAAGGCCGATTTTTAATGTGAGGAGTGAAGGGAAGGGGAAGGGAAAAAGGGGACCAGCTCCCGAGAGGTGGGAAATGGGAGCTGGTTAAAGGTCTGGCATGTGGGGTTGCCCCCACATCTGGCCTTTGCTTGCAGTATCTGCCGGAACAGATGGTATTTATTTGCTCGCCCACCGAGCAAATTAGGCACAAGGCCGATTTTTAATGTGAGGAGTGAATGGAGGGGGAAGGGAAAAAAGGGACCAGCTCCCGAGAGGTGGGAAATGGGAGCTGGTTAAAGGTCAGGCATGTGGGGTTGCCCCCACATCTGGTCTTTGCTAGTCATAGCTAGTCATAGCCTGCAGTATCTGTCGGAACAGATGGTATTTATTTGCTCCCCCACCGATCAAATTAGGCACAAGGCCGATTTTTAATGTGAGGAATGAAGGGGGAATGGGGACCAACTCCCCGGGGAGTAGGGGAGCTGGGTAGTGACAATTGGTATGAAGGGTTGCCCCTACATTGACTAAGGTCTTATATGTGGAGTCGCCCCAACATATGGTCTTTGCTTGCAGTATCTGCCGGAACAGATGGTATTTATTTGCTCCCCCACCGAGCAAATTAGGCACAAGGCCGATTGTTAATGTGAGGAGTGAAGGGGGAAATGGGGACCAACTCCCCAGGGAGTAGGGGAGTTTGATAGTTAAAATGGTATGAAGGGTTGCCCCTACATTGACCAAGGTCTTATATGTTAGGTTGCCCACACATATGGTCTTTGCTTGCAGTATCTGTCAGAACAGATGGTATTTATTTGCTCCCCCACTGAGCAAATTAGGCACAAGGCCAATTTTTAATGTGAGGAGTGAAGGGAGGGGGAAGGGAAAAAGGGGACCAGCTCCCGAGAGGTGGGGAATGGGAGCTGGTTAAAGGTCAGGCATGTGGGGTTGCCCCCACATCTGGTCTTTGCTTGCAGTATCTGCCGGAACAGATGGTATTTATTTGCTCACCCACCGAGCAAATTAGGCACAAGGCCAATTTTTAATGTGAGGAGTGAAGGGAGGGGGAAGGGGAAAAGGGGACCAGCTCCCGAGAGGTGGGAAATGGGAGCTGGTTAATGGTCAGGCATGTGGGGTTGCCCCCACATCTGGTCTTTGCTAGTCATAGCTAGTCATAGCTTGCAGCATCTGCCGGAACAGATGGTATTTATTTGCTCCCCCACCGAGCAAATTAGGCACAAGGCCGATTTTTAATGTGAGGAGTGAAGGGGAAATGGGGACCAACTCCCCGGGGAGTAGGGGAGCTGGATAGTGATAATTGGTATGAAGGGTTGCCCCTACATTGACCAAGGTCTTATCTGTGGGGTCGCCCCCAAATAGTGCCTTTGCTTTCAGTATCTGCCGGAACAGGTGGTATTTATTTGCTCCCCCACCGAGCAAATTAGGCACAAGACCAATTTTTAATGTGAGGAGTGAAGGGAGGGGGAAGGGAAAAAGGGGACCAGCTCCCGAGAGGTGGGAAATGGGAGCTGGGTAAAGGTCAGGTACATGGGGTTGCTCCCACATCTGGTCCCTGCTTGCAGCATCTGCCGGAACAGATAGTATTTATTTGCTCCCCCACCGAGAAAATTAAGCACAAGGCCGATTTTTAATGTGAGGAGTGAAGGGGAAATGGGGAACAACTTCCCGGGGAGTAGGGGAGCTGGATAGTGACAATTGGTATGAAGGGTTATCCCTACATTGACCAAGGTCTTATATGTGGGGTCGCCCCCACATATGGTCTTTGCTTGCAGTATCTGCCGGAACAGATTGTATTTATTTGCTCCCCCACCGAGCAAATTAGACACAAGGCCGATTTTTAATGTGAGGAGTGAAGGGGAAATGGGGACCAACTCCCCGGGGAGTAGGGGAGCTGGATAGTGACAATTGGTATGAAGGGTTGCCCCCACATTGACCAAGGTCTTATATGTGGGGTCGCCCCCACATATAGTCTTTGCTTGCAGTATCTGTCGGAACAGATTGGATTTATTTGCTTCCCCACTGAGCAAATTAGGCACAAGGCCGTTTTTTAATGTGGAGATGGAGGGAGGGGGAGGGAAAGGGGGACCAGCTCCCGAGAGGTGGGAAATGGGAGCTGGATAGTAACTGTGGTCTGTAGGGTGATCCCTACATTGACCAAGTTCAGATATGTGGGGTTACCCCCACATATGGTCTTTGCTAGTCATAGATAGTCTTTGCTTGCAGCATCTGCCGGGACAGATGGTATTTATTTGCTCCCCCACCGAGCAAATTAGGCACAAGGCCGATTTTTAATGTGAGGAGTAAAGGGGGGGGGAAGGGGAAAAGGGGACCAGCTCCCGAGAGGTGGGAAATGGGAGCTGGTTAAAGGTCAGGCATGTGGGGTTGCCCCCACATCTGGTCTTTGCTAGTCATAGCTGGTCTTTGCTAGTCATAGCTGTCAGTATCTGCCGGAACAGATGGTATTTATTTGCTCCCCCACCGAGCAAATTAGGCACAAGGCCGATTTTTAATGTGAGGAGTGAAGGGGAAATTGGACCCAACTCCCCGGGGAGTAGGGGAGTTGGATAGTGACAATTGGTATGAAGGGTTGCCCCTACATTGACCAAGGTCTTATATGTGAGGTTGCCCACACATATGGTCTTTGCTGGCAGTATCTGCCGGAACAGATACTACACTTTGAGATATTAAATCTTTTATTCATGTTAACAAATACAGAAAAAATCAACGATGAACAAAAAACTTAGGCACATGGCCAACTCAAAAGGGGGGATTTTGGGGGGTCTTTGGTCATCCTTGTCACTCCAGAACTAAACAAAGTCAAAAGTTTCTCCCAGCTAGTATCTTCTTTCACCATAATACCGCATTCACCCTTTCATATTGGGGGACGTCCTAGTAACTCCCAATTTTTAAAATATTTTTTATTGATGTGTAAAAACAAAAAAGGTAACAATAAAATGGTACAATAATTCATTTGTGTCGAGGGCGGGGGAAGAAAAAACAAAAGGTGATTAGTAGGACCCTCCCAACCCCGTCTAGTTGATAGACTGCCCGTTCCACTAGGTTTGTAAAAGGAACCTCGCTTCTGCGGGTCAGTCTCTAGGTGGGGATGCCCTCTAGATGGGGGTGAATGGAGAAAAGAAAATTTTTGTGGGTAAGGGATGGAGGTTAGTTTGTATTTCTTTTTCTCCAAGATGGGTAAAATTTAGAGGAAGGGGTGAAAACAAACATTGCAGGTAAGAGGGGATGGGGATCTTGGAGGCTTCCTAATCGGGGAGGGATGGAACACACACTCAGCTAGCTGAGAGACTACTTGTTTAATTTTACTTTACAGAACTGCGCGTTCCACATCTAGGCGGGGAACACGTATTCAAATTTGGCTCCTCTTCGTACACACAGACTTGCCACATGTAACCATCTTCTGTCAAATGCCGCGCGATGCAGCCTTCTTCTATCACATCTGATCTTCACCCGTAGTTGGTGTTTAAAGAAAGCGATCAGACACTTTGATCTTGACCAAAAGGTCAAGTATTGAGACATAAATTTGTTTTGTGTCTGTATCATGTTGTGTCGTTGGCGCTTTTCGAACCTGCATATATCGAATTGTTATTTTATTGAAAAAATTGTTGATATACTACAAACAACTCTGGGATCCAAAATAAACAAAAAGAAAAACAAAACGTAATACATATTTATTTATTTGCGGACTTTTATCCTTATCTCCACAGTTGTTGTTTCACCATGTTTCGGCCAACTCATCCTCTGACCTTCTTCGCAACGGGATAGGAATGCTGAAACTCTGAACTGTATCCTCAGTAATTACTGCCTTCCATAGCTGTGGTCGTCTCACCACGTTTCAGCTGCATCTTGAAACATCGATCTGGGGGAAGAATTCATTTCACAACCGCAAACCACAAAAAGATCACAAAGGCAGTCTTTTTAGTAACATTAATCATGCAAAAGTTATTCGAAATTCTTACAGATATATCTCGTGTAAGAACGTGAACTTCGGACCTTTCCAAATAGGGCGAATCACATGGAATTCTGAGTGCAGGCTTATAATGCTGGAATTAACTTTTCTAATCTATTTCGCCAAGTCACCGGCTTGCGCCTGCGACACGAATCTCGATTTTCTACTTCTGAATTCTCTAACAAACTGGACTTAACCGTCTGTTTTGCTGGCAAAAGGACATTTTTTTTATCTCTCTATATGCCCCCTCTCTATTTGAGGCTTTGTCTTTTTTCTCTATGTCTATCTCTCCCCATTTTTCTCCTCTCTCTCTCTTTTTTTGTATATCCAAATATTCAGGTCGACTAGAAAACGGTCACTGATCCCTTCTTTATCTTTATCTCTGTTTTCCTTACTCTGAGAAGCCAATGTGCACAACCACTGATATCGTTTCTATAATAACACGTTTCGTGTTTCGTGTCATCCTCAATTATGAACATTGAATTCCCCCAGGAATAATATTATTCCTTTTATTCTCTCAATATGACAGATGCTATTTTTTTCTGAATTTGGTTTTATTGACGTGTCACAAGCAAGGCAATCCGGCCTTGTCTGGAGTCTACAGATCTTGTTACATAATACGCAAGCGAAAGAAAGAGAAAGAAAATAAAATTATCGAGTTATTTGTTCAAAGAAAAGAAAGAACGTAGAAATTACGAACTGAGAAACACGCGCCATTTCTTTATATGCATTAAGAAATATAAGTATATATATATATATATATATATATATATATATATATATATATATATATATATATATAATATAAAGCTGAATGTGTATGTGTGTGTGTGTGTGTGTGTGTGTGTGTGTGTCTGGTCACGAATAGGCTTCTATATGGTTGACTATTTTAAAAAAACTGATTACATATAATGATAGAAGATGTATCGAGACACAGGAATGGGTATGTTTGACCTGGTAGAATGGTGGTTCATCAAAATTATGGGGTCTGCGTTCGCGCCTGGTCCACAAAGTATGGAAATAAAAAAATTAATAGTTAATAAAAACGTTTACAAGTGTTTTTGATATAGATGTACATAAGAATACTTTGATAAGTGTGTTTTAACTTAAATAGGGATGGTATAATAAAATTGTGGGGTCTGCGTTCGCGCATGACCTCCATAGAATGGAAATAGGCACAAACTTTAATAAAGACTTTTCATATCTATCTGCGTAAGTATACTTTGAAAATTATGTTTCAGTTTGAAGAAATATGGTATAATAAAATTATGAGGTGTTCGTTCGCGCCTGACCTCCATAGAATGGAAATATGTCACACAGTTTAACAAGGTTTTTTAATATAGATCCACAGAATATTGTGATAAGTGTTTCAGTGTGAACAGGTATGGTATAATAAATTATGGGGTTTATCTATTTTATTTTTACTTTCATCATATTTTGCTTTGGTTTTGATACCCCCAAATTCGAAGCTATCTCTTTACAACCCTTCCTTTTCATAACCTAACATACTTTCTGTAGGCTGTTTTTGAACCCAGTCAACGACGGGTGCTTTTGCTACTGTATATATATATATATATATATATATATATATATATATATATATATATATATATATATATATATATATATATATAAGGAGTTATGTTTAAGAAATATAAGTCGTTTTGTGTGGGAACACCATGGACACGAGCCAATGAAGTAAACAATAATAATATAAAAGGAATTTCAATAATTTCCCAGTATAATATATTTATCAACATTTTGCGTCTCACAAAATAGTAGGTGTTGTAAATTTCCCAAATTTTCGAGATAATATCTTTATCAAGTGAAAAAAAAAACATTCTTATCTTATGTATGTATATATATAAAAAGACGACCACGGAGCAAAAGTTAAACAAACTATCTGTTTAATTTAAAACGGGTTGAGATGAGGTTATGAAATAACATTAAAAACCGACCTTTCGGCCATTTTTGACCTCGTTTAACATTCAGTATGAATTATTCCAATAAAAATATTCAGTTTCTGGATATTTTTGTATTGACCTACATTCTTTTTATACATCGACCTCTTCAGATTAAGTTACATCGCGAGTTTTAAAACAGGAAGTCCTTTGTGTCGATAAATACGCGATATAACCAAATATCATTTTACAAAACTAATTTACAATTTCGAATGCGAATTATATATATATATATATATATATATATATATATATATATATATATATATATATATATATATATATAGTCATCGACATACAGTCCTGTTTCGTTGTATCACAACTCATCAGTGCCGCTAGACTGATCTCTCCCAAGTCAAGAATTGAACCTAGTCAGTCGGCAGTTCTCCCACTCGACCACAGAAGCGATGCCCGCAAATTACTCGTCGGAATGTCTATTTAAATAGACATCCGACACCACTTTTAGGTTGGTGCAAAAACAATATCGTTTTCTCACATAATTTACTTTTAAATATGATTTGTGAATTAATTCATTTATATATAGATCCGTGTTATCATTTTAAAGCGCTTTTATCGTTCTATCGAATGCTGTTATTCGTTACCGTTCTCATTCTCTTCATTCACGTTTTGAGGGCTTCTCGACAGCATAAACAAAGTTTAAATCCGCACTAGGCCGAAAATCTATCGAGACAGCCCGTGATATCAATGATGCGTTTGGCCAAGGAACCACTAACGAACGCGTGGCATAATGGTGGTTCAAGAAATTTCGCTATGGTGACGAGAGCCTCGATGATGAAGACGTTCGCGACCGGCCGACCACGGTCGATAACGAACATTAGAAAGCCTTAATTGAAGCCGATCCTTGCAAAACCACACGAGAAGTTGCTGTTGAACTCGAGGTTGGCCACTCAACAGTCGTTCGCCATTTAAGGAAAATAGGGAAGTCAAAAACGTTGGATAAATGGGTGCCGCATGAATTGAATGATAATGAAAAAAAAAATCGTTGTTTTGAGGTGTCTTCTACGCTCCTTCTGCGCAACAAAAACGACCCATTTCTCGAGCGGAGGATTGTAACGTGTGATGAGAAGTGGATCTTCTACGACAACTGGGGACGTTCGGCACAGTGGTTGGATGACGGAGAAGCTCTACAACCCTTCTTGAAGCCGAAATTACACAAAACAAAGATTATGGTGAGTGTTTGGTGGTCTGCGGCCGGTTTCATCCATCAACTTCTTGAATCTGGGCTCAACGATTACGGTTGAGAAGTACTGCCGACAAATTGACTAGCTCCAACATATGTACCAGAGATTGGTCAAAATGGGACAAATTCTTCTCCATGACAACGCACGTCCGCATGTTGGCCAACTGACCCTACAGAAGATGAACGAATAGGGCTACGGGGCTCTGCCTCATCCGCCATATTCACTGAACCTCTCGCCACCGATTATCACTTTTTCAAGCATCTCAACAACTTCCTGTGCGGAAAATTCTTCAAAAGCCGAGATGATGGCGAATCGACCGTCAATGACTTCATTGCTTCCAGAACTCAGAATTTCTATGCTAATGGGATGATAAAACTTGTTTCTTGTTGGCAAAAAATATGTCGAATTGAATGGTTTTTATATCGATAAATGAAATTTATTATGAAAGGAATTATGATCTTTTCAAGTTGAATGTAAAAAAAACGACATTATTTTTGAATTATCTATTATATAGATCTCACCTTTCTGTTTAAATGCATGTATGTATGTATGTATGTATGTCTGCAGTTATGTATGTGTGTCCGTCTGTCTGTCTGTCTGTCTGTCTGTCTGTATGTCTGTATGTATGTATGTATGTATGTATGTATGTCTGCCTAAACCTTTCGACAGAAGGGGCGGATTTTCACGAGATCGGCATAATTTTGAAGTGCGATTCTTTGGACCAGAAATTTCCAAAAATTGGCCCAAAACATTAATTACTTCACCTTCATCTGGGCAGTTTTCTACAGAGAGGGTGGATGTTTTCGCTAACATTTTTTGCAAGTCATTCAACCCTCGCGTTCACGACGTCGGTTAAAAGGCGTTATTTCGACCGTCCATGACGTCACAACCACGGTAGACACATCGGTAAGACCGTTAAATTTTTTCACCTCTTTTTCCTCTGGCGCGTTACGAGTTCGAGCCTGCTTACTACTCCTATTTTATTTTTATTTTTTTTGCACTCTCATTTTTCTTTTTTTTCAACCAACACCCTTACATACACCTCCACTTTCTTTTCCGCCTTTGCGTCAAGGGTTCGAGCCTGTCTGTCTACAATAGCTTTTTTTTTTGCTGCTCAACACACACCTCCAAACACCCGGGAAACGCCGGGCAAACCGGCTAGTTTTATATATATAGCCATAGAAGTTTCTTTAAAAACTTTAAAACTATTAAAAAATGTACTTCGTTGAAAAAATATTTTATCAGTAAGTCAATCAATTTCCTGCATCGCTGAACGAAAAAAACAATAGTACCAATGTTCTTAAAGAACTCCTCGGTTGTTTACCATTAAACATTGTTTCTAGGGATCGCGGGGTTCGAATCGTTCGACTGGTAGTAATTGTGACACCCTGCACTGAAGAATCCCGAAAGGATGAAACACTAGTGTCTGTAGGTATTTAATTATTATAGTAAAAAAAAATAATTATGACAGCCCCTTTAAGAAATACGTTTCTTATCGTTGAGCACTTTCTGTTGAATAAAAGTCGGTCAATTTAGCTCTTATGCGTAGATCGTCGTATAACGACTTGATCACTGTCTGTCTGACGTAATGAACATTTAAATTAAAATGTTTAAAATTCAACGCTATTTCACACGATTAATGGTAGCCGAATGGATACGGCCTCCGCTAATCGAGCCAGAGATGTCTCGTGTCGCGGGGTTCGAATCGTTCGACTGGTAGTAATTGTGACACCCTGCACTGAAGAATCCCGAAAGGATGAAACACTAGTGTCTGTAGGTATTTAATTATTATAGTAAAAAAAAATAATTATGACAGCCCCTTTAAGAAATACGTTTCTTATCGTTGAGCACTTTCTGTTGAATAAAAGTCGGTCAATTTAGCTCTTATGCGTAGATCGTCGTATAACGACTTGATCACTGTCTGTCTGACGTAATGAACATTTAAATTAAAATGTTTAAAATTCAACGCTATTTCACACGATTAATGGTAGCCGAATGGATACGGCCTCCGCTAATCGAGCCAGAGATGTCTCGTGTCGCGGGGTTCGAATCGTTCGACTGGTAGTAATTGTGACACCCTGCACTGAAGAATCCCGAAAGGATGAAACACTAGTGTCTGTAGGTATTTAATTATTATAGTAAAAAAAAATAATTATATATATATATATATATATATATATATCTTTTCCATTCGCCGAGCGGTCTTTTTCATATCAGCTGGCACATTGTATAAAATGGCGCCCAAAAGTTGTTGTTCAGCCATTTTCTTTTCAAGCGCTTTCTATCGGTGCGTCCGATTATCATCAGGAGCGATTGTTATTGGCAATATTTATTTATGAAAAAATTATATTTTAACATAAAGTGTGGCACGAGGCTGAAGAGGGGACTAGGAGTTAATATGGACCTAACTAACATATTATTAACTTAATTAGACTCTTTCACCATAATACCAGATTCACTCCATGAAAATCCTAATTAAACCCGAAATTTTCATAAATATACATGATGTGGGGAGTTGGGAATAAAAATTTCATATACAAAATAAATAACATATTTACAATGAATAATTGGTTGTTAGTAAAAGAACTCCCCACTACTACTAATTGTGACAGATAAGTAATTTTGTCAGTCGAAAAAGATGTAGTCTCCACGAAAACTGACTTAATTTAACGCAGCGAAAGTGGGCCTACGTCGATGACAAAGCAGCCGATCCGTCATTTAAATGGGGCCAGGAATGAGGATTATCGGTGCTAAAAGAGGACAACAAAAATAGGGATGGGGGCAGAGACAAAACTAAAAATAGAGGGGTCTTATGACGACATGCACACTTTAGCTAAGTTAAACTTAGGAAAAATTCCTAACACTATTCTATCCTAAATGGCCCGATGTATTGTCGCTGTTCGTTCAGAACACCCAAAATTCTTTGCCTAACTTATATAAAAAAGATCTTCAGGTTAGTTCCATTCACTCTGCAAAAGCGCGAAACTTGCACCCATCTTTCGTTGACATTTGTTTAAGACAGTTTCATCTTCTCCAGCATAATACGCATTTTCAAGCGGTGTTTGTAAATGAGGACCAGCTGGGGAACAGTGAAGGTCTCATTTCCGTAAACCTCCTTCTGTCGTGTCGACAAAATCACGCTCTCATAACTGCTAGTAAGCAAAGAAAAACATAGCGTTCTTCTCTCGTCATGGTCGATGCCCAATTGCAACTCGGGGAAAATGTATCCAGTACAAAACCCCTTCCACCAAGCATGCGAACTGTGAAGCATTCCACTAACTCACACAACGGTTGAACGATAGCATAGTTGAAGAAAGCGTGATCAAGATCTTCCTCCCAGTCTCCGCATCGGACACAACTAGGTGTCTCTGTAAATCCCGCTGCGTAAATTTTGTTGCCGATCCAAAGGGCATTTCGAATTACCAACCAGGTGAGGAATGCTTCATAATTATCTAAGCAGTTTATCCCAGTCGCCCAAGGCCATATCGAGCGACGCTTCTTGTTCGTAAAACCGAACCCCTCAATCTTTTCATCTCGAACAAATACCCTCAATATTACCCTAGACACAATATTCTTCTTTCTTACTCAATATTACCCTAGACTTACGAGACAACACCCGGGTGTCAGAGACCCGTAGTAGGAGCTTCAAAGACTGTCAACATTCGCGATAAAAAGATCACTCATTTCGGGGCAACCTGTGTGCATTCCTCTCAGCCGAATGCACACTTTTCCAAGCCGGTAAGACTTTCTTATTATCTTCTTTCCAGAAGCCATCGTTTCCCTCACATCGTGTACACATTCGGTCTAAATATGTCAGCCTAAGCGTGTGTTTACAATCTTCACACTAGTCATACTAAGACCGCCTCCAGACGGATGCAAGTAAGAGACCTTCCGGCTAACAATGGATTTCTTTCCGCGCCATGAGAACGCGAAAGAGCACGCACCAGATCTAGTACTGAGGCCTCCAGGAGTTGAAGCACTGATAGACGTTATAGGATGAGGGTGTAAATGTGTGAATTACACATCTTAACTGGACTCTTCAATGTAAGTTTTCTCAAGGACCACAAATGAGATGTGGCCTTGACCGCTTCCAATATTTCCGACCAATTTTTCTCCAACTAGAGGTCAGGGTACAAACCAGACGCTGAGTATCTTGCAAGGCACATCTGTCCAGTCAAAGAGCCCCTGAAGGTGCATTATTCTCAAGGAACCAATATGTAAGCCAACAGATATCGCAATAGATTTTGGCCCTTGTTACCTGTTCATATTTCTGTGTTGACGACCTCAGCCTCATTACTGCTCGTTACAAGCACAGTCACGTCGTCTGCATAGGCAGTATACTTTACCTGAATTAAAGTCAGCGGGTAAAGTAATCCTGCGAAGGATCGGATTCACCCTAAGCTTACGCAGAAAAGGCTCTAGGGCAAGCACGTAAAACATTGGTGAAATCAGACAACCCTGACGAGTAGCCCCGGACAAATTGAAGAGCCTCGATCTCACACCATTAGCCTCCACCATAGCATCGGGGTTTGTATACAAGAGGCCAATGCAAGAGCGAAACTGAGGACAAAATCAAGCCAAGAGAAGCCTCTAGGTAACGATGATCGACCATATCAAACACTTTGGACTGATCTAAATTGACCAACGCGGCTTCTGTGTCGGCTTTTTCTCGGATCAAGCGTATTGTGTGCAAGTTATTTTGAATCGTCCGGCCTTTTACAGAACAAGTCTGTTCAGGACTTATTAGCCGATGCAAGACAAGTTGCAGACGATTTGCTATGATCTTGGCCAAAATCTTTAATTCATTATTTAGCTTAGTTAAGGGCCGGAAGTTACTTATCCCATCCCCACCATTTTTATCTTTGCGTAGTAATGTAATGATCCCCCTGGTAAAATACTGAGGTATTGGCCCGTTCCTAAACGAGGAATTAAAAAGTACGGCCAGCAGAGGGACAAAAATGGGCGACAGCCTCAAATATAATTTGTAGGAGAGACCATCGATTCCAGATGTTCTCTCCAGCCCGACTTGTTTCAAGGCCTCCAGGACTTCCGCCTCTTTTATGCATCCTTCCCATCTAGCCGATTCAGTCGGCTCAAGACGAGGAAAGTCGACTAAGTATGTGTTAAACTGCTAAATAGTCAGACCGGGCTTCCTGGTAAAAAGATCCTGAAAATGACAGCGAAAACCCTCCAAGATCCCGTCATTTGTGGTCACGGTTCGTCAGTAGACCGTCAACGCTCCTCCTCACGCACTGAAGCGGCCATGATTATTGCCTCTTTTCAACCTAGCCCTAACTACATATTTCTGGTCCTCCCTGCTATCCAGGAGGCCAGTTAAGCCTTAACTACAGTATAACTTTTTAATCTAGCTTCTAGTGTCGCTTCTGCTGTCCTAGATTGAGTCGGCGACTATAATCGGTAGTAAATTACGTAATAACGTTTTTAAGGTGACCCCCATCACTTATTCCCAATTATATATTTCCTCTGTATGGTTAGTAACAGCTGTTCCCGGAAGTCCTTCAAGTCGAAAAAATGTTATATATTAACTTTTCCATTATTATGAGGAAAGTAAGAGTCTTAAGTGTTCATGCTTAGTAAGAGATCTTTGAGGTTCATGTGTGTGATCATGTTGTGAGATATGGAGACATTAACAAGAGAGGATGAGAGTTTATAAATGAGAGATATTGTATGTAAATACATTTTGAGAAGGTGTTTTCATATCTAGATAGACCGATAATTGAGAGGTTTGCATTTATGCCGATGGATTGACAGGTTGGCATTTATGCTTGACAGTTCGTATGAACGGGAGTGTTTGTATAACATAAATAGACACATATACTTTCTAACACATATTTTTAGATGATGAATTTCAAATAGTTTGTACTCATAAATAGACAATACCTTTTTCATGTAATGATGGACACAGGAGATGGCAGTTATAAAAACACATGATGAGCCTTTATTCTTCCACTGACCGGCTGGTGGCTTTGCGTTCAGGAATTCAAAGCTTCACATATTAAGTTTAAAAGTGACCGTCTCGCTTCTAGACGTTCGAATTCCAAACTCCAGACTATCGTCTGTCGTTCTCAAACTTCCTCTGAGTTTTTTCACTAACTTACTAACTCTCACTTCCTACATCGAGAAATCCATGCATGTCCGGCCAACGTGACCACAATTCACGTGCCATCAACATGCGCGACCTGCACGTTTCCGAACATTCTGATTTCCCAATAACCTATTTTTTCTTTTGTTGTTTTCACAAAGGAATTCACCATACATATCTATTTCATTTAACCCATATTTTATTATCGACATTCTTTCTAATAATGAATAGTTTATTTATTATTTATTTCATCAGAATTAACAATTTACTGGACATTCCATTAAAACCTATTGTTCTTTAAAACTTATTTCCAGGGTTCGATTCCTGCTTTCTCTCATTTTATTTTCATTTTAACTAAATCTCTCTATTTTTATACTTACATTAAAAGGGGACATCCCTTATCATGTAATACAAAAACCTGTTGAACTTCAAGTAGCTAGCCATCCTAGGTTTAACACTATCTAAGTTTATTTAGTCTGTGCTCCGAATAAACTATATTGTGGAATGCGTATATGCTAAACAATCAATAATATTTGGATTGAGAATAGACTAAAAAAAACAATAAGTACAACTGGTGGGACCCGTGGAAATTCTACAGGAGACTCATTCATATGTAATATATTGATGTTGCCATTTTGTGAAATTGCAGCATAAATAGAAGCGCTCTGATATTATTGTAGCATTTTTTTTAAAACTGCAAACGTATTTATCTAAGCTAGCAGGGACGATCAGCGTTTCGTTTTTATTGTAAGACTTCTTCCTTCAATTTTTACATACAGAAGGAGTCTTATAATAAAGACGAAACATTGATGCACATATTACTGGGTTTGTTCCCTTTTCATGTCTTTATCTTGTCACAATTCTATTTTCTATTATTCTCCTCTTATATATGCATACATACATTATATATATATATATATATATATATATATATATATATATATATATGTATATATATATATAATGTATATATATATATATATATATATATATATATTTAAAAGATAGTGCGCCTATTGTGTAAGTTAAATCAACTTGCAATAATTGTGTGTTTGACTTTACTGTTAATGCGAAAACTCGTTTACTTTCGCATGTATTTATTTAAAAAAGGATTTATGGCACAAACCGATTTTGTTTGCACGCGTGCATTTGATGAAATTGATTGCCGCAGAAATTAAAATTCCAATGAATTCCAATTCACAATTTTCATAAATGCGAGAAAGATTTAGTTAAGAAGAAAATAGCAAAATAATAAAATCCATCATTTCAATCATTTAAAATTTCATTCACAATGTTATTGATTTACTATCTGCATTTACTGGCGATGCCAAGTGGGGAAATATTCCATGTGGAACGCTTAAAAAAGTAAAAATCAAAATAAATTTTTGCACATGATTATTTTAAATATTTTTTTTTAAATTCGTTTCAGTTTTCTCTTAGTATTCTTGAAAAGGACACACACGTACACACGAGATGTTGTCTCAACATTTTATTAAACGCTAAAACCACGATGACATCTTTTACTTCATATCTATATGATGTTTCACCAAAAATAGGTGTTTTCGCATTTATAACTTATGAGTAAATAGAAAGAAAGATAGCTGGATATAAAGATAGATATAAAGATGGATAGAGAGATAGAAATATTGAAATATAGATATAAAGTTATATATATATATATATATATATATATATATATATATATATATATACACACACACACATATATATATATATATATATATATATATATATATATATATATATATATATATATATATATACTAGCAGTTCAGCCTGGCTTTGCTCGGGCCCTACATATTTAACTTCAGGTGCATATACATACATACATATATATATATATATATATATATATATATATATATAGGTATTAAAAAGTTTGACTCATGTCCAGGTAACCTACATCTAAAATGTTAAGTGTTCAGACCTACAATTGGCAGAGGAGTTTTGTAGAGTCTGCAAAGGTAAACGCTTTCAACTTTGGCCTATAAGCAGCTAAATTTTCGCCTCAAAACTGATTAAAGCGCTTGCTGCCTGTCTGAATCTCTTTTATGTAAAAATTCAAATGTTTAGACCCATAATCGGCTGAATAGTTTGCTAGAGACCGCAAATGTCAAATCTTTTGAACTTTGACCCCTTGGAAGCCAAATTTTTGGCCCAAACCCCATTAAAAAGATTGCCTTATATCTAAATAAAATTTGATGTAAAATTTCAAATGTTTAGACAAAAAAATTGGCTGAGTAATTTGGTAGAGGCCGCAAAAGGTCAATTTCTTTAAAATTTTGACCCCATTTTTGACCCCTTAACATTTACTTTTTGGGGCTCAAATCGAATTAAAAAGTTTGATTCATGCCCGAGTAACCTACATACAAAATTTTAAATGTGTAGACCCAAAACTAGCAGAGGAGTTGTGTAGACCCAAAACTAGCAGAGGAGTTTTCAAAAGTCAAATCGTAAAACTTTGAACCGTTGACAGCCAAATTTCTGGCCAATGTGTGTGTGTATGTCATATAAGGGACATCCATATTTAAGGGAGACGGCGGACATATACATAACACTGATGTTGGGGAGAGAAGGGAGACATTTATACATTTTACGGTCTGTGTGTTTTTTATAACATATATCGTAGGAGGAGAGAAGGGGGAGTTGATCAGCTCTTTTAACACACTTGAAGAGACAGTCATTACTTATGATAGAGAGACACATTACTTAGGATAGAAAGAGACATTACTTACGATAGGTTATACAATGTTCATTAATAATGATTACGCATTACCTTTGTTGCAGAAACACGACACGAAGACGGCAGCTGCAAAAATATGGGATGTTCTTTTATTCCATTTGACCGATCGAAATGATGATGACATTCAGGAATTCAAAGTCGACTACATGATTAAAGGTTTACCCTTCGCTTCTAAAGGGGCCCTTCTCTGTCAGCTCTTTCTCCGTCCAACTCGACTTTGGACTCCGTCTCTCTCTGTCTCTGCCCTGACTTCCTTCTTCTTCGACCGAACTAGCTCCTATATTGAGAATTAATTTCTGCTATGACGTCATACGTGTGTCTGTCAACATGATCGACGCACGTGGCCTTAACATGCTTGGTTCGGCGCGTTTCCAAAACATTTCTGCACACAAAGAATTCTCACTCCTATTTTTTTTCCTAACACATTTTTCAACATATTTAAATTGCATTGTTCACTATTTTCTAGTTGACCTTATTTTAATTCAGTTTTCATAAAAAGAATTGAACAATTAAAATTCCTTTTACAACAACATATCTAAACTATTTTATGTGAAACTGAACAATGCAAAACTCCATTTATGAACCTTGCTTACAAGAAAAGGTGAACCTTTCTTGTAATATATATATATATATATATATATATATATATATATATATATATATGTATATACACGTATATATAAAGATATTTTGATAGATAGATAAATAAATAGATAAATATATGGATATGTCAGTAGATGGAGAGACAGAGAAAAATATAGACAGTATTATTTAGGTTCCATTCGACTATTGTTGTAATCTTGAGTGTGATTTTCATAACGTTTCGATCGATGAAACCTCCGACTTTCTTCAGGTGTATCGTGTCGAACTAAGGAATATTCCGGTCGAACGGAACCTTTTATTTACTTCAAGGGGTAGCATGCTCTCATTCCGCCAACCATGACTGGATAGACGTCCTAACTAATTCAGAATTATATTTTTCGATCACACACACTTAGAAATTTGAATTGGAACTTCAACCTTCAGCAGAGTATCACTTTTTACAATTAATTTTTCCAAGTACTCTAACCACTTTGCCACGGATCTTTGTAAACTCTTATTGTCGGCGACCCAAAAATACAATTGCGAATTACTTAGGATCTTTATCCCGTCATGAATGACGGAACAGAAAATGAAGTAAATACAAGGTTCCGTTTGAAATTCCGTCCAAATTCAAAAGTTCCACAGAAACATTTCCGAGTTCGACAAGATACACTTGAAGGTCAGCCGTTTTCCTCGAGCGCGTTCGATCGTTCCTCATCGTCAGAAGCAATTTTTTTCGTTATTAAAGAGTCTTTTTTCTATTGACTATATATATGTAATTAATTTTATTTTGGTTATTATTTATTGGTTGAATTTTTAAAAATTATTTTGATTTTGAAATAAAAATGAAACATGCCTTGATAACGAATTGCTACATCTATCTATCTATCTATCTATCTATCTATCTATCTATCTATATATATATATATATATATATATACTAGCAAAAGTACCCGTCGTTGACTGGGTTCAAAAACAGCCTACAGAAAATGGACTCTCATTTATGAAAGTATGATAGATTATGAAAAGGAAGGGTTGTAAAGAGATAGCTTCGAATTTGGCGGTATCAAAACCAAAGCAAAATATGATGAAAGTAAAAATAAAATAGATAAACCCATAATTTATTATACCATACCTGTTCACACTGAAACACTTATCACAATATTCTGTGGATCTATATTAAAGAACCTGGTTAAACTTTGTGACATATTTCCATTCTATGGAGGTCAGGTGCGAACAGACACCCCATAATTTTATTATACCATATTTCTTCAAACTGAAACATAATTATCAAAGTATACTTACGCAGATAGATATGAAAAGTCATTATTAAAGTTTGTGCCTATTTCCATTCTATGGAAGCCAAGCGCAAACGCAGACCCCACAATTTTATTATACCATCCCTATTAAAGTTAAAACATACATATCAAAGTATTCTTATGTACATCTATATCAAAAACACTTGTAAACGTTTTTTTTAATTTTTTATTTCCATACTTTGTGGACCAGGCGCGAACGCAGACTCCACAATTTTAATGAACCACCATTCTGCCAGATCAATAATACCCATTCCTATGTCTCGATACATCTTCTATCATTATATGTAATCAGTTTTTTTAAAATAGACAACCATATAGGAGCCTATTCGTGACCACACACACACATACAGAGAGAGAGAGAGAGAGAGAGAGAGAGAGAGAGAGAGAGAGAGAGAGAGAGAGAGAGAGAGAGAGAGATTCAGCTTTATATTATATACATATATATATATATGGATATATCTATTTGATATATATATATATACATACATATATATATATATATATATATATATGTGTGTGTGTGTGTGTGTGTGTGTGTGTGTGTGTGTGTGTGTGTATCTGGATATATCCATACTTGTAGCCAAATTGAACATTGAAATGCTCACATCGTTGGACGTGTACGGAGAAACTACATGGAAATTTGTAGACTTCTTGAAGATTATAATACTATTCTTCGAGTAAAGGTTCATGACAAATGGTAGAAAAGAACCTATGTTTTCAAACAAAGAAAACATGGTTAAATTTGCCTACATTCGCATATATAGTGTACTGATAAGCCAGCTTCAATGTTGCTGTTTCACTGGTCTCCCCTATGGTTTTATTAGGCCGCTTATATATATATATATATATATATATATATATATATATATATATATATATATATATATATATATATATATATAGGAAGAGAGAGAGAGAGAGAGAGAGATAGAGAGAGGGGGGATTAGACCGGAAGTCTAGATGAGCAAAGTTTATTTTACTGTATTAATACTTTAAACTAAAATAGTGCTATAGATATATGATAAGCCCAATAGGTATATTTTTCCTAGATCTATATAAATATTGAGGATAAGATTGATAATCGTAAATTATGAATCAGTTTCAAAAGGAGAAATTAAACAACACAAAATTTGATTTTGTTTTTTCATTTTGAAACTGATTCATTATTTACAATTATTAATGTTTATCCTCAACACACACACACACACACACACACACACACACACACACACATATATATATATATGAATTTATAATATATAATCTCTCACATTCTGAAAATCATATATATATATATATATATAGAGAGAGAGAGAGAGAGGGAGAGAGAGAGAGAGAGAGAGAAAGGGGCGGGGAGGAGAGTTAATGGATGTATTAGTAGGTATATAGGTAAATTTATATCTCGGAAAACAGATTAACGCATACTTATTTTGTTAGATATATAGAAATATGGATGAATGGATGTATGTAGAAAGGGATGTTACGTATTTATTTCATCTATGTGTCTAGTTTGTTTTGTCCGTGACTCATATACGTATGTGCGCATTTAAATAGATTTTCTGCGAGTAATGAGTTTCTCAACTTGATATAATAAGAACTCACGAATTGGTTAACTTGAAATCATAACAGAATGAATTCTTCTCATAGCGGAATAATTCGCTTTTGTCCAGTCAGAGAGCGTATATGGCGTCATAAACGATTGAACATTGTATTCAACTATTCATGGCCGGTAATTGCAGACTTCGCTGGGGGCGGGGAGTAGAAGGAAAAAAGGTGGGAGTGTTCGCAACGCTTGCTACTCACACATAAACTTTGACACCAGTTTGGCGAATAAGTGCCTTTCCGTCTGTCTAATCACTTTTCGCGATTCACTCGCTGAATTCAGCCCTACAATTCCTGCAAATAATAAACGACCTATACTGGGACTAATATGATCACAAACTCACTTCGACGCATCGGTTCTCGTCAGATTTAAAAGTAAAATATGATTTAGACATGTGGACCCGATCTCATCCCAGCTGTGCTATTAAAAAAGTGCTCAGCCGAAGTAGTTCCAGTTCTCTCCAAACTCTACAACAAATGCCTTAATGAATCTTGCTGAACGGGATGTTGGAAAACTGCTTCTGTTGTACCAGTATTCAAGAATTCTGGTGAAAGAACTGACCCATCAAATTATCGCCCCATTAGCCCCACTTTTCGCCAAAATATTTGAGACCATAATTAACCATACTCTAGTCCATCACCTTACAGATACTAAACTTCTGACTGACAAACAATATGGATTTAGACAAGCCCGTTCCACAACAGACATCCTCACTGTAATCTCTGAACATATATATCATTCACTGGAGAAAGCGGGGGAGGGCAGGGAGGTAGCTCTAGATATATCTAAGGCGTTTCACAGGGTATGGCATGAGGGTCTCCTCAGGAAAATTAGATCATACGGTATCACTGGTAGAATACTTAACATAATTAAATCCTTCTTAGATAAGAGAAAAATCCAGGTTGTCCTCGACGGTCGTACATCTAAACAATATGATATAAATGCGGGAGTGCCCCAAGGGTCTATCCTTGGACCGCTATTGTTCCTAATATTCATTAATGACCTCCCCGACAAAATTGCCTCTGAGATGGGTATATATGCTGATGACACCGCACTCTATAACAGGCATGACAGGAAAACAAATGAACACATATCTAAAGAAATTGCAAAAACACTAGAGGATGAGCTCCAATCTGTAATGGAATCGGGACAAAAATGGATGGTCACATTCAATGCTGCCAAGACTAAACTTGTTTCCTTCACTAATTACAAGAAGCCTTCTCTACCACCAATAGCAATGGCCAGTGAGTCTTTATCTGAGAGTACATCTTTCAAACTGCTTGGCCTAACGTTCACAGGAAATATGAGTTGGAACAATTACATTGAAAGCATTGCCAGGGCCGCTACGAAAAAGGTAGGTTCTCTCTACACTGTTAGTAAACTATTAACACACGAAAGTATCCTGCATCTCTATAAGGCCACGATTCGCCCCATGTATGGTGCATTGCTGTCACATTTAGGCTGGTTCTATCGCTCCTAGACAAGGTTCAAAAGAGAGTCGCCAATCTGATAGGCCCTGAACTGGCATCTAAGCTTCAGCCTCTGTCCCATCGATGAAATGTTGCATCCCTCTGCCTGTTCTACAGGTATTTTAATAAGTATGATCTGGCGAACTGCAGACACTTGTGCCCCCACGACGTAGACACCGTCGACAAACCCGACAGGCAGCTAAATCCCACACCACACAGTAGAGATTCCTAGATGTAAAAGACCTTTCTACTCCAGTAGTTTTTACCCAGAACCGCTAGACTCCGGAATTGCATTCCAGGCCCCTGCTTCCCCAACTGTACTGATATGCAGAAGTTCAAGTGTAACGTGAACCGACATCTTGCTGGCCAAATCCCTACATAGTACCTAAGAAGTTGTTTCCCTTTATAGCAAAGTGGCAATGTGCCTTGTTTGGGGTGAAATTGTAATAATAAAAAAAGAGTTATTTCTCGTGGCGATTACTGGCCCTACCAAAAGATGGCGGTTCGATTGCCTGATTTTCCCTTTATAAACTCATTCGAAAATCATGAATAAAGAAAACGAAGCTAAAACTTCTTGCACAGAATCAATACTTAACAACAGAATAAATACTTAACAACAGAAGCAATACTAAACAACAGAATCAATGCTAAACAACTGAATTAATATTTAACAACAGCATCAATACTAAACAGCAGAATAAATACTTAACAACGGAATTAATACTTAACAACTTAATCAATACTTAACAACTTAATCAAAACTAAACAGCAGAATCAATACTTAACAACGAAATTAATACTCAACAACAAAATCTATACTAAACAATAGAATCAATACAAAACAATAGAATCAATACTAAACAACAGAATAAATACTACACAACGGAATTAATACTAAACAACAGAATCAATACTTAACAACGGACTCAAAACTAAACAACAGAATAATTACTTAACAACAGAATCAATACTAAACAACGGAATTAATACTAAACAACAGAATCAATACTTAACAACGGACTCAAAACTAAACAACAGAATCAATACTTAACAACGGAATTAATACTAAACAACAGAATTAATACTTAACAACGGACTCAATACTAAACAACAGAATAAATACTACACAATAGAATAATTACTAAACAACATAATCAATACTAAACAACAGAATCAATACTAAACAACAGAATTAATACTAAACAACAGAATAAATATTTAACAACGGAATTAATATTAAACAACACAGTAAATACTACACAACAGAATCAATACTTAAGAACGGAATAAATGCTTAACAACAGAATCAATACTAAACAACGGAATTAATACTAAACAACAGAATCAATATTACATAGCAGAATACATTATTAACAACTGAATCAATACTAAGCAAGAGAAGCAATTCTTTAGAACAGAATAAATACTTAAGAAACGAATCAATACTTTATAACAGAATTAATACTAAACAACAGACCAAACACTAAACAACAGACCAAACACTAAACAACAGAATCAATATTTAACAAGAGAATCAATACTTAACAATCGAATTACTACTTAACAACAGGATCAATACTAAACAACGAAATCATTACAAAACACCAGAATCAATACTACACAACAGAATCAATACTTGACAAAGGAATTAAAACTTAACAACAGAATCAATACTAAACAACGGAATAAATACTTAGCAGAATCAATACTAAACAAAATAATAAATACTAAACAACGGAATTAATACTTGACAACAGAATAAATACTAAAAAACAGAATCAATACTAAACAACAGAATCAATACTTCTACAACAGAATCGATACTAAACAACA
Organism: Euprymna scolopes; assembly: GCF_053919585.1. NCBI lineage: Eukaryota > Metazoa > Mollusca > Cephalopoda > Sepiida > Sepiolidae > Euprymna > Euprymna scolopes. Next base: position 17,404,743 of record NC_136518.1, on the reverse strand, counting down.
GAATCAATACGTAACAACCAAATCAATATTACACAACACAATTAATACGAAACAACAGAATCATTACTAAAACCATAGAATCAATACTAAAAAACAGAATAAATACATAACAAAGGAATTTATACAAAGCAACAGAATCAATAATAAACAACAGAATCAATATTTAACAACGGAATTAATACTTAACAACGGAATCAATACTTAACAACAGAATCAATACTAAACAACAGAATCAATACTTAACAACATAATCAATACTTAACAACAGAATCAATACTAAACAACAGAATAAATACTTAACAACGGAAGTAATACTTAACAACAGAATCAATACTTAACAACAGAATCAATACTAAACAACAGAATCAATACTAAACAATAGAATCGATACTAAACAATCTGATATCAGAATTGCGGTGAAAAATATACTGAATCTCTCAAACAGTGGTAGCTTTTGTTCTTAACACGGGAGGGGCGTTGCTGATCCTAAATGGATTAATATTTTTTACAGTTAATTTCTCATTCAATGTTTCTCTTACTGGATTAATACTGTCAAGTTTTGCTTGGAACAACTACATTTAATATTCGTAATTGAATCATTTTCTTCTCTTTACTATAGTTGTTTCTTTTCGTATCATTTTCTATTACACGGATACTTCTATACTCAAACCTTTTCCACTTGAAGACAGAAGCACGGGAATAAACTTTGGCCTTCAAATCCATGGTTATCCTTTTGATGCTAAGGCCATCTTCCCGCTTTTTTCGTGCCAAACAAATGACTTCTTTTGAATGCATTTTCTCTCATTAAACTTAATTGTTTTGCCAGTAGAATAGAACAGATAATTGATTCAAATGATGACAGCTAAGTGTACAAGCATAAAATTTGCATGCAGCAACATATGCATGAACACAGCTCTTAATAAAATAGGATTTTTTGTCATGTCCGAAAAAGAGTGTCGCGGAAGTTTTCGCAAAAATCACAAAAACTAAAAAAAAAAAAAAATGATTACACTAGTAGTGGATTTTCACTCCTCAACTACGTACTTACAATCTCAAAGCAAAATATAGTATCTGTTCTGATACTAGACTTTAGCTTTCTGTCCTCGATCCATGAATAAGAATGCGTTCATAGCTTAAAAAAATACAGGGGAATATTTTACATTACACCGGTGTAACCTTAGCCGTGGGTAAAGTAAAATATTCCTCTAAAAAATTCTTTTTTTTTATCCATAAGAGAAGTAAGATTATTTTTATGATTGTCAACCCCAAATATCAGCTGACGTGATATTCTAAACAAACAAAGACGGAATTTGATGAACGATATTATCATTATTATTTTTTTATTTAATTTTTTTTTTGCGAATTAGTCCAGCAGGCAAATTATTCCTCGTGATATATGATTACCAATAGAGGATTGATTCTATAATAATACATACGCAATCTGCATGAAGAAAAATATCATGTTTAAGCGTATTGTACGACCGGGAAACACCGAGCTGCCAGCTAGTATCGTATATGAGAATATTTAATATATATATATATATAAGTATATATATCAGTATATATATATATATATATATATATATATATATATATATATATATATATATATATATATATATATATATATATATATAGTTTTGAAAATAATAAGCGGAAGTTTCTCGAGAGCTCTTTCGGCTATCATCTCATCAGGAGAAAATCGATAACGTAAAAAATAATAGTATGTCGAAAGTAAAGAGTTCTAATGGGGAACTTATTAAATGTGCCAAAAGTACGTCATTACCTCTGGTCCGTAGTGAAGGGGTTCCTGTCCTTTTTTGACTTTTTCCGTTTTTGCAAGTATTTATCTATCGGTGATCAATTTGCTAGGAAACATGCTTCCAAAGACAATAATAACAACTTGCTCTTCTGGTTCGCAGAAGATATGGGTGTGAACCCATTAATGGAAGCAAACATATTTTCAATTTTTCAAAAACTGTTCTTACAGAAATTGAAAATAGAGTTATGTCTAGGGGGTTTAGATTTTTGTATTCCCCTACGAGTATAAATAAAGAGAGAACACTTTCTGCCTTTGAAGTGTTGTTCTTCCAACTTAGACATAATGTTCCGAATTCCCCGGAAAAAATTTCTGGGATGAAATCTAGTTTAGTTGCCTTAGCTCACCGATATAGTAACATTCCTGTCGATCGTAACGACTTTGTCTGGAATATAACGCAATTTAAAACTATGAAAGCGTTAAAGTTCAATACTGATATTTATATGTGCAAACCAGACAAAGGTGCAAGCGTAGTGATTTTGGACAAATCGGACTACGTTGAGAAAATTGCAGTTATTCTCAATGATGGTTCGAAATTCCGCAAATTCGGCCCTGTCGAGTTGACGGATAATACTTGCAAGAACGAAGCAAAAATGCAAAGACGTCTACTTGCATTATTTAAAAAGAAGGTTTTTTGCAAGGACGTCTATGACAGGATCAGACCCTCTGGGTCACAACGTCCCAGAATGTATGGTCTCCCCAAAATCCATAAGCAAGGTGTTCCACTGAGACCTATTTTATCAATGGTTGGTTCGGCACAACATTAGTAGGCTCAGTGGCTTGTGGTAATTCTGCAACTTGTGCGCGAGTTATATACCAAGCACTGCATCCTGGATTCTTTTCGGTTCGTTGATTGTGTACATGGGTTTGATTCTAGTGCAGAGACATCTTTCATGTGCTCATTTGATGTCTCTAGTCTTTTCACCAACATACCGTTGGATGAGACTATACGCATATGTGCCGACGCTTTATATGATGGTAACCTGACTGCTCCACGATTTTCTAAAGAGATTCTTATTGAACTCATTTTAATGTGTACGAAATCCGTGGAATTTAGTTTTTGTGATATTATGTACTGTCAGATTGATGGGGTTTCAATGGGGAGTCCGTTGGCCCCAACTTTAGCGGATATTTTCCTCGGGTACTATGAATCCGTTATGTTTAATTCTACAACTAAACCCACTGCATATTTCAGATATTTTTCCTTCGCAAAGTGAAGCGTCGATATTTTTTAATAGGTTGAATTCTTTACATGGGGCTCTTAAGTTCACTATGGAAAGTGAGAAGAACAATTCGCTGTACATGGGTTTGATTCAAATGCAGAGACGTCTTTTATGTCCTCATTTGATGTCTCTAGTCTTTTTACCAACATATCGTTGGATGAGACTATACGTATATGTACCGACGATACATTATATACTGATAAGACCACACACACACACACACACACACACACACACACACACACACACACACACACACACACACACACACACACACATATATATATATACACATATATATATATATATATATATTACTGATAAGAACTATAATTTTGCTTCACGCCAGTCATGGCATTTTTTGTCTCCTCCAAATTTGAAAAGGTCTGGAACAATTTTAATTTTTGTTTTTTAATTTTTGTATTTTGATTTTTCTTGCATTATGAAATCAAGTATGATTGAAACGGTCTGCACATCGTCATCAGATAAGACTGTATGTACATAAAGAATAATAAACTATAATTTGCTCTATTTGATCGAGCACTATCATCGACCCTTGTTGAAATTCAATTATTCTTAATTTTTGGATATTTTTCTACCTGGAATATATATATATATATGGCGGAATATTCAGTGGAGCTTAATCGCTATATATATTTTATAACTACGTAACTTGCTCTACCTACGTATTGAGCACTTTTGAAGTAAATACTTAAAGTTTATGCATAAATGTATACTTTCGTATATTAATTTCATGTGAGTAAATGAAGCATATATATATATATGTATATATATATATATATATATATATATATATATATATATATATATATAGTACAAAATTTTGTTTAAAATTTAAAGACTCGCGTTTTCTTTTTTTATAACCTTCGTTTATTTCCTGGATTTTTTTCCAGTACAGCTGTTTCATTATTGGGAAGGCAATTTTACAATTTATGTGTCCATAAAAATATCCTGTCCCCACCAACTTCTTCAGGTGTTTTTCCATTAGATTTTTGCAGCAAAAGGTATATTTTAACATGCTGAACATCGTATTCGGGTAAAAAGACTTCCAAAGCAATGCTTCCTCACTTCCGCTATCTTTTTGTGTTATGTGAAGATAGGTTTCTGTTTTAACCCGTACTTTCGTATTTTTATTTTTTATTTATTTATTTTTTTTTTTTTATTCATTTTTTTAATTCCCCCTTTTTCCCCCTCCACATTTGTTTTTTCCATTTATCTTATAATTTTATTTTTACATTTATGTGTTTTTATTTTAATATTCCTTTTTTTCTTCTGATCCTTCTGTTTAAAGGGGAGGTCACTCTCATGGTATCTGTTGTTATATCAAGGATTACCTCCCTTGCACCTTTTATTTTTCATTATATTATACGTTAAGTTTTTACTACTTTTTTTCCTAATCTGCTCTAGTGTGTGAAATTAAGTATCTATTTCTGTGCAAACATCTGTTTATTACGTCTAGTCGTGTGTTTAATAATTTTTCTTTTGATATCAGTATATAGTATGCTTCTAATATACATATCTTGCATCTTTTCGATTTGCTCGGTTTATATATATAAAGTCGAATTCTGCCATTTCATACACAAACGAGGAATAAAAAACTTATCGCACCAGCACAACTAACGAATACCAACTGAACTATATATAAAATTAAAATCTGCAAGACAAACGGAAATTTAAACGGACAGATGTATGTCTATCCTCAACATATCTCTAAGAATAAAAAAAAACAATTCAAGGAAACAACACTCAGAAATTACTTTTTCCTCGTTTAGAAACGAGCATGTATGTACTCTGTTGTTTATGTCCTGCTCATTTATAACATAGAAAGCTGGCCTTTGCAGCCGGGTATTCTCGTGACTTTATCGTGGACTATTGCAGACCCTCTCTTGTAAGAAATATATATATATATACATATATATATATATATATATATATATATATATATATATATATATATATATATACGTGTGTGTGTGTGTGTGTGTGTGTTGGGGGTGTATGTGTGCATATGCACTACTCTAATCCCTTATACCTCATTTAGGTATTCAACTTTTAACGAAACCAAGAAATTATTTTTATTTTTTTTTGTTCTTTTATCTTATTTTATATTTTTTATTTATTCTTTATTTTTATTTTTTATCGTCCCTTCTTTCTTTTTTGTTCTTTTTACTTCACTCTTCACCCTCTATCCCTTAAATATATTTCATGTGTCTTGGACCTTGCCTTTATCTGCACCCCTTAATTTTACCCAACTTCTAGTTATTATTATTATTATTATTATTATTATTATTATTATTATTATTATTATTATTATTATTATTATTATTATTATTATTGTTATTATATTATCGCTGACATTACTATTATTATCGTTACTATCATCATCATTTTTATTGTTATTACCGTCGTTCTTAGTACTGTTGTTATTATTAATATTTTATGGTTAATAGTACATTTCCCCCATTACTCCACCACCCCATACCCAAAAATCTATTTTTGTCCTGTTAGACACCTCCAAAGTACTTGCTACCCTATTTCTCTACCTTTGCCTTATAAAAAAGGAAACATAAATATTGCCAGATATTACGTAGCATATATTAAACTTTGAAATCCAGTATTATAGCCATATAACAACCCACCCAGACCCACCCCTTTCGACTTAAATCACCACCATAATATCCCTCTGAAAAGAGTATACACTAATTCATAGTGCGGTTGCATCTGTAAAAAAAAGTCCTTCCATAGATAATAGAAACCTTACACGCCGTTAAAATAGAACTACCACACATCCAGTTAAGCCCCAACTTTAACTCTAAAACATATATTACATACACTTAAGACTATGATAAAGACTCTATACACCTTTTTGCATTACACTATATATAATACGCCCCTCCTTTATTTAGAATTCGACTCCCCAACATCATCTATAATATTATTTGTTTTCATCTATTTCGTTCCTAATTAATCCAACTCTAGACGCCGTATCCCCACTATGTTACCACGCCCCTTCTCTACTCTTGTGATGAGAAGCATTAGGCTTCGAATGCCTTAGCATAAAGTGTCCCTTCTATCCCCCAACTAATCGATTTTATTCCCTTATTGAATAAATGAACCAATCTATATCCACCAATATATAGTTCGGTGACTTCATTTCCCACTCCTAGTATTTTCATATATATATATATATATATATATATATATATATATATATATATATATATATATATATATATATATATATATATATAATATTTAAATTGCATAAGCATTAATAACTTTTGTCCAAGCAATATCGCTTGAAAGGTATCTAGTTACTTTAAATTGGCTTACCGAAACATGCTAATGAACGTGTAACGTAAACGTAACGTGACATGTGGCCGCAGCCAAGATTGAACTCACTACACAAGTTTATAGTGTAATTCAAGTTTTGTCCGTAGCGGAATACTTGATGCTTCGTTAGGGCTATCAAGGGTATTTTTTCTATCGTGACGCCATCACTAGATGCGTTACCTACCACGGCTTAAGAGAGGCCCATCTACCTTCGAGAGAAGGATAGACCGCGCCGATTTCCCAGCGTGGCATTTTACCTCATGGTACATACAGCGCGTCGCTTACCGAAATGGCCACCCATCTGGTACTGGCCAGGCTCAACGTTGGTTAACTTCGGTGATCTGGCGAGAACCAGTATGTCAAGGCGGTTGTGCCACATGAATGTATAGCGAAATTAATGCTTATGTAAAACAAATAAAATTTATATCTTACCTTACTTCGGTATTGAGCACTCTTGTAAAAACCTCGTTAAAACTTTATTGGTAGCTTTACCTCTGGAAAATATTAACCTGGAATTAATTATATTTATATGTATGTATGTATGTACACACACACACACACACACACACACACACACACATATATATATATATATATATATATATATATATATATAAGATAGACTGTTTCACAGGTTCAATACATTGGTTGGTTTTATTTCTATTGCATTTCACTTGTGGCTCGTTAGTGTTAATATTTTATGTAGCTGGGTTGCCGCGTGCGAGATTTTTCCTTAAGATTTCAGCCGTTTTTATAATTGCCGTTCGCTGTAGAGTGAATGTGATTTTTTTTTCCTGTAGGGATATGTTAGGGAGCGTGTTTACCAAAAAACAAAAACAAAAAGCACGTAACATTGAAGATTTAAAGGAAGATGTTCCGTCTTAAATTGCAGAAATAGACTTCCTGCAAAGAATAGATTCAACCTTTCATAAACGCATTCATACCTGCATCAATGAAAATGGACATCACTTAAAGAATATCATGAATTTTTATAGAAACACCTTTTATTTCTGCCCCACCCCGTATATATATATATATATATATATATATATATATATATATATATATATATATAATGTATGTATGTATGTATGTATGTATATATATATATATATATAGATTAAATAAACACATATATATATAAACGTATATATATATATATATATATATATATATATATATATATATATATATATATATATATATATATAGTCATTCACATGCAGTGCTATTTTGCTGTTTCACAGTTCACCAGCTTACCGAAATATGTTCATACTGGGTCTTCCCTTTAATTCCATTTCCTCTAAGTCTTTTTTCCATGTTTCTTTTTTTTAGGTTTGCTGATGATTCTCTTAAAAGTATTCGTATATATATATATATATATATATATATATATATATATATATAAAATAAAATTTGCTCTTATAGACTTCCGGTCTAATCCCCCCCCGTCTCTCTCCCCATATATATATATATATATATATATATATATATATATATATATATATATATATATATATATATATATATATATATATAGCTGCGACGTTGTTTGGCTGTGGATATATATATATATATAAATATATATATATATATGTGTGTGTGTGTGTGTGTGTGTGTGTGTGTGTGTTGAGAATAAACATTAATAATTGTAAATAATGAATCAGTTTCAAAATGAAAAAAAAAACAAAATCAAATTTTGTGTTGTTTTATTTCTCCTTTTGAAAACTGATTCATAATTTGTAATTATCAATCTTATTCTCAATATTAATATAGATCTAGAATAAATATACCTATTAAGCTTATCATATATCTATAGCACTATGAGCACGGTTCCTTTAAAGTATCATTAAAGTAAAATAAACTTTGCTCTTCTAGACTTCCGGTCTAATCCCCCCTCTCTCTCCCCCTATATATATATATATATATATATATATATATATATATATATATATATATATATTCTTCATGTTCCAATATTCTTTGATCTTCACTTTGTGGCATGCTGGTACAATTATTATTATTATTATCTAGTCACTTGGAGTGCTCACACACTTTATCATCAGTGATTACTCACTGGTAATAACGGAGCCTATGTGACAAAAGTCTACCCACGTCTTTTGACACCCTTTGCAAATGACTTTGTGTTATCGCAACAGCCGTTTTCCATTGATTTCACGCTGACACTGATCATTGGTCTTCACTGGAATTTGGGTAGCAATAAGTCTGATCAGTGCTGTCTCTCCTTTTTTTTTACACAGTGATCACCACTTATCAAGGCCCGGAAGCCACTCAGGGATAAGGGTTATTGCAAGTACATTACGTTAGTGTGGAGATTTGATGAAGTGTTCACTTAAGAGGTCGGTTCATTAGGAATTTGTTAACATTGGACTTGAAGACATCCAAGTTGTAGTCCGGTGGGAAGCAGGCAGACGGAACAGAGTTCCACAGGCGTGTAGTTCTAAGAAAAAAGCTTTGTTCATGGAATCCGCATTTTGATTTAGGCACAGATATAGAGTGGGGGAAAATTTTCACAGTGGATTCAGCTAGACGGGTGTTTTTCGTGAAAGATTGGCGAGGGGGGACCAGAGATTAGAGTTCAGACAAGCATCTGCCATGGAAATAACGATAAAACAAGGCTAGGCTCACAACGTCTCTTCTGTGGGAGAGAGGTTGCAAGGTAAAGAAAAGGGCATCCCCCACTAAGCCACGAAGTCTATTTTGTACTCTGTCAAGGCAGGATAGGCTGTTTTTAGCAGCTCCTGCCCAGATATGGCAAAAGTATTCCATCCTTGGACGTGCTTGGCTTTTATATAGATAGAGAATTGCATCAGTAGTGAGATACCTTCTGGAGCGGTAGAAGGATCCCACCATCTTTGCAGCGACCTTGGCAACAGACTTGATGTTCGTGTTCCATTTCAGATCAGGAGTAAAGGTCAAACCCAGAAGCTTGTCAAAACACGGGGCCCCACCCAGACGAGAGCCATCCATCACAATTGATGCCAGATGGGATCAGAGCGTTGATGATGTAAGGATAGGAGTTTGGTTTTGGATGCATTAAAGGTAACCAGCCACATCTTCCCCCACTGAACCACGCGCTCGAGATCAGAGGAGAGAGAATCAGAGAGAACTTTATCATTTACAGCCTTTGATGTGTTGCCGTAGATGGTCGTGTCATCAGCATAGATGTCAACGAATGATTTAAGTATGTGTTTAGAGAGGTCATTGATGTAGATCAGGAAGAGAGTTGGGCCCAGGATTGACCCCTGAGAGACTCATCCATCTTCACTGACCTTTCTCGATTTGCTTTGATGTCGATCAGTAGGGATACTATACTTTTATTTATTCTATTTTATTTTTTAGAGAGGAACGTAGTTTACTAAACATTTGCGATGGTTTTTGTGCACCTTCCTCAGATTTCTTGCTTCTCTGTGAGCCTGTTCTGTTTTTTTGTTTTAAAGTTCAAACTGTTGGTTAATGTTCGTAGTTTATGTGGATTCATTTCTACATTCTAGGGTTTCCTTAAGATTTCAGAAGTTTTTTTTTTTTTTGTTATTACTATTCTTTGTATCTTCTCTGCTTTCCCCCTGATTCCAATTTCTCGCATTCTTGTTTTTGAAGTTTTACGATTATCGGGTTTATCTTGACTTTCTTAATGTTTCTTATCCTTTCAGTTCTGTGCCAGTTTCGTATATTTACTATCCTTCCTTGACTCTTTGATGTTCACTCTGTGGTCTGATGGGACGACGAAATCCCTTACCTGGCAAGAATTTTCCTTCTTGTATATTACTATAACAGGATGAGTTTATTCGTTTGTACCTCCATGCTCCATAAGAGTGTATGATTTCTATTTTAAACTATTGCTCTCGGTTTGCGTCAATAAATCTGTCCGAATGCTAAAGTTGCAATTGTTTACATAGTTCCCAATGTATTGCTTTCCCAGCCTATCGTGTCTATTCATATATTCTTTGGAAGCTAATTTGATGCACACGCTTATTATGTGATTCTTTGTTTCGTCTCTTTGTACGCAGAGTCTATATTTGATATTGTGCCTTGTCCTTGATATAGTTTGTTCCAGTCGGGTTATCTTGTGCAGCTGTTATTATTAATTATTAAATTATTCTCGATTTATGCGACTATGCCTGAATTTACGGCATAAATGCGTTAACACACCGGGTCTCGTCAGATCACAGAAGTTAAGCAACGTTGAGCCTGGTTACTACCAGATGGGTGTCTATTTAAGAATTTCTAAGCGCTGTATGTGCTCCTCGCTTATCTCGGCATTTGTTTTCAGTAGTTTTGATTATACACTCAACTTACCACTGGTATTAACAATGTTGACTAAGACCACCTGACGAAGACCAGAGGAATACTTAGCTGAAACATAGTACACCGCTACTGAGCGGTGTGGTTGGTGATTGCGCCCCTCATGCCACAAAAAATTCACGCGCAGGCACTCTTACGGTGTATATCCATAGTCTGTCAAAGACTGAAGGAGCCTTATTCCTGATTTATGTAGAAAACATCGTCGAATTTCCATGGGATCATATTAGTACACGCATACTTTTATCATAAAAGTCTTTAAGCGAAACAATACTGACGCGTGAATGATTTAAATGTAATTATTCAGAGGGGTCATCGGGTTGGTTTGTGTTAATATCACGTGTATTTAGTCACGTGGCATAATCAACCAACGAGATTAAAGAGTGGATGAGATAATTAGTTCTTAAAAAAGAAGTAACATTAGATTTTTAGGAAACGTGAGAGAACATTCATTACGTGCGAATCTCGTATGAACATGTTTTGGCGCATGCGCCTTTTCAATTTCCGCGTTGAATCTCATTACAAGCAGGTGGTAGATTCTTTGGGAATAATATGCGTTGTATACGAGAGTACAATGACGCAGGCATTGTTGTATTTCAGCCTCAGGTAATATATAGAAGCTTACATTCTTACCTTGTGCCGTTTTCTCCTTTACGTGTCTTTTAGCAATTTTGCGAGTCTAATTGATTTTTTTATAACAAAACAAATTAAGAACAAAGTGTTTACTCCAGTAGTTTATTCCCTAGAACCGTTAGACTTTGGAATTCCCTTCCGGATCCCTGCTTCCCCAACTGTACTGACATGCAGAAGTTCAAGTGTAACGTGAACCGACATCTTGCTGCCCAACTCCCACATAGTACCCCTGTAGCTTATGTCCCTGATAGTAGCCCTTACATCAAAGTGGCAATGTGCCTTGTTTGGGGTGAAAATGTAATAAAAATTACTGGATTCCGCATTAAATCATTATTGAGGGTAGGAGGAGTAGGTTTCATCCTATCTTACCAGGACATTAATTATAAAGAACACACACAGACACACACACACACACAGACACACACACGCACACACAAACAATTATATATAACTATATATATAACTATATATATATATGTGTGTGTATGTATGTATGTATATATATATATATATATATGTATATACATTTTTTTCACACGTTTTTATGTCGGTTTCGATTCAAACTAATGCACCCAAGTCATATGGATATTTTATTTTTTTGAAATCGCAACTTTATAATATATAAAAATCGATAGATCATTAACTCTATAATAATTAGGGCTATGTTAACAGCATATTATTTTCATTGTTTTAACTCTAGAATTATCTTGAGTCAGAGTTAGACACAGTTAATCAACCGAGAACCACATCACTCTACATAAAAAAGACATATAAGATATCACGGATATATACCTGAGAATCAAAACAAGGAAAAGAATATGCTGTTGTCATAGTCCTAATAATAATATATACGAAATCCGCAAGAATTAAAATATCATATTTAAGCGAACTTTACGACTGGGCTTTGCCGGTAGTTCGTGCTAGCTTAGATAAATACTTTCGCAGTTTTAACAAAAAAGCTACAATAATATACGAGCGTCTCCATTTACACAGAACATCTACAGAATGCCAGCATCAATAGATTAGATATGAATCAGTCCCCTGTGGAATTCCCACACGTCCTGCTAGTTAATATTAATTCAAATACAGTTTTCTCATTTTTCCCCCAACGGCCCTGCCATCTTTGTTTTCTGCTCTTGAACTGTTCGTTAGCTAAATGATATACATTTTCCTCGCGACATAACGTCTGATAATCGCCAGAATATCTCCGGGGTTACTGTTCTCTGCAACTTGTCCTACTCCAGGGTCTCAACAATGTCAAAGGATTGTCGACCAAAGATGCCTGAAAGCTGTATAAAAAGCGATACAGCATTTAATCGATCTGTAAAGGGCTTTGCACTTGGCGACGTTGTTTCCCTTATTCTGATTAATCGTGACATGCCCAGCCGTATTGGCTATAGGTTTGAGTTGATAACGGCGGGATCGTGTAAAAAAAACGCAGTAGAATAAAATTGAAGGAAAAGTGTAAAAAAAAACAGAGTTAAAAAGAAAATAGACAATGCTGATAATGGAATTAAGAGTAGATCGATAAACAACAAGTCTCTAGGGTGCAACGTCGCCAAGACGTGGGTTACAACAAACATATATATATATATATATATATATATATATATATATATATATATATATATATTGTATTTTGTGTACAGAGAGTTGTCAGATGAGATAAGTCATTGGTACCGTCGGTAAGCCCGATAATTAGGACCGTTTCAGATATCCATACCATTTAGATGAGTATTGGCTCAAGAGAGCTTGATATGGATATCTAAAACGGTCCTAATTATCGGGCTTGAAACCGACGGTACCAATGACTTATCTCATCTGACAACTCTCTGTACACAAAATACAAAATATAAATACGCTTTTATTTTTCGGCGTTTCCTTTTAATTGAGCACTCTGTTGGATTTCTTTAAAAAAGAAACAAACTAATCATCTATATATATATATATATATATATATATATATATATATATATATATATAGTGTATCATAAAAGAGAGTACACCTCCTACAATTCTTAAAATATTTAAGCATATCTCTTTATTGGAAAACACTGAAAAAATGATTTTTTGACAAAATGTTAAGTAGTTTGTCTGCAGCATATATAACAGAGTTAATTTATTTTCGCCTCAAAATAACTAAAAAAAATAGCCATTAAAAGCTAAATCCCTGGCAACAAAAGTGAGTACACCCGTTACAAAATAATTGGCAATATTAACATACAACATGTCAACTTTCAATATTTTGTGTAGCCACGACCATTATCCAAAACTGCCTTTACTCTCCCTGGGCATGGAGTTTTCCAGAACTTTACATGAAGCCACTGGAATGCTCTTCCACTCTTCAATTACGACACTGCGAAGCTGGCGGATATTTGAGATTTTTCCTTCTGTTTGAGAATGCCCCAAAAATGTTCTATTGGGTTTATGTCTATCACATTTACCCTCAGCCTCTTCAGTAAAGCAGTGGTTGTCTTGGATGTGTGTTTTGGGTCATTATCATGCTGGAACACTGCTCTGCGACCCAGTTTCTGAAGGGAGAGGATCATGCTCTGCTGAAGTATTTGACAGAACATGTTGGAGTTCATGTTTCCCTCAAAGAAATGTGACTCTCCAATACCTGCATGACATCCCACCATCATGCTTAACTGTAGGCATGACACATCTTGGTATTCCTCAAATCGATGTGCATGGCTGTCACCCTAGGAGGAAACCTCCTCTGAAGGCAATATACAAGAAAGCTCGCAAACAGTTTGCTGAAGACATGTCAACAAAGCCCATGGATTACTGGAACTATGTCATATGGCCTTATGAGACGAAACTTAATTTGTTTGGTTCTGATAGTCATGTGTGGTGGCGACCACAAAGATAAGGGTGTCATGCCTACAGTCAAGCATGCTGGTGGGAATGTCATGGTCAGGGGCAGCATGAGTGCTGCAGATATTGGAGAGTTACATTTCATTGAGGGAAACATGAACTCCAACATGTACTGGCAAATACAAATATCCCAGCAGGACAACGATCCCAAGCACACGACTAAGGCAACTACGGCATGCGTTTGAGAGAGAGAAACAGGTATTACGATGGCCAAGTCAATCATCTGACCTCAGCTTAATTGAAAACCTGTGCCAAAAGTTGTAGTTAATTGTATAAAAGAGAGATCTGAGGAATCTGACATAACTTAAATGAATTTGCCAAGGAGAGTGGGATAAAATTCCAGTTAACATAACAATCTTGTAACGAAGTATCCCAAACGTTTGGAAGCAGTTATGGCGATTAAAGGCCGTATTACTAAAAAATAATACTATTTTTTTTTGTGTGTTTTTTTTTTTTTTTTTTTTTTTTACACAGAGATCACCACTTATCAAGGCCCGGAAGCCACTCAGGGATAAGGGTTATTGCAAGTACATTAGGTTAGTGAGGAGATTTGATGAAGTGTTTACTTAAGGGGGCGGTTCATTAGGAATTTATTAACATTAGACTTGAAGACATCCAAGTTGTAGTCCGGAGGGAAGCAGGCAGACGGAACAGAGTTCCACAGGCGTGCAGTTCTAAGAAAGAAGCTTTGTTCATGGAATCCGCGTTTTGATTTAGGCACAGATATAGAGTGGGGGAAAATTTTCACAGTGGATTCAGCTAGACGGGTGTTTTTCGTGAAAGATTGGCGAGGGGGGACCAGGGATTGGAGTTCAGACGAGCACCTGCCATGAAAATAACGATAAAACAAGGATAGGCTTGCAACGTCTCTTCTGTGGGAGAAGGGTTGCAGGGTAGAGAAAAGGGCATCCCCCACTGTTGGATAGTTTTTGAACCCTAGATATGATATTTATGTAATTATCTAGTGAATGCGTAATTATATGTGATTTTTGATACGAGATTTGTATTCATCATACAACAATACATTAGAATGCCATCTTGTTATTATTTTTGTTTTCGTGTCATAAAAATTAATGAACTTTTTGCTTTGTATCGGATACTTCTTGCACCCACTGTATATGTTGCAGGCAGACTACTTTTCATTATGTCAAAATATTGTTGTCCCATGAAAAGATATATTTATATATCTATAAAAGTGAGAATGTGTGTGTGTGAGGACACTTCTCAACCTATATACTCAACAAACTTTTGATCTACAGACTTGCAATCGTTTAGCTCACATATATTTGTAATTGAAAGCTCCAAGGAAAAAGGGCTGTTAGTTTTGTTTAGATGAATGTCTTATTTTTTTAATTTGGATTTCATTTCATTTATTTTACTTTTAAGCTAGGGTGGGTTGGAAAAAGTGAGTGTATTTGATGGCAAATACGCATCCATAACTGGACTCTTCGCCGATTTTAGCGGAGATAAGTGCAAGGTCTCTTTCTATGCACGACGTGGCAATACAACTATCCCGATATTATGCAACTGATGATAAAGCAGTCGCTCTTAGCGTTACCTAAAGGTAAGGTTTTTTGTATTGTGAATTAGAAACAGCAACCAGACAAATTATCAAACCTGTGTCCTCAATCTGTCAGACAAGAAGCCAATACTGGTTGTATAAACATGATCCCAAGCGAGTGTTTCCATGTTTCCCTGTTTGAGTGAAAGAGGAATAAATCATTTCTCTCCGATAGGCTCATAAGAGTAGTGGTAGATGGACAAAAATCCGAGGCCTGCAATATAAATGCTGGAGTCTCTCAGGGGTCAATCCTGGGCCCAACTCTCTTCCTGATCTACATCAATGACCTCCCTAAATACAGACTTAAATCATTCCTTGACATCTATGCTGATGACACGACCATCTACGGCAACACATCAAAGGCTGTAAATGACAAAGTTCTCGCTGATTCTCTCTCCTCTGATCTCGAGCGCGTGGTTCAGTGGGGGAAGATGTGGCTGGTTACCTTTAATGCATCCAAAACCAAACTCCTATCGTTACATCATCAACGCTCTGATCCCATTTGGCATCAATTGTGATGGATGGCTCTCGTCTGGATGAGGCCCCGTGTTTTGACAAGCTTCTGGGTTTGACCTTTACTCCTGATCTGAAATGGAACACGATCTGTTGCCAAGGTCGCTGCAAAGATGGTGGGATCCGTCTACCGCTCCAGAAGATATCTCACTACTGATGCAATTCTCTATCTATATAAAAGCCAAGTACGTCCAAGGATGGAATACTGTTGCCATATCTGGGCAGGAGCTGCTAAAAACAGCCTATCCTGCCTTGACAGAGTACAAAATAGACTTCGTGGCTTAGTGGGGGATGCCCTTTTCTCTACCCTGCAACCTCTCTCCCACAGAAGAGACGTTGCGAGCCTATCCTTATTTTATCGTTATTTCCATGGCAAGTGCTTGTCTGAACTCCAATCTCTGCCCCCCCTCGCCAATCTTTCACGAAAAACACCTGTCTAGCTGAATCCACTGTGAAAAATTTCCCCCACTCTTTATCTGTGCCTAAATAAAAACGCGGATTCCATGAACAAAGCTTCTTTCTTAGAACTGCACGCCTGTGGAACTCTGTTCCACCTGCCTGCTTCCCCCCGGACTACAACTTGGATGTATTCAAGTCCAATGTTAATAAATTCCTAATGAACCGCCCCCTTAATTAAACACTTCATCAAATCTCCACACTAACGTAATGTACTTTCAATAACCCTTATCCCTGAGTGGCTTCCGGGCCTTGATAAGTGGTGATCACTGTGTAAAAAAAATAGGGAGACTGCCTAGTTTGGAAACAAGATCAAGCATTAGGTGTTTTGGCGAATATCGGTAAATATTTTGAATCATACATTTTTGTCTTTCTTATCGTTTTTCGTAATTCTTGGAAATTTCACTTATTGAAACGCGATAATCACGTGGGTGCCATTTTTTTTTTTTACTTAAAAATCAGTATATCTGTGTCATGATATTTCTGCGCCTGATTAATAAACAAAGAAAATGTTTGAAAACCGACCGATAAGCAAATTCTAACTACTCCTAAAGCAATTTAGGTTAATTTGTTCAAGTTACCAGCTCCAAGAAAAGTAATCGATCAGAACTAAGGAAACCTCCTCTCCAGTGGTTCATTGACATGACATATTAGAGCAGTAGCCTATATTTTACTTTGGAGTTTTCTTTTTCTAAAATGGATCACCTGACAAGATCTACGTGTCCAGCACACAGAATGGAGTACTCCTGTCGCTGTGTACAAAACCAGGTTTTTCTGTGCGCTCAAACAAATACATAAGAACAATACGTTTCAACCTAAGAAATATTTGCTTTCTTCAAAAGAAATTAAAATCAATAAGTAAAAATGTGCTAAATATAAAGTATAGGATGCAAACAAAATTGGTTTATTTTGAAACAAATTAGTCAACATTTTATGAAAAATACATCAATAAAATAAGAAAAAATAAAATAACGGAAAATAAAAAAAATAAACACTTAACTACAACTTGTGTATCTGTTTTCTTCGAATCTTTATTGATTTACCGGCGACTTGATCTTGCCTGTGAGTGTTAGCAGCATTTCATAAAGACGACATAATATATAAACATGCTTGTAAAGAGACACATTAGGATTGAGATGTCTAAAACTTATTTAAAGTTTCCATTTAAATCACACACACACATACACACACACACACACATATCTATATATCTATAAACGTAAACGTGTCTGTGTATGTGTGTATGTGCGTCTGTGTATATTTCCTTACGCAATAACTCTGTCAATTTTTAGTCTACAGACTCTAAATTTGGTACTGAGATTTGGGGAAATCTATGTGATCCGTTTTCGGCCAGATTGCTGTTATGGGGTAAAAGTGCAACGATTTAACCTTTGAGAAATCTACCAAACTCTTCCTACAATTTTGGGTCTAAAAACATGACATTTTTTAAACTTAATAACTTGATTTGAGCCCAAAATAATAAATGTTAAGGGGTCATAATAAAAATAAAAGTTAAAAAATTGACCCCCTTTTTTTTTGGCTCAGCATACACCTCCAAACACCCGGGCAACGCCGGGAACCCATGCTAGTATATATATATATATATATATATATATATATATATATATATATATATATATATATATATATATATATATATATATATAACTACTTAATTTACTCACATAAAATTAATATACGAAAGTATAGATTTATGCGTAAACTTTAAGTATTTACTTCAAAAGTGCTCAATACGTAGGTAGAGCTAGTTAGTAAGTTATAAAATGTATATGGCGATTAAGCTACACTGAATATTCCGCGTTTCATTCACTCTAGGATTGTTCAGGCGCATAAGCCTGAAGAATCCTAGAGTGGATGAAACGCGAAATATTCAGTGTAGCTTAATCGCCATATACATTTTATAACTTACTATATATATATATATATATATATATATATATATATATATATATATATATATATATATATATATACAAAGGCTTCCTTCAGTCTTGACAGACTATGGATACCCACTGTAAGGGTGCCTGCGCGTGAAATTTGTGTGGGAAGAGTTGCGCAATCTCCAACCACGCCTCTCCTGAGTCAACATTGTTGCATACCAGTGGCAAGTTGAGGTACAAGACGACTGGAAACAATGCCGAGATAAGCGGAGAGCACATACAGCGCCTAGAATTCCCAAATATATATATATATATATATATATATATATATATATATATATATATATATATATATATATATATATGGTTATATATATATATATATATGTGTGGGGGTGATTTAAAACAAAACTCTAAATAAGATTTTGACACCTCAACACTAATTGATATAGCCATACTGATGAGTTGTGATACAACGAAACAGTACTGTATGTGGATGACTATTAAAGCCCCCCTCGCCCCTTTGGACTGAGCACAGTCGCAAATACACTTTCACCCGATGCTTCGTTTGGCTATTAAACGAAGCTCACTGTCCGTTTATTTGTAAACAAACCAACAGTGTGAGCATGGTGAAGCGATGGGCAAGGGGTTCTTTAATAGGCACTTGACAAGGGACTTTTGCGGGCACCGATTCATAGCCTTGTGGGTAGAGCTGTCGGCTGTCAACTCGTGAACATTAAGAAGAAAAGAAGAAAGGTAAAAAAAAATAACGTAGAAGAATATGAATGAGAAGTGAAAAAGAAAGCTGAAATATATTAGAAAAAAACATATGAATATAAAGAATGAAAAAAAGGATGAAGGAATGAGAAGAAGAAGAAAGATATAAAAACAAACAGAAAGAATGTGAAGAAGGGAGCAAGAGTATGAAGAAATAATCGATGCTTTCGTTCATTCTTTAAAGACAAAGAATACCTCCTGTAGGGGCAGCTGCGCGTGTAATTGTGAGGCAAGGGCTGCGCAAGTATTTTACCAGTTCAGAAATGAAAAGACGACAAATCAAATTTAATTATACAAATTAGAAAGCCGACTAATTCATATCTAAAAGACTATAAAAATTATTTTTAATTGAAAGCAACTGCATTTTTCTTAGCCATCAGCGTATATGTGTCGTACCTGTGTCGTACATGTGTCGTATATGTATCGTCGTCCTGAAATAAGGTTCTTTTTTGTCGGCTTATAAACACATTCGGCCACCGACGTTTAAAGATTACTGTCGCTTTCCATATTTAATCACACCTCTCCTGGATCAGCACTTTGAGCCCAGTGGCAAGGAGAAGTCCAGGACGACTGGAAACAATGCCGAGATAAGCGGAGAGCACACACAGTAACTACAAGTCCCAAATGGCCAGGTTCAACGTTGCTTAACTTAAATAATAATGAAATAAAAACTCAAGAATGAATCTAAAGAAAATAGAAGAATAAAATATGAAGAAAGAAGAGGGCAAGACAAGGAAGAAGTGAAAACTAAATAAACGAATAATAAATAAAAAAAAATAAACGAATAAAACATAAAAATAAACGAATTATAAATAAAAAATAAACGAATAATAAATAAAAAATAAACGAATTATAAATAAATAATATAAACGAATAATAAATAAAAAAATAAACGAATTATAAAAAAATAAATAAACGAATAATAAATAAAAAAATAAACGAATAATAAATAAAAAAATAAACGAATAATAAATAAAAAATAAACGAATAATAAAAAAAAAATAAACGAATAATAAATAAAAAAAATAAACGAATAATAAATAAAAAAATAAACGAATAATAAATAAAAAATAAACGAATAATAAATAAAAATAAACGAATTATAAATAAAAAAATAAACGAATAATAAATAAAAAAATAAACGAATAATAAATAAAAAATAAACGAATAATAAAAAAAAATAAACGAATAATAAATAAAAAAATAAACGAATAATAAATAAAAAAATAAACGAATAATAAATAAAAAATAAACGAATAATAAATAAAAATAAACGAATTATAAATAAAAAAATAAACGAATAATAAATAAAAAAATAAACGAAAAATAAATAAAAAAATAAACGAAGTAATAAATAAAAAATAAACGAATAATAAATAAAAAATAAACGAATAATAAAAAAAAAATAAACGAATAATAAATAAAAAAATAAACGAATAATAAATAAAAAAATAAACGAATAATAAATAAAAAATAAACGAATAATAAATAAAAATAAACGAATTATAAATAAAAAAATAAACGAATAATAAATAAAAAAATAAACGAATAATAAATAAAAAATAAACGAATAATAAATAAAAAATAAACGCATAATAAAAAAAAAGACTAATAAATAAAAAAATAAACGAATAATAAATAAAAAAATAAACGAATAATAAATAAAAAATAAACGACTAATAAATAAAAAAATAAACGAATAATAAATAAAAAAATAAACGAATAATAAATAAAAAATATAAAGGATTACTTAATAAAAAAATATAAACGAATAAAAAAAAAATAAACGAATAATAAATAAAAAATAAACGAATAATAAATAAAAAAATAAACGAATAATAAATAAAAATATAAACGAATAATAAATAAAAAATAAACGAATAATAAATAAAACTAAACGAATTATAAATAAAAAATATAAACGAATAATAAATAAAAAATAAACGAATTATAAATAAAAAATAAACGAATAATATATAAAAAAATAAACGAGTAATAAATAAAATAAATAAACGAAGTAATAAATAAAAAATAAACGAATAATAAATAAAAATAAATAAACGAAGTAATAAAAAATAAACAAAGTAATAAATAAAAAATAAACGACTAATAAATAAAAAATAAACGAAGTAATAAAAAACAAACGAATAATAAATAAAAATAAATAAACGAATACTAAATAAAAATAAACGATTTATAAATAAAAAATATAAACGAAGTAATAAATAAAAAATATAAACGAAGTAATAAATAAAAAAATAAACGAATAAAAAAACAAAACAAATAATAAATAAAAAAATAAACGAATAATAAATAAAACATATAAACGAGTTAACAAATAAAAAAATAAACGAATAATAATAAAAAAAAAACGAATAATATATAAAAAATAAACGAAGTAATAAATAAAAAAATAAACGAAAAATAAATAAAAAATATAAACGGTTAATAAACAAAAAATATAGACGAATAATAAATAAAAAATAAACGAAGTAATAAATAAAAAATACACGAATAATAAATAAAAAATAAACAAATAAGAAATAAAAATAAATAAACGAAGTAATGAAAAATAAACGAAATAAAAAATAAAAAATAAACGAATAATAAATAAAAAATAAACGAATTAATGAATAAAAAATAAACGAATAATAAATAAAAAAATAAACGATTAATAAATAAAAAATATAAACGAATAATAAATAAAAAATAAACGAAGCAATGAATAAAAAATAAACGATTAATAAAAAAAATAAACGAAGTAATGAATAAAAAATAAACGAATAATAAATAAAATAAACGAAGTAATAAATAAAAAATAAACGAATAATAAATAAAAATAAATAAACGAAGTAATGAAAAATAATCGAAATAATTAATAAAAAATAACCGATTAATAAATAAAAAAAACGAAGTAATGAATAAAAAATAAACGAATAATAAATAAAAAATAAACGAATAATAAATAAAAAATATAAACGAATAATAAATAAAAAATAAACGAATAATAATTAAAAAAATAAACGAGTAATAAATAAAAAATAAACGAATAATAAATAAAAAATAAACGAAGCAATAAATAAAAAATAAACGAATAATAATTAAAAAAATAAACGAAGTAATAAATAAAAAATAAACGAATAATAATTAAAAAAATAAACGAATAATAAATAAAAAATAAACGAATAATAAATAAAAAATAAACGAAGTAATGAATAAAAAATAAACGAATAATAAATAAAAAATAAACGAATAATAAATAAAAAAAATAAACGAATAATAAATAAAAAAATAAACGAATAATAAATAAAAAAATAAACGAATTATAAATAAAAAATAAACGAATAATATATAAAAAAATAAACGAGTAATAAATAAAATAAATAAACGAAGTAATAAATAAAAAATAAACGAATAATAAATAAAAATAAATAAACGAAGTAATAAAAAATAAACAAAGTAATAAATAAAAAATAAACGACTAATAAATAAAAAATAAACGAAGTAATAAAAAAACAAACGAATAATAAATAAAAATAAATAAACGAATACTAAATAAAAATAAACGATTTATAAATAAAAAATATAAACGAAGTAATAAATAAAAAATATAAACGAAGTAATAAATAAAAAAATAAACGAATAAAAAAACAAAACAAATAATAAATAAAAAAATAAACGAATAATAAATAAAACATATAAACGAGTTAACAAATAAAAAAATAAACGAATAATAATAAAAAAAAACGAATAATATATAAAAAATAAACGAAGTAATAAATAAAAAAATAAACGAAAAATAAATAAAAAATATAAACGGTTAATAAACAAAAAATATAGACGAATAATAAATAAAAAATAAACGAAGTAATAAATAAAAAATACACGAATAATAAATAAAAAATAAACGAATAAGAAATAAAAATAAATAAACGAAGTAATGAAAAATAAACGAAATAAAAAATAAAAAATAAACGAATAATAAATAAAAAATAAACGAATTAATGAATAAAAAATAAACGAATAATAAATAAAAAAATAAACGATTAATAAATAAAAAATATAAACGAATAATAAATAAAAAATAAACGAAGCAATGAATAAAAAATAAACGATTAATAAAAAAAATAAACGAAGTAATGAATAAAAAATAAACGAATAATAAATAAAATAAACGAAGTAATAAATAAAAAATAAACGAATAATAAATAAAAATAAATAAACGAAGTAATGAAAAATAAACGAAATAATAAATAAAAAATAACCGATTAATAAATAAAAAAAACGAAGTAATGAATAAAAAATAAACGAATAATAAATAAAAAATAAACGAATAATAATTAAAAAATATAAACGAATAATAAATAAAAAATAAACGAATAATAATTAAAAAAATAAACGAGTAATAAATAAAAAATAAACGAATAATAAATAAAAAATAAACGAAGCAATATATAAAAAATAAACGAATAATAATTAAAAAAATAAACGAAGTAATAAATAAAAAATAAACGAATAATAATTAAAAAAATAAACGAATAATAAATAAAAAATAAACGAATAATAAATAAAAAATAAACGAAGTAATGAATAAAAAATAAACGAATAATAAATAAAAAATAAACGAATAATAAATTAAAAAAATAAACGAATAATAAATAAAAAAATAAACGAATAATAAATAAAAAAATAAACGACGTAATGAATAAAAAATAAACGAATAATAAATAAAAAAATAAACGAATAATAATTAAAAAAATAAACGAATAATAAATAAAAAAAATAAACGAATAATAAATAAAAAAATAAACGAAGTAATGAATAAAAAATAAACGAATAATAAATAAAAAAATAAACGAATAATAATTAAAAAAATAAACGAATAATAAATAAAAAAATAAACGAAGTAATGAATAAAAAATAAACGAATAATAAATAAAAAAATAAACGAAGTAATAAATAAAAAATAAACGAATAATAAATAAAAAAATAAACGAATAATAAATAAAAAATATAAACGAATAATAAATAAAAAATAAACGAATAATAAATAAAAACTAAACGAATAATAAATAAAAAAATAAACGAAGTAATTAATAAAAAATAAACGAATAATAAATAAAAAATAAACGAATAATAAATAAAAAAAATAAACGAATAACAAATAAAAAAATAAACGAATAATAAATAAAAAATAAACGAATAATAAATAAAAAATAAACAAATAATAAATAAAAAAAATAAACGAATAATAAATAAAAAATAAACGAATAATAAATAAAAAAATAAACGAAGTAATAAATAGAAGAATTAACGAATAATAAATAAAAAATAAACGAATAATAAATAAAAAATATAAACGAATAATAAATAAAAAAAATAAACGCATAATGAATAAAAAATAAACGAATAATAAATAAAAAATATAAACGAATAATAAATAAAAAAAAACGAATAATAAATAAAAAATAAACGAATAATAAATAAAAAATAAACGAATAATAAATAAAAAAATAAACGAAGTAATAAATAGAAGAATTAACGAATAATAAATAAAAAATAAACGAATAATAAATAAAAAATAAACGAAAAATAAATAAAAAATATAAACGAATAATAAATAAAAAAAATAAACGAATAATAAATAAAAAATAAACGAATAATAAATAAAAAATAAACGAATAATAAATAAAAAATATAAACGAATAATAAATAAAAAAAATAAACGAATAATAAATAAAAAATAAACGAAAAATAAATAAAAAATATAAACGAATAATAAATAAAAAAAATAAACGAATAATAAATAAAAAATAAACGAATAATAAATAAAAAATAAACGAATAATAAATAAAAAAATAAACGAAGTAATAAATAAAAGAATTAACGAATAATAAATAAAAAATAAACAAATAATAAATAAAAAAAATAAACGAAGTAATAAATAAAAAAATAAACGAATAATAAATAAAAAAAAATAGAAAAAAAAGCAAAATAGAAAATATTAGGGATGTACACGAACTTAATTGAATTTTACGATATTCAATCCTTAACACATTTAAAGAATGTAATTACTTGCCTTTTTTAAAGTTGATTGTATTTGAAAGCTGATAATCAATAGTTAATTACTAAAAAATAATTGTCGCCATTTTTTTTAAATGATAGCTCATAATTTCAGGCTTGATATCCGGACCCTATGTCCATTTCTACAAAGTGTAATTAAATCCCTTTTACAACATTTTTCAAGAATCTGATATTAATCATACAAGTCGGTTTCGAAATGAATTAGTAATTTAAAATGTTAATTTGTATTATTTGTTTTCGGTTTACATCGGCTCATCTCGGCATCCTAACTCTCTCTCTCTCTCTCTCTCTCTCTCTCTCTATCTATCTATCTCTATCTATCTATCTCTCTATCTATCTACTTTTAGAAGCAGCCTGCCTTAAATTATCCATAACTGTCGTAAACTCCCCATAAACTCACTCTAAATATATTAATCACAATTGTCCGGTCCTTTGTCTCTGTCACTGCCACACCTTGATTAACAATCCTGTTGTAATGGTTTTTGTGTTCCGTGGTAAACAATTTCCTCACAATTATCTTTCTATTAAGCTCACTTCGTATATGTTTATTCTGCTGATAAACTATTTCTTCACGTTTCTGAATCTTTTTTAGATGAGGATTGGTTATTCATATTATTTGGATTCTTCGGACTACTGTTCTCATCTTGAGTGCCATGTTCACAAGAACCCGTGGCGCAGTAATTAGAATACTTGAAAATACAAAACCTGATATTTTCTTGATGGTTAAATTCTCAGTGTTGGAGACTGAAAAATACAATTGCGAATTACAGAGGACCTCTATATAGTCGTGGCTGACGAGACAAAAGAATTCTCCCCCTCGTGAAGTAAATAAAGGGGTCCGTTCGAAATTCAGTCAAAATTCCCGAGGACGGCAAAAACACTCCCGAGTTCGACAAATAAACGAATAATAAATAAAAAGGTCGGAGGTTACATCGGCCGAAATGTTATGAAAATGACACTCGAGGTGAAGATTCTAAATAATACGAATAACTATTTCTTTTTGTTATAATTTTTCCTCTTTTTTCACTTCTTAATAGATTTTGTGGGGTGTGTCCACAAATGTTTCTCATTACAAATGTTCTTCATTTATAGGAAGTGTCTGCAACCAAACATAGTCCATGGAAATTCCGCCTGATGCTAGGCATACGAGGATATTTCACTTTAGGAAAGGAAATTCTTTAGAGTTGTAGTAACAAGACGAGTTCATGTGATGTTCTTAGTACGAGAAGCACAAAGTTTGTAGTATAGTTGAGCGTTGAAATAACGACAGACGTGTAAACTGTATTTTACATATAGTCTTCGCAGCAGAACTATGTTGTTGATTATATTCAAGTATTTACAAATCTTATCTTAAATGTTATGTGTATATGTTTTTTAAACTAACAGTGAAGTGTAAATTTCCCAACACTGCCAAGATATGTTAAGTAATATGGCCCTTTCGAGTAAATGTGGTATTTTGGCGACTGCAATGATTCAAGCCAAGAGTACGATATTTTTATCATAAACAAACGAGGATAACAAACACGCATTTTTATATCTCACATATTTTTTGATGGCCTTGTGTCTAATTTGTAAAAGATGTAACCTATACATATATTTTTATTACGCTTTATTTTTTTCTAAGCTCGGTCAGTGAAGAAGAAATTCTTCTAGAGTGAGGCAATTTTAATTTTGGGGGAAGATGGATATTAGAAAAGGATCATAAAGGAAGACTCGAACAATGGATTCAACTATAAATATATTCAACTATGAATATATTCAACTATATATATATATATATATATATATATATATATATATATATATATATATATATATATTCAACTATGAATATATTCAACTATAAATATATTCAACTACTAGCGGGGGTACCCGGCGTTGCCCGAGTGTTTGTTTCCGGGACGGGGGGGGAGTTTTAAAAAATGTTATGGTAGGTAAGTAGGAAGGATCAAACCCGGAGTCATGAGTAAAAGTAGGAAAATAAAGTGTGAAAAAAAAACAAAAAAAAACATCTGCAAGGTTAACAGTTCGGCCACCAAGAAAAGTCCATTCCAGTTGTTTAGGAAAAAAAAAACGACTATGGTAGGTCGGCGCGAACGTGAAAATATAATGTGAATTGTCCAGCACGCTAACCACTACGCCACAGAGCACTGCAGCTTAGTTTAGTGATTTTAAATAACTTCACATGAAAGAACTACGAAGCCAAACCGGTGTTCTCTTCTCAACTGTTCCTTGTGAACGATCCCCAAACGGTGTTAAGTGGTGGCAGGGGGAGGAGGAATTTATTAGAGAGAAAATATTTTACAACTTCCATTGATCTTAACCGATTTTGGCCGTTACTTCTCAGCAGAAAAGGTATAGAAATCTAAGATTATCGAGGAATTTGAGAAATAATAAGCCTATAACACACCTCAGATATTGTTCTGCCGTTTGTGCATATTATATTTGCATGAAATACCTTGATTTTTAATCCTATTAATGTCAAAATCAGACGGGAAAAAATGAGTTCATTTTATTTATATATAATAATATATATATATATAAGATAAGAGAAGATAATCTATTCAACTATAAATATATTCAACTATAAATATATTCAACTATATATATATTCAACTATATATATATTCAACTATAATATATTCAACTATAAATATATTCACCTATAATATATTCAACTATAAATATATTCAACTATAAATATATTCAACTATAATATATTCAACTATAAATATATTCAACTATAATATATTCAACTATATATATATTCAACTATAAATGTATTCAACTATAAATATATTCAACTATAATATATTCAACTATAATATATTAAACTATAAATATATTCAACTATAATATATTCAACTATAAATATATTAAACTATAATATATTCAACTATAAATATATTCAACTATAAATGTATTCAACTATAAATATATTCAACTTTAATATATTCAACTATATATATATTCAACTATAATATATTCAACTATAAATATATTCAACTGTAAATATATTCCACTATATATATATTCAACTATAATATATTCAACTATAAATATATTCACCTATAATATATTCAACTATAAATATATTCACCTATATGATATATTCAACTATAAATATATTCACCTATAATATATTCAACTATAAATATATTCAACTATAAATATATTCAACTATAATATATTCAACTATAAATATATTCAACTATAAATATATTCACCTATAATATATTTAACTATAAATATATTCAACTATAAATATATTCAACTATATATATATTCAACTATAAATATATTCAACTATATATATATTCAACTATAAATATATTCAACTATAATATATTCAACTATAAATATATTCAACTATAATATATTCAACTATAAATATATTCAACTATAAATATATTCAACTATATATATATTCAACTATAAATATATTCAACTATATATATATTCAACTATATATATTCAAATATAAATAAATTCAACTATAAATATATTCAACTATAATATATTCAACTATAATATATTAAACTATAAATATATTCAACTATAAATATATTCAACTATAAATATATTCAACTATAAATATATTCAACTATAATATATTCAACTATAAATATATTAAACTATAAATATATTCAACTATAATATATTCAACTATAAATATATTCCACTCTATATATATTCAACTATAATATATTCAACTATAAATATATTCAACTATATATATATATATTCAACTATAAATATATTCAACTATAAATATATTCAACTATAATATATTCAACTATAAATATATTCAACTATAAATATATTCAACTATAAATATATTCAACTATAAATATATTCAACTATGATATATTCAACTATAAATATATTCAACTATAATATATTCAACTATAAATATATTCAACTATAAATATATTCAACTATAATATATTCAACTATAATATATTCAACTATAAATATATTCAACAATAAATATATTCAACTATAAATGTATTCAACTATAAATATATTCAACTATAATATATTCAACTATAATATATTCAACTATAAATATATTCAACTATAAATATATTCAACTATAAATATATTCAACTATAATATATTCAACTATAAATATATTCAACTATAAATATATTCAACTATAAA
The DNA here is from genome assembly GCF_053919585.1 of Euprymna scolopes. Lineage (NCBI taxonomy): Eukaryota > Metazoa > Mollusca > Cephalopoda > Sepiida > Sepiolidae > Euprymna > Euprymna scolopes. Next base: position 17,375,058 of record NC_136518.1, on the reverse strand, counting down.
TATATTCAACTATAAATATATTCAACTATAATATATTCAACTATAAATATATTCAACTATAAATATATTCAACTTTAATATATTCAACTATAAATATATTCAACTATAAATATATTCAACTATAATATATTCAACTATAAATATATTCAACTATAAATGTATTCAACTATAAATATATTCAACTATAAATATTTTCAACTATAAATATATTCAACTATAATATATTCAACTATAAATATATTCAACTATAAATATATTCAACTATAAATATATTCAACTATAAATGTATTCAACTATAAATATATTCAACTATAAATATATTCAACTATAAATATATTCAAATATAATATATTCAACTATAATATATTCAACTATAAATATATTCAACTATAAATATATTCAACTATAAATATATTCAACTATAATATATTCAACTATAAATATATTCAACTATAAATATATTCAACTATAAATATATTCAACTATAAATATATTCAACTATATATATATTCAACTATAATATATTCAACTATAAATATATTCAACAATAAATATATTCAACTATAAATATATTCAACTATAAATATATTCAACTATATATATATTCAATTATAAATATATTCAACTATAAATATATTCAACTATAAATATATTCAACTATAAATATAGTCAACTATAATATATTCAACTATAAATATATTCAACTATAAATATTTTCAACTATAAATATATTCAACTATAAATATATTCAACTATAAATATATTCAACTATAAATATATTCAACTATAAATATTTTCAACTATAAATATATTCAACTATAAATATATTCAACTATAAATATATTCAACTATAAATATAGTCAACTATAATATATTCAACTATAAATATATTCAACTATAAATATATTACACTATAAATATATTCAACTATAAATATATTCAACTATAAATATATTCAACTATATATATATTCAACTATAATATATTCAACTATAAATATATTCAACTATAATATATTCAACTATAAATATATTCAACTATAAATATATTCAACTATAAATATTTTCAACTATAAATATATTCAACTATAAATGTATTCAACTATAAATATATTCAACTATAAATATAGTCAACTATAATATATTCAACTATAAATATATTCAACTATAAATATTTTCAACTATAAATATATTCAACTATAAATATATTCAACTATAAATATATTGCACAAGAAAGTGAATGCAAAGAAAATATTGTCGATATTTTCCAACTCTCAGTTAGACAGTCTGTTGTCGCGCTTTCTGTCTCGATAATTCCCCCTCCCCGACAGTATTAGAATTGCTTTATATATATATATATATATATGTATATATATGACGGACCCAGTAGGTCTTCCCAGATCATCCGCCTAGGAGAAGGAAAACTCTGAAACTAAACCAAAGGGGAGGGAGGCCTCTTCAGTCTTGGATGACAACCTTCCTAGAGCTGGTGACTCAGACAAATTCACCGGTTTGCAAACCTAAATTGCTTAAGGAGTAGATAGGCTCTGCCTATCGCCCGGCTTCCATACTCCTTCTTTGCCTATTAGTCAAGCGCAGAGACACTATCTCAGTGATTCGACAGAAACACCCAGCGGTAGATCTTGTTTCCTGACTAGGGCAACGAACGCCGTTTTTCCCCATTCCCAGCACGCCCCACCCCTAAAACTGAACATTTGGGAGTGCTTGAGTATGAGATATGCCTGAGCAATTAGATTGTGTTGACCTTCTTCTAATGGGTTGAGGGTACCGGATTGACAGTTCCTGGCTGCTGTTCCCGACTGGTAGTACAGGAGCCCTAACTCTTTGGTAGCGCTTAGAGCGGCTGCCTCATCAACAGTTGAATAATATCGGGTTGTTTGTAATGCCATGACGCGCATGGAAAGGGGCCCTGCACTCATCCCCGGTGGGCTTTCCTGAGGCCACAATCCTAATTGGAGAAAGGTCAGCTGATGGTCTACTTGTGATGCATGTCTGAAGCTCTGCATAACCTTTTGTTTAGCTCCCCTTTACCTAAACCGAAACTCTTAAAAAAAATATGACGACAGCACAATCTAAAAATAAGCTTCAACCAGGATTAGGGACAAACAAATTCAACTTGCCTCCTCCCTTGAGGCTCGCATTCACAAATATCCGTGGGCTTAGAACTAATTTAGCTGATGTTGAAGCATTTCTCTGAACAAATACCCCGGATATCTTAGCACTAAGTGAGACTAACCTACACTCCTCCATCCCCTCTAATCACTTTAACATGCCTGGATATCTCCCACTCTGCCGTAAGGACTCTGACAGACACATGCACGGACTTGGAGTTTACATTCGTAATACCCCCCCCTGACTAGAGAAACAAACCTAGAAACAGATGATCAAGCCTTTATGTGCTTTAGACTAAACATGCAACACAACATTAGCTACTATTACTTTCTCTACCGCTCTTCCTCGACTCAGGACTGCACCATAATAAACAAAGTCTCTGACAGCATAGACACGGCACTCTCCCTCGACACTAGCGCAAAAATACATGTATTTGGTGACTTTAATATCCACCACAAAAACTGGCTTGGATTCTCTACTTACACAGATGCAGCGGGCAGCACAACTCATAGCTTCACTATATCTCACTCCCTATCACAAATTGTTACGTTTCCAACCCGTTTCCCTGACCAGGAAGAACAACACGCATCACTTCTAGATCTGTTTTTGACCACAGTTCCCGATGACTGCATAACGAAGGCCCACAGCCCACTCGGGAACGCTGATCATGCAGTGATAATGGTTGAAATCGCCCTAAACTCTAGACCCAAAACTGAAGAGCCAGTGCTCAAAACAACGAGATATTATAAAAAGGCTGACTGGGAAGCCATCAAGGAACTAATTAGAGATGCCCAATGGAGAAATATTTTTCTCTCCCTGCTGAACAGTGTGCAAACGAGACCACTGACTGGTTCAAAACTGCAATCGAAGCGCATGTTACCATGCGGAAATTTTCTAGTAAGCCCCACTCTCCCCAATGGTTTACGTCGACTTGTGCAACTGCCATTGCTCAAAAGCAGCATGCATACCGTAGGTTTAACCGACATAAGTCCAGTTCAAACAGACTGAAGTATATAGAAGCTAGAAATAACGTTAAGAAAGAGATAGCGACAGCTAAGACAGAATTTACGGAAACCACTAAGACGCGCATCGAAGTACAAAAACTAGGAACTCGAGACTTCTGGAAAATCTACAACAGTGTAGTAAATAATGGGCAATCAACAATTCCCCCACTAACCAACAATCACGAGGTTGTCTCCTCAGCAACCGACAAGGCTAACATGCTTGCCAGTCGGTTTGCCTCAAACTCCACACTGGACCCTTCCAACCACCCCCTAATTGACTTTCCTATGCGGACAGCCACGCTAGACGATCTGAAAACCACCCCTGCTCAGGTGCATGCTATCATAAAAAACCTTGACACTTCAAAAGCATGTGGACCCGATCTTATCCCAGCTGTGCTATTAAAAAAGTGCTCAGCCGAAGTAGCTCCAGTTCTCTCCAAACTCTACAACAAATGCCTTAATGAAGCTTGCTTTCCAGGCTGTTGGAAAACTGCTTCTGTTGTACCAGTATTCAAGAATTCTGGCGAAAGGACTGACCCATTAAATTATCGCCCCATTAGCCTCCTCACACTTTTTGCCAAAATATTTGAGACCTTAATTAACCATGCTCTAGTCCATCATCTTACAGATGCTAAACTTCTGACTGACAAACAATATGGATTTAGACAAGCCCGTTCCACAGCAGACATCCTAACTGTGATCTCTGAACGTATATACCATTCACTGGACAAAGCGGGGGAGGGCAGAGCGGTAGCTCTAGATATATCCAAGGCTTTTGACAGGGTATGGCATGAGGGTCTCCTCAGGAAAATTAGATCATACGGTATCACTGGTAGAATACTTAACATAATTAAATCCTTCTTAGATAAGAGAAAAATCCAGGTTGTTCTCGACGGTCGTACATCCAAACAATATGATATAAATGCGGGGGTGCCCCATGGTTCTATCCTTGGACCTCTATTGTTCCTGATATTCATAAACGACCTTCCCGACAAAATTGCGTCTGAGATGGGTATATATGCTGATGACACTACACTCTATGGCAGGCACGACAGGAAAACGAATGAACACATTTCTAAAGAAATGGCAGAAACACTAGAGGAAGACCTCCAAATTGTGGTCGAATGGGGACAAAAGTGGTTGGTCGCGTTCAATGCTGCCAAGACTAAACTAGTTTCATTCAATAATTACAAGAAACCCTCTGTACCACCTATAGCAATGGCCAACGACTCTTTATCTGAGAGCACATCTTTCAAACTCCTTGGCCTAACGTTCACACGAAACATGAGTTGGAACAATTACATTGAAGGCATTGCTAGGGCTGCTGCAAGAAAGGTAGGCTCTCTCTACCGTGCTAGAAAACTACTAACACCCGAAAGTATCCTGTACTTCTATAAGGCCACCATTCGCCCATGTATGGAGTATTGCTGTCACATCTGGGCTGGTGCATCTGCTACTAGTCTCTCGCTCCTTGACAAGGTTCAAAAGAGAGTCGCAAACCTGATAGGCCCTGAACTGGCATCTAAGCTTCAGCCTCTGTCCCATCGATGAAATGTTGCATCCCTCTGCTTTTTCTACAAGTATTTTAGTGGTGAATGCTCTTACGAACTGCAACCACTTGTGCCCCCACGACGTAAGCACCCTCGACAAACCCTACAAGCTGCTAAATCCCACCCCCAGACTGTGGAGATCCCTAGATGTAAAAGATCTTTCTACTCCGGTAGTTTCTTCCCCAGAACCGCTGGACTCTGGAATTCCATTCCAGGTCCCTGCTTCCCCAACAGTACCGACGTGCAGAAGTCCAAGTGTAACGTGTGACATCTTGCTACCCAGATCCCTATATAGTACCCCAGTAGTTGTTGCCCCTGATAGTAGCCCCCTATACCAAAGTGGCAATTTGCCTTGTTTGGGGTGAAAATGTAATTAAAAAAATAATATATATATATATATATATATATATATATATATATATATATACATACACACAAATTTTATTTCTTTGAAGATTGTAATGCTGGGTATGAAGCAGCCAAACAAAAAGAAAAAAAAACAGCTCTTAGCATTGCCCTACTTTTTATTGAAACCAACCGAGAGCTCTTTTTAGTATCTTCGCTGTTCCCTTAACTGCAATTGTCTGGCTCTCTTTTGCACTTGGTTCATCAGGAATATTAATTAGGTAAGACTTCAGGTTCTTTTTCATAAGCCCTGTTGCACCTATGATAACTGGTATGATTGATATCTCCTTAAGATTCCAGTTTCTTTTCATATCATACATGAGACATTGATATTTGGTCTGTTTCTCCCTTTCAGCTCTGTTAAGACCTCCATCATTAGGGACACTCACGTCAACCAAGGTTGCAACTCTCTCTGACTTATTTCATATTACTATGTCAGGTTTCACGGCAGCATTTTCAAGGTAGGTGGCTGTATGGATTACATTGTCGTAATGTATGGTTGGAGGTTAGCAGGTGACATAGAACTGTGCAAGACAAAGGCGTTATTCATATAATATAAAATCATGTCAGTAATTTAATTTTTCATAGGTTTTTACTTGCTGCCAACTAATATTATTTAGCTCTGCTAATGGACCTGTATATGTTAAGGGTGGCCACTCACTAAGCACTATAGATGCGATCATGCGTGTATAGTAATCCTCTGGAATATCAGATCGAAGCTGACGGGTCATCTGAAACTGTGCACGACAATGCCGTTTTTCATACTAGATCATAGAATCACATCAGAACAATTTTACTGGTATGATTGATATCTCCCTAAATTAAACCCTGATATGAGTAAAAAAGTAACAGAACGGATTTTCCAGGAAAACTCCGGTTGCCCCCCTAGGGGTGTCTTTTGGGTTAAAATGGCTACAATTGACACTTTTGTGCTTATTAAAAAAACTTGATGCCTTGGATTTTTATAAAACTTTCTGAAAAGTTGTAACTAACTCATTTCTATATAATTCTGTTTGATATATACATTTCGCGTTTTGTGCCCCGGGGGCTCTTTTAGGGCTGATAAAAACACTGCATCTTTGGGACTATTTTACTATATTTGTCTAAAAATTTTCTGTGTATGTCTATTTAGCCGATTATCATGGTGCTAAACTCAAATTTGAATATGTTAAGGCCTTGGGAACTTTTGGGCCTAAAAAGAGGGGGGGCAAATGATGGACTTAGTCATTTCTTTGTTTACATGCTGCAGAACTCGAATTTACATATATTAAGGCCTAAAACTACACCGTTTGTTTATTTTCACCAGGATTTGCTATCCCTTGGAGATTTTGGGGGATAAATGGGGGGGGGACAAATGCTGAACAGTCATTTTTATGCCTCGTTCACTGTGCACTCACGAGGGGCCATCCATGCTTCACTTGTTCTTGATTAAAATTGAATGTGTGACTGAAAACTAACATATAGGAGAAAAATGCGTTTTGAGAATTTTTTGTTTCAATTTTTTTTTTTTTATAATTCACCTCCTTCTATTGATGTATATATGTGTATGTGAGTGTCTGTGTATACATACATATATAACATTCACACACTTTTCAAAGAGTTCATTATGAAAATATGACCCTTACACTGAATGTATTTACTATAAATGTCGATCACAAAGTTAAAATTTATATTTGGCATGTGTTGCATAATGATTTGTATAAGCTAAATATTTCGAATTATTGTTCTCATCTTGCGTATTATTCTTACACCGTTTCGACCAATGTAACCCCCGATCTTCTTTGTGCGTTTCTTCTCGAGCTCGGAAATAAAGATTACTGAACTCAGAAATCCTTACAGTATTTCGAATAGCAATCTTTATTAAATCCACGGGAATAGTTTGCACTAGTTCCGTCAAATATAACCAGGTAGATAATTGTATTGTTGCTAGTCTCAGTCTTTTTTTTATAAATATTATTATGTCATGTGTTCTTCAAAATTGTTTAATCTATTCCCTGCTTCCTTTGTTCCTGTCCGTTTGACTCGTTGATTTAATGCCTCATTATAATACGGCTACCTATTCCAGTAGCTTTATTCTCAAGAACTGTAAAATAGTGAAAATCTCTCTCTGGTCACTGTTTTTCAACCTGTATTCGTCTTATCAAGGCTAAGGCCAAAATTCTGCTAAAAATTGCGCGACGTCTCCTGTCAAAGATTCGTTGTATACGTGTAATTAAAGATAAGTTTTTGTTTTACATTGCCAAAGTTGCTGGAAAAATGACGCGATCCTTCAATTGATCCAGTAGATATCTCACTGCTGATGTAAGTCTCTACCTATATAAGAGCCAGGTACATCCAAGGATGGAGAACTGTTGCCACATCTGGACAGAAGCTGCTAGAAAGATCTTATCCTGCCTTGACAAAGTTCCAAATAGACTTCGTAGCCAAGTAGGGGATGCCCTTTTTCTTTCCTACATTCTCTTTCTCACAGAATAGACGTTGCGAGCCTATCTCTGCTTTATCGTAATTTTTATGGCAAGTGCTCGTTTGAGTTCCCCCCCTCGCCAAACTTTCACGAAAAACACTTGTCTAGCTGAAAACGCTATCAATAATCTCTCACACTCTTTATCCATGCCTAAACCTAAATGTAGATTCCATGAACAAAGCTTTTTCTTAGAACTGAACATCTGTGGAACTGTCTTCCGTTTGCCTGCTTTATAACTGATTACAATATGGTCGTCTTCAAGTTCAGCGTTAACAAATTCTTGATAAACCATCCCCTTAAGTAATCCAATTTACCAAATTTACACTGCTAACGTTTTTTATGGTATTGTCCCATTGACTGTTGTAATTCTTTAACTCTTGTCCTCGAGTGGACTCTGAGCCTTGATAAGTGATAACTCCTCTCTCCCTCTCTTCCTCTCTCTCTCTCTCTCTCTCTCTCTCTCTATATATATATATATATATATATATAAGAGCAAATAGATAATAAAACATGTTAAAAAACACTTTGAAAAAGAGTTAAAAACATATTTAATCTAAAAAGGAAACACTTAATAAGGGGATAGTCCTTAATCCGCGGAGTTTCGAAGAAATACTTTCCTTCTCATCAGAGAGTAGGAATTAGCCAAATGCGCAATAGGATTTTGCATACAAAAGTATTTGATGAAACTGCAAGTAAGTCAAAGATCTTACTTGATAACAACAACTGAAGCAGAGGGAGTATGATGAAGAAAAGGGTGATTTCACGGGAATGGATAGTCAGATGAAAGGTAAGGAATCCAATGACGGTAAAATCCAAAAATGTAAGTCAAAGAAAGTTAATTTAATTTTCTATTCGCACAAGTAAAATCCAAGGAAATCGCGTAATTTTATATATATATATATATATATATATATATATATATATATATATATATATATATATATATATATATATATATATCTTAGATAAAATTTTTCAACAGTATTAGTATGTAAATAGCCAAAAATATTTAACAAATATTTTACCAGTTCAGCAAGGAAAAGACGATAAATCCAATTCCTTTAACTAGACAAATTAGAAAGACGACTAATTCATATCTAAAAGACGGTAAAACATATTTTTAATTAAAAGCAAATAATTTTTTTTAGCCATGGGCGTATATGTGTCGTACATGTGTCGTACATGTGTCATCGCCCTGAAATAAGGTTTTTTTTTTCAGCTTATAAATTCATTCGGCCACCGATGTTTATAGATAACTCTTACTTTCCATATTCCAACATTTAGTTTTCACATTTCACAAGCAATGTTTCTGACAAAGGGAAAAGAATTGCTGAATACACCAACTTACCTTTTGATAGCTTTTGATCTTGAAGTCATATTTCTGTAGATTCTTACATCAAGGGACTCATGGAGTGTCTAAAGTGATATCCTTAAATATGTTATCTATAATATAAATCTCACCTGTCTGTTTAAATGTATGTATGTATGTATGTATGTGTGTGTTTGTATATTTACCTAAAACATTCGACAAAAGTGACTGATTTTCACGAGATCAGTCTCGTTCTGAAGCTCGACCTTTCGGACGACAAATATCGAAAAAAAAAAGTCGCTAAAAGAATTATTTCCTTCAACCTAAACTGGCACTTTCTACAAGGAGGGATTTCTTTGTTTCGCCGAGTTTTTCGAAAGTCATCCCCTCTTCTCGATAGCCTTAATTTAAACCTTCGCCATTTCCGGTTTGGCGATGGACGCAACGGCAAAGACGTCACTTTTTTTCACGTTCTTTTCCTCCTTCGCGGTATAGGTTTGAGCCTGCCTACTACCACTTTGTTTTTTTTGCTCAACACACACTTCCAAGAACCCGGGCAACGCCAGACACCCAGGCTAGTACAGTAATATTAGGCAAATATATTCCTATAATATAGAGTCTGATAAGACGATGAAATGCAAGTTTTCGTGACGATAATTCAACGAGTTTGTTGCGTTTTGCATTTGAATATTTCATTTCTTTACATCATTTACTTTTATAATTTGAAAAGATTGCGTGGGTTTGAATCGATTGAAAACTGAGGAATTCAAAAGAAATTCCGTGACTTAAACGGAAATATTTCGTACTGATAAATTAAAACTAAACTGAAATGTGCAAAAACGAAAACGCTGACGGTGAGGAAAAATGGAGACGGTTGTGTGGATTGGTATCGGAAGTCGTTTAAATGAGGAAATTAAAAAAGAAAACGAAGGATGAAGAAGAAACAGAAAAAGGGGGAAGAGAAGAAGAAGTAGAAGAAGAAAAGGAGAAAAAGGAAAAAATGTTATAGAAATAACAGAAGAGTGAAAAACAAATTATGAAAAAGAAAATAAAAGTAAGAAAAAAGTAGTAGTAGTAGTAGTATTAGAAGAAGAAGAAGAAAGTAGTAGTAGCAGTAGTACTAGAAGAAGAAGAAGAAGAAGAAGAAGAAAGAAGAAGAATGGAAGCAAAAAAATACGAAGGGCGTGCAATAAGTAATGCCCCTGACCCACTTCAAGTTGTCTGATCTAGCTGAAATTTTGCATGTGCAATGATTTATATCTCTACAGGTTATGTGGCAAGTTACAGCTCTGAAATAATGGTGGTTTCTGTTTTACAGGTGTTTGAACATAGTCAGGTGTGAAATGGAGCCTGTTGAATGTCGAGCAGTAATCCGGTTTTTGTATTTGAAAGGATTCACACCACAGGAGACTTTTGATGAAATGAAAGAAACTTATGGTGATAATGCCCCATCATATGACCTAGTAAAACGCTGGTATCGTGAATTCAAACATGGCCGGAAGTCTGTGGAAACAGCTCCCAGACCTGGTCGCCCCTCCTTTTGCCATTGATGAGGCATCTGTCCGTCAAGTTGAGGCTGCCATTTTGGAAGATCGGCGCATTACTATTCGCCAAATAGCCGAAGATGTCAAGATTAGTACAGGGTCTGTGGAAACTATCATTCATGATCATTTGCATATTCATAAGGTGTCTGCCAGATGGATTCCCAGGTTGCTCATACCATTCCAGAAGCGAGAACGCGTCGAGTGCTCGAGGATGAATTTGGAGATGTGCCAAGAAGATAAGTCAAAGTTTTTCAAAAGACTGATTGCACAGGATGAAACCTGGGTTCATCACTATAATCCAGAGACCAAAGCCCAGTCAAAGCACTTGGACTCACCACCTCCAAAGAAGGCAAGGGTGCAGCCCTTCGCTGGCAAGGTCATGCTCACAGTCTTCTGGGACCAGGACGGAGTAGTGATAACAGATTTCCTGGCAAAGGGTACCAGAATTACAAGTAAAGTTTCCTTGCTCTACTGCTATGGGAAGTGGGTCAGGGGTATTACTTATTGCATGCCCTCGTAAGAAGGGGGAAAAAGATAAAAGATAATAAAAAGAAACTTTTTTACTCCTTTTCTCCTAATCTGAAATGGAACACGTACATCAAATCTGTTGGCAAGCTCGCTGGAAAAATGGTGTGGTTCTTCTACGGCTCCAGTAAATATCTCACTCCTGATGCAATTCTCTACCTATATAAAAGCCAAGTACGTCCAATGATGGAGTACTGCTGCCATATCTTTACAGGAGCTGTTAGAAGCAGCTTAATCTGCCTTAACACAGTTCAAAATAGACTTCGTAGCTTAGTGAGGGATGCCTTCTTCCTTTCCCTGCAACCTCTTTCCTACAGAAGAGACGTTGCGAGCATGTCTCTGCTTTATCGTTAGTTTGATCGTAAGAGCACGCCCGTAGCTCAAATCTCTGGTCCCCCTTCCCTAAACTGTCACGAGAAACACTTGTCTAGCTGAAACCACTGTCAATAAGTTTCCCCACTCTTTATCTGTGCCTAAACCGAAACGTAGATTCCAAAGCTTCTTTCTTAGAACTGCACGCCTGTGGAACTCTGTTCCGTTTCTCTGTTTTTCAGCTGACTACAATTTGGTTGTCTTCAAGTCCAACGTAAACAAATTCTTGATGAACCGCCCCAGTAAATGATCCAATTTACCAAATTTCTACTACTAACGATTACTACGAAATTATCCCATTATCATTGTACACTCAATAACTCTCATCCTCGAGTGAAAGTCGGGCCTTGATAAGTGGTGCACCCTATGTAAAAAAAAGAACAAAAAAAAAACAAAACAAAAAATGATAAAAACAGGGATGCGAATAAACAAAAAAAAGAAAGAAAAATAAGAAGGTTAGAAAAAGAATGGGAAAAGAAGAAGAAAAATAAATATAAGAAGAAAAAGAAAGATACAGAAGGAGAAGTGCAAGAAGACAAGGGAGTAGAAAGGGAAGAAGACAGAAAAAGAGGGGAAGGGAAACTGCTGATTCATGCTTTGCAAATAAATAAATAAATAAATAAATGGCCGTGCATGCATGACCACACTAGAAAAGAAAAGTAAAAATTAAAGCTGAAATGTGTCAAAGAGAAAGTCGAGGTAAACGGTAAGGAAAATGGCGGAGAAGCTAAACTGACACCTTAAGTCTTCATTAACATCTCGCCCTTCACCATTAATCGGCTGTAAATCCGAGCAAACCGGTAATACGAATTTTCCAGCGATTCATTATGTGTTTCGATGATTACAGAGTGGTCGCGAAAACCGATTCTTTACCCAGACTCGGCATCGTAAATGGCCAGCTTAGTGAAAGAAAGAAGAGATGGGACAATCTGAGAATCCGTAAGAGCACGTCTGAGCTCCAATCAATGGTCCCCCTTCCCTAAACTTTCACGAGAAACACTCGTCTATCTGAAACCACTGTCAATAAGTTTCTCCACTCTTTATCTATGGTTTCTCTAATGGGGGGGGGAGTTTTCCCCCCATTAGAGAAACCATCAGATTTTAAAACATGCAAGATCAGATACCCAAACGTGATCTGATGAACTCCGTACACTAGTACCCCCTAAACGACAATATCCCCGCCAAACCCGACAAGCAGCAAAATCTCACCCTAACATTGTAAAGATCGCTATTTGCCGTAAAGTAAATTCCTCGAATAGCTTTTTACCTTGGACTGCTGCACTTTTAAATTCCCTTCCGGGTCCCTGCTTCCCTGACTGTACTGACATGCAGCAATTCAAGTGTAATATGAACAGACAACTCGCTGCCCCACTCCATAAATAGTGCCCCTGCAAATCTGGTCCCAATTAGTAGCTGCTCACGAATAAGTGGCCCTGTGCCTTACTTGGGGTGTAACGTCAATAAAAAGATATGATTTTAAAAATTGACTGTAAATAAAAATGTAATCTGCTACTTTTATTTACTTTTATTCACTGGTCCCTAATCACTTCTGTGATATGGGTCAGATTTATAGAGGTATCTAAAGTAAGGAAGTTATGCAGCAAAATGCTAGGTCATATTTGCAATTACAAAAGGCAAACTGACCGAATTCCTCTTCACGAATACTGCATTTCACACCAACAAAATCATCCCCAATGTTTTCTCTCGGCTGTTAAACACAATTCATCCCTCTTAAGTAGATATTCCAACATATGCAAACCAATACCATATATAAAAATTCGAGCAACAAACACAAATTCTTTGCCTCTTTTTCTTTTCCACCATATATGACAAACAGATGCGTTGCCATTTTTGTGAGTAGTTTCTTCCATTACATGATTACATTTAGATTTCCGCATCAGTCATGAAAAACTGGGCAAAATAAAATAATTGTAAAAACAAGTAATCCACCGAAAGAAGCTATAATAGTAGAAAGTTATCCTGCATTGTGTGACCTCTAACATGAAGGGATGCGACTTTGCTGCACGTCGTTTGTCGGGAGTATTTACGATTGGGAACAATGATTTTAAAACTTGACTGCAAATAAAAATGGCAAGCACATGCAGCAGCCCGAATTCTAAAATGTTCACCCATTTTAGTGCTGACCAGGCTCAACATTGCTTAACTCTGGTGATCTAACAGAAACCCGTATGTCAGCGTCATTATGCCGTAGCTTATACTAAATAGTCGTAAACAACTTTATAAGTGTAATTTAGACAGATCAAACCGATATAAATGATTGCATATCTATATATTAATAAGATAGTGTGTGTTGTTTAGTTTGTGTGTCACGCTAACATCCGAGTGACTGTCGTTTAATTCTTATGAACTTCCATTTCTTGTAATAAATATTTTTACCAAGAATTTTCAAGAGTTTTGGTTTCGGTTTCGATTATAGCTAATGTAGTCAAGTCGTATAGATATATTTTTTTATTTTTTAAATCGCAACTTTATAATATATAAAAATCGAAAGAACATATAATTTATAATAATATATACGAAATCTGCCAGAATTAAAATATATTTAAGCGTACTTTACGACCGGGCTACGCTGGTGTCCCTGCTAGCTTAGATAAATACGTTTGCAGTTTTAACAAAAGTACTACAATAATCTCAGAGCGTCTCCATTTACGCTGAACATATACAGAATGCTAACATCAATATATTACATATGAATACGTCCTCTGTGGAATTTCCACGGATCCCACGAGTTAAAAACAATTATATTTTAAAAACATGATTTTTTTTATTCGAATTATTTGAGTGTTGTCAATAATTAAGAAGAAATTCTTAGTCTACTTAATACTTAGTTTTAATTTAAGAAATTCTTTTAAAAATTTAAATAAATTTTAGTTATAAAATTTCACCTGAAAAGATTTTATGTGACGTTTATTTTTTAAAATAAAAATCACCAACGTTTGGTACACAAAAACACACGGGGGGGGGGCTTTCTGTTATGAATTCGAAATAGCAGCGTCTAAGTTAAATAATTCAATATCGCCGAGTAAAAAAAAAAAAGAAGAGGCGAAGGGAAACTGCAGTTTCATGCCTTTCCAAAAAGCGATTCTGCGTTCATTACAAGAACTAAAGTAGAAGTTAAAGCTGAACTTTCTCAAGCAGAAAGTTAACATGAACGATGAGAAAAATGGCGGGAAGCGAAACTGACATCCTTAAGTCTTCATTAACATCTCCACCTCTGCTATTAATCTGCTGGAAATCCAAGCAAACCGGCAATACGAATGTTTGAGTGATACATCATTTGTTTCGACGGTTATGCGTTGGTCACGAAAACCGATGCTTTTCCCGCGTCGTAGATGGTCAGCTTTGTGCGATGAAGCGGAGGAGGAGGAGGAACAGGAGGTTGTGGGCCTATCTAAGAATCCGATAGTCTTTTTCGCATAAAAGAAGCAACAATCGATAGCATTGGCTTTCAATACAAACGAAACGTAGTTTATCATTCGACCGAAGGTGAAGAGCTATTACACCTTCACTTCACGTACTAATCTTCGCATGCTTAAAAACAAAACAAAAAAAAACCCCGCCTCGGATCGCCTATGCTATAATCTATAATATAAAGCTCACCTATCTGTTTAAATGTATGTATGTATGTATGTATGTATGTATGTATGTATGTCTAAAACTTTCGACAGAGGCGACGGATTTTCACAAGATCGGTAACATTTTGAAGCTTGGCCCTTCGGACGACAAATATCGAAAAATTGGCTAAAAACATGAATTACTTCACCCTCATCTATAGCATTTTCTATATGTCCAGTTTATGCGTGTAAGTCATGTGTATTAGTCTTCGCATTCAAAGGTATTTATGCAGTTTTCATTACTGTTATCCATTGTATCTTACTAGACATCGCTCTGATTCCAATCTCTCCGATTCTCTTTTCAAAGATTTTTGGTATTGTTCCAAGTACTCCAACTATTTTTGGTGTTATTCTGACTTTTTTCATATTTAATATATCTTTGAGCTCTGCGGCCAGTTTAGTGTATTCCCTCCGATTTTCCGTCTCCTTAATATTCACTCTATCGTCTGCTGGGACAGCAAAATCTACAATCTGGCATGTCATTTCCTTCTTGTTAACTAGTACGACATCCAGTCGTCTTGTTTGATGGATTTTTCTGTTTGTATATCCATGTACCATAGGATTTTGTGACTTTCATTTTCAAGTACTGCTGCCGTTTTATGCTTGTGCAATTTGTCTGGGTGTTAAAGAGTCAGTTGTTTGCATAATTCCCGGTGTACTTTTTTCCCACTTGATCGTGTCTATTCTTATATTCTATTTGTGTTAGTTTGATACATTCGCTTAATATGTGTTTTTTTTTTGTTTCCTTCGTTTGTCTGCAGAGTCTGCATTTGCTGTTTTCTTGTGTCTTATCATCGACCCTTGCTTTTATGTGGCTGGTTCTAATCGCGTTATCTTGTGCGACTGTTATTAGGAATCCTGTTTCTCTGTTAAGGTTTTCTTTTTGCAGCCATGTCCAAGTGTTTTCGTTAGTTTCATCTTTTGTAATTCTTATGAATCGTCCATGTAGTTGTTTCTCTTTCCATTGTCCCTTTTTCATCTGTTTCTGTTTTGTTTGTTTTTTTCAGTGTCTTTTGCTGCAATAATAATTCTTTCAATGTTATTACGTATTTTTCTAATTCTTTTCTTGTGTCATTTACGCAGTCTTCTATACTCACCAACCCTCTTACTCAGTCTTGTATTTTTTTACGTCCGTCAGTATCATTCTTAGGAAGTAGTGCATTGTGCATAGTCATGAGTTTCCTGGTGTTCTGATCGAGATGTCTCAGTTCTTCTTAGATCCAACCTATAAATGATTCAGAGTATCTTACTAGTGACACTGTCCATGTTTTTATACCTTTAATTAGGTTTCTACAATATAGTTTCGTTTCGAGGAGTTTCCTTGTTCTTCTGAGATAGATCTTTCCAATTTTCCTTTCATTTCTGTTGTTCTGATGGTGATTGCTTTCAGAACACCCAAATATTTGTAGCTATTATATTCACCTAGTGCCCTCTTCTCTGCTTGGTTGTGTAGTATCATGCATTCTTTGCTTCTAGTTTCCGTCTTCTCATGATCAGGAGCGCGCACTTTTCCATGCCGAATTTTATTAGGATATCCTGACTGAAGATTCTGGTTGTATTTATTAGCGTCTCTAATTTCTTCTCAATTGGTTTTTGCCAACAACTACAGGTCATCCATGTACATTAGGTTGTTCATTCTGTCATCTATATTAGTGAACTTGTATCCTACTTGGCATTTTCTTAGTATGTTGTTAAGGAGCATCATGACTATGATGAATAATAGTGGTGATAGGGAAGATACCTCTTTGTATTTTCATCGCCGTTATTCATTGTCCATCAGCTGTAAGTTTCACTCTTCATGTTGTCAGTGACTTTTCTATTAAATTGATAATCTTGTTTGGTACATTTTCAGGCATTTAATTATCTATGTTTGATAATTGATCTGTCATATGTTTTCTTGTAGTTGATTTCCATAATCTGTCATATGCTTTCTTGTAGTTGATTCACGCCACAGCGAAGTTCTTTTTTCTACTTTTTACCATCTTCAGGCTACTTTTTGTCCATGTATAATAGGTCATGTGTTCCTCTGCTGAGCAGTTAGTATTTGCACATCTTAGGTAAGCATGTAGTAGGCCTGTGGTTGCGCGGGTGGTTCCTTTTTTGCACCAAAATGGTTTTACCTCCGGTCATCTATTCTGGTACTTGTGTTTCTTGAGTAAATCTTTTGCGGTTCTGAATTAGTGTTTCATGTGATTTTTTTTAAACCAATAGGTATGTATTCTGTCATGACCTGGTGCTCTCCAGTTTGCCCTTTTCTGAAGGGTTGTCTTGAGGTTTTTCTTGCCGATTTCATTCTCTGTCTCTTCTTCGATTTGCTGTGACTTCTCTTTCAGCCATTCGGCATTTCTATTATTATTCTGTCGCTCTTCATATATCTGGCTTTGGTGGAGCTTTGTTTATGTCGGGTCCGGTTGTTCTGTATTCGTTCTTCCTCCGTTCACATTTTGATAAAACTCGCCTTTATTGCCTCCATTGTTTTTTTTCTGTTTTTGTTTATTGAACGGTTAAATTTTGTATTTGTATTGTCTTAACTTCCCGCCTTTTCTGCTATTTTTTGCTTGACTTTTTCCTGCTAGTCACATTTCTACTGTTCCATCCTCTTCCAGTCGTTTTCATATTTCATGAATTCCTTTTTGCGAATTCTTGTTCCCATCTCCATAGTTGTTGTTGTTTCGCCACGTCTTGGCTAACTTATTCTCTGGCCTTCTACATGTGATTAATCGTGACGGGATTGAAATGCTGAGTCTTGTAACTTATCCTCAGTAATTATTGGCTTCCATAGTTGCTGTGGCACCACGGTTTGGCAAGTTAATCATCTGAACTGCTTGGGTCGGATCGAAACTAATATCTTCAGATAATGCCAACGCCTGTGTGTGTGTGTGTGTGTGTGCGTGCGTGTGTGTGTGTGTGTGTGTGTGTGTACATACATATATATATATGTGTATAAGAAATGTAAAAATACCAACGGTGGTTGACGTTATGTTTTGAGAAAAATAGAAAAACCGAATGAAATTATTAAAATTAATATATTATTATTAAGATGTCCTATGAAATAAGGACGAAACGTTGATTATTTTAATAATTTCATTCGGTTTTTCTATTTTTCTCCAAACATATATATATATGTGTGTATATATATATATATATATATATATATATATATATATATATATATATATATATGTATGTATTGTATCCTCATTTTTTCAGCTTGGAGTATCCTTTTTACAACATCATTGCTTTCCGACTACCTGGAAGACCTCATTAGTTTGCCCTGTATTTAAGAATTCAGGTGATAAGTCATCTCCCTCTCAGTACAGACGAATAAGTCTCCTGTGTGTTATGAGTAAGTTGCTGGAATCCATATTAAATAGAGAAATAGTCAACCACCTCAGCAGGAATAACCTTCTTAGTGACACACAATATAGTTTTCGCTCTGCAAGATCTACCGCAGATGTGCTGACGGTTATATCCCACAGGATTAGTGAATCTCTTGACAAAGGCTTCCTTTCTAGAGCAATTGCTCTTGACATATCAAAGGCCTTCGACAAGGTATGGCATAAGGGTCTACTTCACAAGATTTCCAGCTACGGTATAACTGGAAATGTTTTCTCAATCATTAAATCATTTCTCTCCGATAGGCTCATAAGAGTAGTGGTAGATGGACAAAAATCGGAAGCCTGCAATATAAATGCTGGAGTCACTAAGGGGTCAATCCTAGGCCCAACTCTCTTCCTGATCTACATCAATGACCTCCCTAAACACATACTTAAATCATTCGTTAACATCTATGCTGATGACACGACCATCTACGGCAACACATCAAAGGCTGTAAATGACAAAGTTCTCTCTGATTCTCTCTCCTCTGATCTCGAGCGCGTGATTCAGTGGGGGAAGATGTGGCTGGTTACCTTTAATGCATCCAAAACCAAACTCCTATCCTTACATCATCAACGCTCTGATCCCCATCTGGCATCAATTGTGATGGATGGCTCTCGTCTAGGTGAGGCCCCGTGTTTTGACAAGCTTCTGGGTTTGACCTTTACTCCTGATCTGAAATGGAACACGTACATCAAGTCTGTTGCCAAGGTCGCTGGAAAGATGGTGGGATCCTTCTACCGCTCTAGAAGATATCTCACTACTGATGCAATTCTCTATCTATATAAAAGCCAAGTACGTCCAAGGATGGAATACTGTTGCCATATCTGGGCAGGGGCTGCAAAAAACAGCCTATCCTGCCTTGACAGAGTACAAAATAGACTTCGTGGCTTAGTGGGGGATGCCCTTTTCTCTACCCTGCAACCTCTCTCCCACAGAAGAGACGTTGCGAGCCTATCCTTGTTTTATCGTTATTTCCATGGCAGGTGCTCGTCTGAACTCCAATCTCTGGTCCCCCCAGCCAATCTTTCACGAAAAACACCCGTCTAGCCGAATCCACTGTGAAAAATTTCCCCCACTCTTTATCTGTGCCTAAATCAAAACGTGGATTCCATGAACAAAGCTTCTTTCTTGGAACTGCATACCTGTGGAACTCTGTTCCGTCTGCCTGCTTCTCACCGAACTACAACTTGGATGTGTTCAAGTCCAATGTTAACAAATTCCTAATGAACCGCCCCCTTAAGTAAACACTTCATCAAATCTCCACACTAACGTAATGTACTTGCAATAACCCTTACCCTTGAGTGGCTTCCGGGCCTTGATAACTGGTGATCACTGTGTAAAAAAAAATCATTTGAATTTGAATTTTCAATTTATTTTGCTAATAACATTTTTTCGATGAGTCATTCATTGAAACTCCATGGATTAAGGAAAAAACTTAATTATTATAATTTATATTCCTTTGTCAAACAATTTTTGTTGTAATTCTACATAATTTGACTCAGAATTTCTATTGACATAATATATATATATATATATATATATATATATATATATATATATATATATATATAATCAATGAATGACAAAAGTTTATATTCCAAATTTCATGATGTTAATCATCTTAAAATTTATTTAAATTAAAAAAATACACTGAAACAAAGAATCCTCAAAACACATTTTTCTCTTATATATTAAATTTGAGTCACACATTCAATTTTAATCAAGAACGAGGTTAAGCATGCATAGCCCCCCCCCCCGTAAGTGCACAGTGAACGAGGCATAAAAAACTGACTAAGTTCAGCATTTGTCCCTCCCTTCTATTTAGCCCCAAAAGTCTCCAGGGTACGTTAAATTCTGGTGAAAATGAACAAACGGTGCAGTTTTAGGCCTTAACATATGTAAATTCGAGTTCTGCACCATGCAAAAAGAAATGACTAAGTCCATCATTTGCCCCCCGACCATTTAGGCCCCAAGTCCTTAACATATTTAAATTTGAGTTCAGCACCATAGAAAACTGCTAAATAGACATACACAGAAAATTTTGGACAAATATGGTCAAATAATCGCAAAAAATGCAGTGTTTTTATTAGCCCTAAAAGAGCTCCTGGTCCACACTCAACAGTTATCCCGAAGTATAGACAAACAAAATTCTATAGATATCAGTTAGTTACAACTTTTCAGAAAGTTTTATAGAAATTTTTAATAAACAAAAAATTTCAATTTTAGCCATTTTAACCCGAAAGGCACCCTTAGGGGGCAACCGAAGTTTTCCCGTAAAATCCGTTCTGTTATTTTTTTTAACTCATATCATGTTTAATGTTTGTGCAAAATTTGTGCAAAATTTGAAAAATTTCAAGGCGTAGTTATTGAAAAGTGCGAACAGACGAACGGACGAACGGACAAGAGTTAATTTACAGGTCCACCCGCCTTTTGATTGAGGACCAACAAAATGAAGATTCAAATTAAGTGTAATATCGTTTAAAAAATCGACAACAAATCTACGTAAAAATATAAAAGAAAAAATAAGCAGTAAAATTATCTATGGCATCATAGCGTAATGGATCACGCGCCGCACTGTTATACATAAGGTCCGAGGTTCGATTCCTAGAAACAATCAAGCGACGCTGACGAGTGGTAGGGCCTCGAAACATGCATGCCCGTAGATTTCTGCTTTAATAATTAATAACTAAAAATATTGTTGGGCGATTTCCTATGAAACAAGGTCTTCAACGTGAAGACACTAAATTAATCGTATTATCGTTTAAAAAGAAATCAACAACAAATCATCTCTATATATATAAAAGCGAAAATGTGTGTGTGTTTGTATGTCTCGCAAAAAAATTTCTACACGGGCCACGGATTTTCACGAATTCGGTATCATTTAAAAGCTCCATATCTTAGACGACAAATATCGAAAAATTGAGCAAAATCATTCATTCCTTCATCCCTTAACGGCTCTCTTTTTTACAAGGAGGGGTGAAAAAAATGGTATCTTCATGACAAGATTGCTTTACGCATGCGTCATTACGCGTAAAAGACGTTGTACATTGAATCTGTTTAAAAAATTTTTTTTACATAGGCGTCACCACTTATCAAGGCCGATAGGCCACTCAAGGATAAGGGTTAAAGAGTGTAGAGTAGTCAAAAGGACAATATAGTAATCGATAGTAATGGAAGTTCGGTAAATTTGTTAACTTAAGTGGAACGGCTCATCAGAAACTTGTTCACATTGGACTTGAAGACAACCATATTATAGACAGCTGGAACGCAGGAAAACGGAAGACAATTCCACAGGTGTGCAGTTCTAAGAAAGAAGCTTTGATCATGGAATCTATGTTTAGGTTTAGGTACAGATAAAGAGTGGGGAAAATTATTGATATTGTTTTCAGCTAGTCTAGTGTTTCTTGTGAAAGTTTGGCGAGGGGGGACCATAGACTGAAGCTCAGTTGAACACTTTCCATGAAAATAACGATAAAGCAGAAACAAACTCGCAAAATCTCTTCTGTGAGATAGAGGTTGCAGCGAAGAGAAAAGGACATCTCCCACCAGACCACGAAGTCTATTTTGAACCCTATCAAGGCAGGACAAGGCTTTTCTAGCAGCTCCTGCCCAGATGTGGCAACAGTATTCCATCCTTGGATGTATCTGGCTCTTATATAGATAGAGAATAGCATCAGCAGTGAGATATCTACTGGATCGATAGAAGGATCCGACCATTTTTCCAGCGGCCTTGGCAACAGATTTGATGTACGTATTCCATTTAAGATCAGGAGTAATGGTCAAGCCCAGAAGCCTGTCAAAACTTGAGGCCTCCCCAAGACGAGAGCCGTTCATTTTAATTGATGCCAGATGGGGATCAGAACGTTTATGATGTAAAGATAGAAGCTTGGTTTTAGATGCATTAAAAGTAACCAGCCACTCCTTTCCCCATTGTACAACGTGTTCGAGATCAGAGGAGAGAGAATCAGAGAGAACTTGGTCGTTTACTGTCTTAGATGTGCTACCATAGATGGTAGTGTCGTCAGCAAAAATGTCTACGAATGATGTAAGGATGTGATTCGGAAGATCATTAATGTAGATCAGGAAAAGAGTTGGGCCCAGGATGGACCCCTGAGGGACTCCAGCATTTATACTGTGAGCTTCTGATTTTTGCCCATCAACTACTACTCTTATGAACCTATCAGAGAGAAATGATTTTATAATTGAGAAGACATTTCCAGCTATACCATAGCTGGAGATCTTGTGAAATAAACCTTTATGCCATACTGTACTGAGAGGGGGATAAACGATCACCTTAATTCTTAAATACAGGGCATACTGATGAGATTTTCCAGGGTGATGGGAAGCAATTTTCCTTAAGACAACGTTTAAACAGTTTTGTAAGTATGGGTACTAGTTCTGGTTGAAGTTTTTTTTTGTACTATAATTGGAATACCGTCAGGGCCGGTTGCTTTACTGGAATCAAGGTTTTTGATTAGCTTGGCAACATCACATACAGATATTTGTATATCACATAGTGTGTTTTCTGATACAGGAGGAAATATTGGGGGTTGGCGGCCTTGGTCGCAAAGGGTAGAATTGGCTGCAAAGTTCTTGGCAAAGAGTTTGGCTTTGTCTGATGCTGACGAGATTAACTCAGGTCCATTGATGATAGTTGGGATAGAGCACACGCTTCTGTTCAGGATTCTGTTTGCAATTTGCCAAAACTGGTGGGAACCAAGCCGCTGCTCAGCTACTTTGGACTTGACGGACTGAGCATACAACTCTCTTGCGTTCTTGATTACTTTCTTACAATGATTGCTGGCAGTCCTGAAAGCGGCTTTAGTCTCAGTACATCTATTACGTTGGAAGCAATGGAAAAGGTGATTTCTGTGCGCAATAGCAGCAGCACATTCTCGAGAAAACCATGGCTGGTTGTTAGGTTTTTGCTGGAATTTTTTCGAGGGTATGAAATTGTCTATACCTACAATTAACCATTCTGTCAAGTCTGATACTATAGACGACACATCCTTTTTAAACATGGAACGCAGAGGAAGATCCGATATAAATGTACGGAAACTATCCCAGTCAGGCATAGTGTATCGATATACTGTACGATGGAGAGGTACGTCTGAGGACTTATTACATTTCATTTTTATCTTAATTGATACAACTGAGTGGTCGGAAGATCCAAGAAGAGACAGAACGGAAACTGAACATAGTTCAGGGCAAGTTGTGAGAAAAAGGTCTAGGAGACTTGCATACTGGCCGTCATTGCCGGGCACACGGGTGGGTTCGTGAACAATCTGAGTGAGGTCATAAGCAATGGAGAAATCATGACAGAATCTCCCCTCATCATCGGTCTTGTTTGAGTGGGTCAACCATTCCACATTGTGAACATTGAAGTCTCCACATACGTGAATGTTAGCTGAAGGATATGCCGATAGAACTTGGTCAATTTTCTCAGATATGCTTTTAAAGATAGTAACTCCGCTGTTATGGGGGCGATAGAGAGTAAATATAAATGTCGTAGTGTGAGCTAGTGCTAATCGGAAGCACATATAGGGTAAGTTAGGATCTTCTCTGGAGATGTCCCTACCACATGGAAAGCCATCTTTTATATAGGCACATATTCCATGCCCATGGCGATCTTGGGGGTCAGATTTGGAAGTTAGGTTAGAGTATCCTTTAATTACGAACTCATTTAGGGAAATAGTCTGTCCAATTCCAGTTTCGCTTAAAAATAAAAGGTCTGGTTTAGTCTCCTGTAATTGGGTTTCAACCTCTGGAAGGTTAGAACGTAGACCCCTGATGTTGGAGAAGGAGACATGGTAGTGGGGGTCTACGTTGGAAGTTTCAGATCCGGGTTTAATCGTGTATTTTTTATTGAAACTTGTCATGATGGTATTTTGGAGTTTGTGGACTAGGTCGTCAGACTTGCTTAGAGCAGGACAGAGAGGGGAAACAAAGAGAGAAAAGTAACGAAGAATTTTTTTGTAGCACATGATAAGGTAAAGCCGTAACAATTACCCACTAGTATGGCATCGAGAGGCCCCACCAGAGACTACTGCATGGTCCAGAATCTATTCACCAAATGGCAATACAGCAGCCCCAGTACTTTGCGCCTTCTGATAGGACAGCCTCCTTAGTTGTTATTCCAAAGTTCGGGTCCCTGACTATCAGGCGGATAACGTCAGCCCAGATAAAACGTTTACCTCCAGCACCCTTACTAGTGACATGGCTACAAGGATAGACACAGAACAGAAAATTTCCGCCATCTCTGTCGACTGTTCATGCAAAATACTGCCAACCTAGAATACAGCTTTTTCTTCTCCCTTTGTCAGAAAATCACTCATTAAAAAAAAATGAGGACTGAGTGACAAATAAAGAGAAGCGAGAGTAACGGGAGCTGCCGACAACGCTTCCACAAAACGTTCTCTACTCTCCTTTAAAAAAATCTATTAAGTATTGTACTTAATAAAGTCCAACTGGCGAGTTTTTTAAAGGGAACGTATGGTGATTCACCTCTCACGAATTAACAATGAATACAATTTCCTAATCTGTTCATGCAATCAACATGGTAGATATAATAAACATTTATGACGAGAAAATGCTATTATTAAATAAAACAATCAGGAGATAAAAATATAAATGAAGTACTGAAATAGAATGTAATTATTAATATTAGAAATTAAACATAAAAATTAAAATACACTTATCTCGAACACGCATTCGTCTCCAGAGTGCAAACTGATTTGAAAATACTTTTAGCTTTAATATCAGCGTCCCAAAAGATTTTTTTTTTAATTAACCGTTAAAACAAAAACGTGATCGCTTTCTGAATTTTTGCGAGTGACGTTTAAGAAATTGCGATATACGAGAACAGCGAGCGGGGGTCTCCTGAAATTCAACTAGTGCTGTTATAAGTAAATTCAACATAAAATGAAAAAAAACCCAGAAATTTAGGGGGGAGTTTGAAATAGATATAAAATGGTTGAGTATGCTATCCTTAAGATCAACTTCGTAGATATAATAAACATTTATGACGAGAAAATGCTATCATTAAATAAAACAATCAGGAGATAAAAATATGAATTAACTACTGAAATAGAATGTAGTTATTAATATTAGAAATTAAACATAAAAATTAAAATACACTTATCTCGAACACGCATTCGTCTCCAGATAAATGTTATAAAAACTGACCTACTTCCATCCACGCGTCTATAGCGCGATGGGTTAAGTGACAGCGTCGTTATCTAAAGAGTTCAGTTTCGATCCCAGTTATCACAAAAACTTCTCGATTTTTAAACGTTTAATATTGAAACGAGGTTATTTATACTATTTTTTTAGCATTTCGCTGTGTTTTTTGTTCTTGCTTTTTTCCTTTTTTTTTGTTTATCCGATTGTTTTAAAGACGTTTTACGTCCGTTCGCTGTTTTATTTGTTTTGTTTTTTCCAATTTTTAAAAAAAGTTTAAACAGGGTATTAATTCGCTTATTCTTTGCCTCCCCCACACCTCTAAACACCCGGGCAACGCCGTCCTTTTTGGGGGGGAGGGGGTTAGTTTTTCCGATTTTATTAAAGAAGTTTTACGTGCGTTGGCTGTTTTTTTTTTTTTGTTTGGGTTTTTCCGATTTTTTAAGAAGTTCTCCCCTCCCCTACACACACACCCATAAACACCCGGGCAACGCCGCCCCCCCCGCTAGTCTATATATATAAAGGCAAAACGCGCACGAGAGTTTTTGTATGTCCAAGAAAGGCTTTTTTCGCCGGGGTTCTCGGGGGGGGGGGGTACTATCGCTTAGAACTTCTTATATACCGTGTAGATCATAATATGTACGAATTGCGAACGCGCGTCGCGGCTATATTTATTTACATCGACTTTTACAAAATTATTGCTATTTCGGCTTCTCACATGCTATTTCGGCTTCTCACATGTTGATTCGGCTTTTTCGTATAGACAAATGAACAGATTTCGGCCCACGGGCTGAGAACGTCCAGAAAGCGATGGATGTTTGGTCAATGTTGGTTTTCACCGTCATATCAGACAATTGCTTTCATTTGGACACTCCCCTAATAAAAAGGGGGGTTGGTTTTCCCCAACACGTTCGGGAAACAAAACCAGACACAGTTGGGTAAAAAAAAAACCAAAAGAACTATCCCGCAGTAAAATTAAGTATGGAATTTAATTCCGCACGCACCTGCCACGTTTCATTGACTGTGGCGTTATGTTTAACCTCATTAAACACGTATTTTAAAAAAAATTTATTTCACACATTCTCACTTCTCTGCCATCGCAGTGTGGCGGTAAGTCCTCAGCCTATTAACCTCAAGGGTTCGGGTCCGAGCCTACCTACCTACCAAAACTTTTTTTCTTTTACACCTCCAAACACCCAGGCAACGCCGGGTACCCCCGCTAGTTTATAATATAAATATCACCTGTTTCTTTTAATGTATGTATGTCTGCCTAAAACTTTCGACAGAGGCGATGGATTTTCACGAGATCGATATCATTTTGAAGCTCAACCATTCGTACGACAAATATCGAACAATTAGCTAAAAACTGTGCA
Source organism: Euprymna scolopes (assembly GCF_053919585.1). Lineage (NCBI taxonomy): Eukaryota > Metazoa > Mollusca > Cephalopoda > Sepiida > Sepiolidae > Euprymna > Euprymna scolopes. Next base: position 17,348,185 of record NC_136518.1, on the reverse strand, counting down.
CTTTTCTACTGAGAGGGGACGCTTTTTTCGCCGATATTTTCAAAAGTAATCCCCTCTTTTCGATTGTCTAGCCTTAACCTACGACGCTTCCGTTTTCGTGATGGGCGCAACAGCAAAGACGTCACGCTTTTTTCACATTCTTTTCCTCCTTCGCGGTACGGGCTCGAGCCTGCCTGCCTACTACTACTTTTTAATTTTTTTTTTTTGCTCAACACCCCCCAAACACCCGGGCAACGCCGGGCATCCATGCTAATAGTATATATATAGAGAGAGTGAGAGATAGAAGATTCCTCATGATGCTTTTGTATATAAAGATACTTTTATAAGAATATATATTTCATGTTGTATATAGGTCTATAACGTCTGATGGTAAGTTTCTTTAGGCCATGCGCATTTCTCTATTTCGTACATCTCCATACGAAGTCACTTTATCCTCATCAACTAAAAGCTATCATCATGGACCGACGCTTTAGAGATAGCCGAATAAATTACGAGGACAATCGGGTAGGTTAATCGACACCTTCGAGGAAAATAAAACCGATTATCTGGATATGGCTGAGAACCTTGCAAATGGAAATTAGTAATGCACGGTGATAGGTTATAGCGCGAGGCCTGAGGCAAGAAAGTCGTGATGAATTGTCGATTTGGTGATGAGACTATTGGTTCGCTTTACTATTTATATTTAATAGAAAAGCCATCATATGTATTAACTAAAGAGAAGGTGCGCTCGGCGTTTTTCAAGAATAAATTAAGTCCTTTGCTTATTACTGCTCCTGAATATTCATCCATACGAATTTTAAATTAAAAGTTATCCGTTATTAGACAAAAGCTGAGTTTATCAACGTCTTCTTCCGTAAGGCTTTTTTTTTTATATCGTACGAAATATATGCTAAAATATTCCTCATTTTCAGGATTGAGTTATGTTTGGAAGCCAGTCCAGTTTAGTTTTTATAATTTAGTAGAAATTTGCAATTAACTTACCATATAACTTACTACGTTTCTGTCAATCACTTTCACCCTCTCTCACACTGTATAAAGTTTGATGCTCGAAAAAATTGGAAGAAGATTTCCAGAAAAGCGGAAATTCTGGAAGGAATGAAATAGTTAAATAAACATGTGCAATGTGTTCCTTAAACATACCGTCCGAGGTGGGGATTGTGTAGAGAGAAAAAGATATACGAAAGAAGTTTTTGGTTATCTGCCTCTAATTGCAGAACTAGATGGGAAAAGCGACATAATTTTATTTTATATATATATATATATATATATATATATATATATATATATATATATATATATAATCATTCTTTATACCAACGGACACTGGTGTTTTATGCTTTCGCAATAAGGGACAAGTCTTACTGGTCAGGAAATTCGAACTCAACCATGAAGCCACCTTTGACTCCATCTGCTAAGCCTTTATATATATATATATATATATATATATATATATATATATATATATATATATATATATATATTAGTGTCCGTTGGTATAAAGAATAATTATATATATATATATATATATATATATATATATATATGGTGACTGCCACTTCTTTACAGAAGATGGCCAACCCTCACGATACGATGGCGTGTGAGTGAGTCCGCATATGATTCCACATAGGCCCACCCGGCCTGCACAGTTTGCCGCATATTCTGCAGGATAACCTTGTTGGTGACCGCCCCCTCCCTCCCGTGCTCCCAGTTCATGTCCCGCGTGCGTAGTTCCATGACTCTTGAGGCCTGCCTTTGACAGGCACACCCTGCCGCATATCCCGCACGAGTACGCGGGGTCGAGATCAAAGTCCTCTGTATCCTCTCGCTTTCGTAAGGCTCGCTTTATAGTGGCGTGCTGAACTCTCAAAACCTCAAAATTCTCACATCCCGCGTAGACGTAGCGCCTCCAACTTTCCCGGTCTTCAGCTATCTCTTCCCACCTTGTTATTTCTATGCCAAGTGCCCGCAGGTTTCCCTTAACTACATCTTTGTACCTTTTCCGAGGTTTGTGATTGGGTCATTTGCCACATTCAAGCTCCCCATAGAACAATTGCTTAGGTATCCTATAATCCTCCATTCTCACTACGTGACCCGCCCATCGAGTCTTGTTTCGAAAGACTCGAGCCTCTATGCTGAATGTGCTCGCCTTCTTGAGCACCTCTTCATCGGACAAGAGAGCTTGTTTGGTGACATTAAATATCCTGCGTAGGCATGTCTGGTGGAATCTTTCCAGAGCCTTGATATGACAGCGATATGTCGTCCATGTTTCCGAGGCATATAGGAGGACAGGTAGTACACAAGTCTCGTATACCTTTATCTTTGTTTTGAAGGTCAGGGCTCTATCTGCCCACACTCGTTTTTCGAGATTACCAAAGGCCTTACTTGCCTTATTGATCCTTCCTAAGATTTCCTTATCGAGGGTTCCGTCGCTCAATATTGTACTGCCAAGATATACAAAGTCATCAACGGTGCCCAGTTTCGTTCCATTTACACAGATGACCGGTTCCTCGTAGCGGCTGTTTGGAGCTGGGGTGAACATTACCTTGGTTTTCTCCAGGCTAATTGTGAGGCCAAAGACAGTGCACGCCCTGGAGAAGCGGTCCATGATGCCCTGCATATCTTCTGCCGTGTGTGCGACGAAGTCTACATCGTCAGCATACAGCAGCTCCCTGACAAGTGAGTGGAATGGAATTTGAGCTGGTGATATGCAATACGTTCTCACAGCAAAAGGCCGCCCATAAAGCGACATGGTTTCATCCTCGCTCTGGACACGGTCATATCCTGGACTATGTTATCACCAGAAGAAGAGACATTCAAGATGTCTGCAAGGTTCGCGTGACACTAATATATATATATATATATATATATATATATATATATATATATATAAAGGCTTAGCAGATGGAGTCAAAGGTGGCTTCATGGTTGAGCGTGATGAGGGGTGCGGACTGTGGAACGGATCACATGCTTGTTAGAGCCAAGCTGAAACTCCACATTAGGAGGAGATTCCGGTCACAAGGTGCGCAGCTACCCAAAAGACTAGCCACAGGTAAGCTAAAGTCCAAGGCCGTGCAGAAAGAACTACAAGTCGCTCTCGGAAGTGCGGACTACGATGGTTCATGGGAGAAATTTAAGTCGACCGTACACAGTGTCAGCTGTGAAGTACTAGGTGTCGTGAAACAAAAGAATCAGGACTGGTTCGACGAAAATGATGCCATAATCAATGAACTTATAGAGCAAAAAAATAACACACTCCAGAAAATGCTCGGAGCGCCCAAAAGGGACCGGCCGAGACTAAAGCAGGAGTTCAAGGAAGCGAAAGCATCGCTACAACGTAACATACGAAGCATGAAGAATAAATGGTGGAACATATCCAACCAGGTGCAACTGGCGTTTGATAGCAAAGATGCAAAAACTATGTTCCACCTTATCAGACAGGTATTTGGGCATCAATCCTCAGTGATGGTGCCCCTCAGATCAAAGGATGGGGCGTCGCTAAATAGGAGCCCGGACAAAATCATGCAGCGCTGGACAGAACACTTCAGAGATCTGTTCGACAACCCCTCAACTATTGATGAGGAAGTCATCAGGAATCTGCCACAGCAGGAAATCAGACAAAAGATGCTGGCTTACCCGACTCAACATGATATTAGCAAAGCTATTAGCGAGATAAGTACGGGAAAGTCGCCGGGGCTGGACGGCATTCCTGTCGAGATTCTCCGATATGGGGGCAATCAAATTACAGCTGAAGTACACCGATTGATATCCAAGGTCTGGTCTGGGTCTCCTGTACCCCAAGATTGGATCGACGCGATACTAATCCCACTGTATAAGGGAAAAGGACAAAAAGTCCTATGTGGGAACTACAGGGGTATAAGTCTGTTGGAGGTAGTCGGTAAGGTATTTGCCAGACTCCTACTGAACAGACTAAACGAATATATTTGCCCCTCAGTACTGCCCGAAGCCCAAAGTGGGTTCAGACCCGGGCGTGGCACAATGGACATGATCTTCTCAGTCCATCAGATACAGGAAAAATGCAAAGAACAAAGGCTAGCTCTATACCAGGTATTTGTAGATCTGAAAAAAGCCTTCGACACTGTAAACCGAACTGCCCTGTGGATAATATTGGGGAAACATGGATGTCCACCTGGTTTCGTAAATATGATCAGACAACTGCATGAAAACATGAAAGCGCGACTCCAGCTAAACGGCACAGTTTCAGAGGGCATTGCCATCGACAACGGGGTTAAACAGGGAGATATTCTAGCTCCAACCTTGTTCTCAATCTATTTCGCAACAACACTCGCGTTCGCATTTAGAAACTGTGAAACGGGAGTGCTCTTTCGATTTCGGACAACGGGCAAGTTATTCAACCTTACTCGTTTCAGGGCCAGATCGAAAACATTTCACTCACTTGTCAGGGAGCTGCTGTATGCTGACGATGTAGACTTCGTCGCACACACGGCAGAAGATATATATATATATATATATATATATATATATATATATATATATATATATATATATATATATATATTTACCAGTGGTGAAGAAACCGGACTAGAGTGCTCAATGTGTAGCTAGAGCAGTATATAGGAAATTTATTACTGTGAGTCCAGAATGAGTTTACATATTGTTTCAGCTAGATGAAGATCCTCAAAGAGAGGAAATATCCAACTAGCATCGGCAGAATTCTGACGAGGCTAGTTGGATATTTCCTCTCTCTATATATATAAAGCTGAACGTCTGTGTGTGTGTCTGGTCACGAATAGGCTCTTATATAGTTGACTAGTATAGAAAACTGATCACATATAATGATAGAATATGTATCGAGACACAGGAATGGGTATGTTTGATCTGGCATAATGATGATTCATTAAAATTATGGGGTCTGCGTACGCGCCTGGTCCAAAAAGTATGGAAATAAAAAAATTTAAGAATTAAAAAAAAAAAGTTTACAAGTGGTTTTGATATTAATGTACATAAGAATACTTTGATAAGTATGTTTTAACTTAAATAGGGATGGTATAATAATATTGTGGAGTCTGCGTTCGCGCCTGGCTTCCATAGAATGGAAATAGGAACACACTTTAATAAAGACTTTTCATATCTATCTGCGTAAGTATACTTTGATAATTATCTTTCAGTTTGAAGAAATATGGTATAATAAAATTATGGGGTGTTCGTTCGCGTCTGACCTCCATAGAATTGAAATATGTCACAAAGTTTAACAAGGTTTTTTTTAATATAGATCCACAGAATATTGTGATAAGTGTTTCAGTGTGAACAGGTATGGTATAATAAATTATGGGATTTATCTATTTTATTTTTACTTTCACATATTTTGCTTTGGTTTTGATACCCCCAAATTCGAAGCTATCTTTTACAACCCTTCCCTTTCATAACCTATCATACTTTCATAAAGCAGAGTCCATTTTCTGTAGGTTGTTTTTGGATTTCAGTATATATATATATATATATATATATATATATATATATATATATATATATATATATATATAATGGACGTGTGTGTGTGTGTGTGTGTGTGTGTGTCTGTGTACATTTTCCTAAGCAATAACTCTGTCAATTTTCAGTCTACAGACTCGAAATTTTATATACCGGGTACTGAGATTGTAGGAACATCTTAGTGATCCGTTTACGGCTAGAAATTTGGATGTTAATGGGTCAAAATTCAACGATTCGACCTCTGAGAACTCTACCAAACTCTTCCGACAATTTTGGGTATAGACAATTGAAATTTTACATATAGGTTCCTTCGCCATGGATCTAACTTAATAACTTGATTTGATCCGAAAACAATAAATGTTAAGGGGACATTATAGGGGTCAAAATTTAAAAAAAAAATTGACTTCTGTGGTCTCTACTAAACTACTCAGACAATTTCTGGTCTAAACATTTGAAATTTTACATAAAGGTTATTCAGAGATAGGGCAAGCTTTTTATTTGGTTTGGGCCGAAAGTTTAAGCCACCAATATACAAGGTATGTATGTATGTTTTCGTATCAGCCTAAAACTTTCGACAGAGGCGGCGGATTTTCACAAGATACGTATCGTTTCGAAGCTCGACTCTTCAGACGAAAAATTTTCCTAAAAACATTAATATCTTCACCCTCAACTGGGCATTTTCAACAGGGAGGGGCGCTTTTATCGCAGATATTTTCGAAAGTTATCCCCTCTTTTCGATTGTCTAGCCTTAATTTAAACCTATGTCACTTCCGGTTTTGCGGTGGTCATAACAGCAAAGACGTCATGTTTTCCCGTTCTTTTCCTCCTTCGCGGTACGGGTTCGAGCCTGCCTTTCTACTACCACTTTTCTCTTTTCTTTTTTTTTTTGCTATACACACACCTCCAAACACCCGGGCAACGCCGGGCTGAAATGCTAGTTGATAGAAAATGTTTTTTTTTTTTTTTTGTCAAATAAATAAATTTTTGCAATAAATAACAGCAACTTTGTTAATTTTTCCGCCTTGCCCCAGCGTATTATCAACACCCCAACCTCCCCATGTTTCAAACGGTTTTCGCAATGAACACCTCTCAACCTACCCATGTTAAGAACAGCTTTCGAAGTTTGGGGGTGTTTAATCCGAAACCCGTTTTTAACTTGGGGAGGTTAGTGTATTTATAATACGCTGGGGAAAGTCGTAAAAATTAACCAGAAACTCTCTTGTTAAAGTATTTTTTATAGTTTAGAAAAAGTGAAACAAACTTTTTTGTCTATTTTTTAAAGTATTTATGCAAACAACACACAAAACTGGTATATATATATATATATATATATATATATATATATATATATATATATATATATATATATATATAAAAGTTTGTTTTGAAATGTCGTTACTTTCAATGTATACCGTTTTCGTTTAACGGGTCTAGATTGTTATTTTAAAACCATTCACCGTTAATTTTGCGTTAAGCTCAATGTGTCTATTTAATAGGGACAGAGCATATATAGTGCAAAATTTTGTTGCAAATTCAAAGACTCACGTTTTTTTTTATAATCTTCGTTTATTTCCTGGATTTATCCATTACAGCTGTTTCATTAATAGGTTGGCAATTTTACGATTTATGTTTCCGTAAAAATATCCTGTCCCCACCAACTTTTTACAGATGTTTACAACAAACGGTATATTTTTAACATGCTATATATATATATATATATATATATATATATATATATATATATATTAAATATAATGGACGGAAGTCTCTCGAGAGCTCTTTCAGCTATCATCTCATCAGGAGAAAATAGATAGCGTAAAAATAATAATATGTCGAAAGTAAAGAGTTTTACGGGGAACTATTGAATGTGCCAAAAATTACGGGGACACTAAAATAAAGTTTATTAACGCTTAGAAAACAATATTGGCACAACGAGGGGGAAAAACAAAAACCAAAAAAAAAAAAACGGGAGAAATGATTCACATTTCCCCAAAGAGAAACAATGCGTTAGATGTTCCTTTCTGCCGGCACAAAGAAGGTTTCCGCATATATATATATATATATATATATATATATATATATATATATATATATATTTATATATATATATATATATATACTCGGGGTTTTTTATATTCAAAAGTAATGGAATAATGAATTCAACGAGGTTGTTAGATAGTGCTCAATAAAAAGAGCTGATAATACTTGTTTATTGTTATGTAAACATGGTCACATCCCGCTGCTACAAATAGCCACTTGTTTCAATCAAACAATAAATGATTATTCATTGAACTTTTGAATAGTCAAGTCGCTACCTGATGATATCTGTTGTTTGATTGAAACAAGTGGCTATTTGTAGCAGTGGGATGTGAGCATGTTTATATAACAATAAACAAGTATATATATATATATATATATATATATATATATATATATATATATATATATATACACCCATTTCGAATTTTTCCTGTTCTGGATTTTACCGTCTTTCACATTGGATTTTTATCATATCCTTTTTCTCCCTTTTTCCGTTTCTTGCTTTCTCAATCTCCTTGAATTCCTTCAAATTGTCTCAAACTGTTAAATGACTTTTTTATGCAAAAATATGAAAGTAGAGCAAAAGAGAGAGAGAGAGAGAGAGAGAGAGAGAAAGAAAGAAAGAAAGAAAGAAAGAAAGAAGGGCATATATAGCCAGTAGAAATGAATCAGTTTGGATTTTTTTCCTTTTAATTTTTTAAATATTGAACTTTTCTATTTAGTACAGACTTTTTGCAATTTTTTTTTGATAACTTTTCTAGTTAATACAAGCTAACCCGAGTACAATCGGTTTCCCTTGTGTGCAACGGGTCCCGAATTTTTCAAATATTCAAGCAATATTATATCTGACGAACTGCAAACACTTGTACCTCCCCGACGTAACTACCCCCGACAAACCCGACAGGCTACTAAGTCTCATCCCTTTACAGTAGAGATCCATAGGTGATAGAAAGCCTTTTACTCCAATAGTTTCTTCCCCAGAACTGCGGGTCTTTGGAACTCCCTTCCGGGATTCTGCTTTCCCAACTGCAATGATATGCAGAAGTTCAAGTGTAATGTTAACAAACATCTTTCTACTCATCTCCCTTCATAATGACCCCGCTAATTAAGTCCCTAATAGTAGCCCCCTGCTTCAAAGTGGCACTGTGCCTTGTTTGGGGTAAAAATTGAATTAAAAAAAAAGAAAAAAAAATTCTATTTATTATGTTACGTAATAAAAATTCGGTTGTTCACCTAAGCGACTGTTTACCCTGGTCCGTAGCCCGACCCCCACATTTCCATTCTTATGCATATTCTTTTACTTTCGGTCATTTTCAAGTCATAAATAAACTCCTGAACCACACTATTATTTACTAACACGCACACACACAGACACACACACACACACACACGCCCACACACATACACACACGCACATATACACGCACGCACACATATATATTATTTGCTTTTTTATTCTTTGCAATGCTTTTTGAATGAATTCAATTATTTATACGAAAGTGCATTTTTTACATAAATGCGTGTCGGGAATAATTTTCCCTTTTACCAATTTGGTACCTCCAAGTAGGGAGCGTCATACATGTTGTTTAAAATATAATTATCCACTGACACGTGTTTCATCGTCTACGACTCAGATTCAGTCACCCTAATGAGTCGTAGACGACGATACACGTGTTAGTGAATAAGTATATTTTAAACTATACATATATATATACATATATATATATGTGTGTGTGTGTGTGTGTGTGCGTGTGTGTGTGTGTGTGTGTGTGTGTGTGTGTGTGTGTGTGTGTGTGTGTGTGTGTGTGTGTGAAGATGATATGTTAGTGAAGCGTAACCCGGTCGTACATAGGACTTTAATTACAATAAATTCAATATAATAGCATTGCAGCTCAATTGCAATAAGGTGATATAGACGATCAGGATATCATTAAATGTTGCAATACGGCGAAATGTTTACGTCTTTATGGACGTTATCAAGGATAGGTTAACATGGCGACATAAGAAGCTAAGTCGACATCTGAAGCAAATACACTGACAACTACAAGTCTAAGGACAAAACATTGCTTTCTATCTGATATATTATCACACACACACGCACACACACACGCGCGCACGCACACACACACATACACACACACACATATATATATATGTACTAGCATAGGTACCCGGCGTTGCCCGGGACGACATGAAGTTCGTTTGGAACACACCTACTATACTAAGGATATTAACCATGTTCATCATAGGCAATGTCGATACCTCTGCAACAATTTTAAAAATAAAGGGACGTCTAAAAACATGTAAATGTAATCGATCCTCCCCCCAAAGAAGTACGTGATACCCTCTCTGCCAGATATTTCGGCAGAAGGGATACAAAGAAGCTATTCTCTGGATATTGAGTACTTTTGTCGCCCATGCGCTGAAAAGACCTACTCCCCAAAATAAATAAATAAATAAAACTTTTGTTTCAATAAAAGTAGCAGCGAGTGCTCGAGGTACCCCAATAAAATAAAATAAAATAAAAACTCGAAATGCAAATGGAAGGAAAATGACGATTTACGACTTTGTAACCTTTTTGTAAAGGCACTTTTTACTGGCTTTCTTTTTTTTTTTTTTTCGTAAATAAAGGAACTTTCGATTTGCTATCTTTTGTGGGGGGAGGGGGGTTCTAAAAGTTCTTCAGTTTATTAGTCAGTGTTATTTTGTTTGTTTGAATAATTAAAAACAAAACAGAAAAGGAAAACACTTTTTATGTCTATACGGAATTTATTTTTCACGCGGGAAACTTATTGAGATTACGCAAATTATTTTATTTGATGAAGAGTTTGATTTAACTTTTTTTCTGCTTCGATATTTCTAGGGGGGATAACTCTAGACCAGTTTGAAAAATGTTGATATTGGAAATAATAATCCCAAATAAATAAAATTAAATATATTATCAATATAATTGGTATTCAAACTTTATCAAATAACATTTTTAAATAGAACACTTAAGAAAATTGCAGTTAATTCTACCCTATGCGATGAAGGCCATCAACTCCCCATATTACCTCCTATAACGGACAACATACTATGCAACATACACATATCTGTGCGTGAGGTCGCCAAGCTAATCAAGAATCTTGATTCCAGTAAAGCAACTGGCCCTGACGGCATTCCAATTATAGTGTTGAAAAAGCTTCAACCAGAACTTGTCCCCATACTTACAAAATTGTTTAAGCGCTGCTTTAAGGAGAAGTGCTTTCCAACATCCTGGAAATCCTTATCAGTATGCCCTGTATTTAAGAATTCAGGTGAACAGTCATCTCCCTCTCAGTACAGACCAATAAGTTTCCATATAAAATAGAGAAGTAGTCAACCACCTCAGCAGAAATAACCTTTTTAGTGACACGCAATATAGTTTCCGTTCTGCTAGATTTACAGCAGATGTGCTAACGGTTATATCTCATAGGATTAGTGAATCTCTCGACAAAGGCTTCCTTTCAAGGGCAATTGCTCTGTACATATCAAAGGGCTTCGATTAAGTATGGCATAAAGGCCTACGTCATATGATTACCAGCTACGGTATGACTGGAACTGTTTTCTCAATTATTAAATCATTTCTCTCTGATAGGCTCGTAAGAGTAGTAGTTGATTCTCATTCAATCACGGGTCTCCTTAATAATAATAATAATAATAATAATAATAATAATAATAATAATAATAATAATAATAATAATAACACACACACACACACACATATATACACACACACACACACACATATAGGGTGACCCAAAATAAACGGGCCCCAACTATAATGAGGCTCTGTTTCTTAGTGTTTTGTCCGCATGAAATGAAACTTTGGTCATAACTAGTTTATTATATTCAAAACATCACATCAAAACACTAGGGTCTTTGGCCTTTTTTTCTCCGTTCTACAGCATATGTTCTAGATGGCCTCCATTTAGCTCCGTGCATTTCTTGAGGCGCAGCACGAAGTTGCCCATGTAGTTCTTACAGACCGAATTGGTAATGGCTCTCATTTCCTCTCTGATGGCTTCCTTGAGTTCGTGATGATTCTGGGTTTCCCTGCGTAGACTCTATCCTTAAGATAGCCCCAAAGAAAAATAATCTGGGTGAGCTTAGGTCCGGACTATGGGGTGCCCACTCAAAATCAGTCTTGAGACTGATCACTCGGCCTCCAAAGTTCTCTTTCAGCCAATATCGGGACAGGTGTTTGGTGTGAGAACTTGCTCCGTCCTGCTGGAACCAGAACTTGCTCATGAGCGACGGGTAGATGGTCTGGAGCTCACTCGTGAAGGTTTTGAGGACCTCCACATACCGCTCCATGGTGACTGTCACTGCTGCGCCAGATTCTTCGATGAAGATTGGTCTGATGATGCCTCTGGCCCACACCGTGCGCTTAGGAGTGTGCAGCGGCTTGGTGGCTACTCGATTGGGTCTGGAGGACCCCCAAAAGACATTTGTCTTGGAGTTCGCCTTTCCATCAAGATAGGAGTGTGCTTCATCTGAGGTCCAAAAGAGGTTAAGGAAACTTGGTGTCTCCTCGATCTTCTCGAGCATCTTGACTGCCATAGCCCTCCTCTTCTTCTTGTCTGAGGCTGTAAGGGTCTGCAGCGTCTGTATTCTGTATGGGTAAGCCCTGATATCGTTCACCAGCACTCTCCTGCAAGTCTCACCGGACATACTGAGGGACTGACTTCGCTTACGCACAGAGCGTTTCGGACTCTGCTGGAGAGACTTTCTCACTCTTTCAACCAGCTCGGCTGTTCGCTTCTTGGGACGTCCCGAGTGGCTTGGACGGTTCTTTCTGGCAGCATTGAAGTTCTCCACGGTCCCATACTTCTCAAAGTGGTCCACCCAGTTCTGAATTCTGCTTTTGGATGGAGCCTTTTCACATTCGAACTGACGCATGAAACTGTCCGGGGTTTTCTTAAAAAAAGCCTGTCTTGTAGTAAAATTAAACGCAGTGTATTCTTTGTCCCAGCTCCCACTGGAGTCTTGGTGTACTCACGGTTGTTGATTCTGCCATGTCCTGTAAAACAAGGGCAATCGGTGAATAAATAATGGAGATATCACACAAAGGGTACACAAAGCCCGTTTTTTTGTCACCCTATATATATATATATATATATATATATATATATATATATATATATATATATAATATTCCGAATTTTTCAGATATAAAAAATCCTTAGCAAACAGAAAACGGAAAAATCCCTTTATGAAGAAATGTAGGTGAATCTTTTACCGCATAGTTTTTCCTTAAAAGGGAAATAGATTCCATATTGTTCATTAAAAAGTGTTATTTTTCTATACGTCTGATGGGAGGCCGTTCTTGTGAATATTTTTAAACGATATAAGGTTTTAAATTGTCCGAATGGTCGCGAAACATTTGTAACGAACAATGAAAATACACTAGTTGTTCTTAATCAATCCAACTTTTGTTGTCTTGTTTTTGTGAATATATATATATATATATATATATATATATATATATGCATATATCAATAAAGAACAAAAATGATATAAAACTATAAAGTAATATGTATATAAATTTATTCATTTATTCAATAAGAGGCTGCATTAATTAGGTGTGCAGGGTAATTTTTCTATAGGCACCTAATTATTATTTACCCTTATTTAATAAATGAATAAATTTATATACATATTACATTTGTTGAGCTTTGCATTATTACGATAAGTCTCCTCTTAAAGCAATTGATCTTATTCTCTTCCTTTAAATTCCCCATATATATATATATATATATATATATATATATATATATATATATATATATATATATATATATATATATATGTGTGTGTGTGTGTGTGTGTGTGTGGTGTGTGTGTGTGTGTGTGTAATCTAGCAAGACGAGCCGACGTTACTCGGGATCTAAAGAGGATTAAGAAATGTTTCACACTTTTATTGTCTACGAAATTAGTGAAATCGCTTATTCTTATGCAATTGATCTGCCGACTGCACGGATTAAACCTTTCTGCAATGTTGCCTCACTGTGCTCAGTGTACAAGTATATATATATATATATATATATATATATATATATATGTACAAGTATATATATATATATTTATATATATATATATATATATGTGTGTGTGTGTGTGTGTGTAAACTAGCAAGACGACCCGACGTTGCTCAGGATTTAAAGAGGATTAAGAAATGTTTAACGCTTTTATTGTCTACGAAATCAGTGAAATCGCTCATTCGTCCATCAAATCAATTGCTCTAGTCAGGAACTCACCGCTGTGCACTGGGAGAAAGCTTCACATGCCTCCCCGCATTCACTTAGTTCACAATACACTGTAGGCTACATTGCAATGTAGAGAACCTACTATTGATTTTATGAAATTATTTTTAATTTCATAAAATGACTTGAATTAAGTTGAAAATACAAAAGTCAAGTACAAGGGTCTAATTATACTCAAAACAGAAGCGTTCATTTTGAACGCGCCTCTGGTATATCAAAGAACCTATTGTTGATTTCATAAGCTGAGCCATACTGCTTGTGTGCTGATAAAACTTCTTGACTTTAATTATTTTGGTCAAAGTGTTGACTTTGACCAATATTGGACTTTTCCTTCTTTCATCAGATTTTCGATTTTTGATACTTATCAGAGGTATTCCGATACAAAACCTATCTAAAAACACTCCCAAGCACATAAGATACATGTGTGCGAAATTTAAAAAAATCGGTTCAGTCGTTTTGGAGTCTATAGTGAACGAGCTAACACACATACAGACAAAGTTTCTTTTATATATAAGTAGAGAAGAGAAAAACTTCTTTCCAGTTGACGGAAAAAATATTAAGAAATTTACCTGCGGAGTTTGAACTTACAAAGCACGCCACGCAAAACACACACACACACACACACACACACACACACACACAATGTAAATCTTAGTCTTATAAAAGTCTTTGTAAAAATTAAGAAATTTACGTGCGGAGTTTGAATGTACAGACCAAGTCATGCCGAAAAAAAAACAAAAACAAAACAACAACAAAAAAAAGAACAAACAAACAAACAAACAAACAAACATACAAAAAACAACAAAAAAAAACAAAGAACAAAAAAACAAACAAACAAAAAACAACAAAAAAACAAAAACAAATCCAAGATACTTTATCAGCTCACCCACAGCAAAATTTTCACGGTCCGTTGTTATACTATTGTTGCTAAGCGACGATATGAAAAAATGACTTTATCGATAATAGATAAATTAAAATAACGGTTTCGATTATTGGTTATCGGTAATTATCGGGAGGGATTCGGAGACAAAACTTTACTAGGATCACTCCCAGACTTATACACTAAAGTTCTGTAAATTTTATCGAAAATCTGTTCAGCCGTTTCGGAGTCTATAAGGAACAAACCCACACAAAGAGAGAAAGTTGCATTTATATAATTGTAGAGATCATGGTATTATATAACTTTGGTCTGTCAATATATATATATATATATATATATATATATATATATATGTGTATGTACGTATGTATCACCACTTATCAAGGCCCAGAGGCCACTTGAGGATGAGGGTAAAGAGTGTACAGTAGTCAATTAGACAATATAGTAATCGGTAGTAATGGAGATTCGGTAAATTTGTTAAGTGGAATAGCTCATCAAAAACTTGTTTACGTTGGACTTGAAGACAACCATATTGTAGTCAGCTGTTAATCAGGAAAACGGAAGAGAGTTCCACAGGTGTGAAGTTCTAAGAAAGAAACTTTGTTCATTGAATCTTCGTTTAGGTTTAGGCACAGATAAAAAGTGGGGGGAAGTATTAATAGTGTTTTCAATTAGACGAGTGTTTGGCGAGGCGGACCATAGATTGGAGCTCAAACGAGCACTCACCATGAAAATAACGACAAAGCAGAGACAGAATTGCAACATTTCTTCTGTGAGAAACAGTTTACAGGGAGGAGAAAAAGGCATCCCCTACTAGGCTAAGAAGTCTATTTTGAACTCTATCAAGACAGATAAGTCTTTTCTAGCAGCTCCTGACCAGATGTGGAAACAGTACACCATCCTTGGACGTACTTGGCTCTTATATGAGATATCTACTGGATCGATAGAATGATCTCACAAGTTTTCCAGCGACCTTGGCAACGGATTTGATGTATATGTTCCATTTCAGAGCAGGAGTAAAGATCAAGCCCAGAAGCTTGTCAAAACATGGAGCCTCCCCAAGACGAGAGCCATTCATTTCAATTGATGGCAGATGGGGATCAGAGCGTTGATGATGTAAGGATAAAAGGTTGGAGATTAGATGTATTAAAAGTAACCAGCCACCCCTTTCCCCATTGTAGCATATATATATATATATATATATATATATATATATATATATAAAAATAACCAGCCACCCCTTTTCCCCATTGTAGCATATATATATATATATATATATATATATATATATATATATATATTTTCTTGCTTACCAAAAAACTATATATAATTATTCTACATAACTTGATGTATACCACAATAAAAAGCATTGTTTTCCGAAACGATCGTACAGATAATTGATTTTGTTGTTGTTCCTTCTTATGAAACGGATTTTTAATTTAATTAAAATTTGATTTTTAAATTTTAAATTATAAATCACATTACTTAATATATATATATATATATATATATATATATATATATATATATATATATATATATATATATATATAAAGAAGTTCTCTTTAAATGAACGTGGATAGCCTTCAAGATCTTCAGGTTAAAGTTTGAATGAGCACGAATCAAAATGGAAAATGAGTCACTGCTTAAATTCGTAGCGCATAACGTTTATTTTTTCGTTTTGTTTTTGCATGAAGTGCTTTGTAAGTTCAACCCTCACAATTAAGTTTCTTAATGTTTTTTCCGTTTACTGTAGTGTTTGAATATATTGTTAAGTGACAGTTTTAGTCATTTAGAACGTCTTTAAAGCTTCACCGCTCACTAATTTTTTGACCAAATTTCAAACAATTACTGCAGTTTATAGATCACTTTCTCAGCTATATTGTGAAAAACAAAATTTTGTTCGGTTAAACAAAGGTTATAAATTATTATCTGGTGTTCAAAATCGTAAAAATATGTAAGGGGGTGAGCGACGCTTTTTATGACTGGTTTTCATAGCAACCACATCGCTTCAGTGACTACTGTTTCTATTAATTTACTGTCGCGAAAAGAGAAGTAACAAGTGAAACAGAGAGAATGAAAGCATGAAATGGAGATAATTGGGGTATTTTATTGAAAGCAGACGAGTGCCGTACATTGTTATTGCATATGTGTTTATGGGGTAAAAAAATAAAACTGAAATTAAGCAAAGAATAAGTGAATTTATATGAAGCCTGTAAAAACCATGGATTGCAATAGAAAAATGGCAGCACGAAAAGTAATATGGTTAAGCTTAAACATGGAAAAGTAAAGGACTAGTTGTTAAAACTGGAATAAAAGGACAAGGGATTCTAGTAAAAATATAATAAATTATATAATAAATAATAATTATTTAAAATATTTAATGAATTAAAATATTGCAACATTAAGAATTTTTTTTATTTAATTTATAACATTATATAATCAATCCAGTTCAACTTCAAAAGATCATAACTCCTTTAATAATAAACGTTATTAATCGAAATAAAAACCTTTAGATTTTACACATTTTTGCAAACAAAAAACAAGTTTATTTATGCCATTATCATAGAAATCCGGAGTTCTAGAAGCGAAAAAGTCATTAACAACCGATTCAGCATCATCTCGGCTTTTGGGACATTTTTCGCGCAAGAAGTTGTCAAGATGCTTGAAAAAGTAATAATCGGTAGTCGAAAGGTTCGGTTAATATGGCGGATTAGGAAGAGTCTCGCAGCCCAATTCGTTCAGCTTCTGCAGGGTCAGTTGAGCAAATTACGTTGTCATGGAGGAGAATTGTCCTTTCATATTGACCGATCTCGGGCACATACGTTGGAGCTTCTGGTGCATTTCGTCAATTTGTCGGCAGTACTTCGCTGTGATCGTTTTGCCCGGATTCAAGAAGCTGTGATGGATGAGACCAGCCGCAGACCACCAAACAGTCACCATACCATTATTTTTTGTGCAATTTCGGCTTTGGAAAATGTTGTGGAGCCTCACCGAGAAATGGGTCGTTTTTGTTGCGCAGAAGGAGCATAGAACACACCTAAAAAAAAAACGATTTTTTTTATTATTGTTCAATTCATGCAGCACTTATTTATCAAATCTTTTGGACTTCGCTATTGTCTTTAAATGGTGAACGACTGTTGAGTGGTCGATATCTAGTTCAACAGCGACTTCACGAGTGTTTTTTTCGAGGATCGGCCTCAATTAAGGCTTTCAAATGTTTGTTATCAACCGCAGTCGGCCGGCCACAACCGTCTTCATATTCGAGGCTCTCGTCACCATTGCGAAATTTATTGAATCCCCGTTATGTTCGTTAGTGGTTCCTGGGCCAAACGTATTATTGATATCACGAGCTGTCTCGGCAGCTTTTAGGCCTAGTTTGAATTAGAACAAGGAAATCGTGCGGATTTGAATTTTGTCTATGCTGTTGAAAAGCCTGCAAAAAATAAATGAAGAGATTAAGAACGGTAAAAGATAATACGAAAAACGCGCTTAAAAATGATATATAACATGGCTATATATATATATCAATAAATTAATTCAGAAATCTATTATATAAATCTGACCTTTCTGAATGTATATATGTATGTATGTATTTCTGTCTAAAACTTTTCTCAGCGGCATCGGATGGTTCGACACCGGTACCGTCTGAATAATATATGAAAATTAGAAAAAAAAGCGGTCATTTATTTTCTATAGAAATAAAGGTTTGCTATGAGGGTGGTGGTGCAAAAATCGTTCCTTCACGACAATTTAGCCTAACACGCATGCGCGAAAAACGTTCTTTCTTGAATTAGTTAAAATATAAAAAGGGCGTTACTTTGCTGACGCGATCGTAGAGCAGTGGTAGTAGTGACAGCGTAGTTATCTTAAGGTTGCACATTCGTGCAGACATGTCACATACTTTTTGTTTTCGATTTTTAAAGTTTTAATATTTAAAAAGGATTATTTATGCCATTTTTTTTGTTCGTTTATTCTTTATTTTCGCTTTTTTATTTTTCCATCGTGTTCCTTGTGTTTTTTTCTTTTGTTTTTGTTTCTCCGGTTAAAAAAAGCGTTTTAATATTTAAACAGGGTTGTTTATGTTATTTTTTCGTTCGCCTTTTCTTTATTTTCCCTTTAATAATTTTTTATTTACCTCTCCCCCACCCCACACACACACCTCACCACCCCCTCTAGTCATATATTAAGTAACATATATGAGGAAACAATATTGTTTTTGCACCAACCTAATATACGTAGACATATTTTGCGTCCTTGATGATCAAACGGAGGTAAATAAATGCTTATCCTTGAATGATAACACACAACCCGCATTAAAATATACTTATGAATGAGAGCGTAACGTTTCTTTAGCATTCTATGAATTATTGGTAATAAAAAAAAAATCAATCGAGTTTCCTTATATAAATAAACCATAAACCCACCATTACACGATCGTATACACGCTGAGATTCGTGTTGCCCTACCAGATGAAAAGTTAATTAAATTTAGATCCAAATAAATCGTGCCATTGTGATGGTACGATGTGTTTGGATCAAAAATAAAATTCGATTGAGAATTGAAAACGATTACTTATATTTTATCCAATAATGTTTACCCTCTCGATGTGATTAGGTCAATCATCGAAATGAAAATAACTGAATTTTCTCAAATAAATGTCAAATTTGATTTAATTTACTGTCAAATACGGTCAATAAATGGGGAATTCGCCAAATACATTAGCTCAACAGTAGAAACTGCTATTTTACTTCTAATGTACGTGGTACATTATCTACGAAACTTTTAATATTATCCTCTCGAAGAAACATTCTACCCCGACTATAATGATAATGTAATTTACCAATTTATATGCAGTTGCAGTATTGACAACGTGGGTTGGACGACGTTAAGATTGGATAGTAAATTCTCACAACGCTTATTTAACAAAATCAGAAAAGGGATCTAAGTACAAATAGCGTTCATCTAAGTCGAACATCTGGGTCTTCAATAGCGGATTATTTGTTTAAAAACCCGTCATGCGCCACGCATTTCAGCATTGACTCATTTTCCATTTTGGTTCGTGCTCAGTCTAAAAATTCATCTGAAGATCTTGAAGGCTATTCATGTTCGTTGAAAGAGAACTTCTTATTGGGAGCAGAAGGAACGCATCTTAGGTGTCACCTTGGAGATTCTAGCAGTGTACGTAGTTCATAACGCAGCTTGATTTTGAATATCTGCCATGGTTTTTAAAGTGGCAGTTTTAATCCTTAAAGCTTCATCGCTCACTCATTTTGCAACCAAATTTCAACACACACACACACACACACACACACACACACACACACACACACACACACACACACATATATATATATATATATATATATATATATACACGATAGAACGGGAGAGTACTGTATGTGGATCACTACATATACACGGTGGACCAAAAGTCACTGACCCATTTTACTTTTAAATAACTCTATTATTTCTAAGTAATTTTTTCCATTTCTTGATTTTTTTTTTGAAGATCCTGAATTAATCATGGAAAAATTCAGTATTGTCCAACATACAGAAATTGTATAATTTTACTATCGAAATCAAGGCTCGATAATTCAATTAGCCATCTCGTTCTCCTGATCTCATTAAGGCCCGATTTTTCTTGTGGGAATATCTAAACGAAATGTTTTTTTGTCAACAAGCCCCAATCTTTAATAGAGCTAAAGGAAAGCATCACTAGAAAAATAAGAGAAATAAAGCCAGAAACATTGGAAAAGGTTATGGCAGAGGTAATCAAAAAAGCTAAAATATGTGAAACAGAAAATGGAAGGCGTTTGAAGGATTTGTTTTTCACATTTAACAATACAAGTTTCTCAAGCTTACTGAGGTAAAATAAAGTTTATCAGCTTTATTTTATTGTTCTATAATTTCAAGTATAAGCTCTAATACAAGGTGCCTTAAATATGTTCCCAGACTTTTTATTGGTAGTATACATATGAAACTATCGCTCCCACGAAGTAATCTCCTCCGGCTGCATTCCACTTGTTGTACCGTTCCAACAACTTCTGGAAGCCACCATTGAAGTCTTCTGGTATGAGCATGTAAATTACTATATATATATCGGATCGAAACCTGACCGCCCAAATGACATTCAAGGCATCTCACCATTGCGATATATATATATATATATATATATATATATATATATATATATATATATATATATATAATTTAAAGGAGATTAGAACAATAGTCTAAAGAGCTGAGTGTATTTCAATGTAACAGTGAAATTACTAGTTTAATTAAAATACAGGAAAAAGAAAGTGCTCGTTGTAATTTAGATATTTAATAAGCTCGATAGGTAAATATCCTAGAGCTAATTCAATATTAAGTAATGTGATTGATAATTTAAAATTTAAAAATCAAATTATAATTAAATTAAAAATCCGTTTCATAAGAAGGAACAACAACAAAATCAATTGTCTGTACGATCGTTTTGGAAAACAATGCTTTTTATTGTGGTAGACATCAAGTTACGTACAATAATTACATATAGTTTTTTAATAAGCAAGGTCTCCTCGTCAGCAAATTTTGAAGGGTTTTTATCAAATTTAAAAGACACCATAAATAAACCTAGCATTAAAAGTAAGGCAGATGTATCTGAAAAAAATTGAAATAAAAGGTCTGGATTTAAAATTTATAAGAAAATTAATATGGGTTAGAGATAGAAAAGAAATAGAGTAAAATATAGATTTGAATTTAAATTATAAGTTTGTTTTAAGTACCACATTACAAATATATACATGCATATATATGAAAAAATAGACACACATATATACATATACATAGATATACAGGTATATACATAAAATATATAGAGAAATTTACCTTTTAATTTTTCGCCTTTTGAAATCAGGAACTATGATTAAAATACTCATTTAGATGTTTGCTATAGCTTTTTAACTTATTGAATGATGAATTTTAAAATGGCGAATAATTGAGACTTGCAAATCATATAAACCAGGAGATAAATTTTGTGCACTATGTACAAAAGAAACCCTAAAAATTTTAAAATATGAAGATATAAAAATGCAACCACACTATTAAATTCAAGACAGGAACTAATATTTACATGCAGTCATAAACGTTGGTTTAAATTTAATAAATCTAAACCACCTTAAATATTAAAAATTACTTATTAGTAAAAATAGATTACAATTTTTTTTATTTTTTAATTTTTTATTTTTAATAAATTAAGTTGGACTAATTATCCCCCTTAAACCCTTTAAATAAAAAAAGTAAAGAAAATATGACAAATTATCTCCCCTTACAACATGTAATTACACAAACAACATTCGAAATATAAACCGTAGCGTCTTTAAATCAAAAGTACGCTAACGGAAATAATTTATTGCACGGGCGTCCCCCTTTTAAAATTCATCATTCAATAAGGTAAAAAGCTATAGCAAACATCTAAATGAGTATTTTAACCATAGTTCCTGATTTCAAAAGGCGAAAAATAAAAAGGTAAATTTCTCTATATATTTTTATGTATATACCTGTATATTTATGTATATGTACATATGTGTGTCTATTTTTTCATATATATGCATGTATATATTTGTAATGTGGTACTTAAAACAAACTTATAATTTAAATTCAAATCTATATTTTACTCTATTTCTTTTCTGTCTCTAACCCATATTAATTTTCTTATAAATTTTAAATCCAGACCTTTTATTTCAATTTTTTTTTCAGATACATCTGCCTTACTTTTAATGCTAGGTTTATTTATGGTGTCTTTTAAATTTGATAAAAACCCTTCAAAATTTGCTGACGAGGAGACCTTGCTTATTAAAAAACTATATGTAATTATTGTAAGTAACTTGATGTCTACCACAATAAAAAGCATTGTTTTCCGAAACGATCGTACAGATAATTGATTTTGTTGTTCTTCCTTTTTATGAAACGGATTTTTAATTTAATTATAATTTGATTTTTAAATTTTAAATTATCAATCACATTACTTAATATATATATATATATATATATATATATATATATATATATATATATATATATATCGCAATGGTGAGCCTTGGATGTCATTTGGGCAGTCGGGTTTCGATCCTGGCTTCAGACAGTTGCCTGTCTAGCCGCACTGATGATCTGTGAAACAGCGAAACAGTACTGTATGTGGATGACTATATATATATATATATATATATATATATATATATATATATATATATATATATATATATATATTATATACAGTACTGTATGTGGATGACTATATATATATATATATATATATATATATATATATATATATATATATACGATGGTGGATAAAAAAAGTTCTCGGAATTTTTAAAAAAGTAATATATTTTACCAAAAAGCGTCCATACATGAGCTTATTTATTTATCATCACGGTTAGCATCCAGTTTTTAAATTAACACATCTTTTAGATTCCTTAAGCCGCAGCATATAAACGTATGGTATTTTCGTTTTTAATAGTAATCTATCAGTGTCAAACCCGCCGAATCGCAGGAACCCGTTGCCATCACCATTTTGAGCTGATTTTGGAAAATTAAATTTGATGACCGCTAAAGATCAATTTGTGAGCTATTGATTTGACTGTTGTTAAAGAATAAACCCAAATCTTATCTCCGGTGATAATTTTCGCCAGAAATAATCCTGTTAAATAATGGCAACACCCTTGACACGTACATGGTCATTTACACGCGTTCTAAAACGATCAAGGGAAGTAAATGCCAACAATAGAATTAAACCGATCAAAAGGTCATAATCTACTGATTCATACCGTTTATATGTACGTTGCTCGCGAATGTCTACATATGAGTTGCATATTTGTAATGCCAATGCGTCATGTTTGCCATGAAAATATCTGCGGGTCGTAGCATTTTTTCTGCTCGGACTGACCACCTCATTTTTTTCCGTGGCCATTATCACATGTGCAGGTTCAAATCAAATGTCAGCGGTCATCTTTTTTTACCTTCCACCAGTATTTTTGTCATCTTTTCCCTTTTATATTTATTTTATCTAGCCGCCTATACTTTGCTCACGCACAGCCTCATTTTCGGTGAAACAGAATAGATTTCGTTAAATACAAGAATGTATACACATCAACACATACTTGATTTGTTACTTATTTTAACCATGATTCATAAAATAAATACATTTTATTATAGAATAAAAAACAGTTGTCTAAATTATTAATATTATATATAAGCTAATATTTTATTTACATAGAACTGTATAAACGCGGCACTAACATGACGATGTTTCGAACTAAACTATTACAAATTAAGATTTCCTCTAGCGGAAAGTTTGTCTATTCATTTAGTTGGTTATATTGAAAAGCATATATATATATATATATATATATATATATATATATATATATATATATATATATAAAAGTGAACGTGTCTGTCTGTCTGTCTGTGTACATTTCCCTACGCAATAACTCTGTCAATTTTTAGTCTATAGACTCGAAATTTGAAATACCGGGTACTGAGATTTGGGAAAATCGATGTGACGGGTGTCAGCCAGAAATTTGGCTGTTAAGGGGTCAAATTTCAACGATTTGACCTTTAAGAACTCTACCAAACTTCTCCGACAATTTTGGGTTTAGACACTTGAAATTTTAGATACAGGTTCCTTGAACCTGGATCTAACTTAATAAAGTGATTTGAGCCCGAAACTATAAATTTTAAGGGGTCATAATAGGGGTCAAATTAAAAAAAAATTTACTCTTTTTTTTTTTGCTCAGCATACACCTCCAAACACCCGGGCAACGCCGGGCTGAAATGCTAGTATATATATATTTGAAAATAATAAGCGGAAGTTTCTTAAGAGATCTTTCAGCTATCATCTCATCAGGAGAAAATCGATAGCGTACAAAATAATATTATGTCGAAAATAAAGAGTTCTAATGGGGAACTTATTGAATGTGCCAAAAGTACGGGGACACTAAAATAAATTTATTAACGTTTAAAAAACGATTAAAATATTGGCACAACGAGGGAGGAAAACGAGAGAAAAGATTCAAAGTTCCCCAAAGAGAAACAATGCGTTGATGTTTCCTTTTGCCGGCACAAAGAAGGTTGACGCACCGCAATAGAGACAGACTCCAAAATATTTAAATGGTTTTTGGAATCCGCTCTATGTAGCACCTCGAACCATTCTATTTTATATCTATCGGCACAGCACGGGTTGTCAACCAAATGCTGGCCAATAGCAGAGTCCTAGACTGCAGAAGGAGGGAGACTACCAGACCCCATCCTCCCTTGTCTGATCTTCGATGGAACATGCTGGTTTATACGAGTCAAAAGATGGATATTCACCCAACATAACCAGCATCGCACTGGCATTTAAATTGATATACAATATTGCTATTTTGGATGTAAGGCAAACTATCCTTGCGAAAAGACGGAAAATCAGGTCTCGTAGTATATATCAAAAATGCAAGGACACAGAATTAAAGCAGTCGTAAATACTTCTGCGAATCTGCTTGGAAAGTCTATTACTCGTTTCCCCAATCCACGGTAATTTTAAATAAACCGGACATTTCAAGGGTCCAAACTTTTTAGGGGATTTAAAATCCGCAACCTTTTTGAAAATACAGTCATCAATAAGGTCAACAGGATAACCATTATTGATGAATATTTCCCTGATCTTATCGAGTTCGGCGTCTAATCTGTTAGGCGAACAAATCATGAGGACTCTATGTACCAAAGTATTAATTAGGCCGACCTTACGTGATTTTGGTACAAAAGACAACCAGTTCACATATAGGCCAGTAAATGTCAGCTTTCTATAAATTATAGTGAGAAAGCCCCCTCTTGAACTTTCGACAAGAACATCTAAGAAGGGAAGCGAATTGTCCTTCTTACTTTCCATAGTGAACTTAAGAGTCCCATGCAAGGAATTCAACCAATTAAAAAATATCGACGCTTCACCTTGCGATGGAGAAATAGTAAAGGTGTCGTCAACATATCTGAAATATGCAGTGGGTTTAGTTATAGAATTGAACATAACGGATTCATGTCTCTTACGTTAAAAAACGACACTGGTGTCTAACTCTGTACCGTGGGGAGGCATTGTAAATAGGAACATACCATTGGATGAGACTATACGTATATGTACCGACGCGCTCTATGATGGTCTCCTGACTGCTCCACGGTTTTCTAAAGAGATTCTTATTGAACTCATTTTAATGTGCACAAACTCCGTGGAGTTTAGTTTTTGTGATATTATGTACTGTCAGGTCGACGGAGTTTCAATGGGGAGTCCGTTGGCCCCAACTTTAGCGGATATTTTCGTTGGGTACCATGACACACCACGATTCGAACCCAAAACGTTTAGATGACGAGGCCGCGCTCTAAGCAACTGAGTTAAGACCACGTCGCTGAAATTGTGATGTTTTTTCAAATATTTAAAGTAAATCAGGTTACGACGTCGTATGACGCATGCGTAGAAGCGAACTCGTCATGAGAGGACGGTTTTTGCTGCCCCCCCCTGTAGAAAACGACTGATTTCATTGTGAAGGAATTAACGTTTTTGGCCAATTTTTCGATATTTTCGGGCGAAGGTTGGAAGTTTAAAATGATACCAATCTGGCGAAAATCCGTGACCCGTGTCGAAAGTTTTTGCGAGAAATACAAACACACATATATACATACAAACAAACACACATACATACATACAAACACACATTTTCGCTTTTATATATGTAGACTAGCGAGAGATACCCGGCGTTGGCCGGGTGTTTGTAGGTGTGTGTGGTCGGTCGGGGGTGGGGTATGTTAATGAAAACGTAAGAATAAGCGAAGTAAAAAAAAAAAAACAGAGAAACGAACGTGAAAAATACCCCCCCCAAAAAAAAAAACACGTGAAATATGGCTTAAATACCCCTGCTTCAATATTAAAATCTAAAAAATCAAAAAAAAAAAAAAAACCCCAAAAGACATCTCACACCACGATTCGAACCCAAAATGTTCAGATAATGAGACCGCGCTCTAACCAACTGAGCTAAGACGACGTCGGTGAAATTGCGTGGCTTTTTCAAATATTTAGAGTAAATCAGGTTACGCATGCGTAGAAACGAATTCGTCATGAGAGGACGGCATTTTGTTAATTCCTGCCCTCTGATGAGAAGGAGAGTATTTCTTCGAAACTCCGCAGATTAAAGACTATCCACTTATCTTGTGCTTCCTTTTTAAAAATTAAATATGTTTTTAACTCTTCTTCAAGATGTCTTTTAACATGTTTTATTAATCATTTGTTCATATATATATATATAAAGAGAGAGAGAGAGAGAGAGGGAGAGAGAGAGAGAGAAAGAGATTATAACGTTACTGTCGCACGCTACACATTGAAATGAATTAAGTGGATCACTTAAACCAACGTGATCAGATCGTGGCGTTAAAACCACAAATTCACTGTCGGCCTTCTTGAATGACATTTACGATTCATATAAATGTTAATTTCAACTATATTTCTCGCCGCGGTTAACGTTGGCCGAGCAGTTTGTTTTTGGAGTTATAGATAGCTTTTTGGCCGGGTTTGAATTCCCAAACAGTTATCGTGACTCCGTGCATTGATGATTCCCAAACGTTTGAAATACTACTGTCTATAGGTATAAAAAAATAAATACAATTATATATACATATATACTGGCAGAAGTACTCGTCGTTGACTGGGTTCAAAAACAGCCTACAGAAAATGGACTGTGATTGATGAAAGTATGATAGGCTATCAAAAGGAGGGGGTTGTAAAGAGATAGGTTTTGATACTCAAAAATTTTACCCTAAGCAAAATATGATGAAAGTAAAGATAATTTTCGCGAAAATATATTTTTCATATCAACTTTGTTTCTATTCGTAGCCAATAGTGACCAACAAAATAATGTTTCCTTACAAAGAGAAAATGTTATATATAGAATAATATAAATATACAAGAAATAAACGTTACCATAGTCAATAAAAGTTACTTTTTGTATTTTTAAGTAGTTTGTAAAAAAATGTTTTTTTTTTTTAATTCTCGAACCAGTTTAAAAAAAATCAAAATGGCAGCGAATTTTAAATGGAGAGCCCAGTTTTCAATTTGAATGAGGAGCACATGAGCATTGTGTGTTAACAATTTAAGAGAGTTCCGTCACCGTAAGGAATATTTATAAACATATTTTACTGTTTTCCGTTATTTTGTGTTTGAGGAATATTCGATTATGGCATGCGCAGTTTATATAAAAATTCATTTAAGTAGTTATCGCCTCAAATTTCGTTTAATTTCGGTTCGCTGAAATTATTTCAAGTAAAGAGCATTGAAAACTATTTCAAAACAACAAAAACATACACTGAAATTTTATTGACTATGGTAACATTTATTTCTTGTATATTTATTTTTTTGGGTAGTCGTTTGTTGGCTTTTCTGCTAAACACTCTTACTAAATAATATCGACGAAATATCGAAAAACAAAGAAACAAAAACAGTTTTGAAAAATAATGAAGCTTTACTTACTTTAGTGAACTAATCCGAAACAGCAAAATTGGATATTGAAAAAGTAAACACGTAATTACTTTAGTTTTTTAAAGCAAAGAATCGATATGAATATGAATAAGAAGAAAATGGCGCCCTTTTAAAGCAGAACAGATTCGTTTCAGTTTTACAGTATTGAATGGTGTAGTATTGCGCCGTCGGAGTCAGGGTTGTACTATTGTAATGTAAAGAACGCGCAGAAAGGGTTGTAATCAACTGAATTCCTTCTAGTGCACTGACAAAAAAGCTTAAACATATATAAATAAAAATAAAAAGGTTATGTAAATGTTTTTAAAAAGACACGTAATCACGTAAGCAGGATTTTTCCTTCTTTTGCCACGATAACAAGTAACGTTCTTATTTTTTATTATTTATCTATTTTCGAAAGAGTGTCACGTGCAAGTGGAGAAGGAAAAAACAGAGTTATGCAACATTTGTGTCGAGAATTGTCTAAAGTTCCGACTTTTATTTGCTTTCACTTTAATAAGAACGTGAATTTATGAGGTGAATTTATTCGACACGATATGATTCAACTAAAAAAAATAAATAAAAGCTAACGTGAATACAGATTAAAGTTAAGCTGTTATTGTGGACCCTCACCCTTTAAAAAAAAACCTTGTTAAACTTTGTGACATATTTCAATTCTATGGAGGTCAGGCGCGAACAAACACCCAATAATTTTACTATACCATATTTCTTCAAACTGAAACATAATTATCAATGTATACTTACGCAGATAGATATGAAAAGTCTTTGTTAAATTTTGTGCCATATTTCCATGGAGTACAGGCGCGAACGCAGGCCCCACAATTTTATTATACCATCTCTATTTAAGTTGAAACATACTTATCAAAGTATTCTTATGTACACCTATATCAAAAACGCTGCTAAACGTTTTTTTTCTCATTTTTTATTTCCATACTTTGGGGACCAGGCGCGAACGCAGACCACACAATTTTTATGAACCACCGTTCTGCCAGATCAAACATACCCATTCTTGATCGTCGATACATCTTCTATCATTATATGTAATCAGTTTTTAAAAATAGTCAACCATATAGGAGCCTATTCGTGACCAGACACACACACACACATACTTCAGCTTTATATTATAGATATATGTGTGTGTATATAAATATATATATAATATATATATATATATATATGTATATTAATATATATATATATATATATATATATATATATATGTATGCCTTTTTTATTTTACTTCAGTAAGTTTTAAGAGATCAAGGGGCTCCCTCCTGGAGTTAACATTTGATTCCGTTATGATTTAAAGTTATATCCGAGGGCTCTTTTAAGAATAGATACTGTTCCCTTTATGGCTGCTATCTGTATTTTGTTACAGCTTGGTCTTCCAACGATGGCTTCTAAGTATTTATGAAGATTATTTTTTATTAATCCAGTCACTCCTATCACAACCGGTATAATACTTATTTCTTTCAGAGACCATGTCGTTTTTAGATGTGTGTGTTAAAGAGCGTGTATAGGATAATTTGTTTGAAGCATTGTGTGCATTGTATAAAGATTTGTAAAAATCGATGATACGTCATTTCGAATCGATTGGATGAATCCATTGGCGTTTGATCTTCCCGCTTTGACAAAATTTCAACACACTAATCAGCTAAAAACGGTATTGATGTGTACCAGAGAAAACATTAGCTAAAATTATCACACGATAATTAATATATAGCTAATACAAAAACAAATGCAAGTTCGTTTTTTTTTGTTTTTAAATCTTTTATTTAATCTTGTTTTCTTTTTCCATTTTAAATATTAGCGAATTTTTGTTGATTGATGCGTTAATACTTTTCAGTGAAACCTACTGTATATTGTAAATGACAGCTTGTCATGTGTTAAGCAGACATAACAATTATGTACGCCTGTCTTTTAAACATTGCTAACAAAACAATAAACATATTATTTCGATTCTTCGAACTACTGTTCTTGCCTTGAGTTGCTTTTGTACCTATTTTTATTCTCTACATTTTTTACCCTTTATCTTCATGTTATATGATATTGTATAGTTTGTTCTACTATCTTAATTATCCATCTCTTTTATGTATTTTATATTTTTCCTTTATATCCTGATCTGATTAAAGCCGGGTTATAGTATTGAGGTATTTGGACAACGTTTTGGTCGATGTAAACTCAAAGAAGATGAAATCACGTGACATCAAAACAATATTCGACTCTCCAAAAAACATATTGTACGAATCAAACAACCAACGGAAAGGATCATGACTATAACTGTAAATGCACAATGCTAAACAAATGCACAAAATGCTGTAAATGCACAAAGCTAAACAAAGAGGAACTATATCGTCCACTAAACATAAAATTAGAAGAATACAATACAATACGCGCAGAGACTGAAAAGTTAGTCATGGCGATACATATACAGAACCTTACTTTATTATGATTTAATGACAGCCTTTGTTGACCTTTTCTTATGGTTGGAATAACACTTTCAGAGGCAGGAAGGTTTGTAACAGAGCGTGGACGCGTGTATGCAAATGCATACGAAATGCGATATGACGTCAATGTAAAAAAGACTATAAAAAGGAGAGAGAGAGTACGTTAAAGGAACGATCACATTAAAAATGTAGGTGACGTCATAGCCTTAACGAGAAGTCACGCGTGACGGTAGGCAAGGAAATAAATGGTGTTGTTACAAAAAAAGAAGTCGATTTAGTTGTCCTATGTTGCTTGCGACGTACTCTGCTACAACGTGTTGGGTTTACTTGTATAAAAGTGGGTAACGTTACATGTTTTACACAAGTGATTACCTCTTGTTGGTTGATGTGTTCGCCGATTGGGAAACCCACTTTTATCCTAGATAACAGCTTGCCAGTATTGAGTCTTCTTTTCATTTTTTGCTTATTTCATAATTTTCTCAGTGTCAATTGCGTCTTATTGCTTTTTTAAAGATGTCCTCTATTAATAAAAAGAGCTTACCCGTCCGAACCCAAAGATCTTTCTGAAAAATCTATAACATGGTACACCATTTTTTTTTCTTTGCAATAGTTGGTCAGAAGTTTAGGGGAAATATTCTAATTTCAAAACCCTTTGTACAAAGCGAGCGAGTGAGCGAGAGAGAGAGAGAGAGAGAGAGTGTGTGTGTGTGAGAGAGAGAGTGAGATAGATAGATAGATAGATAGATAGAGAGTGAGGTAGATAGATAGAGAGAGAGTGAGGTAGATAGATAGATAGATAGAGAGAGAGAGAGAGAGAGAGAGAGAGAGAGAGAGAGCGATGACACCTCAAAATGTTCTTTAACCATCGAATTCTGTTTAAACCATAGCAAAAACATATTCTCTTTAAGTTACTTAATGGGACAACCAAATCATATTATATTTAACCCATATATAAGTGACTGCCTGGTACGACCGGCTCGGGTCAAAATGGACCACCTGTTAAATTACTAACCATCTCAGTGGAGGTCTAATATCTCACAAGTCACTACCAAATAAAATACGTGGACGTTTAAAAACATCACTGTTCAGTTACAACAATGCTGTGTGACTGAGGTAATAATTCCACGACTATCTGTAGAAGTGAATTTTCACACCCTGTAAAAAGTCTTAGATATATCCAAGGCTACCGCTCTACCCTTCCCTGTTTTGTTCAGTGAATGGTATATACGCCCAGAGATTACAGTTAGGTATCTGCTGTCTAACGGGATTGCCTAAATCCATATTGCTGGTCGGTCAGAAGTTTAGTTGTAAACAGTAAACTATTTTACATGATATTCCGCTTGTTACTATTTGTCGGTACATCACGCTTTGAAAAAGACCAAATTCAATTTTTGAAGGTCAAACTGCTTTAAAAAGGCAAATTGGCGAAATTTAGCTTTATGAAGCCCAATCTGGCAACCCTGGACAAAAATATGAGAGTGACCTCCATTTGATGTATCCTCGCTTTCGAATATCATTATAATAATATCATTATAGTAATATATAAGAATATCATTATAATAATATCATTATAATAATATCATTATAGTAATATATGAGAATATCATTATAGTAATATATGATAATTATTTTAAGGACGTGAAACAAGAACTCGAAGGAATTTCGACGTGCAGCAGTTCTTCAACGAAGAAAAAAGTCAGTGAAACGTTACGTAAAAATGTGAACATTCGAAAGAAACAGTACAAAAAAGATCATTGCCTGCCAAGAGGTGTTGGACTGAAAGCGTAAATTAAAGATTGTCTCTTACAATGAGATTTTGGCCAAGATCAAAGTGTAGTATCTGTTCCGACAGATGCTGCAAGCTATGACTAGCTATGACTAGCTATGACTAGCAAAGACCAGATGTGGGGGCAACCCCACATGCCTGACCATTAACCAGCTCCCATTTCCCACCTCTCGGGAGCTGGTCCCCTTTTTCCCTTCCCCCTCCCTTCACTCCTCACATTAAAAATCGGCCTTGTGCCTAATTTGCTCGGTGGGGGAGCAAATAAACACCATCTGTTCCGGCAGATGCTGAACTTGGGATAGTTTGTACCAGTCAATGGAGGGGAAACCCTCTATACTGGGACAATTATTATTTTTGGTAACCAGAGTGACCCCTTTTAGGGGAGCTGGTTTTTACCTCACATTAAAAACGGCCTTGTGCCTAATTTGCTCAGTGGGGGAGCAAATAAATACCATCTGTTCCGGCAGATGCTGCACTTAAGATAATTTGTACCAGTCAATGGAGGGGAAACCCTCTATACTGGGACAGTTATTATTTTTGGTAACCAGAGTGCCCCCTTTTTGCCTACTTTTAGGGGAGCTGGTTTTAACCTCACATTAAAAACGGCTTTGTGCCTAATTTGCTCAGTGGGGGAGCAAATAAATACCATCTGTTCCGGCAGATACTGCACTTAAGATAATTTGTACCAGTCAATGGAGGGGAAACCATCTATACTGGGACAATTATTATTTTTGGTAACCAGAGTGACCCCTTTTAGGGGAGCTGGTTTTTACCTCACATTAAAAACGGCCTTGTGCCTAATTTGCTCAGTGGGGGAGCAGATAAATATCATCTGTTCCGGCAGATACTGCAAGCTATGACTAGCTATGACTAGCAAAGACCAGATGTGGGGGCAACCCCACATGCCTGACCTTTAACCAGCTCCCATTTCCCACCTTTCGGGAGCTGGTCCCCTTTTTCCCTTCCCCCTCCCTTCACTCCTCACATTAAAAATCGGCCTTGTGCCTAATTTGCTCGGTGGGGGAGCAAATAAATACCATCTGTTCCGGCAGATACTGCAAGCTATGACTAGCTATGACTAGCAAAGACCAGATGTGGGGGCAACCCCACATGCCTGACCTTTAACCAGCTCCCATTTCCCACCTCTCGGGAGCTGGTCCCCTTTTCCCCTTCCCCCTCCCTTCACTCCTCACATTAAAAATCGGCCTTGTGCCTAATTTGCTCGGTGGGGGAGCAAATAAATACCATCTGTTCCGGCAGATACTGCAAGCTATGACTAGCTATGACTAGCAAAGACCAGATGTGGGGGCAACCCCACATACCTGACCTTTAACCAGCTCCCATTTCCCACCTCTCGGGAGCTGGTCCCCTTTTTCCCTTCCCCCTCCCTTCACTCCTCACATTAAAAATCGGCCTTGTGCCTAATTTGCTCGGTGGGGGAGCAAATAAATAACATCTGTTCCGGCAGATGCTGCAAGCTATGACTAGCAAAGACCAGATGTGGGGGCAACCCTACATGCCTGATCTTTAACCAGCTCCCATTTCCCACCTCTCGGGAGCTGGTCCCCTTTTTCCCTTCCCCCTCCCTTCACTCCTCACATTAAAAATCGGCCTTGTGCCTAATTTGCTCGGTGGGGGAGCAAATAAATACCATCTGTTCCGGCAGATGCTGCAAGCTATGACTAGCTATGACTAGCTATGACTAGCAAAGACCAGATGTGGGGGCAACCCCACATGCCTGACCATTAACCAGCTCCCATTTCCCACCTCTCGGGAGCTGGTCCCCTTTTTCCCTTCCCCCTCCCTTCACTCCTCACATTAAAAATCGGCCTTGTGCCTAATTTGCTCGGTGGGGGAGCAAATAAATACCATCTGTTCCGGCAGATACTGCACTTAAGATAATTTGTACCAGTCAATGGAGGGGAAACCCTCTATACTGGGACAATTATTATTTTTGGTAACCAGAGTGACCCCTTTTAGGGGAGCTGGTTTTTACCTCACATTAAAAACGGCCTTGTGCCTAATTTGCTCAGTGGGGGAGCAAATAAATACCATCTGTTCCGGCAGATGCTGCACTTAAGATAATTTGTACCAGTCAATGGAGGGGAAACCCTCTATACTGGGACAGTTATTATTTTTGGTAACCAGAGTGCCCCCTTTTTGCCTACTTTTAGGGGAGCTGGTTTTAACCTCACATTAAAAACGGCTTTGTGCCTAATTTGCTCAGTGGGGGAGCAAATAAATACCATCTGTTCCGGCAGATACTGCACTTAAGATAATTTGTACCAGTCAATGGAGGGGAAACCATCTATACTGGGACAATTATTATTTTTGGTAACCAGAGTGACCCCTTTTAGGGGAGCTGGTTTTTACCTCACATTAAAAACGGCCTTGTGCCTAATTTGCTCAGTGGGGGAGCAGATAAATATCATCTGTTTCGGCAGATACTGCAAGCTATGACTAGCTATGACTAGCAAAGACCAGATGTGGGGGCAACCCCACATGCCTGACCTTTAACCAGCTCCCATTTCCCACCTTTCGGGAGCTGGTCCCCTTTTTCCCTTCCCCCTCCCTTCACTCCTCACATTAAAAATCGGCCTTGTGCCTAATTTGCTCGGTGGGGGAGCAAATAAATACCATCTGTTCCGGCAGATACTGCAAGCTATGACTAGCTATGACTAGCAAAGACCAGATGTGGGGGCAACCCCACATGCCTGACCTTTAACCAGCTCCCATTTCCCACCTCTCGGGAGCTGGTCCCCATTTCCCCTTCCCCCTCCCTTCACTCCTCACATTAAAAATCGGCCTTGTGCCTAATTTGCTCGGTGGGGGAGCAAATAAATACCATCTGTTCCGGCAGATACTGCAAGCTATGACTAGCTATGACTAGCAAAGACCAGATGTGGGGGCAACCCCACATACCTGACCTTTAACCAGCTCCCATTTCCCACCTCTCGGGAGCTGGTCCCCTTTTTCCCTTCCCCCTCCCTTTACTCCTCACATTAAAAATCGGCCTTGTGCCTAATTTGCTCGGTGGGGGAGCAAATAAATAACATCTGTTCCGGCAGATGCTGCAAGCTATGACTAGCAAAGACCAGATGTGGGGGCAACCCTACATGCCTGATCTTTAACCAGCTCCCATTTCCCACCTCTCGGGAGCTGGTCCCCTTTTTCCCTTCCCCCTCCCTTCACTCCTCACATTAAAAATCGGCCTTGTGCCTAATTTGCTCGGTGGGGGAGCAAATAAATATCATCTGTTCCGGCAGATGCTGCAAGCTATGACTAGCTATGACTAGCTATGACTAGCAAAGACCAGATGTGGGGGCAACCCCACATGCCTGACCATTAACCAGCTCCCATTTCCCACCTCTCGGGAGCTGGTCCCCTTTTTCCCTTCCCCCTCCCTTCACTCCTCACATTAAAAATCGGCCTTGTGCCTAATTTGCTCGGTGGGGGAGCAAATAAATACCATCTGTTCCGGCAGATACTGCACTTAAGATAATTTGTACCAGTCAATGGAGGGGAAACCCTCTATACTGGGACAATTATTATTTTTGGTAACCAGAGTGACCCCTTTTAGGGGAGCTGGTTTTTACCTCACATTAAAAACGGCCTTGTGCCTAATTTGCTCAGTGGGGGAGCAAATAAATACCATCTGTTCCGGCAGATGCTGCACTTAAGATAATTTGTACCAGTCAATGGAGGGGAAACCCTCTATACTGGGACAGTTATTATTTTTGGTAACCAGAGTGCCCCCTTTTTGCCTACTTTTAGGGGAGCTGGTTTTAACCTCACATTAAAAACGGCTTTGTGCCTAATTTGCTCAGTGGGGGAGCAAATAAATACCATCTGTTCCGGCAGATACTGCACTTAAGATAATTTGTACCAGTCAATGGAGGGGAAACCATCTATACTGGGACAATTATTATTTTTGGTAACCAGAGTGACCCCTTTTAGGGGAGCTGGTTTTTACCTCACATTAAAAACGGCCTTGTGCCTAATTTGCTCAGTGGGGGAGCAGATAAATATCATCTGTTCCGGCAGATACTGCAAGCTATGACTAGCTATGACTAGCAAAGACCAGATGTGGGGGCAACCCCACATGCCTGACCTTTAACCAGCTCCCATTTCCCACCTTTCGGGAGCTGGTCCCCTTTTTCCCTTCCCCCTCCCTTCACTCCTCACATTAAAAATCGGCCTTGTGCCTAATTTGCTCGGTGGGGGAGCAAATAAATACCATCTGTTCCGGCAGATACTGCAAGCTATGACTAGCTATGACTAGCAAAGACCAGATGTGGGGGCAACCCCACATGCCTGACCTTTAACCAGCTCCCATTTCCCACCTCTCGGGAGCTGGTCCCCTTTTCCCCGTCCCCCTCCCTTCACTCCTCACATTAAAAATCGGCCTTGTGCCTAATTTGCTCGGTGGGGGAGCAAATAAATACCATCTGTTCCGGCAGATACTGCAAGCTATGACTAGCTATGACTAGCAAAGACCAGATGTGGGGGCAACCCCACATACCTGACCTTTAACCAGCTCCCATTTCCCACCTCTCGGGAGCTGGTCCCCTTTTTCCCTTCCCCCTCCCTTCACTCCTCACATTAAAAATCGGCCTTGTGCCTAATTTGCTCGGTGGGGGAGCAAATAAATAACATCTGTTCCGGCAGATGCTGCAAGCTATGACTAGCAAAGACCAGATGTGGGGGCAACCCTACATGCCTGATCTTTAACCAGCTCCCATTTCCCACCTCTCGGGAGCTGGTCCCCTTTTTCCCTTCCCCCTCCCTTCACTCCTCACATTAAAAATCGGCCTTGTGCCTAATTTGCTCGGTGGGGGAGCAAATAAATACCATCTGTTCCGGCAGATGCTGCAAGCTATGACTAGCTATGACTAGCTATGACTAGCAAAGACCAGATGTGGGGGCAACCCCACATGCCTGACCATTAACCAGCTCCCATTTCCCACCTCTCGGGAGCTGGTCCCCTTTTTCCCTTCCCCCTCCCTTCACTCCTCACATTAAAAATCGGCCTTGTGCCAAATTTGCTCGGTGGGGGAGCAAATAACTACCATCTGTTCCGGCAGATACTGCACTTAAGATAATTTGTACCAGTCAATGGAGGGGAAACCCTCTATACTGGGACAATTATTATTTTTGGTAACCAGAGTGACCCCTTTTAGGGGAGCTGGTTTTTACCTCACATTAAAAACGGCCTTGTGCCTAATTTGCTCAGTGGGGGAGCAAATAAACACCATCTGTTCCGGCAGATACTGCAAGCTATGACTAGCTATGACTAGCTATGACTAGCAAAGACCAGATGTGGGGGCAACCCTACATGCCTGACCATTAACCAGCTCCCATTTCCCACCTCTTGGGAGCTGGTCCCCTTTTTCCCTTCCCCCTCCCTTCACTCCTCACATTAAAAATGGGCCTTGTGCCTAATTTGCTCGGTGGGGGAGCAAATAAATACCATCTGTTCCGGCAGATACTGCAAGCTATGACTAGCTATGACTAGCAAAGACCAAATGTGGGGGCAACCCCACATGCCTGACCTTTAACCAGCTCCCATTTCCCACCTCTCGGGAGCTGGTCCCCTTTTTCCCTTCCCCCTCCCTTAACTCCTCACATTAAAAATTGGCCTTGTGCCTAATTTGCTCGGTGGGGGAGCAAATAAATACCATCTGCTCCGGCAGATACTGCAAGCAAAGACCATATGTGGGGGCGACCCCACATATAAGACTTTGGTCAATGTAGGGGTAACCCTTCATACCAATTGTCACTATCCAGCTCCCCTACTCCCCGGGGAGTTGGTCCCCATTTCCCCTTCACTCCTCACATTAAAAATCGGCCTTGTGCCTAATTTGCTCGGTGGGGGAGCAAATAAATACCATCTGTTCCGGCAGATGCTGCACTTAAGATGGTTTGTGCCGGTCGGTGGAGGTGAGGCCCTCTATACTGGGACAATTATTATTTTTGGTAACCAGAGTGCCCCCTTTTTGCCTACTTTTAGGGGAGCTGGTTTTTACCTCACATTAAAAACGGCCTTGTGCCTAATTTGCTCAGTGGGGGAGCAAATAAACACCATCTGTTCCGGTAGATACTGCAAGCTATGACTAGCTAGGACAAGCTATGACTAGCAAAGACCAGATGTGGGGGCAACCCCACATGCCTGACCTTTAACCAGCTCCCATTTCCCACCTCTTGGGAGCTGGTCCCCTTTTTCCCTTCCCCCTCCCTTCACTCCTCACATTAAAAATTGGCCTTGTGCCTAATTTGCTCGGTGGGGGAGCAAATTAATACCATCTGTTCCGGCAGATGCTGCACTTAAGATAATTTGTACCAGTCAATGGAGGGGAAACCCTCTATACTGGGACAATTATTATTTTTGGTAACCAGAGTGCCCCCGTTTTGCCTACTTTTAGGGAAGCTGGTTTTTTACCTCACATTAACCCCGGCCTTGTGCCTAATTTGCTCAGTGGGGGAGCAAATAAACACCATCTGTTCCGGCAGATACTGCACTTAAGATAATTTGTACCAGTCAATGGAGGGGAAACCCTCTATACTGGGACAATTATTATTTTTGGTAACCAGAGTGACCCCTTTTAGGGGAGCTGGTTTTAACCTCACATTAAAACCGGCCTTGTGCCTAATTTGCTCGGTGGGGGAGCAAAAAAATACCATCTGTTCCGGCAGATGCTGCACTTAAGATAAATTGTACCAGTCAATGGAGGGGAAACCCTCTATACTGGGACAATTATTATTTTTGGTAACCAGAGTGACCCCTTTTAGGGGAGCTGGTTTTTACCTCACATTAAAAACGGCCTTGTGCCTAATTTGCTCAGTGGGGGAGCAAATAAACACCATCTGTTCCGGCAGATGCTGCACTTAAGATGGTTTGTACCAGTCAATGGAGGGGAAACCCTCTATACTGGGACAATTATTATTTTTGGTAACCAGAGTGCCCCCTTTTTGCCTACTTTTAGGGGAGCTGGTTTTAACCTCACATTAAAAACGGCCTTGTGCCTAATTTTCTCAGTGGGGGAGCAAATAAATACCATCTGTTCCGGCAGATACTGCACTTAAGATAATTTGTACCAGTCAATGGAGGGGAAACCCTCTATACTGGGACAATTATTATTTTTGGTAACCAGAGTGCCCCCTTTTTGCCTACTTTTAGGGGAGCTGGTTTTTACCTCACATTAAAAACGGCCTTGTGCCTAATTTGCTCAGTGGGGGAGCAAATAAATACCATCTGTTCCGGCAGATACTGCACTTAAGATAATTTGTACCAGTCAATGGAGGGGAAACCCTCTATACTGGGACAATTATTATTTTTGGTAACCAGAGTGACCCCTTTTAGGGGAGCTGGTTTTTACCTCACATTAAAAACGGCCTTGTGCCTAATTTGCTCAGTGGGGGAGCAAATAAATACCATCTGTTCCGGCAGATACTGCACTTAAGATAATTTGTACCAGTCAATGGAGGGGAAACCCTCTATACTGGGACAATTATTATTTTTGGTAACCAAAGTGACCCCTTTTTGCCTACTTTAAAGGGAGCTGGTTTTTACCTCACATTAAAAACGGCCTTGTGCCTAATTTGCTCTGTGGGGGAGCAAATACACACCATCTGTTCCGGCAGATACTACACTTAAGATAATTTGTACCAGTCAATGGAGGGGAAACCCTCTATACTGGGACAATTATTATTTTTGGTAACCAGAGTGCCCACTTTTTGCCTACTTTTAGGGGAGCTGGTTTTTACCTCACATTAAAAACGGCCTTGTGCCTAATTTGCTCAGTGGGGGAGCAAATAAATACCATCTGTTCCGGCAGATACTGCAAGCTATGACTAGCAAAGACCAGATGTGGGAGCAACCCCACATGGCTGACCATTAACCAGCTCCCATTTCCCACCCCTCGGGAGCTGGTCCCCTTTTTCCCTTCCCCCTCCCTTCACTCCTCACATTAAAAATCGGCCTTGTGCCTAATTTGCTCGGTTGGGGAGCAAATAAATACCATCTCTTCCGGCAGATGCTACACTTAAGATAATTTGTACCAGTCAATGGAGGGGAAACCCTCTATACTGGGACAATTATTATTTTTGGTAACCAGAGTGACCCCTTTTAGGGGAGCTGGTTTTTACCTCACATTAAAAACGGCCTTGTGCCTAATTTGCTCAGTGGGGGAGCAAATAAATACCATCTGTTCCGGCAGATACTGCAAGCTATGACTAGCAAAGACTAGATGTGGGGGCAACCCCACATGCCTGACCTTTAACCAGCTCCCATTTCCCACCTCTCGGGAGCTGGTCCCCATTTTCCCTTCCCCCTCCCTTCACTCCTCACATAAAAAATCGGCCTTGTGCCTAATTTGCTCGGTGAGGGAGCAAATAAATACCATCTGTTCCGGCAGATACTGCAAGCTATGACTGGCTATGACTAGCTATGACTAGCAAAGACCGGATGTGCGGGCAACCCCACATGCCTGACCATTAACCAGCTCCCATTTCCCACCTCTCGGGAGCTGGTCCCCTTTTTCCCTTCCCCCTCCCTTCACTCCTCACATTAAAAATTGGCCTTGTGCCTAATTTGCTCGGTGGGGGAGCAAATAAATACCATGTGTTCCGGCAGATACTGCACTTAAGATAATTTGTACCAGTCAATGGAGGGGAAACCCTCTATACTGGGACAATTATTATTTTTGGTAACCAGAGTGCCCCCTTTTTGCATTATTTTATTGGGGAGCTGGTTTTTACCTCACATTAAAAACGGCCTTGTGCCTAATTTGCTCAGTGGGGGAGCAAATAAATACCATCTGTTCCGGCAGATACTGCACTTAAGATAATTTGTACCAGTCAATGGAGGGGAAACCCTCTATACTGGGACAATTATTATTTTTTGTAACCAGAGTGCCCCCTTTTTGCCTACTTTTAGGGGAGCTGGTTTTTACCTCACATTAAAAACGGCCTTGTGCCTAATTTGCTCAGTGGGGGAGCAAATAAATACCATCTGTTCCGGCACATACTGCACTTAAGATAATTTGTACCAGTCAATGGAGGGGAAACCCTCTATACTGGGACAATTATTATTTTTGGTAACCAGAGTGACCCCGTTTAGGGGAGCTGGTTTTTACCTCACATTAAAAACGGCCTTGTGCCTAATTTGCTCAGTGGGGGATCAAATAAATACCATCTGTTCCGGCAGATGCTGCACTTAAGATAATTTGTACCAGTCAATGGAGGGGAAACCCTCTATACTGGGACAATTATTATTTTTGGTAACCAGAGTGACCCCTTTTAGGGGAGCTGGTTTTTACCTCACATTAAAAACGGCCTTGTGCCTAATTTGCTCAGTGGGGGAGCAAATAAATACCATCTGTTCCGGCAGATGCTGCAAGCTATGACTAGCTATGACTAGCAAAGACCAGATGTGGGGGCAACCCCACATGCCTGACCTTTAACCAGCTCCCATTTCCCACCTCTCGGGAGCTGGTCCCCATTTTCCCTTCCCCCTTCCTTCACTACTAACATAAAAAATCGGCCTTGTGCCTAATTTGCTCGGTGGGGGAGCAAATAAATACCATCTGTTCCGGCAGATACTGCAAGCTATGACTGGCTATGACTAGCTATGACTAGCAAAGACCGGATGTGGGGGCAACCCCACATGCCTGACCATTAACCAGCTCCCATTTCCCACCTCTCGGAAGCTGGTCCCCTTTTTCCCTTCCCCCTCCCCTCACTCCTCACATTAAAAATTGGCCTTGTGCCTAATTTGCTCGGTGGGGGAGCAAATAAATACCATCTGTTCCGGCAGATACTGCACTTAAGATAATTTGTACCAGTCAATGGAGGGGAAACCCTCTATACTGGGACAATTATTATTTTTGGTAACCAGAGTGACCCCTTTACGGGGAGCTGGTTTTTACCTCACATTAAAAACGGCCTTGTGCCTAATTTGCTCAGTGGGGGAGCAAATAAATACCATCTGTTCCGGCAGATGCTGCAAGCTATGACTAGCTATGACTAGCAAAGACCAGATGTGGGGGCAACCCCACATGCCTGACCTTTAACCAGCTCCCATTTCCCACCTCTCGGGAGCTGGTCCCCTTTTTCCCTTCCCCCTCCCTTCACTCCTCACATTAAAAATTGGCCTTGTGCCTAATTTGCTCGGTGGGGGAGCAAATAAATACCATCTGTTCCGGCAGATACTGTAAGCAAGACCATATGTTGGGGCGACCCCACATATAAGACCTTGGTCAATGTCGGGGTAACCCTTCATACCGATTGTCACTATCCAGCTCCCCTACTCCCCGGGGAGTTGTTCCCCATTTCCCCTTCAGTCCTCACATTAAAAATCGGCCTTGTGCCTAATTTGCTCGGTGGGGGAGCAAATAAATACCATCTGTTCCGACAGATACTGCAAGCAAAGACCAGATGTGGGGGCAACCCCACATACCTGACCTTAAACCAGCTCCCATTTCCCACCTCTCGGGAGCTGGTACCCTTTTTCCCTTCCCCCTCCCTGCACTCCTCACATTAAAAATTGGCCTTGTGCCTAATTTGCTCGGTGGGGGAGCAAATAAATACCATCTGTTCCGGCAGATACTGCAAGCAAAGACCATATGTGGGGGGAAATCCCACATATAAGACCTTGGTCAATGGAGGGGCAACCCTTCATACCAACAGTTACTATCCAGCTCCCATTTCCCACCTCTCTTGAGCTTGTCCCCTTTTCCCTCCCCCTCCCTCTCTCTTCACAGTAAAAAAACGGCCTTGTGCCTAATTTGCTCAGTGGGGAAGCAAATAAATACAATCTGTTCCGGCAGATACTGCAAGCTATGACTAGCAAAGATCAGATGTGGGGGCAACCCCACATGCCTGACCTTTAACCAGCTCCCATTTCCCACCTCTCGGGAGCTGGTCCCCTTTTTCCCTTCCTCCTCTCTTCACTCCTCACATTAAAAATTGGCCTTGTGCCTAATTTGCTCGGTGGGGGAGCAAATAAATACCATCTGTTCCGGCAGATACTGCAAGCAAAGACCATATGTGGGGGGAAATCCCACATATAAGACCTTGGTTAATGGAGGGGCAACCCTCCATACCAGCAGTTACTATCCAGCTCCCATTTCCCACCTCTCTGGAGCTGGTCCTCTTTTCCCTCCCCTTCCTTCTCTCTCCACATTAAAAAAACGGCCTTGTGCCTAATTTGCTCAGTGGGTAAGCAAATAAATACAATCTGTTCCGGCAGATGCTGCAAGCTATGACTAGCAAA
Source organism: Euprymna scolopes (assembly GCF_053919585.1). NCBI lineage: Eukaryota > Metazoa > Mollusca > Cephalopoda > Sepiida > Sepiolidae > Euprymna > Euprymna scolopes. The sequence goes on along the minus strand of NC_136518.1, from coordinate 17,304,470 downwards.
GACCAGATGTGGGGGCAACCCCACATGCCTGACCTTTAACCAGCTCCCATTTCCCACCTCTCGGGAGCTGGTCCCCTTTTTCCCTTCCTCCTCCCTTCACTCCTCACATTAAAAATTGGCCTTGTGCCTAATTTGCTCGGTGGGGGAGCAAATAAATACCATCTGTTCCGGCAGATACTGCAAGCAAAGACCATATGTGGGGGGAAATCCCACATATAAGACCTTGGTCAATGGAGGGGCAACCCTTCATACCAGCAGTTACTATCCAGCTCCCATTTCCCACCTCTCTGGAGCTGGTCCCCTTTTCCCTCCCCTTCCCTCTCTCTCCACATTAAAAAAACGGCCTTGTGCCTAATTTGCTCAGTGGGGAAGCAAATAAATACAATCTGTTCCGGCAGATGATGCAAGCTATGACTAGCAAAGACCAGATGTGGGGTCAACCCCACATGCCTGACCTTTAACCAGCTCCCATTTCCCACCTCTCGGGAGCTGGTCCCCTTTTTCCCTTCCCCCTCCCTTCACTCCTCACATTAAAAATTGTCCTTGTGCCTAATTTGCTCGGTGGGGGAGCAAATAAATACCATCTGTTCCGGCAGATACTGCAAGCAAAGACCATATGTGGGGGGAAATCCCACATATAAGACCTTGGTCAATGGAGGGGCAACCCTTCATACCAACAGTTACTATCCAGCTCCCATTTCCCACCTCTCGGGAGCTGGTCCCCTTTTCCCTACCGATCCCTCTCTCTCCACATTAAAAAAACGGCCTTGTGCCTAATTTGCTCAGTGGGGAAGCAAATAAATACAATCTGTTCCGGCAGATGCTGCAAGCTATGACTAGCAAAGACCAGATGTGGGGGCAACCCCACATGCCTGACCTTTAACCAGCTCCCATTTCCCACCTCTCGGGAGCTGGTCCCCTTTTTCCCTTCCCCCTCCCTTCACTCCTCACATTACAAATTGGCCTTGTGCCTAATTTGCTCGGTGGGGGAGCAAATAAATACCATCTGTTCCGGCAGATACTGCAAGCAAAGACCATATGTGGGGGGAAATCCCACATATAAGACCTTGGTCAATGGAGGGGCAACCCTTCATACCAACAGTTACTATCCAGCTCCCATTTCCCACCTCTCGGGAGCTGGTCCCCTTTTCCCTTCCGCTCCCTCTCTCTCCACATTAAAAAAACAGCCTTGTGCCTAATTTTCTCAGTGGGGAAGCAAATAAATACAATCTGTTCGGGCAGATACTGCAAGCAAAGACCATATGTGTGGACAACCTCACATATAAGACCTTGGTCAATGTAGGGGCAACCCTTCATACCAATTGTCACTATCCTACTCCCATACTCCCCGGGGAGTTGGTCCCCATTTCCCCTTCACTCCTCACATTAAAAATCGGCCTTGTGCCTAATTTGCTCGGTGGGGGAGCAAATAAATACCATCTGTTCCGGCAGATACTGCAAGCAAAGACCATATGTGGGGATAACCCCACATATCTGACCTTTGTCAATATAGGGATTACCCTACAGACCAACAGTTACTATCCAGCTCCCATTTCCCACCTCTCGGGAGCTGGTCCCCCATTTCCCTCCCCCTCCCTCTCTCTCTACATTAAAAAACGGCCTGTTGCCTAATTTGCTCAGTGGGGAAGCAAATAAATACCATCTGTTCCGGCAGATACTGCAAGCAAAGAGCAGATGTGGGGGCAACCCCACATGCCTGACCTTTAACCAGCTCCCATTTCCCACCTCTCGGGAGCTTGTCCCCTTTTTCCCTTCCCTCTCCCTTCACTCCTCACATTAAAAATCGGCCTTGTGCCTAATTTGCTCGGTGGAGGAGCAAATAAATACCTACTGCAAGCAAAGACCATATGTTGGGCAACCCCACATATCTGACCTTGGTCAATGTAGGGGCAACCCTTCATACCAATTGTCACTATCCAGCTCCCCTACTCCCTGGGGAGTTGGTCCCCATTTCCCCTTCACTCCTCACTTTAAAAATCGGCCTTGTGCCTAATTTGCTCAGTGGGGGAGCAAATAAATACCTCAGAGTGTAGTATCTGTTCTTCAGATGTGGCACTTCCATTTCTCGTTCTCTTTCAGTAGAGGAGAAATCCTTCACAACTGAGACAATTTATTTTTGTACCTTTTCTCCACGTTAAAAAACGACCCTGGTGTCTAACTGTCCAGGTGGGAAGCATAGTAAATAGGTACAATGAGATTTTATTATTTGTATTGAACTATGTAGCACAATATTACTTTCTGGGTATTTATTAGTACCCGTTTATTTATCAGTGTCAGTTCTATATTTAAAACACAATATACACTATTTTTTATAGAAATGTAAAGAAACTTATATTTATTGTGCGTTATTGTTTTTTCCATTAAAACAATTAGCTTAATCAAATGGCCCGTGGCGCAGTTGTTAGAGTACTTGGAAAAATCAATTGTAAAAGTGATATTCTCCTGAAGGTTGAAGGTTCAATCCTCAGTGTGGGCGACCGAAATATACAATTGTGAATTACTTAGGACCTCTATCTTGTCATGGCTGACGGAACAAGAGCACGCTACCCCCGTGAAGTAAATAAAGGGTTCCGCTCGAAATTTCGTCCAAATTCCCGAGTTCGACAGAAACATTTCCGAGTTCAACAAGATACACCTGAAGAAGGTCGGAGGTTATATCGACCGAAACGTTGTGAAAATCACACTCAGGAGTAGAACAGTAGTCCGATGAATGATAATACAAAAGAAATAATATAGTCAAATAGTTTCATATATGAGCCCTTCGATTAAAATAGCCGCCTCAATTATTGGCTGAATACTTTTGCTATGTGCTGGTGCCTCGCTTCACACCATTCACTGATTGAAAAGCTTCTGTTACTAACTTAACTGCTTGTGGCACACCTTGAAAATGTGAAAAGAAAATCTGGCAAGTGAAGCTTTTCACCTGTTAATAATGAATGCTGCAATGGCAGCTCACAAACTCTATTCACTGACAAATTAATTAAAATAGGAAGTTCGGCTTACATATATCCTTTAGGTTCAAAGGCACTTAACGGTTTTAGACCACTTCGATTGTTTTCCCTATAAAGTTTTATGCATAGGATTTGACATTCACAATAATAGGATATATTTCTTTTAAATGAGGAATGCGTTCATAGTTTCCTCTAAATTGCATTTAAAGATTCATAAATATTTCTATTATCTTTCTTAGTAAATTTTACATATGAATATAATTTTTAGATTTTATGAAAGTGCTCTTATCGTTTCGTCCAAAAGAATAACCAACGCGTCCCTGTACATACATACTAGTGTTGGGACGATTAATTAGAATCGGAATCGGAAATCGGAAATATTTGAGGTTTTTGGGGTATCGGAATCGGAAAAATTTTCCGATGCTTAAATTATCTTTTTTATTTTAGTTTGGTTTAAGAAACATCTTCCACTGCTTGTAGTAATAATGCAATAAATAATTACTGATTTAAACTTTCAGTAAGACTAAAATCTCTAGGACACCCCCTTCATGAGTATGTTTCAAGTTGGGGGAAATATAGGCATATTTAAGATGTTTTTTTCCGATAATATGGACAAAATAACACTTTTATAGTTAAATATTTAGTGATTTATAAAGAATCGGAATCAGTAATTGTATCGGAATCGGGAATTTAGTACGGAATCGGTAAGTGTATTGGAATCGGGAAAAATATTGACATTGTTCCATCACTAATACGGACATATGTATATAGTAGAATGCAAGTTTAAGACACAAAAAATATATTTTACATGAATTTATCGTTAGAGAGAATACTCAAATAAGATGTATTGAAATGTCCTTAATCCACGGAGTTTCAAAGAAATGCGTTCTTCTCACCAAAGAGCTAGCGTTAGCTAGCGGCAGTGCGCGCGAGCACATACACATGCGCACGTACACACATATATACTTGAAGAAACGTTCACATGAACACATACATCTCCGCCCTGGCGTGCAAATATATGCACATATGCGCGCACGCATGCATAGACACCCGTGCCGCTCCCGCTGACGTCAAATTTTCCTTAAGGTGCTAAATTGGGTACGTCGTATGCATGCATGCGCGCATATGTGCATATATTTGCACGCCAGGGCGGAGATGTACGTGTACATGTGAACGTTTCTTTAAGTATATATGTGTGTACGTGCACATGTGTCTGCTCGCGCGCACGGCCGCTAGCTAACCCTCTCCAAACACTTAACAACAAATAAAAATCAAATAAATAACCCGAATCATATCCCCCCCCGCCTCCGAACCTAAGCGAACACCCAACAGGTGAAGACATATCAAGAAATTATCTCACCAACGAGACGCCAAAAACTTAAACATTAAGACTCGAATTTTAAAGTAACCCTCTCCTCCTACCCCCACATATCCCCCTCCCCCTCCATCTATCCCTATGCCCCCAGCCATACCAGAAATGAACTTCCCAGACACTCCCCCACAACCACCTAAGGTCCTTAAACTCCAAAACTGAAACATTACCGACATACCAAGCACCCCATCCCACCTTTCCCCCTATATCCCTTCCTCTTTTTTCCGCTCTTCTCGCACCCTCCCCTGATATCATTCACTCTTTCATCCCATCATAACGAACATTTCTGTAAAAGTCTGAGGAAGCTACAGACGGCCAAAAAACGGTAGCTGAAACAATAATGTAACAACAGAAAGATGGAGTAATAAAAAATAAAACGTATATATATATATATATATATATATATATATATATATATATATATATATATATATGTATGTATGTATGTATGTATGTATATACGGCATAATCACGTTGACACACCGATTAAGCAATAGTGAGTCTGACCAGTAACATATAGGTGACCATTGCAGAATAACAGGCGCTTTCTGTGATGTCCGCTTATCTCGGCATTGTTTCCAATCGTCCTGAAATTTTTACTTACCACTGGTAGACTTGCAACAGTGTCGACTCGGGTGAGGTGTGGTCGGAGATTACACAACCCTTCCACAAATAGTCCATGCGATACTCATCGAAGTCGATGGACAGACATTATATATGTATATATGCATGTATATGTATATATATATATATATATATATATATATATATATATATATATGCATGTATATATGCATGTATATAACTAACGGAGAGAGAGAGCAAACAGAGAGAGAGAGAGAGAGAGAGAGGGGAGAGGGAGAGATAGCAAAAAGATAGAAAAAGAGGAAGTTATTTGGAAAAAATTAAACTAGCATTAAAATATTTGTTTCATTATGTTAAAATGTTAGGTGGTAGGACTTTGTTGTCAAGCATACAGCGAAGATCACTGAGTTGAGACAATTTAAATAGTTGTCTTAAGGGGTTTGTAATTGATACAGCCTGTTCCTTTTATTGGTTTATGTTTGTATATATTAAGTCTAATGATAAATAGAACTGTTTCCTTGGAAAAGCTTAAGGATGAAACTTGACACTTGTTATTCTAGAGTTGATCCTTTGAAATTTTAGCAATAAATCGCGAAAAACAACTGCGAATTTATTTATCAAAATAAAAAAAATGGCCGCTTATGTCTTGTCGATTGTAAATATCAATCTCTACACCGTAAACATCTAATGATGAATTTATTTATTTATCTATTCCGTTTAATGTAAAGTTGTTATAAATTGCTCTTTATTAAGCCAACCAAAGGTCAAAATATTATATTGGTATTTAGAAGAAATAGTTTTATTGTAAACAAGCGATTACCTTGCTTATGTAGTACATTCGGTGTTTGTCAAACCCCAAATTAAGGACACAAAGAGTATGGGATTATCGGAGCTAATCTTAACATAAACTGTTAAGATAACCTAGTGTAATCTTTTTGAAACAACTAAAGCGGTCGTCGCGCGAGAAAGATATAAATACGTTTTTTTATGAACAAATAACAATAAGTATTTAATAAAGTAACCCACATTAAACGTTGTAGGTTAATGAAACTCAAGATATTGTCAAAATAAAGAAAGGTATAAAGTAAGAAAGTTCATTATTTGCTGCTTGGAGAATTGGAGAATGGCCCTGTTCTGCTGTTTGGGCGACTAAGGCATAACAGGAAAGGTCTAACTTCGTTGCTTTCAGGAAAACCATTGGTGGCTGCTGATTTATATTTAAACCGTTCGGGAGCGATTCCCATACGGGTCTTAAGTAGTCCTCGTGTATAAGTTAGTGAATATCTATGCAGAATCAAAGAAAATAAGCCAGAAAATATGGGAGTTCTTTGCCTACCGAAAGTCTACAAGTAGTTTATCTTCGAGTGAAGATATCCGTTTCTCGAGTGTCTACGAGACAAAAGAAGAAGAAAGGTATGTTGTATTTGTCCCCGAAGTGAGTACTGGGGTCACCCTTAATTCCAACTAGCCTGGGTGCCCGGCGTTGCTCGGGTGTTTGGATGTGTGTGTTGAGAAGGAACAAAAACGTAATGTCTTTTCCGTTGCGTCCATCGCCACACTGGAAGTGGTGAAGGTTTAAATTAAGGCTAGTCAATCGAAAAGAGGGGGTGAGTTTCGAAAATAGCGGCGAAAAAAAGTGGTCCCCTCTTTGTAGAAAGTTGGCCAGTGTAGAGTGAAGGAATTTATGTTTTTAGACATTTTTTTCGATATTTGTCGTCCGAAAATTCGAGCTTAAAAATGGTACTGATCTCGTGAAAATCCGTCGCCTATGTCGAAAGTTTTAGGCATACATACATACAAACATACATACATACATACATACATACATTTAAACAGACAGGTGAAGTTTATATTATAGAAGGTTACTCTCCAAGTACGTCCAAGGATGGAATACTGTTGCCATATCTGGGCAGGAGCTGCTAAAAACAACCTATCCTGCCTTGACAGAGTACAAAATAGACTTCGTGGCTTAGTGGGGGATGCTCTTTTTTCTACCCACAGAAGAGACGTTGCGAGCCTATCCTTGTTTTATCGTTATTTCCATGGCAGGTGCTTGTCTGAACTCCAATCTCTGGTACCCCCTCGCCAATCTTTCACGAAAAACACCCGTCTAGCTGAATCCACTGTGAAAGATTTCCCCCACTCTATATCTGTGCCTAAATCAAAACGCGGATTCCATGAACAAAGCTTCTTTCTTAGAACTGCACGCCTGTGGAACTCTGTTCCGTCTGCCTGCTTCCCTCCGGACTACAACTTGGGTGTGTTAAAGTCCAATATTAACAAATTCCTAATGAACCGCCCCCTTAATTAAACACTTCATCAAATCTCCACACTAACGTAATGTACTTGCAATAACCATTATCCCTGAGTGGCTTCCGGGCCTTGATAAGTGGTGATCACTGTGTAAAAAAAAACAAAAAAACAATTACTGCCCAGAAAAGGTCGCTAAGAATGACTCCGATACGAATATGATTTAGAAAAAGGTATTTGCATTTACAACAAGTAAAGTTTAATACATAGAGAACGAGATTTGTAGTAATTAACGGCAATATGGCGTACTACGAGCTATGTCACACACACTATGCGTGGTTTGGGAGAGTTCATAAATTGGGTATGGGTAATTCCCTGCGAGACTTAAATAATTCTAACTTTCACCTCGACCCGTAACTGTAGTAAGTGCTAGAGTTACATCTATTGGCTAATAGTGTATGAAGTATAATAAAAACTGCACTCGGTTGGGTTATAGTAATACTGCAATCGTATTTTTATATGCAAATACTTAAGGGTATTTTTGTAATAGTGTTGCATACCCAGGCAACACCAATTCACCCTGCTTAAGAAAGTCTACCATGATATCTAAGAAGATATGGCCATTGAGCCACATATCTTATTGTACGTACCAAACCACCATGTAAGTGATGGGAATTAAATTGAAAGATGAAAGAACGTATCTGATAATACAGTTTCTTTAAGAAAAAATGAAGCATGCATGGTCTCCGGTGACTTCACAGTGAACGAGGCATAAAAAAATGGCAAAGTTCAGTATTAGTACCTCTCCCCAGGGGACGTCAAATCTGGGTGAAAATGAACAAACCGTGCAGTTTTAGGCCTTAACTTATGTAAATTTGAGTTCTGTCCCATGCAAAAGAAGAAATGACGAAGTCCATCATTACCCCCCCCCCATTTAGCCCCAAAAGTCCCCAAGGCCTTAAATTTGAGTTCAACATCATGCAAAACTGCTAAATAGACATGTACAGAAGATTTTGGAAAAATATGGTAAAATAGTCTCCAAAATAGAGTGTTTTATTAGCCCTAAAAGATCTCCTGGTGCACACGCCAGGGTTATCGCGAAGTATAGATAAACAAAATTATAAAGAAAATAGTTAGTTACAACTTTTCAGAAAGTTTTATAAAAATCCAAGGCATCAATCTTTTTTAATAAGCACAAAAGTGTAAATTTTAGCCATTTTAATCCGAAAGCCCCCCCCTAACGGGGCAACCGGGGTTTTCCTGGAAAATCCGTTCTGTTACTATTTTTACTCATATTATGTTTAATGTTTGTGCAACATTTTAAAAAATTCGAAGGCATAGTTATCGAGAAAAGTGCGGACAGACGAACGGATAAATGGACAAAGGTGAATTTACAGGTCCACCTTCCTTTTGTCGGGGGGACCAAAATGGATTAGAGAGAGAGAAAACAAGAAAAAAAAAAAAGAGAATTTAAGAAAAATATGTTTTAAGACAGAAAAAAGAAATTCAAAAGAAAACGGAAAATAAATGTGATAGAGAAAGAAAAGAGTACTCTTCAAACGACAGAGGAGGAAATACTAATCTCAAAGAGATATCGGTCGGAATTAGGAGTCAATAAAAAATGTGTTTGGAAATGAAAGCTATATTTGCTTACTGGCATCGAATAGTACGCATCGCTTTGGGCTCTTGCTTAGGGACCAGACACCTCCCCAAAAGAACTAAGTTGAAAAGCTCTTGCTCATATAAGAAATTGTCTTAACAAACCTAAGTTGCAAACATCTTGCATCATGAAAACTATTAAGAACTTGAAAAATTAACTTTCATTTGCGTTAAGTGTACCCTGAATATCATTTGAATAATTATTCTCGTTTACAAAAACATTATTTCCGAGTTATTATTGAATTGTTTGATTTGAAAACCCAGTAAATTACAGCGTCCACATCACAACACAAACTATACTGTACTGGGAAAATCGATATATCAGCGACACCAGGGGAAAAGGAATTCAACGCGACATCAAACCAACGAACGGTCAACCGGAGTGCAAAGGTAATGCCATGCGGACTTCAGGTCACGTGCGTTTTGTGTGCTTTGAGCACCAGACCAGTAGTTCCAGTGATCAGTGAGTCTGGTCACCCTTGAAGGGTCCACTACTAGACAAAAATAAAATTGAAAACATATTGACATTTATGGGTGATGGGGAGAAAGACAGCCAAGCAGAGCGACATACTGATGGATCGCTTAGTTACATTGTACACAAATTGCCCCACTTTGGAGCTCCCTAGAAACAGCAACAGTCCAACACGTGGATTAATCGATTTCCGCTTTTATCACACTTCTAACTATACGGTGTAATTCAAATACTTCTATTCATGCACTCCTTTTTCTATCACATATTCTTAAGGTCCCTTAATCCTTAATCTTTAGACATTTCTATAATTTAAATCCTGTAACGGATTTTGATTAGAATTGAAATAAGGATTCTAGACAAGCTATACTTGTTATATAGGGGGTTTATTAAAAGAGTCTTATTATAAGTGATGCTTAGAAAGAGTCTTATTAGAGTGTTTGTCGCTGAGAGAGATGGTTCATGTTATGAAGATTCATATTTATATTAAAAATATGGTCATTACTTAGACGTGTAGAAGAAGAAAGCTCTTTGAGTGAGGGGATAGTGTTCAGACAGTCTTAGTGTAGATATGAGATGTATAGTTCATATTGTCGATATGAGATGTCGAGACGTGTATGTAAGATGTATATGTTAAGACATTTTATAACACAGATATACAAGACATATAATAACAATATTCTTTACCTTACAAAAACACATGATGGTTTTATTTCTTCACGACCGGCCGTGGTTTTCTCATCAAGAATTCAAAGCTTCACATATTAAGTTTCAAAGTGACCGTCTCGCTTCTAGACGTTCGAATTCCAAACTCCAGACTCTCTCTGAGTTTCTCCCCTTCTGTCTGCTTAACTCTCAAGTTTTTCTAACTATCTCTAGAACTTTCTATTTTCCATGACGTCATACACATGTTAAAACATGTGCCTTCTTTCACGTGTTCTGGACATGCGTGTCCAAAACTTTTCCTTTTTTTACAAAAGGAATTTTAACCTATACTCAGTAACCTATTTTTCCAATATGTTAAAAACATTATCTTATAGCTGCATTCTTTCAATTAAATTTTCATAACAAAATTGACAGTGCACATTCTTTTCTTGAAATATTTTATCTCTATTCTAAACTATCGTTTGCTTTACATTCCTTTTTCTAATTCTCACACGTAATCTATTTCTAAACCTAAATTACGAGGTTCGAATTTCGCCTATGCTATTTCATTTACATTTTAACTAAATCTCTCTATTTTTATACTTACATGAAAAGGGGACAGCCCTTATCATGTAGCATACTATCATTATGTCCTGCTTTTAGTACATGTTTATAAACGGGACCCAACACGTTGTATCAGAGTAAGTCGCAAAGAACAGAAGATAAGTAATAACTTAAGTCACTTTCTCTTTTGTGACAATGACATTTATTTCCTCATTCTTCCCGCCACTAGTGACTTCTCGTTACGGCTGTGACATCATTCAAGTGATCGTCTTCTCTAACGTATTCTCTCTCCCTTTTATATTCCTTTTCCTTACAGTGATGCAATTTCTCATTTTGTACGCATTTGCTACATGCATTTGTTACATGGGGACATAAAAGTGTTGTGAAAATGTTCAGAGAATTGATTTTATCCGTCCTGGGGCGGGTGTTCTAGTTTATTTATAAAAATCTGCGCGTCCAAAACAAATTAATCTAGAAACGTTTCATATACAAACTCGACATGCACAAAATTGACTAAGAGACCTTGACATTTAAAACCCAGCAGTCAACCCTATCTCACCCGGCGTAGGCGTGTACTTCGTCTCATATGCGAATATTTTCATTACAAGGTGCGCGAACATTGCTAACGTCATTTGCGAAATAATTTCAGTCGAAGAAAGGCGGTAAAACACTCTTACAAATGCAGAGAAGAGTGAAAAGCCACGCGAAAACATCTGAAATTGATACGAACAATCGATTTGTAGGATTTTATTTCAAACAATAAACGTGACAGACAAACTGGATTTGTAGGGTTTTATTTCAAACAATAAACGTGACGGAAAAACTGGATTTGTAGAGCCTTATTTCAAACAATAAACGTGACGGACAAACTGGATTTGTAGAGCCTTATTTCAAACAATAAACGTGACGGACAAACTGGATTTGTAGAGCCTTATTTCAAACAATAAACGTGACAGACAAACTGGATTTGTTGGGGTTTATTTCAAACAATAAACGTGATAGACAGACTGGATATGTAGAGCCTTATTTCAGACAATAAACGTGACAGACAAACTGGATTTGTAGGGGTTTATTTCAAACAATAAAAGTGACAGACAAACTGGATCTGTAAAGCCTTATTTCAAACAATAAACGTGACAGACAAGCTGGATTTGTAGGGGTTTATTTCAAACAATAAACGTGACAGACAAACTGGATCTGTAAAGCCTTATTTCAAACAATAAACGTTACAGGAAAACTGGATTTGTAGGGTTTTATTTTAATCAATACACGTGACAGACAAACTGGATTTGTAGGTTTTATTTACAACAATCAACGTGACAGACAAACTGGATCTGTAGGGTTTTATTTCAAACAATAAACGTGACACACAAACAAGACTTATATTTCTAGTCGATGTTACAAACTGCTAAAATTCTATTTCAACTTTAAGTGAGAAAAGTCGTATTTAATTCTTAAGCTTTGATTATCGATGAAACTTATTTTATTTCGTAAAATTTCACGCCAAACAAACCATATTTTCACTGAGACGTAAAGGGCTACTAAGATATGAGACAGATTCATTGATAAGAATATTATGTTGGGAATTGTTTCTGATTTTCTTAGATGAGGAGTTATATTTCGCATAATACAGATTATTCGAACTATTCTTTTCATCTTGAGCTTTATTTTCACAACTTTTTAGCCGATCTAACCTCCGATCTTCCTTGTCGAACTCGGGAATCTTTCTGTCGAACTCGAGAATTCTTAGGAACGAGAGCATGCTACCACCATGGATTAATAAACAATTCAAAATTCCGTGCAGATTTCAGACTTCGAGAAAAAGATTCTTGAATTCGACAAGCTACACCTGCAGAAGGCTGGGGGTTACATCGACCCCAACTTTGTGAAAATAACATTCAAGATGAGAATAATACTTTGAATAATCAGAATAATATGAATTAGGTCGGATGCTGTTCAGCAAAATATTAGTGGACATTACATTTACATTTTAAACTTAATTGTGACAAATCTACAAATATGCTTTTCTAAATTAAATCTGATAAATCGAAGAAAAAAAAAAGTACTTTAAACTGAAGCCGGATATATCGCCCGAGATGTTATTTGAAACTTAAAAAAGAACGAATGATAATATTATAATTTTAAACCTAAGCGTAACTGATCAACTGGTAATATTTGAAAACAACGCATGACAGGTTAATGAAAATGCTGTTTAAAATTTATGAAAATTATATTTTAAGTATTACAGACGAACAGAATGTTTACGACATATCGAACAATGACCAGATTTCCAAAAGCATACTAAGATGCATTTTAAATGAGATGCGTCTATTGTTTTTACTTAGGAGTCACTACTTATCAAGGCCCGAAAGCAACTCGAGAATAAGGGTTAATGAATATAAGATGGTAATGTAGTAATCACTAATGGTGTAAATTAGATAAAATTTGATCATTTATAGCGACGGCTCAACAAGAATTTGTTTGCGTTGGATTTGAAGGCTACTATCAACCGGGAAGCAACAGGCTGGCGGAACAGTGTTCCACAGGCTGCTACGTCTGGGAAAGAAGCTTTCATGGACTATCCGTTTAGATTAAGGCACATATAGAGAGCGGGGAAAATCGCATATAGTGGTTGTAGCTAGTCGAGTGTTGTGTGAAAGTTTGGTAAGGGATAATGATAGCTTGCTATCGGTTTGCTATCTCACGAAAACAAAATGTGACACAAGGTTGTTTTTAATGTTGAAGATAAACAGCTCCCCCCAAGTGGGGGAGGGGCACTCTGGAAGGTTGCAAAAATAAAATTGCCTTAGTATAGAAGGATACCCCCATCCATTGACTAAGGACAAGTGAATTTGATTGCAGCATCTGAGCAGACACCGCATTTTAGCCACCAGTCCAGTATCCGAGCGTAACCGGATATCGACTGACTGGAGGAGGAATGATAGATTGGTATTCAGTCGAGCAATTTTCACGTTTACAATAAAATTAGAACGTTAACATATGGGCTGATGGACAACGCCTCTCTGCGAGAGACTTGGATGTATATACACGTTTTTGTTCCCGTTTTAAACAAAGTAATAAGACGCAGATGTACGTTTACCAGGTTAATATAAATTGGCTCAGTCGTTGTTCACCACTTTATATCGTTAAGACTGTCAAAGCGTTTCATTCACACGAGGAGTTAATACCAATAAAAGAATATCAGGTGCGAAACGTCGCATCTGTGTCGCCTCTCCATCTGCATGATCTTTGTCGGTTCGCGATTCGTCGAATTTAAAGCCTCGATATATGATAGTTTAATGGATTGTTGAAAGTTATTTTTCCCCTCGTCTTACAATACCCACATTTTTGTTTCAGAGCAAGTGTCGTGCGTGCAAAGAATGGCGATTTTCTTTTCTTCGATAAACGTTAGCTTTAATTTGTTAAATTTGTAACTGGTAATTTTTTATTGTAGGGAAACTATTGTCTGTCTTGCCACCTGCTGCTCTCACACCCTCTCCCTTCCCCACTTTCTTTCTTTCTCTCTCTCTCTCACACACACACACACACACACACACACACACACACACACACACACACACACACACACATACCAGTACGCTTGGAATTTACCATACGGTTTTATATTTACATAGCTAATATAAAAATTCCTAAATTCACATTAGTTATTCTTATTTTTCTAAGTCGTTTCCTTTATAAATCTTAAAAAAGAAACTATAAAACAAAACTGACGTTTTATGATCGACTATCTTGGATGAAGTTCAGTAAATGTTTGCAATACTTATAACTAGTAAGGAGACCCGAAGTTGCCCGGTATTACATGAGGATCAACAAATGTCCCACGCTTCGAATACTTTTATCATCATCGAAATTGGTGAAACTACCCATTTTTGCAATCAAATTAATTGATTGCCGGTTCTAGTTGGGGACCCACCGCAGTGCACTGGGAAGAAGTTTCACATTCTTCTCCGCAGTGACGTAGTCCACAATGCATTGTAATCTACATTACACGGCAGAGAACCTACTGTTGATTTTACAAAATTATATTTATATAAAGGTTTGAATTAAAGTTTTAAACGCAGAGATCAAGTATCATGGTTAAGTTGTACTTTTAACAGAAAAATTCATTTGAAACGCACCCCTGCCTTATAAAAGAACACACTGTTGATTTTATGTACCGGGTTCTTCTGTTTGTGCGGTGATAAAACTTCTCAAATGCATTTGTGATGCTAGACTTTTTAACATGTTAACTTAGGTATCAAATTTAACTCTTCCTTCTGATTTTTGATACTAATCAGAGAGATTCCGATACAAAACCTAAGAAAACCCCCAACAATGTAAAGAAATTAAGAAAAATGTACAGAAATTAACAAAAACCACCCCAGTTGTTTTAGAATCTATGGGGAATGTTATCACACGTACAGACACACGCAGACAATTTACTATATATAAGTAGAGATTATTTTTTAATTTGATTCTTTTTTTAATTTCGAAGATTAGAAAAATAAAAAATGGTTCCTTTTAACAAACTTATTGAGAATTAACGACAAATTCTCAATGTTTATTTATAGAGATGTCAACCAGTGAAAATTCGATTGGGCATTAATCTATAGCCACTGTTTTAAAATACATAAAACATCAAATTTCAAATTGCTTATACTGTTGCATATTTACATTAGCTACAGGATGCACCACGTTAAAGTCGCCCGATATCTCTAAACTTTCTCTTAGTAACCAACTGGCACCACAAGACAAAATGCAATTCCTTTTCCAACAAGATGACCCTACATGCCGCACGCTTCACAAATCACTGACACGAGTTCCATAAAAGCGTAAACGATATCTACACACTTGTTTGACTAGTAAAAATTTGAAGATAACAGAAGAGTTAAAGATATCACGAAGACAGCGCATTCACCATTTGGCACGAATTGTGAAAGTTGAGTTCGAAGTGGGTGTCGCATTTGCTCGCAGTCACTCAGAAGCAGTAATTCTGAGTGTTGTTTTCAACTGTTTCAACAGAAAGAAAGTTTCCCGCCAATATGTAATAATGGATGAGGCGTGAACCCATCACTTGGAGTAAAATCGGTAATTGGCTGAGTAGATGGATGGATGAGTTACTTAACCCTCGGGGGTCGTAGAGGGTGCTGTATTATTTAAACGCAGCATTATTATGAAAATAGGACAGACCCCATTAAATAAGAAAGCAAAACTAGATAAGTTTGAAAATGATATTAGGAAAAGACTAGGATCGAACCCAGTAGACGAGTGTTAAAAGATAATAGATATTGAAATCCTAGGAATACAGAACGATTCGAATTGTTCTCGCTAATAACTAATTATCATTTATATCAGAGATAAATAATTAATTTAGGAATTCAGTCGATTTTTCATTCTTTTATAAACAACTGGATATTAAATATGTCAGTTAAAAGAATGGACAGTACGAGTTAATAAATAATAATTAAAATAGGTTAAATATTGAACAATTAAAATTGGGAATTCTTTGTTTGCCAAAAGTGTGTTTCGGCATACGTAGGTAAAATCTACGTGAATAAATTTCACGTGGCGAAGCAGGCCTCTGACGTCATAACGAAAGGAGATTCTCAATATATTGAGACAGGGTTCGAAGTTAGAGAGAGTCAGACAAACTGATATATAGATGAAGCGTCGGCGTCTGTGTTTTTCCTGTGATTGTTTTATTTTATTTTTATACTTTTTGACCCGTACGTTCTCATCGACAGTTGCCAGTGAGAAACTGACGATACGGCCTTAACAAGATAAGGTGACTAACAAAAAATCAACGGCATACACAACGTTTGATGTCGGTGAGGCGAAGTAGGTTTGTAAGAGACATTCTTTTACTCCTTCAGTCAAGCAACTCTTTTTTTCCGGTTTCTTTTTTTGCCCTGTTTCTTTTTTTTACCTGTTTCTTTTTTTGCCCTGTTTCTTTTTTTTTTTACCTGTTTCTTTTTTTGCCCTGTCTCTTTTTTGCCCTGTTTCTTTTTACGTAATATTTCGGTGAATTTTTTCTTCTGTTTAGAACCACTGCACGTCGAAATTACTACATGTTTCTTTGCTTACACCATTACAACAATAATATTATAATATTTTAATGATATTCGAAATCAAAATTAAATCCAAGGAAGGTCATATTCATATTCTTGTTTCGGGTTGCCAAATTGGCTTTTTAGGGTCAAAGTTTGCAAATTTGGCATTTTTTAAAAATAGTTTTGCCTTCAAAACTTGTATTTAACCTTTTTTTTCAACGCGTAACGTACGAAATAATTAAGGAAGGAGCAAGAAGAATTTCTACTATTAAATAAAAGGAATTTTGTCTTTGCGTGTGAGTTCGTTTCCTATGGACTTCGAAACGGCTGGACCGATACTTTTGAAATTTTACACAAGTATACTTTATGGTACTGGCAGTGGTTTTAGATGTATTTTGTATTGTAATTTCTCCGATAAGTATAGATTATCGAAAAAATCCGATGAAAGAAAGAAACAGGCGATCTGGATAAAATTAAGGCTCTATGCAACCTAACATCACAAGTGCATTGGAGAAGTTTTATTACATCACAAGAAGAAAGGCCCGGCGTAACAGTAGTAGTAAACTGGGACCAGTAATGAATGATACCATTTAATGCTACTAAAACCAAGCTTGTTTCCTTTAACAATGACAGAGGCGCGTTCGAAATGAATGTTTCTGTTTAGAGCACAATTGAACTATGATACTTGATACTTGCATTTTAAACTTTAATTTCGGTCATTATATATGAAAATAATTTTATAAAACAAATTTATAACATATATATATATATATATATAAATCAATTTTATAAAATCAACTCGCTTCTCTACAGTGCAATGTAGACGATTATATATTGTGAACTTAATCACTGGGGGGGGGGATTGAAAAATGAACGATTTTACCGATTTCGATGACAATAAAATATGGGAGGGTGAAACATTCATTCCGGGACAGCTAGAATATTTATTTATTTTAAAGTTAATTCTACGCCTTCAAGTTTCGAATGCAAAAATAAATTCTTTTTTTTATATAAAGAAATGAAATAACACTTGTACAAACTAATGTAAACATCATTATGAAAAACTTGATTTTGGAATAAAGTTTTGTAATGGAAGCTTGCAATTTTGCAAATAGTGTTTATCGTGTTTGTTATTCTAAAATTATATATATATTAACTCTCTCTTTATATATTATATATATATATATATGTGTGTGTGTGTGTGTGTGTGTAATGTATGTATATATGTATATAAATGGTAAAAGTCTATAATCCATATTTGAAAATGTTGACCATCTTACAGTTTATTCTTTGAAGTACATTGACATGCACAATTCTTGACAGCACCTGTTTCGTAGCGCAGAATTATTTATGTATATGGTCTATAGTTACACTGAGCTTCATATATTAAAGGATTGATATAAATAAGAAGTAAAATATAATTAGATAAACATATTTTCCCATTTCTAAAAAAAAAAACAGGTAAAAAAAAAAAGAAACAGGGCAAAAAAAGAAACCGGGGAAAAAGAGTTGCTTGACTGAAGGAGTAAAAGAATGTCTCTTACAAACCTACTTCGCCTCACCGACATATATGTGTGTGTGTGTGTGTGTGTGTTTGTGTGTGCTTATTTTTTTTTTTAAAGAAATCCAGCAGAATACTCAATCAAAAGGAAAATCCGAAAATAAGAACGTATTTATATTTTGTGCATTTGAGTAGTATTGGCCGAAGAGAGCTTGATATGGATATCTTAAA
This sequence comes from Euprymna scolopes, assembly GCF_053919585.1. NCBI lineage: Eukaryota > Metazoa > Mollusca > Cephalopoda > Sepiida > Sepiolidae > Euprymna > Euprymna scolopes. Next base: position 17,286,172 of record NC_136518.1, on the reverse strand, counting down.
CGCTCCTAACACAAAATACAATATATATATATATATATATATATATATATATATATATATATATATATATATATATATATATATATACTTTTTGTTACAGACATTTAAATTGTTTCAAACCCTTAAAAATTCAGTATATTATTGCTATATATCTTATGAGATGATTGGCCAATGTTTATGATTTCAGATTCAAACGAACAGCTACAGCAGAAATTGAAATATACTCTACTAAAGCTTGATCACCACAGTTGGTGAATTTCAAAAATACACTCTGGACGTGAGGACAATTTAGAAGCAATTCTGTTTTAAACTTATAAGAATGCCGAAAGGAACGTATGGAATTCTTCAAACTGCTTTGCGACCATCTTGCATGTATCAAGCATCATGTTTTTAGTAGCATGAGTGATTGAAGAGAGGCAGGGAGTCTGTGATGGATGATGAGAGGTGTGGGAGAAATAAAGAAGTCAGAACACGAGACTTGATTGGCCAAATAAAGAATTTTGTTGTATAAGGATCGTCGTGGATCCATAGAGACAATAAGTGCACAGTTTGATGTTAATGTGGAAACTGTACACATAATTATTCTTAAGAAACTGAAGATGCGGAAGATTTGTATAAAATCACCATCTTTGTCGCAGACTCTTTGACCAAGATGGACATCGAGATACTTCCTCATCCTTCCTATGATCCAGGCCTTGCTCCTTGTGACTTGTGCTTATTCTCTAAGCTCAGGGAAATCATTAGAGGATGTTGTTATGCGGCAAATGAGGAGATGAAAAAGGCTGTGTCGAGGGTCTTTGACACGCTATGACAAGAGGAAATCTATGTGGCCTATCAGAAGTTGTTGGAACGGTGCAACAAGTGCATTACAGCCGGAGGAGATTACTTCAAAAACAACTAGAGTTTCATGTGTGTACTATCAATAAAAGTGCCCATACAAAAAAGTCTGGAAACTTATTGAAGGCACCTCGTATATATACACACATATATATATATATATATATATATATATATAGAGAGAGAGAGAGAGAGAGAGAGATAATTGATATGTTTCATATATATGTATATAACTATTTTATACAACCATACATTCATTGGAAAATAATATACGAAATATATACTGTTGTTTTAGTTATTACTTCAAAGTTTCCATTGCATAGGAAGAGATTAATATTAGTAAAACATTACATAAAAAACTGTCATAAAATAAACTAAAAACTTAAAAATACATTCCTGAGGCAAGTGTTAGAAACACAGATGTATCTGCGTAGTTTACTTGTCTATAGTATTTTAATATTATATATATATATATATATATATATATATAGTCTTTGAAGTTTTTAACCTTTAAAACTATACAAAAAAATATTTTTTATCATTCCTTAGAAAACCATCTAGTCAGTATGTCATTTAATCACCTGCAATCACTGCATCAACTCGCTCTCGAATTTACTATAATACCAATAGTTTGTTTTTCAAGGGATCATCAGTTGTTTACCATGAGTAGGAGATCATCAGTTGTTTACCATGAGTATATATATATATATATATATATATATATATATATATATATATATATATATATATATATATATATATATATATATACTAGAATGGGTGCCCAGCGTTGCCCGAGTGTTTGGAGGTGTATGCTGAGCAAGAAAAAAAAATGGTCAATTTTTTAAATTTGCCCCCTACTATGACCCCTTAACATTTATTGTTTTGGGCTCAAATCAAGTTAGCTCCATGTCCAAGGAACTTATATCTAAAATCTCAAGTGTTTAGACCCCAAATTGTCGGAGGAGTTTGGTAGAGTTTTCAAAGGTCAAATCGTTGAACTTTGACTCCTTAACAGCCAAATTTCTGGCCGAAAACCGATCACAAAGATTTTCCAAAATCTCAATACCCGTTATTTCAAATTTTGAGTCTGTAGACTTAAAATTGACAGAGTTATTGCGTAGGGAAATGTACACAGACAGACACACATACATACACAGACACTTTCACTTTTATAGATATAATAGCATGGGTGCCCGGCGTTGCCCGGGTGTTTGTAGGTGTATGCTGAGCACCCCTCCAACTCAATTTTTTAAACCTTGACCCCTATTATGACCCCTTTAAATTTATTGTTTTGGGATCAAATCAAATTATTAAGTTAGATCCATGTCAAAGGAATCTATATCTAAAATTTAAAGTGTTTAGTCCTCAAATTGTCGGAGGAGTTTGGTAGAGTTCCCAAAGGTCAAATCGTTGAACTTTGACCCCTTAACAGCCAAATTTCTGGCGGAAAACCGATCACAAAGATTTTCCCAAATCTCAGTACCCTGTATAGCAAATTTTGAGTCTGTAGACCGAAAATTGCCAGAGTTATTGCGTAGGGAAATGTACACAGACACACACACAGACACGTTCACTTTGATAGATAGATAGATAGATAGATAGATAGATAGATAGATAGATAGATATACCTAGTTATATTTGTTTTGTAAAAAAAGAATTCCAGCAGAGCGTTCTATTACATGGAAAAGTTCCGAAAATAAGAGCGTAGTATTTATATTTTTATTTACAGAAATTTTAGATGAGATAGTGATCTTATAAGTCACGAGATAAGTCATCGGTACCTGATAATAAGAGACAGATTTAGATACCATTATCATGCTTTCTTCAGAGGATATTCATTCGTTTTATAACCGGAACTTGGATTATATAGGTAAATTACAAGATTTAGTGAAATTCTTGTTTTCCTGAAAACTTAAAATTCAAATAATAAAATCGTAAAAATTGACTTGGACGAAAAAAAAAAGAGATAGAAAAAGAAAAAAAATATATACACTCCTATAAATTCGTTTGTGTGTATTGATATTCATATTAAAAACCCTCTTTCTATTTATTTAAAAAGAAAATGCAATTTTCTTATATATGGCTTGTAAGATTGCATTCATTAGCAAAAGATCTAGCTAATTTGCATATTCTTTTTAACATTCATTTGAATTAATTCCCCATTATCATCTTTACTTAACCATTCATGCAGATATTCTACTTGATTTATATTTGTATAATATTTGCGTAAAAAGTTTATAATAAACACAATATTGTTTCCATACATATTTATGTATACGTATATATTTTTGTTTAATCTATCTATATATCTATCTATATATCTATAAAAGTGAACGTGTCTTGTGTGTGTCTGTGTGTGTGTCTGTGTGTGTACATTTTCCCTATGCAATAACTCTGTCAATTATCAGCCTACAGACTCAAATTTTGATATACAGGGTACTGAGATTTGGGAAAATCTGTGTAATTCATTTTCGGTCAGAAATTGTGCTGTTAAGGGGTCAAAGTTCAACGATTTGACCTTTAAGAACTCTACCAAACTCCTACGCCAATTTTGGGTCTAAACACTTGAGGTTTTAGATATAGGTTCCTTGGACATGGATCTAACTTAATAATTTGATTTGAGCCCAAAACAATAAATGTTAAGGGGTCATAATAGGGGTCAAAGTTTGAAAAAAATGGACCTCTGCGATTTCTACCAAATTACTCAGGCACTTTCTGGTCTAAACATTTGAAATTTTACATAAAGGGTATTCAGAGATAGGGAAAGATTTAAATCGGTTTTGGCCGAAAACTTTTAGTTACCAATATATAAATGTATGTATGTATGTATGTATGTATGTATGTATGCATGTATGTATGTATGTATGTATGTTTTCATGTGTGCCTAAAACTTTCGACAGAGGCGATGGATTTTCACCAGATCAGTATCGTTTTGTAAGTTCGACCTTTCAGACCAAAAATATCGAAAAATTATACTATAAAACATTAATATCTTACCCTTCAACTGGGCACTTTTCTACAGGGGGGGGCGCTTTTTTCGCCGATATTTTTGAAAGTCATCCTCTTTCTTTTAATTGTCTAACCTTAATTAAAACTTACGTCACTTCCGGTTTGGCAGTGGTCGTAACAACAAAGATGTCAGATTTTTCCCATTCTATTCGTTCTTCACGGTACGGGGTTGAGCATGCCTTTCGACTACCACTTATTTTTTTGCTTAGACTCTGGATTCCATTCCAGGTCCCTGCTTCCCTGACATGCAGAAGTTCAAGTGTAACGTGAACCGATATCTTGCTGCCCAAATCCCAACATAGTGCTCCAGTAGTTGCTGCCCCTGATAGTAGCCCCCTACACCAAAGTGGCAATGTACCTTGTTTGGGGTGAAAATGTAATAAAAAAAAATACTCATCCAAACACGCGGGCAACACCGGGCTTAAATGCTAGTATATATATATATATATATATATATATATATATATATATATATATATATATATAGCTATCTGTTTGATCAATGAGACTTACTCAGGCGACCCGGAACCCATCGACTCTACAAAGAAAAACCTGAAACAGAAGGCTATTTGTAGCGACCATATGTACGATGTACATATGATACATATGTAATTGTTTATCCTCAAATAATAAAAAAAAAATATTTTGCCCTTGTTATTGAGCACTATCTAATAACAACCAGGTTGTTTTCATATATGTATGTACGTATGTATGTATGTATGTGTGTGTGTGCTTTTTATATGCATGGTAGGCAAAAGAGCACTTTTAGCTAGTTGGCGCAATTACACCGGACTTACCCTAAAGTACGATATATATATATATATATATATATATATATATATATATATATATATATATATATATATATGTTGGGGTGGAGAGGGCTCCCGTAAGCTGTGGTGAAGACAATCTTTCTAGGAGTAAATCTCTGATTTAAAAAAGAATAAAGCGGGAGATCAGTACTCGCATTAAGCTGGTCTGCAGTTTAACTTGTTACTGGCTATCTTGCTCTTGCTTGTTGCTGGATCTCAACATTTTGAACCGAGAGAGATTTAGCTGTCGTACAAAGCTAAGACTCTGTAACATCATCTGTGTATAGATACTCCCTCAGGCATTTGTCTATTAAAATGGTCCTGTGGCGATGGAAGTCATTTTTTGGGCTCATGGACTTTAAGTGTCTGAGGGAGTTGCACTCGTCTGACAAGACGTTGAAATCATATATATATATATCATATTTTACTTATATAGACATATTATTACAATATTTGTCTATATAAATACAAATATATTTTGCTCCTTTTTATTGAACACTCTTAATAACCTCGTTTGAATTCATGAGTTTTACCTCCTGAAGACCTTTAAGTAGGTTTACAACGTAAAATATATTTGCTGGTATTGATGGAGAACGCGTACAAACTTATATCAGCAAGTTGAAATGCAAAATATTAATTTGAAATTGTCGACGTTTTTTAATGTCTTTCTGCTTATGCTCAAATTCAACTGTTTTTTTTTCAAGTCGTTTAAGACTTTGTCATCTTTCGATAACATCGGTAGAGAACGCGGCTTGAAAGTAAAATATCGTAGTTTAGATTCTAGCTGATGGCATCACGTTATTTTTTTTTTTTAACTTTTTAAATCATGTTTTTGTGTTAATAAATACGAAATCTTTATAAATTTAAATATGTTTAAACGTATTTTGCAGCAATGCAAAAATGCAAAATATTTATTAAGATGCTGGGAAATAAACTTTTTCTTAAATATCTTATAGATTTTTTACAATCTTTTACGATAGGAAATAGATAAGACGATAAATATTTTTTTAAAACAATTTTTTTTTACGGAAATTCCTTTCGATCAAAGACAAAATTCAATGAAAAAAAAAATCCATACCTTTCTTACGGAATTCTTGTGCGACAGGGACAAATTCTAAGTACAGGTTTTGATAGAAAACTTTAGTGTGGCTTATCTCAGGTTCCTGCGTTTCTTTTCTTATTTTTTCAAGTAATACGTAAATATTTCCCGAGATCTTGAAAGTGAAAATATTTTTCTATACTAACTTTAATAATCTGTTATATTTCTTTAATTGCTTTTCCCGTTAGATAATTTCCTTTTCTCTAAATAACTTGTCCTTTACTTTGAATAACTTTTTTCTTTTTCTATGAATAATTTTTATTAAAAAAATTTTTTTCTGGAAAAATAAGAGCTGCAGACATTAAATTAAATATACGAAGACATACCTATCTATCATTAAGTATGTAGGCAAGTATATTCACAAAAGCTACGATGTGGTATTGCTAATAAGAACAATAAAACCCAATGGTATATGAAAGCCAGGTATATTAGCAGCAACGAAGCTGTTTGTAACTATCGAGCTCCCCTATTCGTGAACGATACCCTCCTCTTTAATTTATATTGATGTACACCTGCCAGAAGAGTTTGATAGAGACCGATCCTTAGACATATATGATCACATTTATATATATATATATATATATATATATATATATATATATATATATATATATATATATATATATATATATATATATATATATATATACTAGCGTTGGTCGGTCGTAAAATGCGCTTAAACATTCATGTAAATTCCATATGTTTTATTATATAGTCAATAGTCTATTGCTTATTATATTTTACCTAATATATAGTAATGATTTCAAAAGTTAATAAAATATATGACTTGAATGTCATCAACTAAAATCGAAACAAAAACATTTTACGCTCCAACGTTATTCGTTATCAAATTAGCCACTTACATATAGATATCAAAGCTCGAAAAATTAACCGACATTAACGTATAAATATATATTTGCGCATGCTTAGATAAGCACTTAAGTCAACTTACGCCCGCCAAGTTCCAATTTTATCAACTGTGACCCCTTAGCAGCTAATATTACCGGATTGAAAGGGAAATTTAATTTATTCCACGGGTTTGAATTCCTTAGATACCAAGTTTATTTCTTGAATGTACATCTTACAATAAAAATAGGTTTAAAGCTTTATAATTCATACAAGAATCGTCCGCAAAAACCCCCCACGACTTATTGGATAAAGTACTTGGTGAAATTCAGTTGTAAGTTATACTGTTCTGGCGGTTGAAGGTTCAATCCTCAAAGCGTTCGAGACTCAAATACAATTGCGAATTACTGAAAACTCCTATTCAGGCTGACGGAACGAGAATATGCTATCCCGTAGATTAAATCAATGGTTTCATTTTGAAATTCTTTGCAGATTCCCAAGTTTGAGAGAAATATTTTCGAATTCTACACTTAAAGGACGACGAAAGGTTACATCGACTAAAACGTTGTGAGAATAACACTCAAAATGAGAACAGTAGTCCAAATAATCTTAATGTTGCGAATAATAAACCCTTATCTAAAAACATCAGAAACAAAAGATCTAAAATGTTCTTCGTTTGTCTTTTTTTGCTTTTTGTTTTTTTAAATAATACATTTTTATAGTTTTTTTTTTGTTTGTTTTGACAGGTAATGTTTTTCTGCAATTATGCGTATACCCGATGGTATTTCGTGTTTTTTTTTGTAAAATAGCCTCGCCATCCATTATCGTCATCCCGCATCCCACTCATCAATAATCGAACTTCAATCTTGAATTCCTCTTGAGGTAACACATTAATCATTCAGACTTTTTTTTTCACACTTTTTTCTTGCTACCAGAAAAGTTAAAATTTGAACTTATCTTGGTATGAACTATATTTATTTAGATAAATATTTAAGGCGAACTTTTTTGTTAAGCATATATAACCCTTTTTTTACCTCTGTTTTTAGATTTTTAAGACGAGGGTTAATAATTTGTAATAATTCGCATAAATTAGAGAATTCATTAAAGGTCTTATCTTCTTCAAGTGTATCTTGTCAAAATCTGGACTCTTTCTCTAGAACTTAATAATCTGCTCAGAATACCGGAGAAAACCCTCCATTTAGAAGTCTTAAATTATTCGAAACTTCAACCTCCAGAGAAGTGCCACTTATCTCTGACTTTTACCTAATTGCTTATCCATTACGGCACATAGAAGCCTTAAATCTATTCCTCTTTTAAATCTAGAAATGTATTATTTATTACTGTATAAATAGCATACACACAAATATATATATATATATATATATAATTATTTCCACAGACAGACAATGTCGCAGCTAACAAGAGCCAAGAAAGCCAACAAACCGGAAGTCCTAACCTCGAGTTTTGCCATCATTTGGGCTCATTAGTAAGACACATCCGAACTCAAGATTTGAAACCCAAGGCGCATAGATACAACATTGAAACGAACTTACCTCATACCGGTTTCGAAACCCGAGCCTCTTGCAAGCAAGGCGAGCACTCTACCAACTGAGAAAACACGCCACACACACAAAAATGGCTATTAACTTACACTGATCAAGCAACCCTGTATGAGGTAAGTTCATTTCACTGTCGGATCTATGCCGCGGGTTGCTTGATCTGTGTAAGTTAATAGGCATTCTTGTGTGTGTGGCGTGTTTGCTCCGTTGGTAGAGTGCTCGCCTAGCCTGTAAGAAACTCGGGTTTCAAATTCCGAGTTCGGATGTGTCTTACTGATGCGCCCAATTGAGGGCGATACTCGAGTCATGAATTTCCGATTTGTTGGCTTTCTTGCCTCTTGTGAGCTGCGACGTTGTCTGGCTGTGGAAATAATTATATATTCTCTCACATTCTAAAGATTATATATATATATATATATATATATATATATATATATAATTGGTAGCCTTATCTATATTATTAAAATAAATGACCCTTTAATCTCCAGAAAAATGTAATTTACAATTGAATTTTACCAAATACGGGTCTTTACAAGGAATCTCTTATACTCTTCTGGCGGTTGGAGGTTCAGCCCTCAGTGCAGGCGAGACTCAAATACATTGGCGAATTACTTAGGACATCTACTATGGCTGACGTAATGAGCGTATGCTACCCCTGTATATTAAATAAAGGGCTTAATTCGAACTTCCATGAAGATTCCCGTGTTCGACAGAAAGATTTATAAGTTCGACAAAATTCAGCTTGATTCTCTATTGGGGTATTGTCGTAACGCTTTGGTTAGGCTGTTTGGTGTTTAGGGGATTGCACGTTAGTGATTGTTCCCTTTCAGCCTTGGTTTGTCTGATAACTAAAGATAATGAAGTTAGCTAAGTATCTTTGATGGAAGACGAGGTCATAATCATTGTCTGATCGGCACTTTCTAGGTTAATGGTACAAGGGACTTAACTCATGGTTTACTTGAGAGGCTTCTAAATTAACAAGTACTAATTATGCTGATATCTAAAAATGAGAATAGGTATAAGGCTACAAAAATTCATACTAGAATTGCCTGAAAGAATATGTGGCGTAATGGATAAAGTGCATGTTAACCCGTTGAATAAGTAAAGTTCGAAATTCTGTACAGATTCCCGAGTTAGACAGAAAGATTCCCGAAGAAAATCGGAGGTTATATCGACCAAAACGTTGTAAAAATAACACTCAAGATCAAAACAATAGTTCGCACAATCCAAATAATAATGAATGTTGGAGGACTTATCAACTGTCTTGTTGTGCATGTACACCCTTTTTTGACGGTGGCGTTAGGTTCACCTTATAGATTCAATCGCAAAGAACAGAATAAAGGAAAAAAAAAACTCGACTCAGCTTTTATTTTTTAACAAAAGCCTTTATGCCTAATATTTTAGACAAGGCATTCTTTTCTAAATATTGAAGCAGTTCATTTCTGGGGGGGGGGTTCCGGCCGCGTGTGACTTTCCGCTGTGACGTCACCAACGCCTTGAACATGTGCTTCTCTCGTCACGTCTCGAACACCACCTTTCCGAGCACTTCTGTCTCGAACACGTGCTCCTCTAAACACCTTTTTACGTCCACGTGTGTTTTATGTTTGCTTTTGTTTCCCTTCGATGTGACGTCATATCACACACTGGCTTGATCATTTTCATATGGCTGCTGCTGCTAACGCAGCGTCAGTGGCTCTGGTGCACGGCGTCTGTCACTATCATTTTTCAATTAGGTGGGGTACCCGGCGTTGCCCGGGTGTGTAGAAGTGATGTAGTAAGTAACTCTAGGGAGGAAACAGAAAGAGAGATGTTAAAAAAAGTGGTAGAAGGCAGGCAGGCAGGCTCGAACCCGTAACGCAAAGGAGGAAAAGAAAGTGAAGAAGTAAAAAACAAACGTAACGTTTTAGTTGATCCGTCCATCGCGAAACCGAACGTCTTGAGCGTTGCAATTAAGGGTAGAAAGGAGACGATGACATCCGAAGATGTTAACGAAAAAAACCAACCCCTCCTTGTAGAAAACTGCCCAGTTGACGGGTGAAAGAATTAATGTTTTTGGCAAATTTGTCGATATTTGTTGACCGAAAGATGGAGCTTTAAAACGGTACCGGTTTTGTCACTCTCCGACACGTCTGTCGAAAGTTTTTGCGAAACATATAAACACACACACACGCATTTTGCCTTTTATATATTAGACTAGCGGGGGTTCCCGGTGTTGCCCGGGTGGGTGGATTTGTAGCAAGGAACCCCGGAGTGGGAATAAAAGAAAGTGGTAGTAGCAGGGGGATATCAAAACAACAGTAGGCAGTTTGGGTGGAGAGAGGTGTTGTTAAAAAGAAGTGGTAGTAGGCAGAAACCAGTTTGCGTTGGGCACATTAGAAAAAGTTACACTAAAAAAACAATAACAAAAAACAATTATAAATACAAAACTAAACACAATAGTTTATTTCCTTCATTTCTTCTTGTAAAAAATAAAAATAAAACAAAAATAAGAAGAAAAAAGATCATTAATTATTAAAAGTACATTCAGTTCGTTTGGCAAAGTTCGTTAACGTTCGCCAGTCTGGGAAGTTTTGATGACGCAAGTACTGCTATTTTCCTCTATGCCCAATCAATAAGTGTACCATATAATTTCCCCTCTTAATCTATCACCGTCTGGTAAAAAAACTATATTGTTTCGAAGTGATTCTACCGTACGCTCCTTTTTTTGTTATTATGCAATGTAAACATCTTTCGTTTTTGACAGCTTCTTACATCATGTGACTTCATGCCTTGTCTGGAGTGATTTCGATAAAGAAAGCTGGAGTTATGCTGACCAGATTTTAGGCTTCCCTCAGTCTTGACAGACTATGAATACCCACTGTAAGGGTGCTTGCGCGTGAAATTTTGGTGGCAAGAGTTGCGCAATCTTCAACCACACCTCTCCTGAGTCGACATTGTTGAATACCAGTAGCAAGTGGAGTTTCAAAACGACGGGGAACAATGCCGAGATAAGCGGAAAACGCATACAGCGCATAGCTTTCCCAAATAGTCACCCATCTGGTACTGGCCAGGTTCAACGTTGCTTAACTTCGGTGATTTGAAGAGAACCAGTGTATCAACGTGATTGTGTCATACATAGCTGACCAGATAAAACGTTCTAGATAATATATCACTAAGAAGTCAATAGATCGATTTGAAATGAAGTATCAGCTAACTACGGGATCTAAGACGGCCAAAAGTTCTGGTCGCTTGTCACATTTTCTGCTCGGAACAGCGGTTGATCACTGTCTTGAACCCAAGTTGTATTCACCTCTCCAAGTTAGCGGCCTGTCCAAACGAGGAATAGATAGTCGCATTAGTTATTAGTCACTATTTATTTACGGAGAATTAATTGCATTGGTTTCGGTAGGAATAACTTACTAAAAAATTAAATTGAACACTTGATAACAATTGGACAGAACATCTTTTTATAAAAATAACATTTATTATTTTACTTCATTTAAAAAATAAAGTTTTAAATCGTCGGTACGGGTCTCGTTTGCCTTTCTTTTTCACGGGGACAAAAGGAGAAAGCGACTATCATAAAAAAAATAAGAGGCTTTAAACAACCCGTGGTAGTTCGCTCACTAACTACACGTCTCAGACAATCGCTAGCGGCTGGCCACTAGTAGCTGCAGGTGACTCGACTTTTAGCTGTTCGGTACTAATTATGATTATTTTGGCAGCGCCATTTTGTTTCAGGCCAATACAACGATGTTGTAGTTGAGAAAATATTATTTTGTTTCGTTCAACTCCGCGCAAAGAGTACTTCTTATTTCCATGTGCACCACTAATAACCACTTCGGTATCTCTGAATTTTCACTTTTTTATCGCGAAAACGAGAATACAAGTATTTTTGCCTTTTTTCGTGTACTTATTGTGTTAATTGAAAAAAAATTGAATACAGTATCATCACAAAAAATACTAATGGAATTGTTTAAAAATTCACAATCCTTATTATATTTGGTGCCAATAACCTTCAGTCTATCTAACTTGTCCATCAACGTTCAGTTATGAATATCCAACAATCTTTGCTTTGTCGTAGTTATCATAAGCACATCTGGGTACGATGTGCAAAATTTTCAATAACTCCGAAACCTTATCAATTAATACTGCTCTGATTCCAGTCTTAATGTTAAGAAATAGTGACCTGTTCAAATATCATTTCGTACACATTTATCTTCATAAAATGTATGATTACGTGCTAGGTAAAACCTACAAAAATAATAGTCCTTTCCTCTGGAGCAAAGAAAGGAGAGTTATCGATTTTGAAGGTAAAAACAGATCGGCCATGACAGTTTCATAGGCAAACTTCGAGGCTATAAGAAAGGGTCATATAAACGTTCCGGAGAACGAGTTGAATGTAGAAAAGAATATATTCTACAAGAAAGTGATACAAAAAAAAAGAAAAGTTTTTCCGACAGTTAGACATAATTCCCCGTGAGCGTATTAGATTCGGAGTTTTCATAATTAGCAAAGCTCATTACGAGTGAATGGTTAAGTCGCCATAACAGAAATGATATTTGTCTCGCATCTGACGTTAATCATCAAAAATCCAGCGGCTTCTACCTTGTTATTTAATCTGTTAAAGATTACATTTTCATCCTCTAATCATTTTTGAGTTAATATTAAAAATGATTACGTATATCATGAGTAGTAATATTCAGTAAGACCATGCTAATGTATATTTTTAATGAGCCTGGGTGCCCGGCCTTGCCCGGATGTTTGTAGGTGTGTGTTGAGCAAAAATAAAAAGTTGTAGTAGGCAGGCTCGGATCTGTGACGTGAAGGCGAAAAAGAGAGGGGAGATGTGTGTAAAGGTGTTGGTAGAGCAAAAAAAACGTGGAAGTAAGCAGGCAGGCTCGAACCCGTATCACGAAGGAGGAAAAGAAAGTGCAAAAAAAATTTTTTTTTTTAAATCTATCGTTATTGGGAAAAAACGACGCTCGAAGCAATTTATGCTTTTTTTAGTATATATGCATATATATATATATATATATATATATATATATGTGTATATATATATATGTATATATATATATATATGTATGTATGTAAGTTTAGTGGTTATATTTAAATTCTGAAAAAAAAAACAACATATAGACACATATACTCGAATTAAGGATTTATTGTTTGAGGAAAGGAATATATAGAAGGGGTTATGTTGATTTCCTTAATCCATGGAT
>NC_136518.1:17220303-17267803 GCF_053919585.1 Euprymna scolopes | reverse complement strand
ACTTATAGTGATAATGCCCCATCATATGACATTGTAAAACGCTGGCATCGTGAATTCAAATATGTCCGGAAGTCTGTGGAAATAGCTCCCAGACCTGGCCGCCCCACTTCTGCCATTGATGAGACATCTGTTCGTCAAGTTGAGGCTGCCATTTTGGAAGATCAGCGCATTACTATTCGCCAAATAGCCCAAGATATCAAGATTAGTACAGGGTCTCTGGAAACTATCATTCATGACCATTTGCATATGCATAAGGTGTCTGCCAGATGGATTCCCAGGTTGCCCACACCATTCCAGAAGCGAGAACGCGTCAAGTGCTCGGGGATGAATTTGGAGATGTGCCAAGAGTCAAAGTTTTTCAAAAGACTGGTTACACAGGATGAAACCTGGGTCCATCACTATGATCCAGAGACCACAGCCCAGTCAATGCAGTGGAAGCACTTGGACTCACCACCTCCAAAGAAGGTAAGTGTGCAGCCTTCCGTTGGCAAGGTCATGCTCACAGTCTTCTGGGACCAGGACGGAATAGTGATGACAGATTTCCTGGCAAAGGGTACCACAATTACAGGAGCCTATTATGCTTCACTTTTGAGGAAATAAAGGGAAGCTATCAATAAATAGAGACGGGGCAAGATCAGCAAAGGTACCCTCCTCCTGCAGGACAACGCTCAGGTCCACAACTCGCATGTCGCCAGATCAAAAGTACGGGCGTGTGGTTATGAAATCCTCCCCCATACTCCCTATTCTCCTGACCTTGCACCCTCTGACTTTCAGCTCTTCCCAGCCATGAAGTTGTTTTTGAAAGGAAAGCGTTTCCCAGATGATGCAGCCTTGATTTCTGAAGTCACGTCGTGGTTGGAGGAGCAACCTGGGGTGTTCTACAAAAACGGTCTCCAGAGCTGCATCAAAGGATGGGAGAAATGCATAACTCTGGGTTATTCCTATGTAGAGAAAAACTAACTCTGGGTGATTCCTATGTAGAGAAAAACTAATAACTGTGCCAAGTTTTCTTGCTCTACTCCTATGGGAAGTGGGTCAGAGACATTACTTATTGCACTCCCCTCATACATACATACGTACATACATACATATATGATGGCAGCAAATTTGTTCTCGCATATTGCTATTACTGGATATAGCGTTAGAAAATTGAAAGATGAAGACAGATCGGTGGTGAGCCGCACGAATATGGTTTTTAAGCCCGGCCAAACTCTAAACCATATAGTGCAAACATAAGCGCCATTAGCAACAAGTACTTGATGGTCACTTCTATGAACATTCATATGCGGTTTTAAACCGCCTGCAGTCTTGCACGTCTGCCCGCAGTTGACACAAGTTAGCTCTGGCAACACAAGACTGTTCTGATGAGCAGTCTGGTGGCGTATCAGCACAGCTCTGCTAAGACATAGTCTCTCGCACGCTTCACACTCCAGATCAATTAGGCGCCCCAAATTCCACGACAACTCCACAAACGATTGCCCAACTTTCCAAAAACATCACTTGCGTTGCTGATCCGTAACGATGCCTCGTCATCTAGGGCACCGGGCATGCTTAGCATGCTACCCAGATACACAAACTGGCGCAGGCTGAAAAATAAAGACAGTTTTCTTTCAGACTGATATTTAGGCCCAATGCGCTGTAGGCAACCGCAAAGGCGTACACAAGATGAACAGACGTGATAGATAACAATTAAATAATCAGATTAATTTTAATTTGTATGTCGTTCGGAAAGTGGGACTTTCTATTTCATCTGCTCTGATATATATACAAGATGCTGCGTATCAGCCCCCGTATGTACCACCAGATCACAGTCATCTGCATACGAATCGTGCTGGTGAGTACTTTTGTACTTGCATTGAAGTGCCTAATGTTAAATAACATCCCAGTAGTTAGGTAACGAATATAGACACCATCAGAGTAACCACTAAATGCCATCTGAAAAGCCATAGTGAAATACAAAGCGTACATACATACATTTAAACAGACAGGTGAGTTTTATATTATATATATATATACCGGACATA
Organism: Euprymna scolopes; assembly: GCF_053919585.1. Classification (NCBI taxonomy): domain Eukaryota; kingdom Metazoa; phylum Mollusca; class Cephalopoda; order Sepiida; family Sepiolidae; genus Euprymna; species Euprymna scolopes. The sequence goes on along the minus strand of NC_136518.1, from coordinate 17,265,779 downwards.
CCAGCAACTTGGATATTAATAATTATACATTGAGGTGAGGAAAGATAGACGAATAAAGGCTAGACACTCCTTTACTCAAGCCCAGACGTCTACATTTGTTTGTTTTTCTTTCTTTACTTTCATAATTCCGGTCTTTCTCCGCATTGTCTTTGGCTTAAAAAAATTATATATATATATATATATATATATATGTATATATATATAATGTTTTATATATGTATATATAATTTTATATATATATATATATATATATATATAGTCATTCACATACATTACTGTTTAGCTGTATCACAGCTTGTCAGTGCGCCTAGACAGGCAACTACCTAAAGCAGGATAACTTTATGCCAAACTGAGGGTTGAATATGATTAAATTTTAATTTTTACATTAAATACTAATGCCTATTTATGCTTATTAATCTGTTGTTTATATCGTTTATGTTAATTATACTGTTTATTTAACGGATACCATAATACTTAGTTCGCTTATTCTTATAATAATTTTACATAAAAAATTTCAGACAGATCGGCACAGTAGCTTCCAACAAAACTAGTTACGAATAGAGAGACTAAGAGAAATAAACCACGAAACTTATATATATATATATATATATATGTATATATATATATATATATATATATATATATATATATATATACATATATATACTAGCATTTCAGCCCGGCGTTGCTCGGGTGTTTGGATGTGTATGTTGAGAAAAAAAGTGGTCAATTGTTTTAACTTTGATCCCTATTATGACCCCCTAACATTTAATGTTTTGGGCTCAAATCAAGTTAGTAAGTTAGATCCATGTTTGGAAGAGTTCCCAATGGTCAAATCGTTGAACTTTGACTCCTTAAGAGCCAAATTTCTGTCCGAAAACGATCAGAAAGATTTTCCCAAGTCTCAGTACCCTGTATATCAAATTTCGAGTCTATAGACTTAAAATTAACAAAGTTATTGCGTAGGGAAATGTACACACACACAGACACACAGACACACACACACACACGTTCACTTTTATAAATATACTAGTATGGGTGCCCGGTGTTGCTGGGTATTTGGAGATGTATGTTGAACAATAAAAAAAATGGTCAATTTTTTAGATTTTGACCACTATTATGACCCCTCAAAATTTATTGTTTTAGCTTAAAATAAAGTTATTAAGTTAGATCCATGTCCAATAAACCTATATTCAAAATTCAAGTGTTTAGACCGAAAATTGTCCGAGGAGTTTGGTAGAGTTCTCAAAGGTCAAATCGTTGAACTTTAACCCCTTAATCGCCAAATTTCTGGTGGAAAACCGATCATATCGATTTTCAAAAATCTCAGTACCCTGTATATCCAATTTTTAGTCTGTAGATTAAAAATTGACAGAGTTATTGCGTAGGGACATGTACACACACAGACAAACAGATACACAGATACAAAGATACACAGACAGACACCTTCACTGAGCAAAAAAAAGGTCAATTTTTTAAAATTTGACCCCTTAACATTTATTGTTTAGGGCTCAAATTAAGTTATTAAGTTAGATCCATGCCCAAGGAATCTATATCTAAAATAACAAGTATTTAGACCTAAAATTGTAGGCGGAATTTGGTAGAGTTCTCAAATGTCAAATCGTTGAACTTTGACCCCTTAATCGCCAAAATTTTAGCCGAAAATCGGTCACATCGATTTTCCCAAATCAGTACCCTGTATATCAAATTTCGAGTTAGTAGACTAAAAATTGACAGAGTTATTGCGTAGGGAAATGTACACACAAAGACACACAGATAGACAGACACTTTCACTTTTATAGATATATAGATATATATATATTAGCATGGGTGCCCGGCGTTGCCCAGGTATTTAGAGATGTATGTTGAGCAAAAAAAAAAAAGTGGTCAATTTTTTTAACTTTGACTCCTATTATGACCCCAAGTTATTAAGTTATATCCATGTTCAATGAGCCTACATCATAAATTATAAGTGTTTTGACCCAAAATTGTCGAACGAGTTTGGTAGAGTTCTCAAAGGTCAAATCGGTGAACTTTTACCCCTTAATCTCCGAATTTCTGGCCGAAAACCGATCATATCAATTTTCCCAAATCTCAGTACCCTGTATATTAAATTTCGAGTCTGTAGACAGAGTTATTTCATAGGGAAATGTACACACACAGATACACAGATACACAGACAGACAGACACTTTCACTTTTATAAATATATAGAAAGAAAGATATATATATATATATATATATATATATATATATATATATATATATATATAAAATGGGTTAAGAAATCCCAACGAAAGAAAGATGTATATTTAAATAAGGGGGTAGTCACCAACAATGTGTATTTTTTAACATTATTTTATTATTCCGTGTCTTGGTTTTCCATTGAGAATTATGTTTGGATCATTGTAATAATGTTTTTAAATCATTGAAATCGTTTTTACGCGTTTCAGACGTTCTGTGACGCGTCCTCGTCAGAAATTATTTTCAAATGTGTTGGAGATGTAAAAATGGCATTTTCGTAGTTAATTTGAAGTGTTTCCAAGGGGTGGAGGCGTGAAAGTGTCTATTATTCATTGGCATGTTCAACTATTATTACTCTTTTATTGGTCTTGTCGGGGGGGGGGGGCGCTGACCTCGGCTGTAGTCACTCTCGTGTGGTGTTTCTCTCTCTCTCTCACTCTCTCTTTTTGCTTGTATTTTTCCCCTTTTCCTTTAGGGTAGGGTGTGTGTGTTTTCTTTTATTGGTTTGAGAATGTGTGTACTGTTTTATAGTATTATGAGATTATTTGCTTCCCTAGAAAGGTGACTGTGATACAAGGTCGTTATTAATGTGTATGTGTGAGGAGGGGGGACCAGCTCTTCTGAAATAAGGGTAGGGGTGCTTTCATTCTATTTTGATATGTTTTTTGGATTCTTAGATTTTAGTATTGTGATTTTTCGTTTCAGTCTTAGACTGTTCGGGTATTCTTTATAGTATGTTTGTTTAGATAGAGGGGTGTATTTAAAAATATGTATAGGGGATTTTTTAATGTTTCTATTTATTTGTCTTCCCATGTGGGTATAGCCAGACCGAGGATCGGTTCCTAATGTGGGGAAGATTTTGTTCCCCAGAGGGGGGAACAATTGGAGGGGGTATAGGTATGGGAGGGGGATGATAGAATAATAATATAAATAATATATATATATATATATATATATATATATATATATATATATATATATATATATACTGGTGATCAAAAAAATGCGCCAAACAAATTTTATACATTTTATTGCCCTAAAAGCTGTCTAATATGGAAACTTAAACGAGACTAATAACACAGAAGAAGACATTTACTTTAATTAATGCTTAATATGGAATCGAATTCCCTTTTGATTTCTTTAAAAAATAAATCCTTTTAGATATGTACCTAACCAAAGCGGAACACTGCGAAGAGAAGCTATTCCATTCGCTTTGCGCAGCTTCCCATAGTTTGTCATTATTCGAAAAAGTTCTTCCAGCCAATGCACAAGATATTATGGATCAAATATTCTCCATTGTGTTTAAATCGGGGCTTTGACCTGGCCAAAATATCACATTATTTGAATTATCAGAAAACCATTTTCTTGTGACTTTAGCAGTGTGTGCAGGGGCATTATTATGTTGAAAAATAATGTTCTGGGATATTCCCAGCTTCTGGATACTTGGTAACAGTCCTGTTTCTAATATTCGAATGTTTTCCTTTGTATTGATTGACTTCTCACATTTATTATGTTCCTCAACTCCTGCTGCAGTAAAAGTTCCCCATATCATTATCCCTCCGTTCCCGTATTTAAATGTCGTTTTATGCAACTTGGTGAAAATCTTTCACCAGTTATTCGATTGCACCGTTCGCGAGCATCGGAAGCATCACTAACAAGACAAAATTTTGATTCATCTTAACAGAATACATTAGTGAACCAGTCTGTATCTTTCTGGCCATAACATGAGAAAAATTTCTTTCTATCATTAATGTTCTTCTTAGATAAAAACTGCTTCTTTGCACACCTTTTAGAAGAAAATTCCATTTCTTTCATTCGTCTAGATATTGTATATCTATAAAGAGAATTTCCAGCTCCCGTTTTGAATTCTTTGCTATGGCTAACATAAGGTTACTTTCAATTCTTCAAAACAGTTAATTTAAGCCAGTGGCCGTCCTTTAATGTGGATACTCTAGGGCGACCAGATCCAGATTTCCCTTTTACCAAGGTTTCGATTTCGAACCTTCAACCAATTCGCTTCACTACAGAAAGAGATATTTTCAGATTATCTTTTCTTAAAATATCAAAAAATCTGTTTGTAAATCATTTTCCACTGCCTTAATCCTGCAATTCTGTTTTTGTTTTTACACCCTTGCCAATAGGCGGTCTTACCATTTTTAGGATTAATTTTTCCACTTATTATTATATGCTATAATAATAATGATCTGCAAAATAGAAATTTTCAGTTAAAATTAACAAAACTTCATAGAAGAATATTGAAAAATAGATTTCTTTCTTTATTTTACGCTTTGACCAATGTTTTTTGCTCATGAGTATATATATATATATATATATATATATATATATATATATATTAGAACTTTCGAATTGAAGATGACGTTTTCATTTCTACCCTAACCTAGACGCATGTATAGACAAACCTCACAAAGAAAATTGAATTTTCATTTTTCTCAACGTTGAGAACCCTTACCCTAACACCAACCCTAAGCTAACCTTAACCCCAACCCAGAAGTTACCCTAACCCAACTCATGCGCTTATCGATCTCAGCTTAGGGATCCTAATTCTTATACTTATCCGACAAATATTTAGATAGGAATTACATACGGAAGTCAAATGCATGTGCGCATACTGCCCATTTCCTGCAAGGCTTTTCTGAAAAATTATATTGGTATCGGGTCTTTTGTAGAAAAAAAATTGAAATTTAAAAGACTACCGGACAATGCCATGTCATTTCAACGAAATAGACAGAAACCTGCATTTTTAGGAATTTGTCTGCTAACGTTAATCTTGTCCTTCTATTGTCCTTCTCCTTGCTAAAAATATTTCGGAATTTATCTCCGTGTTGTCTTAGGACATACGGAATGATATTTCGGGCTGTGCCAATCGATATTGCTAAACGACATTCGAGGTAAACTATTTTCTGACAGCTCATCCATCAGCATTAGAAAAAAATTAATCAAAAAGTTAGGAAAAACGCTCGCACTAACTGTATGCCTAATTTTGCCGTTGATAGTGACAAGACGTGGTGTCAGTATTGGAATAAAAAAAAACGGAGTTTTATACGGATATATTATCATCTTCATCACAAAATAAGGTTATTAGTTAGATAACTTACAAAAAAGATTTTTGTAGATCGTCTATAGAAAAATGTTTCTAACAAACACAGACACACACACACACACACACATACACACACACACACACACACATATATATATCTGAGGAAATATTCTTTTTTCACTTATATTTCTCTTTTTATATCTACCAATTCTTATTTAAAAAGCCCAATGTAATTACAGAGCATATAATGAATATATGACAAAAGTCTATATTCCAAATTCCATGATGTTGACCATCTTACAATTTATTGGTTTTATTGAGTTGATATTCACAATTCTTTACCGTATATGTTTCGTAGCACAAAATCATTCACTTAATACCAATCAGTGAATTTATTTTTCCCTTAACTCATCAGAAGAAATAACAACAATCAATCCACTAAAAAGGAAATTAAATGCGTTTGGACATGATTAAAAAATCTGAAAATTGGAAGAGAAGCTGCAAATACCTTATAGTTTGCTTACATTAACGCCATTTTGAACTTAGAAATAAATTCACTAAAACTCACGTATGCGTATTAACAAATTCTATTAATTTAGGTATATTCTGCCAGAAATGTGCTATTTAGTAATTAATAAATTTTATATTTATAATATGTACTCAAATAACATCAATGATTATAATCTATGACACGTGTTTACATACCTACTCAATTTATACAAAACGTTTATATATATATATATATATATATATATATATATATATATATATATATATATATATATACGAGGGGCGTGTAATAAGTAATGCCCGTGACCCACTTCCCATAGCAGTAGAGCAACGAAACTTGGCACAGTTATTAGTCTTTCTCTACATAGAAAGCAGCCAGAGTTATGCATTTCTCCCATCGTTTGATGCAGCTCTGGAGACCGTTTTTGTAGAACACCCCAGGTTGCTCCTCCAACCACGGCGTGACTTCAGAAATCAAGGCTGCATCATCTGGGAAACGCTTTCCTTTCAAAAACAACTTCATGGCAGGGAAGAGCTGAAAGTCAGAGGATGCAAGGTCAGGGAGGATGGGGAAGGATTTCATAACCACACACCCGTGTTTCTGATCTGGTGGCATGCGAGTTGTGGACCGGAGCATTGTCCTGAAGGACGAGGGTAGCTTTGATGATCTTGCCCCGCCTCTTGATTTTGATAGCTTCCCTTTATTTCCTCAAAAGTGAAGCATAATAGGCTCCTGTAATTGTGGTACCCTTTGCCAGGAAATCTGTCATCACTACTCCGTCCCAGAAGACTGTGAGTATGACCTTGCCAACGGAGGGCTGTACCCTTGCCTTCTTTGGAGGTGGTGAGTCCAAGTGCTTCCACTGCATTGTCTGGGCTGTGGTCTCTGGATCATAGTGATGGACCCAGGTTTCATCCTGTATAATCAGTCTTTTGAAAAACTTTGACTCTTGGCACATCTCCAAATTCATCCTCGAGCACTTGACGCGTTCTCGCTTCTGGAATGGTGTGGGCAACCTGGGAATCCATCTGGCAGACACCTTATGCATATGCAAATGTTTCCACAGACCCTGTATTAATCTTGACATCTTGGGATATTTGGCGAATAGTAATGCGCCGATCTTCCAAAATGGTAGCCTCAACTTGACGGACAGATGTCACATAAATCGCAGAAGGGGGACGACCAGGTCTGGGAGCTGTTTCCTCAGACTTCCGATCATATTTTTATTCACGATGCCAGCGTTTTACAAGGTCATATGATGGGGCATTATCACCATAAGTTTCTTTCATTTCATCAAAGCCCCCTGTGGTGTGCGTCCTTTCAAATACAAAAACCGGATCACTGCTCGACATTCAACAGGCTCCATTTCACACCTGACTCAATTCAAACACCTGTAAAACAGAAATCACAATCAGTTCATAACTGTAATTTGTCACATAACCCGTAGAGATATAAATCATTGCATATGCAAAACTTCAGGTAGATCAGACAACTGGAAGTGGGTCAGGCGCGTTACTTGTTGCACGCATATCGTATATATATATATATATATATATATATATATATATATATATATATATATATATATTCAGTGCCATAAAACAACACCTAACATCCCCCGATAAAAAGCTACAGTGTTTCGACATTAGAAATATCTTAACTAACAATACTAAAGTTCGATACCTTAACAATTAAAAAAAAAACAACAACAGTGGTTTCTGATGATAATTGCATGCACCGATAAAAAGTGCTTGAGAAGAATATAGCCGAGCAACAACTTTTGGGCGCCATTTTATATTATATGCCTGCTGAAATTAAAAAGACTGCTCAGCTAATTTAAAACATATCCAAGCAGATCTAAAAAAAAAATAATTGTCCTAAAATAGAGAGAGAAAAAAAAAAGAGAGAGAGAGAGAGAGAGTTATTATTCTTTAGGTAAATACAGTAATATCTTGCTACGATGTGCAGACCGTTTCGATCGTATTTGATCTCATCAGGCAAAAACATTAAAAAATTAAAAAGGGTTCAAGACCATTTTCAATTTTAGAGTAGAGTAAATATAATTTTGGCGTGAAGCAAGGTCAATGTTATTATGGAATTCAAAATGATTACAAAAATCAAATTTTAGTTTAAAAAGGCGGGGGGGGGTAAGAAGGAAAGGGTTACACAAATATATAGAGAGGGGTATGAATTCACTAAAAGGGAGAAAGGCCGAAGAAGGTGTGGGAAGGAGGACGTACAGAGGAAAACAGTTGACATGTAACGACCAGGGTGTCAGGAGGCGATATTTACTATTTTATAATTCAAATCATTTAAAAATGTCTCCACAATGGATAAGGGTTAACTGAATTGGGTCATATTGCTTGTAAATAAAATACGACGTTTGTCGTTCTATTTATTTATTTACTTATTTATTTTTTTTAATTATATTTTTTTGTTTGGAAATTAATATAAGATCAAATCTGGCTTCCCAGGTAACCTGGTCAGGCTTCATTATTTTTTTTGTTTAAAATGTACTTTCGAGTTCTATCAAATTGAATGTTTATTTCTTTAATTTATATCTTAATAAGTTGATATATTTAAGCTTATCAAATAGTTGTTATTTTAGTTTTTATGTTGTTTCTATATATACATATACATATACATACATACACACACGCATATAGACACGCACACAAATATATATGCATACATACATTTATACATATGTCTGACCAAACGCACGCACACAAGCATATGCACGCATATATATTGTGTTTTAAATTATTATCTATTTATAAAAGCATTAGTGTGTTTATTTTTTATTATTTTTATTTATTAAGTTTTTATTTTACTTCATAATTAATATTATTTACTTATTTCTTTTGACGTTCTGATATATAAATGGTATATTTTGATCTAAATAATTTTCCAAGGGTTTTCCTAAGAATTTTGAAATTCACATATGGCTATTTTTAATCTCTACGGTCTGCTAGTTTTTTTCTAAAAGCTTATAATATATTTTTTAGAAACTTAATTTATCTTTATAAAAACGCAATTTCTTCTTAATATTTTGTATATCCTTGAAAGTATGTGTATTTAATTATATTATTAGTTGGATACTTTCCAATATATTTCAGGGTAAAGTTAGCTATTTAAATTAATATATTAAGTACGAATGTGGTACTGCAGAAAGTGAATTAGAGAAATAACGACCAGAGTTTTTCTATTTATTTTATTTAGGATGTTCTAGTAATTTTAATCGGTTTAGTATAATTATAGAGATTGGTATTTAAGGCTTATCTAGTTGTTCGTGATAGATTTAATCAAATGGGATACTTAATTATATAGCTGCATTATGTATATTACTCATACGAAACGTCAAAATCAAACCTTGCAATAATTGAATGAAAACATCAGGAACAAAATAAGCGAATTAAATCGCAATCCAGAACTTCTGCAAAAATATAATAAAGTAATAACTTAAAATATTGCAGCATAAAAAATTGATTATTTAATGTTATGAATTGAATAAAAAAAATCTGAATCCTGCAATATTTTAAGTTATAAATTTCTAATATTTTTTACTAGTCCTTTTCTTTTCCAGTTTTATCAACTAGTCCTTTATTTTCCATGTTTAAGCTTAACCACATTATTTTTCCTGTTCGCATTTTTCTATTTTAATCCATGATTTTTCCAGGCTTCCACTAAGTTCACTTGTTTTTTGTTTAATTTGATACTTTTTTGTCCCCCGAAACAAATATGTAAAAAATGTACGGCACTCGTCTGCTTTCAATAAATTCCTCCCAATTATCCCCCTTTCATGCCTTTCATTCAGTGTTTTATTTGTTACTTCTCTTTTCGAAGTAGTAGCAACAGTAGTCGCTCAAGCGACGTAGTTGCTATGGAAACCAGTCATAAAAGGCGTCGCTCACCTCCTTACATATTTTTACGATTTTGAACACCAGAAAATTCATCACAACTTTCGTTTTACTGAAGGAAAATTGAATTTTATTTTTTCACAATATAGGTGAGAATATGATCTATAAACTGTAATAATTGTTTGAAATTTGGTCGAACAATGAGTGAACGGTGAAGCATTAAAGCAGTTCTAAATGACTAAAACTGCTACTTAACCATATAGTCAACCACTATCGTGTAATAATATCTATAATATAAAGATGAATGTGTGTGTGTCTGGTCACGAATAGGCTCCTATATGGTTGAATATTTTAAAAAACTGATTGCATATAATGATAGAAGATGTATCGAGGCACAGGGATGGGAATGTTTGATCTAGCAGAACGGTGGTTCATTAAAATTGTGGGGTCTGCGTTCGCGCCTGGTCTACAAAGTATGAAAATAAAAAATAAAAAAATAAAAAAAACGTTTACAAGTGTTTTTGATATAGACGTACATAAGAATACTTTGATAAGTATGTTTTAACTTAAATAGGAATGGTATTATTAAATTGTGGGGTCTGCATTCGCGCTGGCCTCCATAGAATGGAAACAGGCACAAACTTTAATAAAGACTTTTCATGTCTATCTGCGTAATCATATTTTGATAATTATGTTTAAGTTTGTCGGAATATGGTATAATAAATATATGAGGTGTTCGTTCGCACCTGACCTCCATAGAATAGAAATATGTCACAAAGTTTAACAAGGTTTTTTTTTTATATAGATCCACAGAATATTGTGATAAGTGTTTCAGTGTGAACAGGTATGGTATAATAAATTATGGGGATTATCTATTCTATTTTTACTTTCATCATATTTTGGTTTAGTTTTGATACCCCCAAATTCGAAGCTATCTCTTTACAACCCTTCCTATTCATAACCTAATATACATTCATAAATCAGAGCCCATTTTCTGTAGACTGTTTTTGAACCCAGTCAACGACGGGTACTTTTGCTAGTATATATATATATATATATATATATATATATATATATATATATATATATATATATATATATATATATATATAGAGAGAGAGAGAGAGAGAGAGAGAGAGATAGAGAGAGAGAAAGAGAGAGATAAATGCATATATATTTACTTATTTCTTGATGATTGTAATTAAAACAAAAATTATCTGAAATAAGTTGTTAAAATAAGGAGTAATTGTTACATTGTATTTTGTCGCCTGGAGGTCTTCACTGAAATAATCATTTACTTTTTGATTAGTTCAATTATTTTCATTGTAATTAAGGTAGAATCATGTATTACATTGCCGATCGCGTGTGCTGTCTCCTGCCAGGACTTAGATCATCTTCGCAAGTTTCATTTAAAAACATTTTCTATATATAAGTCTTCAATTGATTCAGAAATACGATCTTATAAAATGAATGATATATTCGTTCGTGATTGTAAGATTAAAAAATACAACGAGAAACGAGAGAGAGAGAGAGAGAGAGAGAGAGAGAGAGAATCAATTCACTTTTAAGCCTATTGATTAATTTTATTTGCTTCATATTATTAACATAATAAGTGCGTGTCATTTTTGACTTCATCTTCGTCGCCAACTGTTATGTTTGCAGGTTGAACCAAATAACGTATAAGGCAATACAAATGAAGACTCAACAAACAAAGGTAGATCAATAAGAAGTGTATTAGGAAAAGTATATTTACAGTATATTTACATAATGGTTGTCAAGTAAGAGAGTCTTGGCTGGAGAACATATCTGCTCTCGGCTCGGCCTTCGGTGGCTTCTGGTTAACACACACTCAGACTAACCTAGTCTTGCAATTTATGTGTAATATTATCCACATATGTAAATGAGTGGGTACCACCACAACAGTGTGTTAAATATTGGGCAAGTAAAATGTTCTTAATTGGACAAGACAGTTACTGGGTTTCAGTCAGGGTTAAATTAGTTTACTTGAAGGTAAGTTATACCTACTATGGGAATTGATAGTAGCTGACATGACGTCACATGGTTTAAAGAAAGAGGGGCCAAGAGCAGTAAAAGTTCAATCGGAAAAATCGCATGCAGACTTAAATAGAAGATAAAATTTTCCTTTTTCATAACGATCATTATTGCCTTCTTCTTTTTATTTTTAACTCTTCTGCGTTTTTCAAAACAAACAGCCATTTTCGAAAACTTTTTGAATTATTGCTTGATATATATTGTTTAAGTTTCGTTATATGGTGACCTTAGAGGGTACGTAGAGTTTCAAGACCAATTCGATTTTCCGTTTCTGGAAAATGTTCTCTATGATTCCGCTAAGTCTCAACAGACAATAGACACTCCTGTAAATGTAGATGCGCGTGTAATTGCGTGGCAACGGTTGCGCAATAACTAACCACACTTCTCCAGAATCGGCACAGCTTGGTTCCAGTGGCAATAAGAGTCTTCAAGACTGACTGAAAACAATTCCGAGATAAGCACATACAGCACCTGGAAGTCCCAAATGGTCACCCATTTTAGTACTGACCAGACTCAACGTTGCTTAACTTTGATGATCTGACGAAGACCGCTGACATGATTATGCCATACATGAATTTTTTTGCATAGAAATCACCACTTATCAAGGCCAAGAGGCCACTCGAGGATAAGGTTAAAGAGTCTACAGTAGTCAATTGGACAATATAGTAATCGTTAGTAATGGAAATTCGGTTAATTTGTTGACTTAAGTGGAACGGCTCATCAAGAACTTGTTTACGTTGGACTTGAAGACAACCATATTGTAGTCAGCTGGAAAGCAAGCAAACGCAAGACAGTTCCACAGGCGTGCAGTTCTTAGAAAGAAACTTCACGGAATCTACGTTTAGGTTTAGGCACAGATAAAGAGTGGGGGAAATTATTGATATTGTTTTCAGCTAGACGAGTGTTTCCCGTGAAAGTTTGGTGAGGGGCGACCAGAGATTAGAGCTCAGACGAGCACTTGCCATGAAAATAACGATAAAGCACAGACAGGCTCGCAATATCTCTTCTGTGAGAAAGAGGCTGCAGTGAAGAGAAAAGGACATCCCCTATTAGGCTACGAAGTCTATTTTGAACTCTATCAAGGGAGTATAATACATATGAATTAAATGTCATCAAACTAGAATACGTCATAATTATGTTGACATATGGGTTCTCGTTAGATAACCGAACTTATACGACGTTGTCTAACCAAATGATCCCCCAGATGGGTGAACACTTGGGAATACTAGGTATTGTATGCATTCAGATACACAGATATGTATTGGAGAAAAACGCCCCACAGGAAGATGAACCCACGTGCTTTGCATAGTCCCAGGTCACTCTTGGTCACAGTGTAGCACTTTTTACCATCCCTCTGGTAGTGTAGATGTTCACTATGCAGAGGGTAGATGCGATTCCTCAACCCTAGTATGGGAGATACATCTTATAAAAGCGGAATCTGTTGAAAAACAAAACCGGATAGATGGTCTCATTAATAAAAACATCATTTTGTCATGAACAGCACGGAAGTGGTAAGGTTCATAAAACTGCCATATCATTATGCAATCTGTCTAATTGGAGATAGACAAACATAACAATATGTACAGGGTGGAGCGATAAAAGTGTCGCCCTAAAAGAAACAACAGATTTATTTTTAAACTTTTATTGAAAAATTACATCCAGGTAACTTTATTATGCAGTAGAGCTGATATCTATTCAATGTAGCCGCCTTCAGCCCCAATCGCCAACTCGATATGGGCCCGGAACTGAAAGCAAACCTTTTTCATAAGTGCTGCCGATAGCTCACCGAATACTCGGCGGATGGCGGCGATCAGGCTGGCTTTGGTGTTGTGGGAGGTCATGTTGGTGATGTTCTCGACGTATGACCAAACGAAGAAGTCCAGCGGGTTCAGGTCGCGGGAGGAGGGCCAGTGATAGAAGTGTACAAAATCATAGCACTCCTTCTTAAGCCAAGCCTGGGTCTCTTTGTACTTGTGGACTCGTGCCGAATCCTGCTGCCACACCCAGGATCTACCAATAGAAACTTGATTACACCAGGGGATCAGGACACTCTTCAGCACACCCAGATACATTTTGGTGTTGACTTTTAAGCCGACTTCAAAGATGTGAGGTGGCATGATGTAGCTCTCACTTGAAACCACACCAAAAACCATAACTGTAGGTCGCCCAATGCATTGAGTTGTGCTCTCAAGCGTTAAACCGTCCGGATTTGAATTTTGAGAGTGCTGGCAATGGTCCTGCTTTCATAACTTGAATCGTTAGAGAGCATAAGTTGTACGACGGTGCATTTGCAATCTTTCTCGTTAAACATTGTGGTTCTTTCAGACATGATTGAAGGCTCCTATCACTCCTAGGATTTGTAAACCACTGGACAACTAGTAGATGGTCTGCAACAAAAAAAGAAAACCGGAAATAGAAACCTTGTCGTCTTTTCTGGCGCGACAATTTTATCATTCCACCCTGTAATTAAATAGAATTTTTTTGAAGTTTTAAGATGGTTCCAACCCCTATATATCCCTTAGAAAACCAGAACAATTTTTCATCTAAATACAATTTTATTTTTAATTTCTCCTATGTTTTATTCTATTCAGCAAACATACAGACACACAAGGGCATATTTGAAACTTAAAATTTTATATTCGAAATAACCAATAGAGTTTATATTAAAGAATTAAATTTACATGTTTTCTTTATGGAAATCGGCTGAGACAAGTCATGAAGCCACTTGATGTAAGCAACTAAGAAGAACGAAAGATGATTATCACAAAGACAGAAGACGCCTAGTGACCTTATGTGACCTATGCTCAGTCCCGGAACCAAATGTGAAGCTATCCTCATCGCAGGTCACCCAAATGTGACCTGTGCTCGTTCTTCGCAGGGGATCCTTCGCAAGGTATCTCAGGGTAATAGAACCCGTTAATCGATTTAGTCAGAGTCGATTTCACCTTCGGGTTGATATGCCGCCAGAAGTGAATAAATCTCATGCACACAAAAGAAATACAGGCTCAATTAATTAAACTACTGGTAAATTCAAAATAGATATACACAATATTTACTTATATACAATTGTTCAAATGTTGATTTCAACAAAACTCTACTGAGTCCCAATTAGATTAATTACTCTCGGTTTTACGATGGTGGCGGTTAGAGAAGATGGGGGTGACAATCCTTCAATTGTATTTGATTTCTCCCAAATCTCAGCCCCAACTGACGATTTTGGCGCGGGGACTCGCTGATGTAGTGAGGTGATAGGGTGGGTCGAGGCCACTTCCTGGATCAATCGCAACTAATTATGTCACCTCAGGGAAATCCCCTAATTTCCCGTATGCACCGGTGATTCAGGCCTGTTTCTCACGATCGAGAGGTTAACCCGTGACCTCTCGATCTGGTACTGCACTCAGGGGCCAAACAACTCTAAGTCAGCGATCGTTGGCATCGGAAACGAAATTATATCTCGTCATCTCTCAAAGTGACATCAAATTGTCGTTTTCACCTAACAATGAAATCTATAGCTGAAATATTTCTTTCAGCAGGGTTGGATGCTGTCGCTCGGACATACAATACTTAACGAATAAAATAATCATATCTGCCCATCATTTTCAGTGTTACAGGAGACTCAGGCTCCCCACAGTGGGGAGCCCAATCGCTCCCTAGTGTTAAAATAGCGAATTGATGGAGACAACAAAACCAACGAGTCAAAAGATAGGACGCTGGTCATTCTAAATAATATATGCCATGATTTTATTTACAAAAAGGGACTATCAACATCACGTCTGTGTAAGAAAAAAGTTGTAGTGAAAGTGAAAGAGTGGTTATTTACGGAGCATGGTCTTGTTCCGTTTACCAACTTGCCAACTACCAACGAAGTGGCTACAGGTTCGATTCCTGGCTTGGGATAAGTGTTTACACATTGACGTGCAAAATCAAAATGCAAAATGCGTTTGTACGCATATCGTCTGCGCATAGATTATCCTAAATAAAAGCAAATTATTATGTCTTGGATCAATCAGAAAACTTTCTGAATTTATTTGAAATGTTTTTTTACGAGTAAAAACATTGAAAGCTGGAGATAAACTGCCAATGTGGAAAATGTTGCTATGGTAACCAACAACCAATCAGAAGAAATCGTCTCTATAAAACGCCAATGTTTGAAAAGTTGCTATTGTAATCAACAGCCAATCAAAAAAAAGATCGTTTCTTACGTTCCTTACATATTCTGAGAACTTTTCAACATCATTAATTTTATTATAACTTTTGTTTTAATGAACAAAAATGGGACATTTTTATTTCGAAATATAGCTGAGAAGGTGAACTATGAACTATAAAACTGTTATTTTACATAGGCATCGCCACTTATCAAGTCCTTGGGACCACTCGAGGATAAGGGTTAAAGAATGTACAGTAGAAATTGGACAATAAAGTAGTCGTTAGTAATGGAAATTTGGTAAATTTGTTAACTTATATGGAACGGCTCATCAAAAACTTGTTTACGTTAGACTTGAAGACAACAATACTGTAGTCAGCTGTAAAGTAGGAAAATGGAAGACAGTTCCGTAGGCTGCAGTTCTAATAAAGAAGCTTTGCTCAGGGAATCTACGTTAAGGTTTAGGTAGAGATAAATAGTGGGAGAAATGATTGATGTTTGAAATTTGGTCGCAAAATGAGTGAGCGGTAAAGCTTTAAGTTGTTCTAAATGAGTAAAACTTACACTCAATAATATATTCAAACGCGGTAGTGATTGAATGATAAACTTTATTCATTGAAATATATCTAATCCATTTCGCTGAAATATTTTACTAATACAATACCAAAAGAACATTGATTCTTATAAATAACTTTCCATGTATTACCATATTTCGTTATGTCTCTCATTAAATTGAACAGGGAAGTTTTGAATACGATTTTCCTGACCCTGAAGCTCACGCCTCTTTTTTTAATTGATCCAAACTATTTCTATTGTTTCAGGAAATGAATCTCCTTGTTTTTATAACAACTCTAAATTTTCTTCGTTTTCCTATTGTCGTAAACCTAACATTATACTAGCAGGGCTACCCGGCGTTGCTCGGGACCGTATAAACAATGAAAAAACAAAAGCAGATATTGAACATATGTTTTATTCTTAGGGTGGAGGAATCTTTCATCTCTATGTATTATTTGTTTTATCTACCCTAGGACTGGTATTGTTCATGTTTTATCCATATCATAGGTAATTTACAGCATGTATATGAAATTGTTTTACCTTAGGGAGAAGAGAACAGGTAATATACAACATAATGTGTCTATATTACATCCCTGGCAACGCCTAGAAACCAGCTAGAAAATGTATTTCAGTCAATCTTTATTACATCCTGGGCTATGCCGGGAAACCAGCTAATCTCTATTTAGTGACTTGACCACCAAAATACCTCCCTAAGTGTGTCCTTTCTTTTGAACTTATTAGATATAGGTATCTAGAAATGTGTGTGAAATTTTGTTGAATGCATTGTTCACTATGATTTTCTTATTGTTCTACACAATATCAACTGTAGCGAAATAACACAGTAAACTTAGTGTAGTGTTAGAATAAAGAGCAAAGGAAAAAATTAGAATCATATTCTGTAATTGCAAATCTTAATTTGCTAGCGTGTACCAGTATTTGCCAGGTTGTGGAAATTTGGAATTTATAACATATGTAGTGGCCTTTTCCTAGATACCTATTGCTAAAAATTATACTTTCATTTTGTTAGAAAAATCTCTCCTCGGATGCCCTGCATCATCCAAAATAAAAACAAATATTTTTATAATTGTTTCAGTACATTGCTACACAATGTGACATTTGTTGGCGTTTGTAAAAAAAAATCATGAATGTGCTTATATTCCAAAAAAGAAAATATCAGTGCACAGTATTGAAAGTGTTTGAGATTCAAAAGTCTGTAACATTTCTACTAACTTCATAAGATGTCATGTGAGAAACTGAATTGAATATCAAGACATTATCTGAAGCGTTTTTATTTTGGTGTAACGTATGTGTTTACAGTGAACCTTAACTTTTGATAAACAGCTTGGTATGCAATGACATAGGCTAAGAATCTTAGACAAAATATATATAAATTGGAAAAATGTGTGAACAAATGAAAAAAAAATGATCCACTCCACTTGATGACATCAAGCACAGTAATATTTTAGTGAAGAAAATATGAAATTGATGTTCAGTGATTAGTTTGGATGAATGAGAAAATGTAATTGTTTGATGCATAAAAAATAACTCATTTGCTGTATTTGATATTAAGCAGCAAAATATAGTGATTTGAATATTAAGGAAAACATCAAATCAGATTATGTAAAAAAAAAAGATGAAATTAGAAAATATATATTTTCTGTTTATGAGTTTGGCCAATCCAAATTTTGTGGCAGAAATTGGGTGATTACCATGCAATTTTATTTTGGTAAAATTCTTAAATTATTTCAATGTTTATTATAATTTCTTATTAGTGACTTGTTATCATCAAAATCCGCCCCAAAGAGCGTCCTTTCTTTTATTAGGTATCAAAATAGGTATCCAGATTTCTACTTCTATACAAATGTGATATTTCAGATCTGTAGATAAAAAATTTGTTGCATATATAGGTTGAGAATTGTTCTCTCTCATTCTCTCTCTCACACACACATTCTCACTTTTATAGATATAATAGATAAATTATGCTAGATATATTTCCATATGTCTGAATAATCTATATACAAATTTTCAAATCTGTAGATAAAAAATCTGTTGAGTATATAGGTTGAGAATTGTTCTCTCTCTCACACACACACATACATACACACACACACATTTTCACTATTATAGATATAATAGATAGATTATGCTATATATATTTCTATATGTCTGAATACGCTACATACAAATTTTCAAATCTGTAGATATAAAATTTGTTGAGTATATAGGTTGAGAATTGTTCTCTCTCTCTCTCTCCTCTCACAGATTCTCACTTTTATAGATATAATAGATAGATTATGCTAGATATATTTCCATATGTCTGAATACACTATATAATTATACGGAAAAATTCAGTATCGTTCAACGTACAAAAATTGTAGAATTTTACTATTAAAATCAAGGCTCAATAATTACAAACCGAAAGAGCCTATCGAAGACATTTCAATGTGAGAGATGCAGCTATTGTGAGGATATCTAAAGTAAAAGATTTTTGTCAACAAGCCCCAATTTTTAATAAAACTAAAGGAAAACATCACTAGAGAAATTAGAGAAAGAAGGCCAGAAACTTTGGAAAAGGTCATGGAAGAGGTAATTAAAAAGTTAAAATATGTGAAGCAGAAAATGGAAGGCATTTGCACGATGTTATTTTAACATTAAACAATACAACTTTCCCAAGCTTACTAAGGTAAAATAAAGGTTATCCCCTTTTATTTTATGATAGATTAATTCCATGCATATAACTGTCAAAATAAAAAAAAGTTATTTAAAATTAAAACGAATCAGTGACTTTTAACCCACCATGTATAAAGCGGTTGATTGGAATAAATATGTTATTCTCACATGTTTCAGAAGATATATCATGTGAATCTATAAAAATAAAGTCCAGCAATGATATTCAAGATATTCTTTTAACAAATAATGTTACGTTCAAGATATTCTTTAACAAATAATGTTATGTCATTTAATGAATTTCTCTCTTTATTAAAACGAGGGGATTGCGTGCTAGTTACACATATGTGAAAGGCATTAAATTGACAAAAGACTAAATGCATTTTTTTGTAAATCTTATTTAACGAAACACACACCTACACAGACACACACACACACACATATATATATATTATTTTTATTTCTAGAGATAAATATCACATAATCGCTACACTGAACATGCTAATGTTTCAGACAAGTGATCGGTCAGGACAAACAAGTTTTCGTCAGGCGACGTAATAAAATTTATGTTTCGCTGGAGTAGCCTGATCCTCAAATTATGTTATTTGTTTTTGAGAAACAAAAACAAATAACATCTAAATAAATCGCGATATATCAAAACAGTCGGCGAGATGGACCAGCTGATGAAGAGGACAGACTCATTACTGTGGGGTCCAGATTTCCAATCTCGCTAGATTCAGCCACTCTGATGAGTCGTAGACGACGAAACACGTCTCAGTGGATAATTATATTTTAAAAATAATATATATACCGCTCCCCGTGTGGAGGTGCCAAATTGGTTAAAGAGAAAATTATTCCCAACTCGCATTTAGGTAAAAATGCACTTTCGTAATTAATTGAATTCAATCACAAACGTATCGCAAAAACAAAAACAAATAACATCTATCTATCTATCTATGTATCTATATATATATATATATATATATATATATATATATATATATATATATCGTAATATTCAGGCAAACATTATTAAAAACAACAGAGATACCTTGCTTAATGATTCTTTTTTTTTTTCATTTTTCCATCTTTCGTAAGATTTTTTTAACTTCAAGATGGAAGGTATTTACAAATGTTCCATGGTTCACACGAGCGCTTTCGATTCTTTCTTGAATCATCATCAGGTGGAGATAAAATATTAAAAATAGAAGTGAAATATATAGTTACGAATGATAAAAAGAGTCAGGACTTGTATAGAACAACGAACCATCGGAAACTGTTCTGAAACTAAACATGGCTTACACTTCTAGAATATTCTTCAAACTTTTTCACAAGGCGCAAGGTGTTTTCAGAGGGCCTGGGTGACCAGGATGAGTTTTTTTTTGCACTCTTTGTCCTCTTTTTTGTATTGTACGATCACTCTATCAATAGTAGAAAGGGACTTGAAAGATTTCCTACTCTTTTGGTTCGTGGTGTCCTTCAATATTGTTAGATGCAATTTTAGTAAGATATTTCAACACTATTTTTATCTGTAAATTAAATAAGCCCATGTAAAACATCTTAATGTCTGTGTGTATATATATATAGTGTATATTTGAGCAGCATGTTTCATTTAGGCAAACGTTATTGAACACTGCGACTTGTTTTTGTTTGACAAGTTTTATTTTTCTGCATGTAACCCATCTTGTATTTCTGTGGAATCTGCCTACGTAGGCTATGTAGATGTGTTTTCTCCTATCGTTCAAATTGACCATTTTAATGTTATAGTAGAGGGAGACATGTACAATCAACGCCAATAATGTATTTGAAGCGCTGGATTGCCTAACAAAAGTGGAAGAACTGTGGAAATTAATGAAAGATAGCATCATTGAGGAAGCCAGAAAAAACATACACCTAGCATAAAGCGAAAAGAAGACAAAGAAATGAATGAAACCAGAAATTCTTAATCTAATGGACAAGAGAAGATAACCGAAAGGCGAGGAAGTATAAAGAACTGAACAAATTGATGGAAGAAAGTTGTAAAGAAGCAAATGAAAAATGGTTAAACCCTTGGTTGAAATCGAAAAGAACGGAAACATCGACAACAAACTCGTGCACAAGAAAATATAAGAACTGACTGAAAACAAACAAACAAAAAAAACTAACACAGTCAAAACTAGTTGCATTTAATCCAAAGATGATGACATTATCAGAGAAAATGTGATAATTAAATTGATTGACTTACCGAGGGTGGATCGGTGGGAAGGGAAAGACACCCATGGCTGTGAACGGCCCGGCCTGGTGTTTGTTAATGAAGAAAATAGGATGTCTATTCCTTATAGCTTAAATAGACATTCCAGTCTCGTTTCAATCTCGCTGAACGAGAGATTGAGACTATAAAAAGAGTCACCTTTGTAGACTTGTTGTTGTTGTTGTAGTTTGTTCTTGTCGTTGTTAGAGATCTATCAGACCGGTACGACAACTGTTAACAGCGCGTTATATTTACAAGAATACGTTTGCTTGTAAGCAACGAGGCAAATTTTTCGTTGCAAGCTAAACGTCTTTTCTCCCCCCCCCTCCACTCGTCGGTAGGAAATATCGACAAAAAAGAAGATATTTTGAATCGATAGTCAGATATATAGAAGAGCTGTATCAAGATGAGAGAAGTCCACCACCAGAAATACAAAAGAATTAATGAAGGTTTTGTGATACTCTAAGATGAAGTTTACAGTGTTTTTTGAAAAGAAGGAAGGAACCAGGACGCGACAACTTTCCAATCGAGCTGGTTACTGCTCTGGATGAATTGGGACTCAAAGCGGTCAAAAACTGATCAATAGTATTTACGAAACAGACACTATGAAAGATATGGAAGAGGTAGTTTACATTGCTGTTTCAAAGAAACCAGGTACAACAGCCTAATGAGTCACATAATTAAGATTCTTCTGCATGTGCTCATCAACAGTGTGGCGTGACCGCCTCTGGGAGCGGTGGAGCTCCCCAATGGTGGGGGGGGGAGATTGAGACCCCTGAAACACTGAGTAAGACCGGGCAACTATGTTGGTATTAACTGTTAAGCATTATTGAGTACACTCTCACCGTAGAAAACAAAGAATCATATTAAGGAGTGTTTTTTTTTTTGTGTAATGAGATTGAACTGAACAATGATACATATGCAACGCAGTGTGTAAATTGCGTGAATTAATTCGAGTAGATTAGAAACATATGTATTTGTCTTCCTTTGGCTTGCATGAGAAGCTAATTATTTGCAGCGGACACCAGTATATCAACCCGAGGACGAGGCCTGCGACGCGGAAGAATCCTATAAAGAACTCTTGGATGAAAGACGATCACGGTTATTGCGACTTCGACGGGGCCAGAGGTCACAACAGAATGAGGAACAAGATTCTTCCACAAACATCTGAAGTAAAATTTGGCTTCATGGGCGATAAGGGTACACGACATGTAGTGCTCATCTTGAAAACCCCCATAAAAAGAAAAGAGCTATACATGTGCTTCATAGACTACTCAAAGACGATTGACAATATACGACGCAGGGACTTCTTCGACATTTTAACTCCATTAACATCGACCGAAAAGACCTTGAAGTCTTCAGAAACCTTTATTGGAAGCAGAATGCGGCCACCAACGTTGACAATTCGCCTTACCTCTTCAACATTTACAGCGAAATGAGTTAACGCAAAATTGAAAATCAAAAAGGTGTTAGTGTAGGCGGGCGTAACATCAACAATTTATGATATGCGGATGACACTTTCCTCATCGCAGATTCAGAAAACAAATTGCAACAAATAGTGACAACAGTGACGGATGAAAATAAGAAGAAAGAGTGCATTATTACCGAAGCGCCAAAATGCAATATGTGAAACCATTAGACAGGTTGATACACTCAAGTACCTTGGTTGTCTTATTACGTAAGAATGACGAGGTAATAAAGACAAGAATCGCGATAGAAAAATCAGCTTTTCATAACATAGAGTGCATCTTACAACACAGAAACATAAAACTAAACGTAAAAATCAGACTCTTGAAGACGTATATATGGTCACTTTTCTTTTACGGTTGCGAATGTTGGATAGTAACAAAGTTAGCTGAAAGTCGTTTAGAAACAACGGAGTATTTAATATATGTTTTTAAGGAGAATTCTACGAATCTCATAGAAAGAAAAGAAGGCAAACGAAGAAGTCACGCGTAAAACTGTGGGGGGGGGGGCTGGAGATCACTACGCAATACCGTCCACGCCAGACTGTTAAAGTTCTTCGGTCATTTAACGCGGGCGGACGGTTGAAAAAATCGCCAGAAAAAAAAAACAGAGGAAAACAACGAATAAAATTCAAAACATAAAAATAGGATTAATAAACTTCCATGGCCAAGTCTTAACAACATCATCAGAAATACGAGGATAGATCTCATTAAAAGGCCGATTGCAGAGGAGATTGGAGAGCCATGATCATCGAACTCCTGAATTAAAGACCTGAGACCTGAAGAAGTACATATTTCTTTTTGTTCTCTTCGTCTTTCTAGATTCCAGGACAAGAATTAATGTAGTCTGGTTGAGTATCTCGCTTCGTATTTCTACTAGAGATAGCATCACTTAGAGAAGGTGCACCATTACTCGTAGAAACTAGTGTAAATTAAATATATAGCAGCTACGAATACGATGTGATTTTAGAATATTTTGTCAGGATTTACTTTTCGGGAAATTTATCCTCATGCCATGTTATCCTGACAAACCACCCTATACAGAGACATTGAGATATTTTCT
Organism: Euprymna scolopes; assembly: GCF_053919585.1. Taxonomy (NCBI): domain Eukaryota; kingdom Metazoa; phylum Mollusca; class Cephalopoda; order Sepiida; family Sepiolidae; genus Euprymna; species Euprymna scolopes. The sequence continues at coordinate 17,241,927 of NC_136518.1, read as the reverse complement.
AGTAGGCATTCAAGTTCTCTCCAGTGGGTATTCAAGTTCTAACGTGACGGTAAAATTATGAGATGTATGAAAGAAAAAGATAAACTAAAAGAAACTGATAATCATAGTTTATTAACGAACTCTTTGTTGCGTTTGGGAAATATGTAACGTAGTGCACGTTTACACACGTAGACCCAACACGTTGTAGCAGAGTACGTCGCAAGGACCAAGTAATAACTCGAATCTTTCCTTTTTCTATTAACGACAATTATTTCTCCCACCACGCGTGACTTTTCCTTATGGTTGTGACGTCGCCCATGTTTTTGACGTGATCGTCTTCTCTAACGTACTCTCTCTCCTTTATATAGTTTTTTTTCTTACGGTGACGTCATTTCACACACGACTCGTTATTTGTATATAGCCGTCATATACGCTCTGTTACGAATAGACCCCTGTGCACTATATATTCTATAATTTAATAAATATGTTTCATTTTTGTTAAGAAAATACATTATTGTGGGGTCCGTGTTGACCTTAACATTCCTGAACATGAATTATTTTATGGAAATCACTTCAGAAAAGGCATGAAGCAATGCATTTTTCGCTAAATAGGAAAGATGGATGTCACAATAGTAGAAAATGCCAAATGACCTTAACCTTTAAAAAAGATTGGAGGAAAATAGTCAGTGCGAAGTGAAATCCAAGAGTGTTCCATAACTCAATCCTCATATGAAACTATGCAAAAATAAATCCACTAGATTATATAGGCCACTCTTGTTGTAGTTTGTTCTTTGCTAGGCTTTACTCACACACACGATAAAAGAGAATTTAATTATATAAGGATGAAAAAAGAAAACCTCAACTAAATTTTGTAAATAGAAAACGGAGATTCTCATCTGCTTACCACGTGATTATATAACTTTATGTGGTGTCATCTTTCAAAGAAAAAGGTATGTGTCTTCGTCCCAGTTGTTACTGTCGTATTAAATGTCCATCGAGCTTTTTTCATCCTTATATAGTTAAATGGAATGTTAATCGCCCACCGAACAATTCTGACAGGGCTACGGAAGCATATTTTGTAGATCATATTGATTTTCATTTTTAAAATTCAGTGTCCTAGATGAAAATCAAGTTTCCTGGCTTTGTGTCACGTGTTCCCGCAATAAAAATGCTGGAAAAATGCAAGAGAACTATATGCTAAATCCGTTAAATCCAAAGTAGCTGAGCAGCGGCTTGGTTCCCACCAGTTCTGGCAAATAGCAAATAGGATCCTGTACAGAAACGTGCGTTCTATCCCAACCATTATCAATGGACCTGAGATCATCTCGTCAGCATCTGACAAGGCCAAACTATTTGCCAAGAACTTTGCGGCAAGTTCTACCCTGTTTGACGAAGGCCATCAACTCCCCATATTCCATCCTATAACAGACAACACGCTATGCAACATACAAATATCTGTGCGTGATGTCGCCAATCTAATCAAGAACCTTGACAAGCAACTGGTCCTGACGGTATTCCAATTATAGTGTTAAAAAAAATTATAACCAGAACTTGCCCCCATACTTACAAAACTGTTTAAGCGTTGCCTTAAGGAGAAGTGCTTCCCAACACCCTGGAAAACCTCGTCAGTATGCCCTGTATTTAAGAATTCAGGTGATAATTCATCTCCCTCTCAATACAGACCAATAAGTCTCCTGTGTGTCATGAGTAAGTTGTTGGAATCCACAATAAATAGAGAAGTAGTCAACCACCCCAGCAGAAATAACCTTCTTAGCGACACGCAATATGGTTTCCGTTCTGCTAGATCTACAGCAGATGTGCTAGCGGTTATATTTCATAGGATCAGCGAATCTCTCGACAAAGGCTTCATTTCTAAGGCAATTGCTCTTGACATATCAAAGGCCTTCGATAAGGTTTGGCATAAAGGCCTACTACACAAGATTTCCAGCTACGGTATAACTGGAAATGTTTTCTCAATCATTAAATCATTTCTCTCTGATAGGCCCATAAGAGTAGTGGTTGATGGGCAGAAATCAGAGGCTCACAGTATTAATACTGGAGTCCCTCTGAGGTCCATACTGGACCCAACTCTCTTCCTGATCTACATCAATGATCTCCCAACACAAACACATCTGCCGTTGACATCTATGCTGATGACACGACTATCTATGGCAACACAGCAAAGGCCCTAAATGATGATGTTCTCTCTGATTCCCTCTCCTCTGATCTTGAGCGCGTGGTACAGTGGGGGAAGAGGTGACTGGTTACCTTTAATGCATCTGTTGTGTCTGTATCAATAACAACATGAACGCAGAAAGTAAAGGTTCAACAAATATATTAAGACTTGATGCAGCATCTAAGACCAAGCTCCTATCTCTACATCATAAACGCTCTGATCCCCATCCATGTGATCCCCATCCATTGAAATGGATGCCTCTCGTCTAGGGGAGGGCCCATGTTTTGATAAGCTTCTGGGTTTGACTTTTACTCCTGATCTTAAATGGAACACATCCATCAAGTCTGTGGCCAAGGTCGCTGGGAAAATGGTGGGATCCTTCTACCGCTCCAAAAGATATCTCACTAATGATGCAATTTTCTATTTATATAAAAGCCAAGTACTTCCACGGATGGAGTACTGCTGCCACATCTGGGCAGGAGCTGCTAAAAACAGCCTATCCTGGCATGACAGAGTACAAAATAGCCTTCGTGGCTTGGTGGGGGATGCCCTTTTCTCTTCCTTGCAACCTCTTTCCCACAGAAGAGACGTAGCGAGCCTATCTTTGTTCTATCGTTATTTCCATGGCAAGTGCTCGTCTGAGCTCCATTCTCTGGTCACCCCTCGCCAATCTTTTTCAAAAAACACCCGCTGAAACCACCGTCAATAATTTTCCCCTCTCCTTATCTGTGCCTAAATCAAAACGTAGATTCCATAAACAAAGCTTCTTTCTTAGAATTGCACACCTGTGGAACTCTGTTCCGCTTGCCTGTTTCCTTCCCGACTTCAACCTGGAGGTCTTTAAGTTCAACACAAACAAATTCCTGATGAACTGCCCCCTTAAGTAATGACACCTTATCAATTCTCCAATACTATTGCTACACTATCCCTTTGATTACTGTACACACAATAACTCTTATCCCCGAGTGGCCATTGGGCCTTGATACGTTGTGAACTCCATGTAAAAAAGGTGTATTATAACAAACCATTTGAACAGCGAATAGGTCAATACCATTTAATAAACTACTTAGAATTAAGTAATCAAGAAATAAACCAGATAATCCTGAAGAAAATATGTCATAAGAGAGCTAACAATGATTTATTTTAGTTTCTTGAAAATTATAAAAATGAAAATATAAGAAAGAGAACTTGTTATAAGGAGTTCATTTAATTCTGTGAAACGCTGGATGTACCTCGAGGCGTTTAAAGACCATAAATTTCTGTGAAAATTATTTCAATAAATGTCACTTTACACCAAATCAATGTTCAGTACGTCCTTAGGTAAAATTAAACCTTATAAAATAAAATAAAAAAAAGTATCATGGTATTAGAGGCATTCAATACTGGAAACATATTTAGGAAACTATGTATATTAGATTTGCAGATAATTTTTTCTAAAATCCTCATACTCGTAGGCAAGTCAGAGGATGCAAATTTAGATAAGAATAATCATCAGTGCCTATCTTCTTTTTACTACAGACCTGGTGATTTGATGACGATTATATTCTATGACAGTTATATGCATATATATATATATATATATATATATATATATATATATATATATATATATATAACATATAAAATATATCAGTGGCCGGGCATAGTCACAAGGGAGACAACCGAAGCAGCAAATCTAAAGATGGTTGCCAAGAGACTATACATAAAAATGTAGGCAAATTTGGACTTATTTTATTGCTTTGAAGATATAGGTTCCTTTTTATCAATTGCCATAAAATTTTAACCATAGAAGTGTATTATAATTTTTAAACAGCCTCCAAATTTTCATGTAGTTTCTTCACATAAAACCAAAGCTATGATTATTGCAATACTCAATTTGTTACGAATATATATATATATATATATATATATATATATATATATATATATATGTATATATATATATATATAAGAAAATCATACATAAAAAAATGAAAAAATAGGCTTAAAAGTAGACGTCCTAGCTAACATAAAAATAACAGACTTCCTTGATGTCACGTTAAATTTAGATAAAAACATGAATAAACCCTACTTAAAAGATAACGTTAATCCAATAACTAAATCCTAAGTTCAATCACCCATCGTCAATTATAAAACAGATTCCTAACTCGATGGTAAGTAGACTCAAAAATAACTCAAGCGATGAAAATGTATTTAACAGGTCACTCAATATCTACGAAAAAGACCTAAAAATAGTGGATACAAAAATATTGATATTAAATAAGCAACAAAACACCAATAACTATAATAAAGTTAAAAATAGAAAAGATTATTATCTGGTATACGGCGCCATACAATCAAATGTTAAAAACAAAACTTGGCAAGAAATGTCTAGACCTCACCAAAAAATACTTCCCCATAACCAATCCCTTGCACAAAATTTTCAATAAAAATAACCTAAAGTTATCATACAGCTGCTGCGAAAATTGAGAGATGATAATTAAAGCACATAATAACAAAACATTAAATAAAAGGAATGAAAACAATAATAACAAAGTGAACACCATGACAAAAATAGTTTTTAATAACACAAGGACAAAAATGAAACTAGTAGAAATAATAATAATAATAATAATAATAATAATAATAATAATAAACCAACCCCGGACAACAATAGTCATAAGATAAATGCAACTGTAGATCTCTCACACTTTGCCCACTTCAAAATAAATGTCTAACAAAAAGCATAGTTTACCAGGCCAAAATATTTGCGAAAGAAAACCTGAATAATAAGAAATATTACGTAGGTATGACGTCCTTAAATTTCAAAACCCGATATTATGATCACAAAAGTACGTGCAAAAATTAAAAAAACACAGAATGAAACAACACTAGCAAACCAATACTGGGAACGCAAAGCGGACGTTCACCGGTAGTTGAATGGAAAATAGTAAGACAAGCTAGCACATGTAGGGACCTAAACGATCCATGTAGATTATGCCGTCATGAAAAATTTGCTATCCTATATTTTAAAGAACCCAAACATTTATTAAACTGTAGGAGAGAAATAGCGAACAACTGTGTACAAAGGATAGCAATACAAAATAATATAAAATTAGCAATAGCAATAGAAAATAAATAAAATAAAATAAATAAAATAAGACAAGCATACATATACATAAATAATCACACACACACACACATACACACACACACATATATATATATATATATATAATATTCAAATGTATACATAAAAGAAAAAATCACATTTAACTACAACTAGGTTGAAAATAGGTCAGCTCACTAGATATATACGCTTCTCGCGAAATAAAGAAGCAAGCACAAAGGAATAGGTGAATCTAGGGTTAACTTTACCTTTGTCCTGTAAGTGCCTGTCCATTGGCTGATTAGGAGAGGCGCGGTGGAAACTAGGAAGCTGATTGGCTAACTAAAAATGCAATAGAATGTATTATATAAAAACGCGAGATAACCACAACTCTCCGCATAAGCCTGACGATTTCTCACGAGAATGAAACGCGGAATATTCTGTGTAGCCTAATCGCCATATGTATTTTTATAAATTATAAATCAAGCAAATTCAAGATACGAAACTAACATAGAATCGCAACAACATAACTTAGTTGATTCGTCCGGATTAGAAAAAATATTTTAAATTAAATGAAGAAATAAAGAAATTTAATGTAAGAAATTAATGAATAGAATTAATAAAACATCAAATAGTGGTAACATTGTATGATATTTTGTTTGAAAAAAATTTTTTTAATGGAGATACGAAAATAAAAAATACTTTGCAAGGATGAGATATAGGTAAAATATTTTCGATTGTTTCCTTATAAGGGAAATGGTTTCCATAATGTTTTATTGTTTAAGTGTTTTTTATTCAATAAGTCTAAAGAAAGGCTATTCTTGGGAAAATTTTCAAACGACATAATGTTTGAATTTATCCGAATAGTCTTGAAACAATTGTAACTACCGATGAAATACACTATTTGTTGCTATCAACCCATTCTTTGAAGTCTTGGTTTTTGTTAAAACAATATATGAATGCTCAATTATAAAATATGATAATTTTGTAGCTTACAGTTTAAGTCGTCTTTGTTTGGCTTTAAAAAATGGGCCCAACCAATTTTATACACTAAAAGCTATATTGAACAAGGAAACTTAAACGAGACTAATAACACAGAACAAGAGATTTACTTTAATAAATAGTTAGGATGGAATCGTATTCCCTTTTGATTTCTTTAAAAGATCAATCCTTTTAGACATGCTCTCAACCAAAGTGGAACACCGTGAAGAGAAGATGCTATTCCATTTGCTTTGCACATCTTCCCACAGTTTGTCATTGTTCGAAAAAGTTATTCCATCCAATGCACGAGATATTATGGACCAAATATTCTCGATTGGGTTTAAATCGGGGCTTTGACCTGGCCAAAATATCACATTAATTGAATTACCAGGAAACCATTTTTTTGTGACTTTAGCAGTGTGTGCAGAGACATTGTCATGTTGAAAAGTAATGTTCTGAGATATTCCAAGTTTCTGAATACTTGCTAACAGTCCTGTTTCTAATATTCGAATGTATTTCTTTGCATTGATTGACTTTTCACATCTAATAAGTTTCCCAACGCCTGCTGCAGTAAAAGTTCCCCAAACCATTATCCCTCCATTCCCGTGTTTAACTGTTGTTTTTATGCAACTTGGTTAAACTCTTTCTCCAGTTCTTTGATTACACCATTCGGGGACACCAGGAGCATCACTAACAAGACAAAATCTTAGTTCATCTGACAAGAAAACATTCCTGAACCAGTCTGTATCCTTCTTGTCATAATACGAGAAAGATCTCTTTCTATCATTGATATTCTTGTTGGATAAACATGGCTTCTTTGCACATCTTTTAGAAGAAAATCCCATTTTTTTCATTCGTCTAGATATTGTGTATCTAGAAAAAGAATTTCCAGCCCCTGTTTTGAATTCTTTGCTATGGTCTTCAAAGTTTTCTTTTGATCCTTCAAAACAATTCATTTAAGCCCGTGGTCGTCCTTCAAAGTGAATACTCTAGGACGACCAGATCCAGATTTCCCTTTTACCAAGCATTCGACTTCGAACTTTTGACGAATTCACTTTACTACAGATCGAGATGTTTTCACATTTTATTTTCTTAAAATATCACAAATCTGCTTGAGAGTCATTTTGGACTGCCTTAATCTTGCAATTCAGTTTTTAATATCCTCGCTAAGATGCGGTCTTACCATTTTTAGGATTAATTTTCCCACTTATTATTATATGCTATAATAATAATGATCTGCAAAATAGAAATTTTCAGTTAAAATTAACAAAAAGTTCATGGAAAAATATTGAAAAATCGATTTCTTCCTTCTTTCACTCTTTGCCCATTTTTTTTTTGCTCATGAGTATATCTATCTATCTATCTATCTATCTATCTATATATATATATATATATATATATATATATATATATATATATATATATATTGAGAGAGAGAGAGAAAGGAGAGAGAGAGAAAGGAGAGAGAGTTTACATGGTTCAGTAATGTTTAAACATCTTCCTGGTGAGGCCAGAGTATGTATGTCAGCCACATATCTTTCCTCTTGTGGTGTTAATCTTAACGCCATTGCTTCAAAGTATTCCATAAATACATTGGCCAATACTAATAACAACAATGATCCCATAGCTGGACGTTTCATGCCTAATAGTCTAATCAATTTAGCTGATTTTTTGGCTGAACCTCAAACAAATTGCTAACAAAGGTTTTGAACTTGGATATTAGCATGAATAACCTCTCTTTCTTAAAAAAATGTTTATCGCAAATAACCTTGTCGAAAGGGGTCAATGGCCGCCATCTTTAAAGATTGCCGCCGATTTTAGCTTCCCATTTCTAATCTCAATTGCTGTAAATACATCTTCAAAAATAACAATGTAGCAACGTGCAATGTAATAAAACTAACCTTTTTCATAAAGTTAAATATAATTATAACTTCTTATACTTTATTTTTTTTGTCTCTTTTGATGTATTACTGCAGGAGCTTAATATTCTATGATATTCTAATTTCAGGAAAGTCAAAGTGAAGCTCCAATAATTATGGATGCTGACAAGTGTGCTGTTTGCAACAATAAACTGTCCAGTAATAAAAAACATTAATCGTCAGCCAGAATACAATCGATTCCATTAACAGAGCTTCTAAATAACGTGGAGAGAAGATCGTTATTTAGATCGGTCAAGGTCCTCACAAGAAATGCAGACAGCGTTCTATCAACCCCAAATGCATAAAAATATACCGTAAAAATAGGTTCACTCACGATGAAATGCTATACCGTGCAATTTCCTATTTGTGTGTGCTTAACTTAAAGAAACATTGTCTTTTTGTGGTTCTGGGGCAAAATCTGATAGAAAGAAAAACGTGTTGATGCTTCCCATGGAGAAACTATGTAGCTTCAGAACCAAATGTTAAAAGTTTGTGAGAAAGTCCGAAAAATGATATCTAGGCATCCACTGTTAAAAGTAAAATAGGTTATGTAGCTGAACTCGTTTCACAAGAAGCACGTTAGCACAGAACATGTTTTGCAAATTTGGATTCCAATAAACACATTTCTAAGATATTCTCTTCTGTTGATTCTTCTAAGAAACAAAACCCGGGTAGATCAGAGGTTTCAGAGAGAAAACAAATATTTCTGGAAGTTGCTAATTATTTGCAGCCAAATGACGAGGAGTAACTCACAATTGTCGATCTTGTTAAAAAAATGAAGGAAATTCTCGAGGACACTAGCCTTGAACAATACAGTCTATCACACATGAATTCTGATTGCTAGAACATTTCAAAGACAAACTCATTGCGACTGAAATTAATGGGAAACTTAATGTTGTTACATTCTTAAGTACAGCAAAATATATTCTTCATGAATTCTATGCACAGAGCCGCTCAACAGACAGTTCAGAACCAGATGCCATTAGAATCATAAAGATGTCAGTCAAGCTTACCAAGAATGACATTAAAAGTATCCAGGTAAGTTCAAAATATTACCCGTCTAAGAATGATCTTCAACGATGCGATTCTTGAATATGTTTCTAAAACATTGTTAATCTTTCTCAAGAAAATATTTGCAGGTAAAAACAATGATTTGAAACTTGCATTAATAGGTCAAGCGATAATGCAGGCTGTTAGACTAAGAATTCTCCATGCACCTTTGTAGTTTGGTTTAGCAGTGGAAATGCATGAACAATTTGGATCGAGGTTCTTATTTGACACTTTGAATAAGCATGATTTTCTTTTCATCTTGCTCGAAAGTCCTGGAATTCGAAAGTAGTGCCGCTCTTGTTCATGGCGCTGAAACTCTTACCTGTTGAAACTAAAATTGTGAAGTTCGTATCTGATAATGTAGACCACAATGTAAAGAGTATTGATGGATTCAACACATTCCACGATAAAGGCATCATAGCATTCTTTACACCAAGGGTAGTTACAGCAAAACCATATCCAAGGATTCAGACCCTTTCATAAGATATAATAAGGGTTGGAAGGACCAACATCAAGTACCTAGATTCACAGTACACTAACAAACCACCAGTGACATTTAAACAACTCCATGCCAAGAAAGTTGTCGATTCCACTGCTGATGTTGTAATTCTTTCGAAGGTTTCACTCATTTTACATCTGTCCAGACTCACATTGTCAGGCCTTATGCAGTCAGTGCACGAAGAAACATATTCTGGGAAATCAGCCACAGGTTTTTTTGTTTTATCAGTGATCGACATAGATCCTGATAACCCAACCTGCGTGTGCTCAACATTATGTAAAATTAGCCAGGAAAAGCAACATCACATCAATTCTAACATTCGATCAGCCACTTTGGTACAAAGAAATGATGATATTGAAGTCACAGTCTAATTTCAGTCCCCTAAAATCATTTGTCTTGCGACTTGATGGGCTTCATACATAAATGAGCTTTCTGGGGCCAACTGATAATTTGATGACAGGTTCTGGATTGCAAAAGCTTTTTGAACTTTCGTATGCTGAAAACAATCAAGCACATGCCAAATGGCAAAGCAATTGCAAAAGTCATTCGTTCACACGTCTTAATTGATGTTGCTCTGAATGTCATTTTAAGCAAAAGACTATGATTTGTCCGTTTCACATGTCACTGAGGATGATCAACCAAATACTGATGCGGAAGAGTCATTTCCTCAAAAGCAAGACCTGAAGAAAGCTCAGGAGCTCTTGAAAGGTCTCCTTGGTGGGACTGAGACATTGATTAATGATCTGTCATCAGTGTCTGTGACCAGGATTGGCCAGAGAATCAGCCATGTGAAAGATGCGATAGTTGATCAGCAAACAGTAAAATTGTGGATTCACTATCTTGATATGGTGAAGATCCTGCAATTGTTTATCAAGGCAAAGTGCACCGGGAACTGGGAATTGCACATGGACGCTGGATGAAAATGCTGCCAATATTCGCTGCAGCATAACACATCCTATATGCAAAATCGACCTACTTGTACTTGCAACAAATTGAGGGGCTACCGAAAAGCCATCCTAAAGTTTACCTAACATTTTCTGAAGGATGCAATGTGATTAGACGGAGTAATCGCTACTGGGCTGGCTTGTCGACGGATCTGGTTCCTGAGCAGGTGCTAATGAGAAGCATGAAGACGTCTGGATGCCTTACTCATGACAGAGGAATGAACGAAATTCCACGATCGGGTTGGATGCTATAACTGCCAGCGTGCGCTGAAATCAAGTTTACAATGCCAGAACTAGCAGACATTCGTTATGGCTATAGTGAACAGCACTAGGAGGCTACTTCAGAGGGAAAAGAGCCAGACGTGAGGAATACATGAAAGCCCCTTTGTTTCTCCAGACATATGACTCTTTCACGAATGATCCGTCCATTCACAGCATTTCAAGGGGAGCAAGGTGAATGTGGTCAGAGCATTTCAAGAGCAAGGTCTGTGTGGACAGAGCAAACTCCATAAGAGAGTCAATCATAGCTTCAATAGTTACAAAAAATGTCCGCTGCTTCTCTGGCCACATGTCCTTCTGTATCTGCTATGACGTTATTCCGCGCAGTCAGCGGGGTCATTTGCATATCTTTATGCGGTTACGGCTATCCCCAGGGTCAACGACTCTGTCACACAATATTTGTGACGTCATGCGTTATGTTGTTGACATTTATTTGTTTTGTTCTACATTTAACATCTTTAACCATCGTATGACATATTTTCCTGTCTCTTTCCCGTTTGTTTCCTAAACTTTGTATCATTTCCACCTATACTTTGTTCGAACATTGTCAAGATGAATACTAGTTGATGTACTCGCTATCCAACACAGGGATATACATAATGTAAAAATAGTTATTATGCCTGTTGTGGGATCCTTTGCGTAATACACTGCCTCCAACGTTGAATATTCCGTAACTACCTTTGCGTTTGTCTTCAAAAATGTATCCGACTGTATTTGTCTGTCCCCGCTTTTGTGAGGAGACATGTAAATAGAAAGAATTATATCATTAGACTTTATTCACGAGTAGCACCTGGCCATGGTAAGTAGTTAATCATCTGTAAAAGAAAAGGACGGACGAAATTACTATCGGCGAAGATATCTAATAGTTAAAAAGCTCCCTTTACTATATTAAGAAAGGTCTTCTATGTAATAACGTTATTATTTCAGCACTGTTCATCAACGGTGGAAATACTTATAGAAAATATTAAAAAAGGGTTTTCAGATATTTTGGTATTAGCGGGACGAGAACTAAATCAAGCTTAAGTATATTTCAATTCGTGCAGATTTCATATTTATTTTTACAGAGACAAATCTTTATGGACTATGTAGTACTGATTTCAAAAGTTAAAACATATAACTCAGGTACCAGCAGCTAAAATCGGAACCAAAATATTTTGCGCTTCAGTCGTTTGAGCTATCGACATCTTATCTTCTGATAAAAATGATTTAAAATTAAGTTTGAGCTATCGACATATCTTATTTTCTGATAAGAACAATTTAAAATTAAGTATGAGCTATCTACATATCTTCTGATAAGAACGTTTGAACTATCGACATATCTTCTGGTAAAACGATTAAAAATTAGGTTTCAGCTATCGACATATCTTCTGATAAGAACGATTGAACTATCGACATATCTTCTTATAAGAGCGATTGAACTATTGACATCTTATCTTCTGATAAAAACGATTTAAAATTAAGTTTGAACTATCGACATACCTTCTGATAAGAACGGTTGAACTATCGACATATCTTCTTATAAGAGCGATTGAACTATTGACATCTTATCTTCTGATAAAAACGATTTAAAATTAAGTTTGAACTATCAACATACCTTCTGATAAGAACGGTTGAACTATCGACATATCTTCTTATAAGAGCGATTGAACTATTGACATCTTATCTTCTGATAAAAACGATTTAAAATTAAGTTTGAACTATCGACATACCTTCTGATAAGAACGGTTGAACTATCGACATATCTTCTTATAAGAGCGATTGAACTATTGACATCTTATCTTCTGATAAAAACGATTTAAAATTAAATTTGAACTATCGACATACCTTCTGATAAGAACGGTTGAACTATCGACATATCTTCTTATAAGAGCGATTGAACTATTGACATCTTATCTTCTGATAAAAACGATTTAAAATTAAATTTGAACTATCGACATAGCTTCTGACGAGAACGATTGCGCTATCGATGTATTTTATATTCTGATAAGAACGATTTAAAATCAGGTTTCAGCTATCGACATATTTTCTGATCAGAACGATGGAACTATCGACATATCTTCTGATAAAAACGATTTAAAATTTAACGATTTCAAGCTATGAATGAAGTTTTGCATGCGCAAAAATAATAGAAATACGCCGGAAAGTTAAATGAACATGTATTTCAAATTGCTGACATAGTTCTGTACCCGTTATTCATCAATCCAAGCATAGATTTTTACTCATTATAAACTACTTTGTGTATTTGTGCATAGTGTATGGTCACAATTTCGAGTTAATTTCAGCTGTTATGTGACCAGTAGTTTAAGAGTTTATCGGTTAAATATTTTCACACAGACACACACACGTACGTGTATCTACTATTCTATTTTAGTAGATGTGTAAGCAGGAACTGTTTATGTTTTTATTCTTATTTTTTTGTATTTTAGTACATCCCAACCAGCCACATTACCACGGCGACATTATCACAGTACTGTGAATTAGGAGTCAGATCCATAGGGGCATCCTAGGTAGAGAGTGGTGCAGTGAGACGGTTGCCCATATTATATTTAAACGTCTGTATGCTGGTACACAGAGAAACAGGGCGCAGATAGCAGGAAGATATTAGAGTAGAAAGCCTCACCCGGCATCTGGACACCTTTACAACAAAGTGCGATCATCAGAGCATATTCCATTAAAATAACGAAAGCACAGTGGTGCATCACTGTGACGACAGGTCTAGAACTTTTGAGCTGGTGAAGTACATATAAGATTAGATGCTCTTTTATTGGGCCCCGTGAAAGAGGAATAGATGTGATTGCTGCAGCAATCCAGATATGAGAACAATATTCCACGTGTGGACGAGTGGCAACTTTGCAAATATATTAGGTTGATACCAAGGTTCTTGCGTAATATTTAATTTTGATTTCAAATGATGCATTTTCCAAAAAGTTTTCGTTATAATACATAATTTATTTATTTATACATCATTTTAAAGAGCGTTGTTCGCTCTATCGAACCGTTTAAATTACAATCGTTTTAAAACAACTGCGTCTTCTTTTCAGAACGTTGAATACAAGATGGAAAAAGGCAAATTTGCACAATTTTCTTTTTTTCAATTCAAGCTAGGGTGAAAAGCTGCTGAATCATCTCGCTATATCAACGAAGCCTAGGAATCACTACTGAACGCGCAGTACAATGGTGGTCTAAGAGATTTCATTGCAGCGACGACAGTTTTGAAGATGATGAACGTAGTGGTCGGCCATCGGATGTTGACAACGATCAATTAAAGGCCTTAGTATAAGCCAATCCACGCACAACGGTTCGAGAGCTTGCGTCTGAATTAGACGTAACGTATACGACTATTTCCAACCACTTGAGAGAAATTGGAAAGACAAAATAAACTTGATAAATAGGTGCATCACGAATTGAATGACAACTAAAAAAAAACTATTTCTTTACCGGTTTTTCACTTACGATAAAAAGTAGGTTATTTACTACAACTGGTGACGCTAAGCTCAGCGGTTAGACACCTGTTATATTACGGGGTTACCAACATGACGTATGTTGTATATATATACTGAATGGCCATATTTCGTATGTATGCGACGAAAGGTACATCCGAATGTGTGTACGTGTCACTGAATGTCTATGGTGGTTCTTCACTAATTGAACCCTAACTTATCGTGTTGCAGTCAAGGTGTGTGTTCTTAATTATTTCTTAGTGTATCATGAACTCTTTTCTTTAACTCTGCCGTCATCGTGTGTGTGAATGTCTCATTAAGTGTGTGCGTGCGTTGTCAAATAACAGAAATACATAAACGTGGCACACCTGGTTCTGCTGCTTCCTTTTTGGAGACTTCCTTCGATCCTCTTAAGGGAGTTGATTCTCTTGACAAGAAGGGACATGCGATTAACTCAAGATGATGGGTTTTATTTTTTTATAGTTGTTTACTCACTCCCAGGCATGACATCTAGCAGAGGAGCGAACGCCGCTCTTTCCCAGGGTGATTAATGCTTACAAGTCCCACGTCTGAGACGCTCCCCCAATTTGAGAAAAGACCCTTTTCATATCATCCTCTTCCGTTGACATCCCTAATTCAACTCATCTATTTTTCTCATCTGACCTGATCACGTGATAACCACGTCCTTGCGGGTCAGCTGTCAGGCACTCTTCCAGTGCAACTTGTCCAATTTATAGCTTTGACAAGTTTATCAAACACCTCTAAGCAATAAATAACTTCCAATATAAACTATTTTAACAATATCACTGGATAGATTATCTTGATAGATAGATAATACACATAGATATATAGATGGATCGAGAGACAGTTAACAAATAATTTCTTGTATTCCCGACTACAAAACACATAGATAAAGCTTTGCGACACCTCCCGAAGCCATAGTTGCGTCAAAAGAAGGTCATGCTGACTGTTTGATGGTCTGCTACAGGTTTCATCCATTACAGTTATTAAATGCAGGCGAAACCATTACGGCGGATTACTTTCGACAAATGGATGAAATGCATTAAAATACTTAGTCAACAGAGAAGGCCCAGTTCTCGTCCACGACAATATCCGACGGCACATCGCTAAACAGACTCTGCAGAAGTTGAATCAATTAAGCTACGAAACTCTGCCTCATCCACCGTATTCTCCTGACCTCTCACCTACCGACTACCAATATTTCAAGCGTCTCGACAACTTTTAGCGTGATAAACCATTCAAAAACCTGAACGATATCGAAAACGCCTTCAGCGACTTAAGCGCCACCAGAACGCAAGATTTTACGGCATCACTACACTTGTTTTTAGTTGGCAAACGTATGTTTATTCTGATGGTGTTTATTTTGATCAATAAATTTTTGATTGAATTAAAACGTTAAAAAATGCAAGAACTTTCTTGTCAACCTGATAGAATACTGCCAGGTTTTTTTTTTTAGCTTGCTAGTGGGAGCCTATCTTATTTGCAGCAACCTTGGCAATGTCTCCTATGTATTTGATCCAATATTAAACCTCTATCTATATACTACTATAACTATGGACCCTGCATATTATCTATTAGTGATGGGACGATTCTAATATTTTCCCGATTCCGTTACTATTATTGATTCCGTACTAAATTCCGATTCTTTATAACTGTCTACACGTTTAACTATAAAGTTGTTGTTTCTCCTGATTACTGCAAAAACACATGTTAGTGTTTTTCAACGTAAAAACTTATGTGTGTGAGGAATCTATAGATTTTAATTTTACTAGTAGTTTACAATCAATAAAGTTTTATTATTACCGGCAGTGAAAGATTTTGTTTTGAATGAAATTAAATAACAAGACAATTAAAGGAATCGGTTTTGGGATCGGAAACTAGGCACATGTTTTTCCGATTCCGATACCCCCAAAGTCCCGATGTTTCCGATTCTCGATTCTGGTCAATCGTCCCAATACTATTATCTATATTATGCTTGTTCCTTCCATTAGTTAGTCTGTACACGTTGAAAAAAAAGCTAAATATATTTTTTGAAGACCAAACTTCTTCAAAACAGACCAAATTCACAAAAAAGAAAAAAAAAATACCAGCCTGACAATCCCGGACAAGAATACGAGAGTGACCTCTCTTTGAGGTAACTTCGTTTTCGAATATCATCATAATAATATGTGATCATTGTTGCAATAGTGTCAGAAAGGAACGAATATTAATTTCAACGTGCAGCACTGCAGCGGTTCTTCACCAAAGAAAAGGAGTAACGCGAAACGTCACGTAAAAAATGAACATTCGAAACAAACAACGCAAACATTATCTGCCAGGAAACTTAAGCAGTAAATCAAAGACTGTATTTGACAATGTAATTTTATTTGTATTGAACTATGTGAGTATTTAGTCGTACTTAAAAATGCAACTGGTACTATTTTCATAGAAATGTTAATAAACCTATGTTTGCTGTGTGTTATTTGTTTTTCTACCCCCCCCCTGCCAAAAAAATCAGTAGATGTATTTGTGTATGTGTGTCATTGTGATATATTTAACCGATAAACCCTCATATTAGTGGTCACATAACACTGAAATTAACAGGAAATAGCGATCATACACCAAAGATGGTTTATAACAAGTAACATCTTTGTTTGGATGGATTAAATAACGCGTACAGAGATATGGCGGCAAATTGAAATGTAAAGTGTTCATTTCAACATTGTAATATTTTCTATTACTTTTATTCAAGAACAGCTTGAATTGGTTTAATTTTAAATCTTGCTTATAGCCCAAACGGTATGGGACGCAGCTGGAGCGCTAAATATTTTGGTTTTAATTCTAGCTGACGGCACCCAAGTCATTTTCGAAAACTTTTGAAATCAGTATTATGTATTAGGTACAATATAATATTCAATAGAGAATTGGCTGTGCTATAATGAACGCGAATTAAAATATATTCGCTAGTCTTTAATAATTTACTTTCAAATTTAACTCTTAGGCCTGATAAGTTTTAATTTGAAATGGCATTCTCTTTCTTCTGTTACGCTCAAATGTGGAACAGGTCGTTGATCTACCATCTATCTATCTGGTCAGGCTCCTTTGCCTGGACCAATGTAACTCCTCTCCCTCTCTCTCTCTCTCTCTCTCTCTCTCTCTCTCTCTCTCTCCAAACTCCCCTATTTTCCATCAGCTGCCTCATTCGTATTTTTGTACACATTTTTTCAATAAAAATGAAATTTTATTATTCAAAATAAAAATTAGTACATTAGCACGAGTGAGATTCTAACTAACGCGGACATTTGTCCATTGGAACCTAAGTCCAACGCCCAAACAACTCGGCCATCGTGCTTCCTGTATGCAGCGGTATTCGTCTATTCTTATTTTTTCCTCATTCTCTCAATACCAATGATATTTTATTATTAAAAAAAAATATTACTACATTAGCACAAGTGGGTTTCGAACGTTAGTCCATTTGGCCTTAAGTTCAACGCCTTAACCACTCGGCCATCGTCCTTTCTGTACGCCATCATATTTGCTCCATATTATTTGTATCCCTATTCCTTCAATAACAATGAGATTTTATTACTCAACAATAAAAATACTACATTAGCACGAGTTGGGTCCGAACACACGTGGACACTAGTCCATTGGAACTTAAGTCAAACGCCTTAAACACTCGGCTATCATTTTTCCTGTATGCAGCAGTATTGTCTCATTCTAATTTTTGTCTTCAATCTTTCATTAACATTAATATATCTTATTTAAAAAAAATACTACATAAGCCCGAAGTTCGAAGCCACGTGGACATTATTTCGTTGGAAGTAAGTCCAACGAATTAACAACTCGGTCATTGTGCTTCCTGTATGGATTGCCATTTGCTAATTCTGATTTTTTCTTATTCTTTCAATAACAATATTTTCTTATTCAAAATAAAAATTACTACATTAGATTGAGTGGGATTTAACCCCATGAGAACATTAGTCCATTGGAACTTAAGCCCAACGCTTTAACCACTCAGTAATCCTGCTCCCTTTAGGCAATCGTATTTGCTCATTCTTATTTTTTCCTATTTTTTTTAAGTACATTGATATTTTGTTATTCAAAATATCAATAACTACGTTAGCACGAGTGGGGTTCAAACGTCATTGGAACTTAAGCAAAACGCCTTAATCACTCGGTCGTGCTTCATGTATGAAATCGTATTTGCTCAATCTTATTTTTTCTTATTCCTTCAATAACAAGGATATTTTATTATCCAAAATAAAAATTATAACATTGGAAAGAGTTGGGTTCGAGGTCACGCCAACATTCGTCCATTAGAACTTAAGTAAAACGCCTTAACAACTTGGCCATCTTGCTTCCTATATGTCAATGTATTTGCACATCCTTATTTATCTTCCTCGTTCTTGCAATTACAATGATATTTTATATTCAAAATAAAAAAATATTACATTAGCACGAGTGGTGTTTAAACTCACACGGACATTAATCTATTCGACCTCAAGTCCAACGCCTTAAAAACTCGGCCACCTTGCTTCCCTTATGCCATCGTATCTGCTCATTCTTATTTGTGTCCTCATTCCTTCCAAAACAATGAAATTTTATTATTAAGAATAAAAATTCCTACGAGTGTGGTTCGAACCAACCCAGAAATTAGTCCATTGAAACTTAAGTGCTACGCCTAAACCAGTCAGTCATCAAACTTTCTTTATGACATCGTATGTTCTCATATACCTTTTTCCTCATATTTTGAATAATACAGAAATTTTTTGAATAACACAGAAATTTTTTATTCAAAATTGCTACATAAGCACGAGCGGGGTACGAACACACGAGGGCATTAGTCCATTGGAACTTAAGTCAAACGCCTTCACCACTCGGCCGTCTTGCTTCCTGTGCAGCGTTATACATACGAATCGTTATTTTTATTTTCATTCTTTTAATTACGATATTTCATTATACAAAATGTAAATTAGTACATTAGCAGGAGTGGGGTTCGAACCCACGCGGACATTAGTCCATTGGAACTTAAGTCAAACGGTTTAAACCCTCGGCCATTGTGCTTTCTGTATGCCGCTGTATTGGTTCATCCTAATTATTTTTCCTTTTTTTTTCTATTACAATGATATTTCATTATTTAAAATAAAAATTACTACATCAGTACGAGTGGGGTTTGAACACACGTGGACATTAGTTCCTTGCTTTAACCACTCGGCCATTATTCTTCCCGTATGCCGTTGTATTGGTGCATCTTTTATTTTTATCTCATTCTTTAAATTAAAATGATATTTCAATATTCAAAATGTAAATTACTACATCAGCACAGGTTGGATCAAACCCGCGCGGACCTTACCCCGTGGAAATTACTCCGACGCCTTAACAACTCGGCCATTATTCTCACTTTATACCTTTGCGTTGGTTTATTTTTGTTTATTCTCATTCTTTCAATTGCAATGATATTTTATTATTCAAAATGTAAATTACTACATTGCCACGGCGGGGTTCGAACCCACGCGGACTTTAGTCCATTAGAACTTACATGGAACTCGTTAACTTCTCGGCCATCGTTCTTCCCGTATATCGTTTTATTGGTTCATCCTAATGTTTTCCTATTCTTTTAAGCATAATAAGATTTCATTATTCAAAATGTAAATTACTACATTTGAACGTGTGCGACTCGAACCCATGCGGACATCAGTAAATTGAAGGTAAATTCCAACGCTTTCACGACTCGGCCATTGTGCTTCCCGCATGCCGTTATATTGGTTCATCCTTATTTCTTTCTCATTCTTTAAATTAAAACGATGTTCCAATATTCAAAATATAAATTACTACATTAGCACGATTGGGGCTTGAACCAACGAAGACATTAATCCATTGGTACTGAAGTCCGACGCCTTAACCCCTCGGCTATCGTGCTTCCGCCATGATTTAGTATTGGTTCATCCCTATTCTTTTCCTATTCTTTCAATTACAATGATATTTTACAATTCAAAATGTAAATTAATATATTAGCACGAGTGGTTTCGAACTCATGCAGACTTTAGAAACTAAAGTTCAACGCGTTAACCACTCGGTAATCGAGCTTCCTGTACTCCGTTTTATTGGTTCATCTTTAATTTTTCTCATTCTTTTAACCAAAATAATATTTTATTATTTAAAATGTAAATTACTACATTAGTACCAGTGGGGGTCGACCCCACGCTACCATCAGTCCATTTAGGCTTAGGTCCAACGGCTAAATCATTCGGCTATTGTGCTTCCTGTCTGCCGTTCTATTGGTTCATCTTATTTTCCCCCATTCTTTCAATTACAATGATATTTGATTATCTAAAACTTAAATTACCACGAGTGGTGTTCGAATCCACGCGGACATTAGTCCATGAGAACTTAAGCCAACCGCCTTAATCATCGTGCTTCCTGTATGCTGTTGTATTGCTCCATCATTTTTTTCTCATTCTTTAAATTAAAATATTATTTCAATATTAAAACCGTAAATGTCTACATTTGTACGAGTGGGGTTCGAACACACACGGACATGAGTCAATTGGAATATAAGTCTAAACCACTCGCCCATCGTGCTTCTGTTACGTTGTTGTACTGGTTCATACTTATGTTCTTTTCTATTCTTTCAATTACAATGATATTTTATTATTCGAAACGTAAATTGCTACATTGGTACGAGTATAGTTCCAACGCACGCGCACACAAGACCATTGGACTTTAAGTACAAGCCTTTTTTCGGGAGCTAGATTTTCCACACATTAGAACCCGACCGGGTTATCTGTACTGTCACCTAACAATTTAATAAACAAAAAGATATTGTAAAACTTGAATTAAACGTGAAAATACTATTTAAAAAAATAGATCGGTAACATAAGTGCATAAGCGTCGCTTTATTTTAAATATTTATGTTCCAAAGGACTGTTTAAATAAATACACAATGATTTAAATTTTAAGTGTTGTGTAATTATTTTCTCAGCGTTCGGCTCGGCTTTCACCAGCGCATGACATCAGCAGCCGGATAAAGCCGAGCGTTGCCGACGAAATAATAACAGCGCTTTGTGAAAGTAAAAGTGAAGTAAAAGTTTAAATGTAGAAATATCAACAGAAGAAAAACAGAAAAAAATTAAAAAAAAAAAAAAACAACGTTCATTTGTATTTCTTATTAAATGTTTGTAGAGAATGTCATTCTTTTGTCAACTAAAAAATTTTTTGCAATAAATAACAGTAACTTCGTTAATTTTTACGCCTTGTTCCAGCGTA
>NC_136518.1:17212803-17215303 GCF_053919585.1 Euprymna scolopes | reverse complement strand
AAGCTCCGTTGATCTAAAAAGCTTAAGTTTTAAATGACATTTTCGTTTGTCTATCGTGCTTAGATTTTAAATACTATTTGGTTTGAAATAGCATTTTCTTTGATCTACCAAACTTATCATTTTTGTTAGTCGGTTAGATTAAAGTTTTAAATATGTTCGTTCGTTTATAATGCTTAAGTTTTACATTGCATTTTCTTTTAGCTATTTTAAACGTAAGCTTAGTAGACTAAGCTTACGTTTAAAATAGCTTTATTTAGTCTATAACGCATAAGTTTAAGAAAGCATTTTCGTTGGTCTGTCATGTTAAAGTTTTAAATAATATTTTCGTTGTCTGTAACGCTTAAGTTTCAAATACCATGTTCTTTGGTCTGTCAAGCTTGAGTATTAAATAACATTTTCGTAGGTTTGTCATGCTTAAGTTTCAAATATTATTTTCCTTGTCTGTCAAGCTTCAGTTTTAAATAACATTTTCAATGATCTGTTATGCAAAAGTTTTCAATAACATTTTCGTTAGTCTGTCATACAAAAGATTTAAATAAATTTCTGTTGGTTTGTCATGCTAAAATTTTAAATAAATTTTCGTTATTCTGTCATGTGACAGTTTTGAATGACATCTCAGTGGGTCGTTCATGCTGAAGTTTCAAATATCAGTTCTTTGGTCTGTTAAGTTTGAATGTTAAATAACATTTTCGTCGGCTTGTCAGGCTAAAGTTTTAAATAACATTTTTGTTGGTCCGTCGTGCTAAACTTTTAAATAACATTTTCGTGGGTCTGCCATGCTTAAGTTTCAAATAGCATTTTCATTTAGGTATAGAAAACTGTAAATTTTGAGAGTTCATTATGCGTGGTTAATCGCCCAGACGAAACCGACGCATCTTTGGGCATCTGTTCACGCGCAACTTGCATCCAGGTAACGTACCTTCGTTATCACGCACGAACTGTATGAAGCTCTTTTTCCGCCGTTCGCTAAACGAACCAGCGTCTCTCCGAACGTGGCAATCAGCAGCAGCAGCGGCGGCAGGCCGGTGTCTCTTGGCGAAATACAAGAATAGCTCAATGCAGCACGGACGCCACCGTGGCTGCCTTTTCTTTAAATCGCAGTGGTTGTAGCAGCAACATTCGCGCAGAATAGTCCTGACAGAGACAGTGAAAGTGAGAAAAAAAAAAAAAAAAAAAAAAGAAAAAAGAAGAAAGAAAGAGGGAAAAGTCGCGCTGAAATATCAATTCAGTCGACGGCGAAATAAAAAAGAAAACACGCACACTACTAATAATATGACTACCGTAAAATAAATAAATAAATAACGTGCGTGCTCGCAGAAAAAATAAAATAAAGAAATAAAAATAAAAAACAGTGAACGCTCACAACTCGGGTCCGTGGCTAACTCGACCAAATAACTCCTGGAGTGAGCAAACGAACTTTGTCCGGAGTGTACCACCCCGACGAACCAAGAACGTGGTAAGTCTGTTTTTCGTTACGTTTTCCGTTAAATAGATGTTTATGGATAGTTCTCATTTTAAAAGAACGGTAACCCAGTGTTGTCCGGGCAGTTTGACAGGCAACAGATCAGAAATGAAACAATTTTTAAAGAGCGCTTGTTTTTAAGAACATTTTATCGTTATGATTCAATTATTTATTCTATCGCGTTGATACATACGTACACGCATGTCTAGCTGCATTGGTAACTATATGCAGTTCTCTGCACACATACACACGCGCGCATATATAGTTGCATTACCATTAGTAACTATATGCAGTTATATATATATATATATATATATATATATATATATATATATATATATATATACACACACACACGCGCGCGCGAATATATAGTTGCATAAGGAACTATATGCAAATATATGCATGGATGTATCACACACACACACACACACACACACACACACATATATATATATATATATATATATATATATATATGCGTGATTAAACGCCCATATGTGTGTGTGTGTGTGTGTGTGTATGTGATACATCCATACATATAGTTGCATGTAAATCCTTATGCAACTATATATATATATATATATATATATATATATATATATATATATATATATATATATATATATATATATATATACGGCATAATAACGTTGACGCGCCGGTTCTCGTCAGATCACCGAAGTTAAGCAACGTTGAGCCTGGCTAATACCAGATGGATAACCATTTGGAAATTTTAGGCGCTGTATGTGCTTTCCGCTTATCTCGGCATTTGTTTCCAGTCGTCCTAAACCTTCACTTGCCACTGGTATTCAACAATGTCGACTCAGGAGAGGTGTGGTTTGTAATTGCGCAACTCTTGCCACAAATTTCTCAGGCTCACGCACACTCATAGTGGGTATCCATAGTCTGTCAAGACTGAAGGATGTCACCATATATGTATGTGTGTGTATACGTACACACACGCGCGTGCGCATGCGAGTGCGCGTACGCACACAGTGTATTAGTTACTATATTAATACTGAAGTGCGCACCGTC
>NC_136518.1:17182803-17210303 GCF_053919585.1 Euprymna scolopes | reverse complement strand
CAGTTGTCTATGGGGCAATATCGTAGTAATCGTCAGTAGTGGAAATCTGGTAAGTTGGATTACTTAAGGGGAAGGGCTCACCAAGAATTTGTTTACGTTTGACTTGAAGACGACCATATTGTAATCAGCTCGAAAGCAGGTAAACGGAAGAGAGTTCCATAGGCGTGCAGTTCTAATGAAAAGAAACTTTGTTCATGGAATATACGTTTAGGTTTAGGTACAGATAAAGAATGAGTGAAATTATTGATAGTGGTTTCAGCGAGGCGAATATTTTTAGTGAAAGCTTAGCAAGGGGGCATAGATTGGTGAGGGGCGACCAGAGATTGGAGATCAGACGTGCACTTGCCATGAAACTAATGATAAAGCGGAGACAAGCTCGCAACGTCTTTTCTGTGACATAAGGGTTGAATGGAAGCGAAAAGAACATTCCTCACTAAGTTGTGAATTTTTTTTAACTCTCTCTCTCTCTCTCTAGGCGAGATAAGATGCTTCTAGCAACTTCTGGCCAGATTTGGCGACAGTACTCCATCCTTGGACGTACTTGGCTCTTATAGAGGTGGAGAAATGCATCAGCAGTGAGATATCTTCTGGAGCGATATAATGATCTCACCATTTCTCCAGCAACCTTGGCAACGGATTTGATGTATGTATTCCATTTCAGATCAGGAGTAAAGGTCAAGCCCAGAAGTTTGTCAAAACATGGAGCCTCCCAATTTCAATTGATGCCAGATGGCCATCAGAGCGTTGAAGCTTGGTTTAAGATGCATTAAAATTAACCGGCCACCTCTTTCCATATTGCACCATGTGCTCAATATCAGACGAAAGAGAATTTGAGCGAAATTCGTCGTTTACGGCCTTTGGAGTGTTGCCGTAGATGGTAGTGTCGTCTATATAAATCTCTACAAATGATTTTGTGCTTTGGGAGATCAGTGGTGTGGATCAGGGAGAGAGTTGGGCCCAGAATGAACCTGTGAGGAACTCCAGCATTAATACTGTGAGCTTCTGATTTCTGACCATCAACCACTACCTTTATGAACCTATCAGAGTAAAATGATTTAATAATGGAGTAGACCTTTATGCAGCATTTCATCAAAGGCCTTTGATATGTCAAAAGCATTATATAATAAAAAAAAACTACTGTATTTAAATATATGATTAAGTGGCAGTTTTAATCATTTAGAACTGCTTTAAAGCTTCATCGCTCACTCATTTTTCGACTGAATTTCAAGCAATTATTACAATTTATAGATAACCTTTTCAGTTATATTTTGAAAAAAAAATCAATTTTCGTTCAGTAAAACAAAAGCTATGATGAATTTACTGGTGTTCAAAATTGTAAAAAAATTATGAGAAGGTGAGCGACGTTTTTATGATTGGTTTCCATAGAAACCACGTCGCTTAAGCGATTACTGTTGCTATAATTCACCGCTTCAAAGCAACAAATGAAACAGAGAGAATGACAAATGAAAGACAGAAATTTTGAAGGATTTTATTGAATGCAGACGAGTTCCGTACATACGTGTATGTTATGTTTATGAGAGAAAAAATAAGACTGAAATTGAACAAAGAACAAGTGAATTTACTGGAAGCCTGGAAAAATCGTGGATTAGAATAGAAACATGTGAGTATGAAAAGTAATATAGTTAAGATTAAACATGGAAACTAGTTATTAAAACTGGACAAGAAAAGAACAAGATATTCTAGTAAAAAATGAATTTTTGAATATAGTTTTTGTCATATATTAACTATATACATTTATAACTTAAAATATTGTAACATTAAGAATTTATTTTTAAAATTCAACTTATAAAATTATATAATCAATTCTTAATGCTGCAATATGTTAAGTTATAAATTTATTATATTTTTACTAGAATATCCTGTCCCTTCCCCCCTCCCAGTCTTAACAACTGGTCTTTTAGTTTTCCATGTTTAAGCTTAATCATATTACTTTCATGCTAGCATTTTTTATTGTATTATATATATATATATATTTTTTATTTATATATATATATATATATATATATATATATATATTACAATATATATATGTATATATATATATACATATATATATATATCATGGGAACTAGAGAGCTCAATGTATTCAGCGTATCAAGCAAATTGTTAATATTTTGGGATAAACATCTATTTTACCGACAATAAGTGCTCATTTTTACGCGAAAAAATCTGTTTTTAGCACAAATATTTTGTCCATCTATCTATCTATCTATCTATCTATCTATCTATCTATTTATCTAGCTGCCGACTGTCAACACGATGGTTGTAGGTCCGATCCACGGCTGGGAAAAGATGTATGTCTAGCCGCACTGATGATGTGTGATACAACGAAACAGTACTCTATGTGGATGACTAATAAGCCCCCCCCCCGCATTTTGGGTTAAGTACTCTGTAAATATATTTTCACTCGACTCGTATTTAAGCGATTAAGCGAAGCCCACTATTTGCTTGTAAACAAACTGACAGTTTGAGCACTGTGCGACGGGCAAATGCTAATTTAATAGGCATTTGAAGAGAAATATTTATTGGTGTTTTCACCTCAAAGTTTGCAAAAATTTCTCAATTAAATTTTACTTTAAAAAAGTGTCTTCAAAATGTGTATAATCATCTTTAACTTTAAATCCCGCTCGAAACTGGAGCACTACACAATTGAAACCACCGGACCAACACGTAAATTCTCGTCTCTTCGCCATAACATCAAAATGAAGAAAAAAAAAAAGAAATTCACGAACCGGACTTTCGACACTGATGAGGCTATGTATTAGCGAAATATAGGACTTACAAAAAAAAAAAGCAATAAACAAAAGTGATTTTATCATTATATTCGACACTTCAAAGTTTTGAAAAATTTCTCAATTAAATTTTATATATATATATATACAAGCAAAAGTACCCGTCGTTGACTGGGTTCAAAAACAGCCTACAGAAAATGGACTCTGATTTATGAAAGTATGATTGGTTATGAAAAGGAATGGTTGTAAAGAGATAGCTTCGAATTTGGAGGTATCAAAACCAAAGCAAATGAAAGTAAAAATAAAATAGATAAACCCCATAATTTATTATACCATACCTGTTCAAACTGAAACACTTATCACAATATTCTGTAAATCCATATTAAAAAACCTTGTTAAACTTTGTGACATATTTCCATTCTATGGAGGTCAGGCGCGACCGAACACCCCATAATTTTATTATACCATATTTCTTTAAACTGAAACATACTTATCAAAGTATACTTACGCAGATAGATATGAAAAGTCTTTATTAAAGTTTGTGCCTATTTCTATTCTATGGAGGTCAGGCGCGAACGCAGACCCCACAATTTTATTATACCACCCCTATATAAGTTAAAACATACTTATCAAAGTATTATTATGTACATTTATATCAAAAACACTTGTAAACGCTTTTTTTCAATTTTTTATTTCCATACTTTGTGGACCAGGCGCGTACACATACCCCACAATTTTAATGAATCATCATTATACCAGATCAAACATACCCATTCTTGTGTCTCGATACATCTTCTATCATTATATGTAACCAGTTTTTTAAAATAATCAACCATATAGGAGCCTATTCGTGGCCAGACACACACACAGAAGATCAGCTTTATATATATATATATATATATATATATATATATTCTTGATGGGACAATTCCAATAAATTTCCCGATTCCGATACAATTACGGACTCCGTACTAAATTCCCGATTCCGATTCTTTATAAATCTCTAAATATCTATATCCATCTATCTTTCTATATCTATCTATCTTCTATCTATATCTATACTCCTATAAATTCGTTTTTCTTTCGTGTGTATTGATATTCATATTAAAACCCCTCTTTTCCATTTATTTAAAAAGAAAATACAATTTTCTTATATATGCGTTGTGGAATTGCATTCATTAGCAAAAGATCTAGCTAATTTGCATATTCTTTTAAACATTCATTTTAATTAATTCCCTGTTAGTTTTTTTCGGTTTTCTTATGGGATGATCATCTTTAGTTAACTATTACGTGTAATCATATTCATACAGATATTCTACATGGTTTATACTTGCATAATATTTGCGTAAAAATTTACAGTAACCACAAAATTGTTTCCATATATGTTTATGTATGCGTATATATTTTTGTTTAATCTATCTATCTATCTATTCAGTGAACGTGTTTGTGTGTGTATGTCTTTGTGTGTGTGTGTACATTTCCCTACACAATAACTCTGTCAATTTTAAGTTTACAGACTCGAAATTTGATATACAGGGTACTGACATTTTGGAAAATCTTTGGAATCCGTTTGCGGTCAGAAATCTGGCTGATAAGTGGTCAAAGTTCAACGATTTGACGTTTGAGAACTCTACCAAACTCCTTCGACAATTTTGCGTCTAAACACTTGAAATTTTAGATATAGGTTCCTTGGACATGGATCTTATTTAATAACTTTATTTGAGTCCAAAACAATAAATGGTAAGGGGTCATAATAGCGGTCAAAGTTTAAAAAAATTGAGCTCTGCAGTCTCTATCAAATTACTCAGACAATTTCTGGTCTAAACATTTGAAATTTTGAATAAAGGGTATTCAGAGATAGGGCAAGCTTTTTCATCGGTTTGGGTCGAAAATTTTTAGTTACCAATATATAAATGTATGTATGTATGTATGTATGTATGTTTGCATGTCTGTCTAAAACTTTCGACAGAGGCGACGGATTTTACCAAGATCAGTATCGTTTTACAGTTCGACATTTCAGACAACAAATATCGAAAAATTGGCTAAAAACATTACAACTGGGCATTTTTCTACAGGGGGGGGGGTCGCTTTTTCGCCGATATTTTTTAAAGTCATCCTCTCCTTTCGCTTATCTAGCCTTAATTTTAAACTATGTCACTTCCGGTTTGGCGGTGGTCGTAACGGCAAAGACGTCAAGTTTTTTTCCCCATTCTTTTCCTCTTTCGCAGTACGGGTTCGAGCCTGCCTTCCTACTACCACTTTTTCTTTTTTTTTTTTGTGCTCAACATGCACATCCAAACACCCGGGCAACGCCGGGCTGAAATACTATATAGTTATATTTTCCTCTGATTACCGAAGAAACGCAAATCGTTTCATAAACGCAAAAATATACTTGTCGGGGACTATCTATCGATTTTAGCTTCGCTGGTGGTTTTAAATTATTAAATACTAGACTACCCGTGACCCGTTGGGTCAGTATGTTATATAAGCTATGGAATTCATGTATGAGCATGACACTTGTGACGTAAAGAAAATAGTTTTTTGACATAACAGAAACATTTCTATGAAAGTATATTAAAATGAAAAATCACGGACGGATCACTCAAACATGAAAAAAAAAATTCTCCCTATTCGTGTAAAGTTACTTTTTTTTTAATAATCGCTCAGAAATCGAAAATTAAGCATGATTTTCCTATGAATCGAACGCCGACGAAAGTTATTTAGCAGCAAAAACGCACATGAACCTACCGATGAGAAATATAAGAATGAAAACCCCATATTGGAATCCTTCAACCAAGTTATAGAAACTTAAAATCTAAAAAAAAAAAAATTAATAAATCCCGAGGTAAAAAAATAAAACCTAAATAAATAAAATAAAATACAACTAATATTGAAACAGATTAGTAAATATGTCAACAAATTCACCGTTCTCACACAACTATTTTGTATCTAGAAATGTAAAGAAAAAATAAAAAAAGAAGGAAGGGAGGAAGGAAAAGGGACGGATAGAGAGTAGTAGTAGTAGCAATAGTAGCAGTAGTAGCAGTAGTAGTAGTAGTAGTAGTAGTAGTAGTAGTAGTAGTCTTGGCTGTACTACAATTGTCCTTATGTTTGTCAACGGGTTAAAGTTGTTTAGTTGTAAGAAAATAGTTGTAATAAAGAATAGTTGCAAAACACCTTCACTCTTCCCATGTTAAATAATAATTTCGAAATAATAACGTTAATATTTCAGTGTGCAGGTTTAAATCTGCAAAAGAAAGAAGCGATTTGTGTTTATTTGTTTACGTTGTTATAGGTTAACGTTTATGCGCAGATGCGCAACCAGATGTCGTAAACCGGAAAGTGGGTTACATCACTCGTTACAAGGTCATTTGAGTTTTATAATTATATAGATTTATTATTTTAACATTATTACCAGTAATGGAAGATTTAGCTTTAAAAAATGAAATAAAAATAAACAATTAAAAGAATCGTTTTGGATTCGGAAAATCGGTACAATTTTTTCCGATTCCGATGTCCTCAAATATTTCGATTTTTCCGATTCCCGATTCCGACTAATTTTCCCAACACTCGCTCTCTCTCTCTATCTCCCTCTCCCCCCCTCTCTCTCTCTCTCTCTCTCTCTCTCTCTCTATATATATATATATATATATATATATATATATATATATATATATATATATATACTAGCTTTGCTCGGGCCCTATGTACTGTTCATAAGGTAATGTGCATATGTATATATTAAAAAGTGTGAATGTGTAAAGTAATGCCTTTCTGTATAATATTCTTCCTTAACTTCCATAGAGAAAAGACAGATAGATAGATAGATAGATTGGATGCACTATATAGTAATGATTTAAAAAGTATAAAAAAAGACTCATGTGCCACCGCCGAGAATCGAAACAAAAACGTTCAGCTCACGATTTATTTTGCCTCTGCCGTCAATGACTGTGCTATGAAAACATGTTTACTGCAATTAAAATTAAACATGAACCAATAACTACTACGTCATGCAGTCGTGATGCCAGCGTTCGACCTTCACCTGGCAAATTTCATTTTTTTTTAATTTTCACACTTTTACACCGATTTTTCCGGGCTAAAACTGAAATATAAAGTTTTGTATGGATTCAAATACCTTATATATTAAGTATATCTGTAGACCAAAAACTCTGGGAGGAGTTTGGTAGACAAAATTTGTTAAAGAAAAATATATAGTATACATAAATGTATATGGAAACAATTTTGGTTATACTATAAACTTTTTACGAAAATATTATGCAAGTATAAATCATGTAGAATATCTGCATGAATATAATTACACGTAATAGTTAACTAAAGATGGCTATTCCATTAGAAAACCGAAAAAAAACTAATAGGGAATTAATTAAAATGAATGTTTAAAAGAATATGCAAATTAGCTAGATCTTTTGCTAGTGAATGCAATTCTACAAGCCATATATAAGAAAATTGTGTTTTATTTTTGAATAAATAGAAAAGACGGTTTTATTATGAATATCAATACGCAGAAAAGAAAAAACGAATTCATCGGAATATAGATGTGACATAGATAAATAGAATAATAAAGAAAAATGATATTTTTACTTTAATACACAAATGAAACCGAATTTATAGGAGTAAAGAAAGATAGATATATACTAGAATTTCAGCCCGGCGTTGCCCGGGTATTTGGATGTGTATGTTGAGCAACAAAAAAAAGTGGTAGGAAGGCAGGCTCGAACCCGTACCGCAAAGGAGTAAAAGAACGGGAAAAATCTAGACGTCTATGCTGTTACGACCACCGCCAAATCGAAAGTGACATTTTTTAAAATTAAGGCTAGAGGCGAAAGGAGAGGATGACTTTAAAAAATATCGTCGAAAAAAGCGTCCCCTGTAGAAAAGTGCTCAGTTTAAGGTGAAGATATTAATGTTTTTAGCCAATTGTTCGATATTTGTCGTCTGAAAGGTCGAACTTCAAAACGATACTGATCTTGAGAAAATCCGTCGCCTCTGTTGAAAGTTATAGGCAGACATGCAAACATACATACATACATACACACATACATACATACATTTGTATATTGGTAACTAAAAAATTTTTGTGTATTAGTATGTTTGTGTGTTAATGTGTTAGTGTGTTCATTTTTTTCTGTATATCCGGCAAACGGCTTTTTTCGGAGTGGTTCTCGGGTTGGTCGCTCATTCTTATAACTTTTTATATGCTATCGAGATGATAATATCTAAGATTTACGAAACGACGTCGTAAATATCTTTTATTTCAGCGACTTTTATCTTACAAAATTCGCGCTGCTACTGCTATGGCGTGATATTTGACCTAGAAACCACCTGGGATTTTAAACGCTTATTTTCGACTTTTCTAATGTCCCTGCCTTCGTGGCGTCATCGTATATCATCAGACTATTAGACTAAAAGCTTCGTGTTCGAGCCTCCCTCCTTCCCAAAACTTCGCTTTTTTGTTTTGTTTTTGTTCGCTTTTTAATATTTAAACAGGGTTTTGTTTTGATCTACCCCTCCAACACACACACACACCTACAAACACCCGGGTAACGCCAGGTATCCCTGCTAGTCTCTAATATAAATCTCACCTATCTGTTAAAATGTATGTATATATGTTTGTAGGTTTCGCAAAAACTTTCGACAGGGGCGACGTGCCCTAACAAGATCGGTAGTATTTTGAAGCTCGACGTCTCGGACGATTAATATCGAAAAATTGGCCAAAAAACATTAATTCCCTCACCCTAAACTTGGCCGTTTTGTACAAGGAGGGGTCGATTTTGTTTTTCGCCGACATTTTAGCAAGTCATCGTCACCGTTGGATAGCTATCGGTTAATTTCGACGTTTTTGACTTCCGGTCGCGTCATGAAGACATCAGCAAGACGTCAGATTTTCTTTTACTTTCTTTTCCACCTTCGCGGCACGGGTTCGAGCCTGTCTGCCTACTATCACGTTTTTTTAAACACCTCTCTTCAGCCTGGCTGCCTACTGTTGTTTTGTTTCCCTCCTCACGCTACTACCGTTTTTTTAACACCTCTCTCCACATTCACGAGTTCGAGCCTGCCTTCCTACTACCCTTTTTTTTTCTTTTTTTCTTTTGCTCAATACCACCTCCAAACACCCGGGCAATGCTGGGCATCCAGGCTAGTCATTCAGTCAAAACACAGAAAAAAGCAAATGATGAAATAAAAGTTTATATTTAAAGGAATGTGCAAATCAGCTATCCTTTATAAAGTCGCGGTTTTATTAACGACTCAGTTTATAAGGAAGTCGCCATCACTTTTAAAATAGAAAAACGGGTGTTTAATAATTATGTCATTATTAATGTTAATATTAATGTCAAAACTTTATATATATATATATATATATATATATATATTAATATATATATATATATTAATATATATATATATTAATATATATATATTAATATATATATTAATATATATATTAATATATATATATATTAATATATATATATTAATGTATATATATATTAATGTATATATATATATTAATATATATATATAAATATATATATATATTAATATATATATAAATATATATATATTAATATATATATATATTAATATATATATTAACATATATATTAATATATATATATTAATATATATATTAATATATATATATTAATATATATATATTAATATATATATATACACATATATATATTAATATATATATATGTATATATATATTAATATATATATTAATATATATATTAATATATATATTAATATATATATATTTATATATATATTAATATATATATTAATATATATATATTTACATATATATTAATATATATATTAATATATATATATTAATATATATATATTAATATATATATATTATTATATATATATTGATATATATATATATACATATATATACTAATATATATATATATTAATATATATATATATTAATATATATATATTAATATATATATATATATAATTATATATATATATTAATATATATATATATATCACAATAAAAAATGCTAGTATGAAAAGTAATATGGTTAAGCTTAAACATGGAAAAGTAAAAGACCAGTTGTTAAAACTGGAAAAAAGGGATAGGATATTCTAAGAAGATCGATAGATTATTATTGAGTTTGATGAATGTATATCTTTTTTTTAGATGAAGATTGAAAATTTATTTTTGTTTTATTTGGATTATTATTTTTATTTTGGTTGTTTTTCTTCACAAGGTTTTGGCCGATGTAACCTCCGACCATCTTCAGGTGTATTCAAACTGGATGTTATTGGTGAATAGTGATTTTTTTTCGCTTTCCCAACGAACTTAGCCGTTAGAAATTCAAAATGCAAATAGCATCAAGTCTTTTTTAAAGCACATTTTAAAACTTAACATATTAAATGAATTATATTAATTTAATAAGTTATCCCCCTTGCTGAGTTTTATTTTATATTGCGACTAAATAGAAAATATTAAATAGCTGAAGTTTCTCATCTCCGCTAGAATAGAAATTCCTTTTTCTTATGTGAGAAGTAAAAAAAAATAAAACTCGGAAGCCTCTAGGGCTCTACTAAAAGTACTAACTAAAATTAAGAGTGCCTCCAGAGCACTACTGAAACTAATTTCTTGTTTGTAGAGAAAAGATGATAGTTTAGGAATGATAAATCTAGAGTAAGCGTTTTTCAGTGCTGACTCATTTCCTTGGCTGTATTAGTATATGATATTATTAAAAATCATATTTATTGAAAAATGTTTGAGTGTTTGCTTTCCCCACGAACATAACCGTTACAAATTCAAAACGCAAGTCTATTTTTTTTAAATTTTTTATTTATTTATATTTTTTAATAAATCCGGGTCCATTCTGTTTTGTTTTTGAGATATGGATTGATAATTATTTTTTGTATTATTTGGATTATTATTCTCATCTTGTTTTTTTTGGGGGGGGGTTCACAACGTTTCGAACCAATTCCGTCATATCAACAAACCGGATTTATTTAAAAAAAAAAAAAAAAGACTTGGAGCTATTTGCATTTTAAAATTTCTAACGGCTATGTTCGTTGGGAAAAGAAAAAAAAAAACATTTTTCACTATTCACTAATAACGTCCAATGTGAATGCACCTGAAGATGGTCGGAGGTTACATCGGCGGAAACGTTGTGTAAAAACTTTAGATGAGAATAATAGTTCAAATAATGCAAAAAATATTATTGAATTTGTTTATATAACAATAATAACAATAAAATAAGCAATAAATGATAAATACGAAATGATTACAAATTAAAATATCATATTTAAGCGTATTTTACGACCAGGCAACGCTGGTACAACCTGCTAGTATAAATATAAAAGTGACTTTGTCTGTCTCTGTGTAGAACGGTCTCTACTTAACTACTCTGTGCATTTTTGGTCTATAACTTGAAACTTGGTGTATGAAAGATTCGGGCATTTGGAACTAATTCGATTTGGTTTTTAGCCACCATAAAAGCCGCTAAGGGGTAAAACTTGAACAATTGAAACTTGGCAGGCGTAAGTTAACTTAACGTGCTCTTCTACGCATGCACAAATATATAGTTATACGTTTAAGTTGAAATTTTAAAGTTTTGATATCCATCTCTCATGTGCTCAGATCGTTACGAATAACATTGAAATGCTAAATGTTTTGGTTTCGATTCTAGCTGATGGCACCACAGTCGTGTGTATTTTTAAACTTTTGAAATCACTACTATAGATTGGATAAATACAATAATTAATACGACATGAACTCTATAACAATAAATAGCGTATTTTTCGATTGAGCACCACCGAGTGGCATGCTAATGACATGTTTTCTAGTAGTTTATAGATATATTTGTAGTAGCAGTTATGATTACAGACCACAGTAAGGGCAACAACTCGCGGTTTACAATTTTTAGTGTATTTGGTTTATAAGCTCAGCACTGATTGGTGTAACTATTTTACTTCCTTTCTGTCTTACCCAATCAGAGATAATTTCTCAGGCGAACGGAACATATGATAGTTGATAAAAAAGTTAATACTAATAGACACACTCGTCTAGCTGAAAACACTATCAATAATTTCCCCCACTCTTTATCTGTGCCTAAACCTTAACGTAGATTCCATGAACAAAGCTTGTTTCTTAGAACTGCACACCTGTGGAACCCTCCCGTTTGCCTACTTTCCAGTTGACTACAATATGTTCGTCTTCAAGTCCAATGTAAACAAGTTCTTGATGAGCTGTTCCCCTTATGTAATGCAATTTACCAAATTTCCACTACTAACGCTTAATATGATATTGTGTACACTCTTTAGCCCTTATTCTCGAGTGGCCTCTGGGATTTGATAAGTGGTGACTTTTTTTTTACACAATGATCACAACTTATCAAGGCCCGGAAGCCACTCAGGGATAAGGGTTATTGCAAGTACATTACCTTAGTGTGGAGATTTGATGAAGTGTTTACTTAAGGGGGCGGTTCATTAGGAATTTGTTAACGTTGGACTTGAAGACATCCAAGTTGTAGTCCGGTGGGAAGCAGGCAGACGGAACAGAGTTCCACAGGCGTGCAGTTCTAAGAAAGAAGCTTTGTTCATGGAATCCGCGTTTTGATTTAGGCACAGATATAGAGTGGGGGAAATTTTTCACAGTGGATTCAGCTAGACGGGTGTTTTTCGTGAAAGATTGGCGATGAGGGACCAGAGATTGGAGTTCAGACGAGCACCTGCCATGAAAATAACGATAAAACAAGGATAGGCTCGCAACGTCTCTTCTGTGGGAGAGAGGTTGCAGGGTAGAGAAAAGGGCATCCCCCACTAAGCCATGAAGTCCATTTTGTACTCTGTCAAAGCAGGATAGGGTGTTTTTAGCAGCTCCTGCCCAGATATGGCAGCAGTATTCCATCCTTGGACGTACTCCTATGTCAAAAAAGTACAGTCTATTTCCTCTTTTCTAGTTAGGAGCGGACGCATCTCATGACACTTCTTCGAGCCCTAATCTTTTCACTTGGGATGCAAATCAGGCCCTGGGGTTCAACAAGTATCATCCTGAGTTCAAGATGACAACTATAGACGCACATGCATGAATCTTACGTTAGCACACCCACACACACACACGCACACATACACACACAGACACACACACATACGCACACACGAGCACACACATACACCTACATAACCTTGATTTAACACCGGTTTACAGTACACATTCCTCTTAAATGTACACTTTCTCTTCTTACAAACAAGATATTCATATTTTTTCAACTAGCAAGGTTAGTCGAAGTTACCCGAGAGAAAAATGTAATTTTTTTTAATATTAAAATCCCTGTCTCTCAACCTCTCTCGATCTGCCCCTCTTTCTCGTTTTCTTCTTCCTTTTCCCAGCCCCCTCTTTTACCTTCTGCCAGCCCATTCCTCTCTGGACACATATACACATACGTCTCTTTCTTTATATGACAGATACGTCGAAAATGAGTCGGAATTTACTTACTATATTAGTAAATAAAATGACTGAAAACTCCTTCCCTCGACGAAACCAAGACCAGCTGTCCACAAATAATGAATGTAGCGTGGTCGGTAAATGTCCACCCTCGAGACTCACACGTTGTAGACGCCGTCGAAAAGGAAGACTAGGACAAGAAATAGGAAAAACAACTATATGTTTCAGGTTTTAACAAAATACCTTTATTTTTCCCTTCTCCCGCCACGCGTGACTCCTCGTCTCGTCAGTGACGTCATCTACGTGTCTCTAACGTAATCGTGATTCTCTGTTTCTGCGAACGTTCTTTTTATATTTTTTCTTCTTCTTTGCTGTGACGTCACTTCGCAAACGAGTCTGTCATTTGCATACAGCTGCTATACGCGCTTCCGCGCTCTGTTACGTGGATAATTTTTCTAAATCTTATTCATCCGAAGAAACTCTGATTAAAATATAACAACTTTGTGGTTCTTTGGTTGTTAGGGTTTTTTTAAAACTTTTATCTGGACATACAGACACACATACAAACATACACACAAGCACACATAAACACGTAAGCAAAGACAACTGCCATTTATATAATTCAAACAGGACATTGCACTTCCTAACCTTTTTGTTTTCGTCCACACTCTTCTCTTTTCCATTCCTCTTTTACTTAACGAGTTGACTTTTACAAATTTCGATTCATTTCCTCATTTCTTTTGATCGCCATAAGAGTCGAACCATGTTGATTTCACGATTTTCAAATCATTTCTGCATAAATAGATACAAAAATGCCTAACGGTGTTGATTTCAATCAAATTTTAGAATTTGAACTAGTCTCATTTCTTTCGATGAATGGAGCACTTAAAAAACTGCCGGATTCTTATTTTTTCCCCCAATCTCTTTTTTAATTTTGTTGCGACGAAGTATTCAAAAAAATTAAGAAATGCCAATTAATAAAGAAACGATATGTCGTCGTCGTCATCAAATATATATATATATATATATATATATATATATATATATATATATATACTAGTAGTTCCACCAACAATCAATCCATCAAAAGGAAAGGAAGTGTGATTTGATGGATTGATTGTTGGTGGAACTACTAGTATATATATATATATATATATATATATATATATATATATATATATATATATATATATATACTAGTAGTTCCACCAACAATCAATCCATCAAAAAGAATTGAAATGCGATTTGACGTGATTAAAATCCGAAAATTGGAAGAGAAGCTGCAAATACCTTTATATATAAAATATTGAATTTTTATTGTTGCTATTTCTTCTGATGAGTTAAGGGCATATTAGATTCACTGATTGATATAATAATTAAGTGATTGATTTTGCGCTACGAAACTAATACTGTCAAGAATTGTATAAGTCATCTGAATTAAAGGAATAAATTATAAGATGGTCAACATCATCAATTTTTGAATATAACTTTTTGTCATTTATTCTCTCTCTCTCTCTCTATATATATATATATATATATATATATATATGTGTGTGTGTGTGTGTGTGCAGATATATATATATATATATATATATATATATATAATCCTATATTATATTTCTCATGAATTTGTATGTTTGTATACAGCTATGTATTTTAACCAATATTTTGAAATATGTTTTTTATATAATATATGTTCGAATATTTGTTTGATTCTTAATTCTTTTAAAATAGTCTATCATGGATTAATCTTTGCTCTTATTCATTCTTGTTGTAATTTTAGATGAAAGGTATTAAAAAATGTCCCATAGTTAGAGGTTTCTCTTGGAAGAATGTCGCGCTTTTTTCTTTTCTTTTTTTTTGTCATTTTTTTTTTTTTTTTGCTTTTCTTATTTCGTCAAGACATCGTCAGGAGAATGTGCAAGATTTGGTTGTGCTGAGGGGCGAATAGCAATTCTATAATAACAAAAAACAGAAGTTACATTGGTTACGTCGGTTACACAACGACCACGCTATCCCGACGCCTTACCATGCATAATGTAGAATCTAGTGCTATATTACAGCATTTACAGAAAAAACATAAATGCCCCACCCCTCCGAAATTAGAGAAAATTTAGTCAACATCACACAAATAGTACACTATGAAACTAACGTTCAAAAATTAAACATTTTATCAGCGGTATATATAAGAACTCAGAAAACTGCCCTAAATATGGTTACATACCAATCTAGCCAAATCATTCTAAACTGTCTATCGGAACCCCTTCTTCCTTCTGGCTTGCCCTCCTCTCAAAATTAGACACTGCCTCCTCCACTGGGCACAAACGGCTTTGCAGGCATTAGCCGTTCCGAGTGCTACTAACCATTATTCGCCCATCAGTACAACCAAATCTGGCACATTCTCCTGACGATTTCGGTACGAAAGAAGAAAAGCAAAAGAAAAAAAAAAAAAGATCGCGACATGTTTCGAAAAAGAAAATCTAACTATGGAACATTTATTTAAACGAAACGTCTCTGGTGTTTTTAACAGTTTGTTTAAATGAAAAAATGCTACCTAAATACACACGATATATATATATATATATATATATATATATATATATATATAAGAATAAAAATTACAATAAGTTTACCAAGGTAATCAAAATGGTAAACTTAAAATATATTATAAATATTAAAGAGTTAATATTTACAAATAAAATAAACTCAGCCAGATGTAAAAGCTCAATAAAACCGAAAAAGAAATAGAGCTTATAATATGAACAAATGATTAATAAAACATGTTAAAAGACATCTTGAAAAAGAGTTAAAAACATATTTAATTTTTAAAAAGGAAACACAAGATAAGTGGATAGTCCATAATCCGCGGAGTTTCGAAGAAATACTCTCCTTCTCATCAGAGGGCAGGGATTAGCAAAATGCAGGATCGGATTTTGCATATAAAAGTATTTAATGAAACTACAAGTAAGTCACAGATCTTACTTGGTTCTTTTGCCTCCTGTTTCCCTTACCTCACCCTTTTTTTTAACCAAGTAAGATCTGTGACTTACTTGTAGTTTCATTAAATACTTTTATATGCAAAATCCGATCCTGCATTTTGCTAATTCCTGCTCTCTGATGAGAAGGAGAGTATTTCTTCGAAACTCCGCGGATTAAGGACTATCCACTTATCTTGTGTTTCCTTTTTTTAAAATTAAATATGTTTTAACTCTTTTTCAAGATGTCTTTTAACATGTGTTATTAATCATTTGTTCATATATATATATATATATATATATATATATATATATATATATATATGATTGTTCTTAAATAAATAGTAATTATGCACAGCCTTATATGTTTGTGGTTCACTAGCTATCATCAGACTTGATTATATTATTGCCGCCGATCAAACAAGACAAATCATGGACTCGAATAATTAGAATCCAGCATTCCTACTCAAGCAGCTGTTGTGACAGCTATATTTTAAATGCAAGAAAAATAAAGCCTTTATTTTATTTGCAAATATTGTAAATTGTCTGATCAGAATCATTTCCATATTTCTCTCAATCTGTTCCATGTTATACACTCCTTATTTAAATTAACTGATAACGGATGAAAAATTATATTATTGGTTGCATTATTAAATGTTTAAAGAGAGGAAATAAAATAGAGTTACTAAAATTTACACTTTTCTCATTAGATATACGAGGGTCATTCCAAAAGTAAACCCTACCATTTTTTTACTCAAATTTTTGAAGAGGTAGAAAGACGAGAGCAGTACCATTAAAACGAGCCACTTGTGCTTCATGATTATTTTTTCTACATAGGCGCGATCATTCTCAAAGCACTTTTAGCGAGCGATGTACGACGGCTTTAATGCTGCGATCGTAAAAGCCAGCGCATTTTTTCACAGCTACAATTACGGCGTTGTTGTCGGAAAAATGTTGCTTACAAGGTGCGTCCTTTAGAGTTCCAAATAAATAGCGTCTGACAGTGTAAGTTTTGGATTATACGATGATGATACTTGCAGCCCAGCTGAAAAGTGTCATATATTCCGTGGTGTTCAAACTCATATACGTCCTGTCGTTGTCGTGTTGCAAACGGAATGCTTTCCCGTGTCTGGTATTAGACGTGTAATCTGATCTTTTAGCTTTGCCAACGTTTCAACGTAACGGTCGAGGTAGAAAGTCAACCCTGGTTCCAGGAAATCCAAGAAGAGGAAGCCTTTTCTGTTCCGGATGATGGTTAAGATCCAAAAGTCATGTCATACTATCCGTCGGTTGTCCATTCGTGGAACCCACCTAGCACACACTTTGCGGTATCCTTGGGATGACATCATTGTTTCTAGAGACCTAACACGCACATTCAACACTGCACGCATTTCAGTCACGATTATCCGCCAGTCAGCAGGGATAAGTTAGTCGAGACGCATGGTGTTTTCTGGGATGGTGGCTGTGTATGGGTGGTCGGGGGGCGCTTTCTCATTCACATCTCTGTCGGCACTCTGAAATCGACGAACCTATCTCTTAATTGTGTTGAGATTAACTGCATCGAATTTGTAAACCTCTAATGGCGCCGGTAAAGATTGATCGGTTCATTTTTTTTCCGAATAGAGAAATTCAGTGACGCATCTCTACTTCTGGGGCAGATACCTGATAGGTTGCTTTCTTAGACTTTCACATCAATATCTGCAACAGGGAGATGAAACTTTCATACAATGTATGCACTTCAGTCCTCATAACAATGCAATTGGAAACGCCTTTTGATCCATTCTTGCGGAATAAAAAGTAGGAGGCCTTACTTACCCCGTATATATAT
Organism: Euprymna scolopes; assembly: GCF_053919585.1. Classification (NCBI taxonomy): domain Eukaryota; kingdom Metazoa; phylum Mollusca; class Cephalopoda; order Sepiida; family Sepiolidae; genus Euprymna; species Euprymna scolopes. The sequence continues at coordinate 17,192,300 of NC_136518.1, read as the reverse complement.
AGGGGTTGCATACATACATGATGATGATTGCAACGTCTTGTCAGACGAGTGCCACTCCCTCAGACATCTAAAATCCATGAGCCCAAATGTCTGAGGGAGTATCTATACAAATATGATGTTACAGAGTCTTAGCTTTGTACGAGAGCTAAGTCTCTCTCTCGGTTCAAAATATTGAGATCCAGCAACAAGCAAGAGCAAGATAGCCAGCAACAAATTAAACTGCAGACCAGCTTAATGCGGGTACTGGTCTTCCGCTTTATGTTTTTTTTAAATCAGAGATTTGCTTCTCCTAAAAAGGTTGCCTTCACCACGGCTTACGGGAGCCCTCTCTACTCCAATACACATATACACACACACAGTTGGTGCTAGTCGGCCGTTGACCCAGAAAAAGAGTTCATTCGCCCTTTGGAAGGTCTTGTTTTTAATCCGTCAGGGAGACTAGCCGCCCTCCTCACCAAACAAGTCTGGTGGGGGAACCAGTTTAGTCGCCGGTGACCCGACCATGAGGCAGGTAGTACTGGGTTACATGGTACCAGTAGCATATGACATACATGCATACATACATGGTACCAGTAGCATGATATGATGATTGCAACGTCTTGTCAGACGAGTGCCACTCCCTCAGACATTTAAAATCCATGAGCCCAAATGCCTGAGGGAGTATCTATACAAATATGATGTTACAGAGTCTTAGCTTTGTACGACAGCTAAGTCTCTCTCTCGGTTCAAAATGTTGAGATCCAGCAACAAGCAAGAGCAAGATAGCCAGCAACAAATTAAACTGCAGACCAGCTTAATGCGGGTAATGGTCTTCCGCTTTATGGTTTTTTAAATCAGAGATTTGCTTCTCCTAGAAAGGTTGCCTTCACCACGGCTTACAGGAGCCCTCTCTACCCCAATACACATATACACACACAGAGTTGGTGCTAGTTGGCCGTTGACCCAGAAAAAGAGTTCATTCGCCCTTTGGAAGGTCTTGTTTTTAATCCTTCAGGGAGACTAGCCGCCCTCCTCACCAAACAAGTCTGGTGGGGGAACCAGTTTAGTCGCCGGTGACCCGACCATGAGGCAGGTAGTACTGGGTTACATGGTACCAGTAGCATATGACATGATAATGATGATTGCAACGTCTTGTCAGACGAGTGCCACTCCCTCAGACATTTAAAATCCATGAGCCCAAATGCCTGAGGGAGTATCTATACAAAGATGATGTTACAGAGTCTTAGCTTTGTACGACAGCTAAGTCTCTCTCTCTGTTCAAAATGTTGAGATCCAGCAACAAGCAAGAGCAAGATAGCCAGCAACAAATTAAACTGCAGACCAGCTTAATGCGGGTACTGGTCTCCCGCTTTATGGTTTTTTAAATCAGAGATTTGCTACTCCTAGAAAGGTTGCCTTCACCACGGCTTACGGGAGCCCTCTCCACCCCAATACACATATACACACACACAAATATACACGGTGCTAGTTTGCCGTTGACCCAGAAAAAGAGTTCATTCGCCCTTTGGAAGCATATGACATACATACATACATACATACATACATACATGGTACCAGTAGCGTACATACATACATACATACATACATACATACATATGCGCGCGTGTGTGTGTGTATGTGTGTGCAAGACGTATTAAGCGTCTTGGGCACATTTAAAGTCCTCATATCTGTTTAACGAATAGTAGTAAGACGAAAGTAGTGGCATTTTAAAGTTAAATGCGTTATTTATTTTTTGTAAAGCTATTGATTTTTTTACATTTTTATTTCAGATTCTTATCCTTAATATTACACGATATATTCAATCTCAAAATGTACCCTATATATGTATATACATATATGCGTGCGTGTGTGAGTGTGTGAACCTCATATATATATATATATATATATATATATATATATATATATATATATATATATATATATATATATGGCGTAATGAAAACATATTATAAGGTATTTACAGAAGTATTGAAGTATTGTAACAAAAACACCATCTGCTTACCTTACTTCAATAAACCTATTATTTATGGGACTGTATACAGGCTGAAATTCATTTTGCTCGCGAAAACGTAACATCAATTTAATTCGGACCCTACCACATTGTGCTCTTATGATTTGCTCAAAATCAAAATTGGATGCGGAATTTAAAATGATTACTAATACCCTGTCAAAGAATGGGTACCCTCTGTATGTGATTAGGTCAGTCATGCAAAGGAAAATAATTGAGTTGTTTGTAACTAAAATTCAAACAGTTAATAAATGTCCAATATATCTACGGGGTTGAGGACAGTGAGAAATTCGCAAAGCAAATCAGCCCAATAGTTCAAAGTTGTTATTTTGCTTCAGATATGCGTGTTGTGTTCACTACGAGAACGTTAATGCTTTCCTCTCGAAAAGATGTCTCACCCAACCGCATCCTCATAATAATGTAATTGACAATTTTGAATGTAGTTGCAATGCTAACTGTGTAGGTTGAACAACATTGAGATTGGATGGAAGAGTCCAACAGCACGTACCTATCAAAATCAGATATAGTACATACCGGGCAACTGACGGGTTTCAATGACTGACTATCTCATTAAAATTAAATTCTGAGTCGTGCTTATTCATGATTCCATTTAAAGATCTGAAGAAGGCCTTCTCTCTATAAACAGAGGGAATATCTCCCTCAGTTGGAACGTGAATCGTCTATGGGGTCTTCGAATAACGTTGCTTTGTTTTAATCGCTTTCTTCCCGAATGCAACGTAATTTTATTTTAAATTGTACATATTTTCGATTCTCACTTTTCTTCTTTTTTTTTAATCCCTTGATATAGCTTTGAGAAAGTGAGGGCGAAACCGGTCAGCTGACTCAAACTTTTATGTCTCTTCTCTTTTTCATCCCTTTTTCTTTATATTAAAACGCTTTTAATCATGCATTATATAAGTCTTCCTTCGAGGATTGCAATATTCAAATTCTGTACCACCCTAAGAATCATGTAATATATATATATAGACACTCATTTGGGCTCATCAGTTAAAACTCCTACTTGTGAGACATCGCATGCAAGAGGCTCGGGTTTCGAATCCTGAGTTCGGATGTGTCCAACTGATGAGCCCAAATGAGGGCGAAACTCGAATCTTGGACTCCGGTACCTTGACTGTCATTGCTCTTGTGAGCTGCGACGTGATTTGGCTGTGGAATTTATTATATACAATCTCTCACATTCTGAAAATCCTACCATAAGTTGCTCGCTTGGTATGCATTGCTGGATGGCATCGTCCTTTCGAGTTAAAACTCCTACTTGTGAGACATCGGCTTGGGGTTATTAGCTGGTTCGATGACCGCGTCCCTTGTCGAGACGAAGTAGGTTCATTTCACAGTCGGATTTCGGCGCGGTTTGCTTGATCTGTGTTGGTTAATAGAAATTCTTTTGTGCAGGGCGTTTGCTCAGTTGGTAGAGTGCTTGCCTTGCATGCAAGAGGCTCGGGTTTCGAATCCTGAGTTCGGATGTATCTAACTGATGAGCCCAAATGAGGGCGAAACTCAAGTCTTGGACTTCCGGTTCGTTGACCGTCATTGCTCTTGTGGGCTGCGACGTTATTTGACTGTGGAATTTATTATATACAATCTCTAACATTCTGAAAATTATATATATATATATATATATATATATATATATATATATATATATATATAAATTCTGTAACCCCCAATGACTCATGAAATATATATATTATGATTTTGGGGGGCGTGCAGAATTTAAATATCACAATCATGAAGGGAAGACATTTATAATTATATATATATTAATATATATTATTATTTTATATACGTATATATGAGGCTGTTCATATATATATATGTATATATATAAATATATATATATATATATATTAAGGGGTTGTACACACACACACACACACACACACACTCATATATATCTCCAAAATGCTATGCATCCTCATATATAATATAAAATTGTTTAAAAAAATCATAAAAACGTGTCTAAGAAACAAAACTAAATTTACATAAAATCTTCACGTGTTCAAAGAATAAACATTTCAACAATTTATGCCCAATTAAATGCAATTAGTTATAATATAGGATTTTTGACTCTCGAATGTTTCTAATGAACGATGATTATTTCAGATTGTGTCCTAATCAGGTAATGTAGTCACGTAGTTAATGTGTGATTCCAGTTTTAAATTATGGCGAATGAAAACCTTCAAATTTCAATCAAGTATTTTTAACGCATAGCTGAGATAAATGATTATTTAGAACTGGTAGGGTATTTTAGATTTATTAATTCTAAGTGTACAATTATTTTTTATTTACAGTAAACTCCTTATTAAGAGTTAACCTTACAAGTATTATATATATATATAGTAATTTATAAAATATATATGGCAACTAAGCTACACTGAATATTCGGCGTTTCATCCACTCTAGGATTCCTCAGGCTTATGCGCGAATTCTGTGGTTGTTTATCCTTTTTATGTGGTACTCTTCTATTGAGGATTTAGTTAGTCAATCAGCTTTCTAGTATCCACCGCGCCCCTTCCTATCAGCCAATGGGCATGCATTTTATCGGACAAAGGATCTGTTTTAAAACTAGGTTAGTGTTTTTTTTATTATTATTATTTTTTAATTGTTAGTTTATATATAAATATATATATGCGTACATACATATATGCACATATATATACATATATATATACATACATATATGTGTGATCGTTTGCATATATATATATATATATGTTTTTTTAATTTGTTTATTTGTTTATTTTCTATTGTTTTTGTTAGTTTTAAAACTATTTTGTATCGCTATCCTAGAGTAAATTTTATTTTGTGAACACAGTTATTTGCTATTTCTCTTCTACAGTTTAATAGATGTTGGGGTTCTTTAAAGTACAGGATAGCAAATTTTTCATGAAGGCATAATCTACATGGATCGTCTAGATGCCTACACGTGGTAGCTTGTCTTATTATTTTCAATTCGACTACCGGCGAATGCCGGCGAATATATATATAAGTTTAATGATTAAAGTGAAATCCTGTAACTCAAAATATAAATACATATATTCGAGTTAAAAATTTATTGCTTGACACGAGGAATATATACAGAGAAGTTATGTTTATTTCCTTAATCCATGGAGTTTCAATAATGGCACATATCATTAGAGGAAATGAAATGCGGTTAGCAAAATGTTCAGCTGTGAATAAACAAGTATTTTGCTTTTCAGCACATATATTGAGAATGTTATTTGAATGGTGAATAATAGTTATAGGAAAAGGAATTTCATACAACCTGGGCAGTCCATTATCAGAATGAATTTTCCGGGGTATTACTGTCAGGTCGGAGAAATAGTGGCACAGGGGAAAATCTGTAATCCGGAAAATATTGAATTCATTTTGATAAGTTCGATTTTTTCAATGCCGTTTGTGTCAAATAAAACCCAGAGGTGTTTTCTGACACATATACGCCATGTCGTGTTTTTTTTTTTTTCGTTCCAACTTTTATGCGCATAAACAAGCCACCTGGTGTATAAACGATTGTTTATTTTGCTCCGTATCTGATGGGTGGTTTACACGAGATATATCTCTGGGTATAAAAGGAGTTTCTGAATTTTAGAGCCGACTCGAACGCGTCTGTGTCCCTGTGTCTGCGATGACTACTTTGGCTCACCATTTTTTTTCAGTAGACTTCCAAATCTTACATGTGTTTCAGGCATCATAGTTACCTCCATTCTTAACTCTTCTGCAGCCACCTACCTTGAAAATGCTGCTATTAAACCTGACATAGTTATATGGAATAAGTCAGAAAGAGTGGCAACCTTGGTTAAAGTGAGAGTCCCTAATGATGGCGGTCTGAACAGAGCTGAAAAAAGAGAAACAGACCAAATACCAAGGTCTCATATATGATATGAAAATAAACTGGAATCTTAGGAAGATATCAATCATACCAGTTATCATAGGTACCACAGGGCTTATGAAGAAGAACCTGAAGTCCTACCTAACTAATATTCCTGATGAACCAAGTGCAAAAGAGATCCAGAAAACTGCACTTAAGGGAACAACGAGGATACTAAAAAGAGCTCTCGTTTGGTTTCAATAAAAAGCGGGGCAATGTTGGCAGCTGGTTTGGCTGCCCCATACCCAGCATTACAAACTTCAGAGGAAGAAAAATAAAATAAAAAATTAAAGAGGAAGTAACTGTGAGGAGCACATACCGCAGATTTAACCGATATAAGTCCAGTACAAAAAGACAGAAGTTTATAGATGCTAGAAATAATTGTAAGAAAGAAATAGCGACAGTTAAGAGAGAATATACTGAAACCACCAGACAATGCATCGAAGTACAGAAATTAGAAACCCGTGATTTCTGGAAAATCTACAACGGTGTAGTTAATAATAGGCAATCAACAATTTCCTCACTATCAAACAATCATAAGGTTGTTTGCAAGGCAACCGAGAAGATTAACATATTTGCCAGTCGGTTTGCCTCAAACTCCACATTGGATCCAGCAAACCACTCCCTCTCTGACTTACCTTTGCGGGCAGACGCCACACTAGATATTCTGAAAACCATCCCTTCTCAATTGCATGCTATCATAAAAAACCTAGTTACCTCAAAACCACGTAGATCCGATCTTATCTCGGCTGTGCTTTAAAAAAAATGCTCCGTTAAGGTTGTTCCAGTCCTCTTCAAACTATACAACAAATGCCTTAACAAATCTTGCTTTCTTGACTATTGGAAAACTGCTTTCTGTGGTAGTATTTTACAAGGATTCTGGCAAAAGAACTGACCCAGTAAATTATCGTCCCACTATCCTCTTCCCGCTTTTCGCCAAAATATTTGAGTCTATAATTAATTAATTCTAGTCTATCACCTTAAAGCCTCTTAACTTCTGACTGACCAACAATATGGATTTAGACAAGCCGGTTCTACATCAGATATCCTAACTGTAATCTCTGGACGTATATACCATACACTGGACAAAGCAGGTGGGAGTAAAGCGGTAGCCCTACATATATGTAAAGCTTTTGACAGAGTATGACACGATGGTCTTCTCAGGAAAATCAGATCACGGTCTCACTGGACGAATACTTAACACAATTAAATCTTCTTTAAATAAGAAAAGAATCCAAGTTGTACTCGACGGGCGTACATCTAAATATATAAATGCGGGTGTACCTCAGGGATCTATCCTTGGACGTTTATTATTCCTGATATTCATAAATGACCTCCCTGATGAAATTGTTTCTGAGATGGGTATATTTGTTAATGACACCGCGCTCTATAACAGGCAAGAGGGGAAAACAAATGAACACATATCTAAGGAAGTGGCAGAAACACTAGAGGAAGACTTCCAATCTGTAGTAGAATGGGGACAAAAATGGATGGTCACATTCAATGCTTCCAAGACTAAGCTTGTTTTCTATAATAATTACAAGAAACCTTCTCAACCATACAAAAGCTATGATTAAAGATACATTACCTGACAGTACTTCTTTCAATCCCCTCGGCTTAACGTTCACAAAGAAGATGAGCTGGAACAGCTACATTGAGAGGATTGCCAAGGCTGCTGCAAAGAATATGGGCTCTCTGTACCATGCTAGAAAACTACCTACGCCTGAAAGTATTCTGTATCTCTACAAGCCAATCATTCGCCCATGTATGGAGTACTGTTGTCACATTTGGGCTGGTGCATCTGCTACTAGTCTCTCGCTCCTGGAAGGCTTCAAAGGAGAGTCTCCAACCTGATAGCTCCTAAACTGTCATCAAAGTTTCAATCTCTATCGCATCGACGAAATGTTGCATCCCTCTGCCTGTTCTACAAGGATTTTAATGGTGAATGCTCTGGCGAACTTGTACCTATTCGACGTAAATACCCCCGATAAACCCGAGAAGCAGCAAAGTCCCACCTCTACACAGTAGAGATCCCTAGATGCAAGAAAACATTCTACTATAATAGTTTCTTCCCCTGGTAGACTTTGGAATTCCCTTCCAGGTTCCTGCTTTTCCAACTGTACTGACATGCATAAGTCCAAGTTTAATGTGAAGAAACATCTTGCTGCTCAACTCCCTACATAGTATCCCTGCAACTTATGTCCCCGATAGTAGCCCCTTACATCAAAGTGGGCCTGTGCCTTGGTTTCGGGTTGTGTATTGTTGTGCTTGTGAACAGAAAAAATATCCGGAGTACCGTTGGCGAATATGAATGACTCTCTACTTTTTGATAGGCTAATTACGGCTTCCGTTCTGGACCTGGATCCCTTAAGTTTATGACATACTTTGTCCAGGTGTCCCCCACTCAGTAAAAGTGGCACGTGAATCCAGCTACTGAACAATCCTTTCGATTTATAGATTCTCTAGGGTGTGGCGTCTTCCCACATCCGTTGGATCATTTAGTATATCGTGGTCTCCTGGTTGTGCTGTTCTTGGTTCGTCCTTTTGTACACCGAATAGCACAAGTGTGTGTGTGCGATCCTTAAATTGGCTGGGTGCTTTCTCTATTGCCTTCTGACAAACTTATCGTGAAAACTTCTGCTTAAATTTAGCAAGCGAATCTACCTGTTCAAGTACCTTCATCTGGTGTTCTTACGAGTAGTGGTTGCTGGTCAGAAATCGGAAGCTCACAATATTAATGCTGAAGTCCCTCAAGGGTTCATCCTAGGCCCATTATTCGTTGACGTTTATGCTGACGCCACTACCATCTATAGTAACATATTAAAGGCCGTAAATGATCAAGTCCTCTCTGATTCTCTCTCCTCTGATCTTGAGCACGTGGTACAATGGACGAAGAGGTGGCTGGTTATTTTTAATGCATCTAAAACCAAGCTTCTATCTTTACATCATCAACGCTCTGATTCCCATCTGGCATCAATTGAAATGAATGGCCTGCGTCTTGGGGAGGCTCCATGTTTTGACAAGCTTCTGGGCTTGACTTTTATTACTGATCTGAAATGGAACACGTACATCAGTTCTGTTGCCAAGGTCGATGGTAAAATGGGATCCTTTTACCGCTCCATTAGATATCTCACTGCAAAACTATACAAAATCCAAGTACGTCCAAGGATTGAGTATTGTTGCCACATCTGGGCAGAAGCTGCAAGGAACAGCTTATCCTGCCTTGACAGAGTTCAAAATATACTTCGTAGCTTAGTGGGGGATGCCCTTTTCTCTACCCGGCAACCTCTTTCCCACAGAAGAGACGTTGTAGGCTTGTCTCTGCTTTATTGTTATTTCCATTGCAAGTGCTCGGCTGAGCTCCAATCTAGAGTCCACCCTTGGCAAACTTTCACAAGAAACACTCGTCTAGCTGAACTACTGTCAATAATTTCTACCACTCTTTATCTGTGCCTAAACCGAAACATTTATTCCATGAACAAAGCTTCTTTCTTAGAACTGCACGCATGTGTAGCTCCCTTCCGTTTGCCTGCTTTCCATCTGCCTATAATATGGCCGTCTCCAAGTCCAATGTAAACAAGTTCTTGATGAGCCGTTCCC
>NC_136518.1:17172803-17180303 GCF_053919585.1 Euprymna scolopes | reverse complement strand
CCTTACTTAACATAGATATGTATTTGTACTACAATTGAATACAACAGAATCGTTAACAAGAAACTAAAAAAAAAACTATAGATATTACATTTAAAAAGTGATAAAATTGTGCATAAAAATTTGACGGGGTACCGTAACTTGGTGGAAGAAAAGATCAGGCTGCCGATTGGCCAATTAAAAGATCCTTGTTAAAAGTTTAGCCATGCTGACAACGGGTGATCCCAGAAACAAATGTTCATTGATAACTTTTGTGCACGTAAAAAAATATTTAAATATTTAATAAATAACCAAACGAATTAGTCCAGCAGGGAGGAGGGAGGCACTGAGAGAAGGGTACAAAGACCTCTTTCTTAAGCCAAGCCTGGGTCTCTTTGGACTTGTGGACCGGCGCTGACTATGCTGACTCCTGCCACACCCAGAGTCTGCCAGATTGCACCAGGGTATCACTATACTCTTCAGCACATCCAGATACACTTTGGTGTTGACTTTCAAGCCGACTTACAAGATTTGAAGTGGCATGATGTGGCCCTCACTTGAAACCAGACCAAAATTTATAACTGTGTGCCTTCAAACGTTGAATCGTCCGGATTTGCATTTTGAGGGTGCTGGCAATGGTCCTGTTGTCATGTCTTGTATTGGTAGAGAACATGAGTTGTACAGCATCACATCTCCGATCTCGCTCGTTGAACATTGTGTCACGTTAACACATGATAGAAGGCCCCTATCGCTTTTGGGATTTGTACACAACTGACCAACTAGTAGATGGTCTGCAACAAAAAAGAAAACCGGCTTTCATCAAAGGAAAATAGACTCATCTCGTTGTTTCTAGGTCGACAATTTTATCGGTCACGCCTGATTTTTTTTCAATAAAAACAAAATAATAATAATAATAATAATAATAATAATAATAATAATAATAATAATAATAATAATAATAATAATAATAATAATTCTGATTTCGCTTATGAACGTCTCGCTGGAAAGGGATGGGATTCATTTCCAGAGGATTTCCCTTACCCCCGGCTTCAAACCAGGAGCTTCAAAGATCAAGGGTTTTCCTAAGACTGTTGGTGGTACCTATCATTGCAGAGGTTTGAAGGCCGCCTAAAACATTGGGGATTTGTAGTTTTTTCAATTGTCCTTCCAGACGACTTGATACTACTCCTAGTGTACCTACAACGAGCAGAATTATTTGTGTTTTAACCCCGTGTATACGCCTTATCTTCAAGGCCAATGGAGCATAATTGCTCCACTTCTCATTCTCTCTCACATTCCTGTCCCAGGGTACTGAGAAGTCTACAATCTGCCAGTTTTTTTGAGACCTTGTCAATGGCGACCAAATCCGGACGATTATGTTCCAATTGCTTGGTCGTTATACCACTTTTGTCCCACCATACCTCAACTTTTCCATCCTCACTTGTTATCAGTTCATCAGGCACCTCCTCAAACCATTTTCCAGCACACTTCACCCCAACCTTCTTACACACCTCCCAATATATCCGGAGTCCCATGCGATCGTGTCCTTTGCGGTACTCTCTCTGGGTCAGTCCACTACACCCTGCTGCAAGGTGCGCAATTGACTCTGAGGTCTTACCACAAATCCGGCCTTCTGCAGCAATTTCCTCTCCTAGAACCACTTTTTTGAACAATCGTGTTCCTAATGCCTGCTCTTGTGCTGCACAAACAGAAGCTTCAGTACTCTTAGCCAGATACCCAGCTCTAAGCCATTGCCATGATCTTTCATCAGCCACTTCTGCTATATCCTGGAAAAATCTTCCATGTATTTTCTTCCTAGCCAGTTCCTCTGCCCTTTCTGTATCCATAAGTTTAACGTAATCAGCCTTGATCTCACATACTTCCACTTCATTGGCCACAACCTTAAGCATCCACTCCCCACTTCTAACCACATGCTCCTTCAACGACATATCCTCGGTTCTAACACAATCTTTTACACTTTTCGATCCTCTCCTACCATCTTTCCTCTTTTGATACAGCCTTGCTACGCTACTTCGAATGTGAAATATACCAAACATTGCTAAAACTTTTCTTGTTTTGATATCCATGGCATACAAATCATTGTCAGACTATTCTAAAATTCCCACACTGTATCTCAAAACACTGACTGCACATGCATTTACTGCTTTCATTAGATTTCCTCCATACAGTTTCGACTTTGCAATTAGTTTCACTCTTCTAAGATACTCCTTCCTGACTTTTTCTTTCATTTCTCTGTTCATGATGCCTACACCCTTCTGCACTCCTAAATACTTACATCCTGTATCTTCTATTTTTTTCATGATTTCTCCACTTGGCAGCAATATTCCATTCGAATGAACTTTTACTCCTCTTTTCATCACCAGCACCGCACATTTACTAATCCCAAACTCCATCCCAATGTCTTCTAAGTATGTACCCACAAGTTCTACCAGTCTCTTCATTTCCTTTTCATTTCTACCGAATATTTTCAAATCATCCATAAACAGTAGATGGTTGAGGCGTCTGTCACCAGATCCAAAATTATACCCCAGTTTTACTCTCTTCAAGAGGATGCTCAGTGGTATCATTATCATTACAAAAAGAAGTGGCGATAATGCACGTTTAATGCCAACCTGCCCCATCTCCTCTCTGTTTGCTGTCAGCACCGTTTTCATTGAGCCATACTTGTCTTTAAAAGCCCTACCACATTCTCAGGAACCTTCATCATCAATAGTATTTCACGTATCCATGAATGAGGAACCATGTCATAAGCCTTTCTGTAATCGATCGATCCTACGCTCAGATTTCTCTTCTTCTTAGCATCTTGCATTATTGCTTTATCAATTAGTAGTTGCTCTTTAGTGCCTCTCGAGCCTTTTCGGCACCCCTTTTGTTCGTCAGGAAAAACACCATTACTCTCTAGATGCTCATAAATTTTCTCCGCAAATATTCCAGTCAACAGTTTCCACATCAATGGCAGACATGTAATTGGTCTATAATTATTGGCATCTGTTCCTTTTGCAGGATCTTTCCTAATCAGTGTGGTTCTTCCCTTCACAAGCCAATCAGGGACATCTCCCGACTCTACAACCCTTTGCAGAGCAGCAGCTATAGGTGGATAAAGGCATGGGAACTGTTTAAATCAGAAGCCCATCACTCCATCTGGACCAGGTGCCTTCCAGTTTGTCATCCGTCGTATACTAGCTTTAACATCATCGATGGTTATCTCAACGTTCTTCATCTGCTGCATTTCTGATAGCCTTTCTCTGATCTCTCCCAACCAGCTAGCTTTCTCATTATATTGCCCTTCGACGGACCAAATCCCACTCCAGAACTTCTTTGCATCTTTTGCATTTGGAGTGTTGTTATTTCCCGCCTGTTTACTACCATTTAATTCTTTATACAGCTGAGACTGATTATTCCGGAAAAGGTTGTTCTGCCGAAATGCAACACTTTTTCCAACAAAGTTCCTAATTTTTATACCACCAGCGTGGAATTCTCTTTCACCATTGTTAGAACGTTCATCGTTCCCTTTTCCAGCAATCTATACCTCCTTTCAAGCTCGTCCTTAGCTTTCTGTCCTAGTTTAACTCCTTTTCTTATTTCTTCGATTCTACCAATGTCTTTCTGCCACCGTTTAATACTTTCTTCAAGCCGCCTCTGCCAGTGTGGCCTTCTATCCTGTGCGTTTCTCCCTTTTTCTTCTGTAATAAGCCAAGACGATTCACAATAACGTATGACGCTGCATATAGAAGCCTGTTAAGTTCCGTAATCGATATGTTCTTTCTTATGATGTTGTGAATTACTCCTTGAATTATTTTTACCTCGTTTTTCACCTTCCGCCTATCACTACTCTTCATACTTGGAATCTCTATGATATAGTCTCTAAGAAGAACCTCTCTTAACTTCTGAAGTACTTCTTTTTCTACAGAAGTCAAAGTTCGAACTTCATCACCACTTCTCCATACATCTGCTCCTTTCACTGGCTCCATTGTCTCAGAGTCAATGATCTCATCTACCTTAGATCCTTAAAACTCTTTCTCATTACTTCCCCTAACCATAGGATTCCATACCTCCTCAGTTGCCCGCCTCCCATCATCGCTTAGATTTCCCTTCTGCACTTTCACTCTCTCAGTTTTTCCATCAGAGCTAGTTTCATCAATTACTTTCGTTATTCATTTCATTCCTAATCATCCATTCAATCTCTTCTCTTGCAATCAATGAAAGTAGGTTGTTATTTTTAATTTGTTTTAACTGGGATACCAAACTGGTGACACTTCTAGCCCCCCCCCCTCTCGATTCCAATTCTTCCTTCACTTTTCACATATATCCACCAGATTTGGTACTTCCACTTCTTACAAAGCATTCCAACAGTACTCTTCTTTCCTCATCCGTCCATGTTTTTTTTTACATTTCCTGTTCCAACTCCCTTCGTGCCTTGGTACCATCTCTGGCAATTCTCACTCCCCCTATATCCAGCCACATCCTCAGAATTTCGAACAGTTGTATGATGACGACAGGACCCACCCTGTTGACCAATGGGACACCTACCTGACGTGAGACCATCACAAGATGTTCTAGCCTCATTTACGTCGTTATTTTCAATATTTTGATTTGACATTCTCCCATAAATGGTGTTAGTGAATTTAAGGTTACACCACCACCGATAGTTTTATTGAGACATTATATCTTATCGGAGGGTTCCCCACCAAGGTCAAAGGCCCCCTCCCGACCTATTTCCTCAATCACCATCACTATCACTATTCCCATTACCACCACAATAGAAATAAAATCTACAATGATAATGGCAACACTAATATCGGTAGCAATAATATCAACAGCAAAAACAACAATAGCAATGACAGCAAAAAAAAAACACCTACCATTACAGCTACAGTAAAAATAAAAACATACCCCCACTACAACCATCACCACCACTACTACTATTAGTAATAATATTAGCGGCAATAGTAATAACTAATAAAGTAAATTTGTTTTTTTAAATAATAATAATAATAATAATAATAATAATAATAATGATAATAATGATAATAATAATGATAATGAAAATAACAAAAATAAAATAATAATAATAATAATGATAATAATAATAATAATTTCAGTTAAAAAAGCTTACTTTGTTCGTTTTAACTCCTCTGCCGATGTTGCTTTTGGTCAGAAAAATGTACACAAAAATAGAAACATAAAACATCCAAACATGTGAAACACAATTCCTCGTTTAACCGTGAATTCAAGTTTTAAATACTAATTTCAGTTAGAAAAGCTTTTCCCCCTCTGCTATTTTTTTAAAACTCCGCCGCTGATTTTGCTGACGACCTAAAAAATGTACACAAAGACAGAAATATAAAACATCCGAACATGTGTAAGACAATTCCTTGTTTAACCATAAATTTCAAGTTTAAATAAAAATTTCGGTTAGAAACGCTTTCTTGTCCCGTTTGTTATTTTTTTAACTGCGCTGCTGTTGTCGCTTTTGATCGGAAAAAAATGTACACAAAGACAGAAACATAAAACATCCGAACATGTGTAACACAATTCCTTGTTTAACCATGAATTTCAAGTTTAAATCACAATTTCGGTTATAATAATAATAATAATAATAATAATAATAATAATAAATTATTATTATTATTATTATTATTATTATTATTGAAAAAAAAGCGGGCGTGACCGATAATAATAATAAATTATTATTTTTATTATTATTATTATTATTATTATTATTTTGTTTTATTGAATAATAATAATAATAATAATAATAATAATAATAATAATAATAATAATAACAATAACAATAATAATAATAATAAATACACAGAGCTAGCCAGAGAGCTGAAAGGGATGTGAAAGATGAAGAAAATCAAAATAATACCTATAATAAAAGGAGCACTAGGAACAATCTCCAAAAACTTTGAAAAAAAAATTGGAGAAATTGGAATCAAAGGAATGACTGGAAAAATACAACGAACAACATCATGAAAACAGCTGAAACATGAGGAAAACCCTTGAATGGTGAAACTAACACACAGGAGAAACAAGTGCGGGCCAGACAAACTGCTGCAAAGGCAAAACATGAAACACTACATGGAACCAAGAACACTGAAACCGCATATCTTTAAGTTCTCTAACCCAACCTTACCCCCATTGCCACATCAATGCCCTCCCCACAAAACAGCGAGACCAAATAACCAAGTACCGTCAAGAAGGAAGAAAAAACCGATGAACTGACCAGACCTCAGCCAAATAAGTGCGAAGAGAACTGGGACCTTGGGGAGGCTTTTTGCCATACAAATCCCAGCAAAGACCAATAGCTGCTACCAGCAAGAAATCGATGGCATGCAGCTGTTGCGATAATGCAAATTTATTTGCAAATGCTATCGAAAGAGGTGGAGAGAACTGGAAACGTGGGGAGACTTGTTGTCATTCAGCTTCCAGGGAACACCACCTGCTGTTTTCAGGGAACGATCTCTGAAGAGCCGTGTGAAAGCTCCTTGTGAGCCGCCAATAATAATAATAATAATAATAATAATAATAATAATAATAATAATAATAATAATAATAATAATGATGATGATGATGATGATGATGATGATGATGATGATGATGATGATGATGATGATGATGATGATGATGATGATGATGATGATGATGATGATGATGATGATGATGATGATGATGATGATGAAAAACAACTATGCCTCAGCAACTGTTTTCGTTTTAAATTATTAGTTTGGTTTAAAATGGATAAAAGAATTAAACCGAATATCTTCTTTTTATAAATTAATTATTAAGATGTTTTGACTACTGCATGCGGCAATTTGTCAATAATTACCTTTTTAAACGTTCGTTTCTGTTTAAAAAATAAGAAAAGATAATAAATTGTGTTCCTTCTCTTTTGAACTCAAGTATTATTATCCAACAAAACAAATAATTGCAATAAGTCATTCCTTTTAATCCACCGGTTAATAATATAAATAACAAAACAATACACATATTACGTTCTTATAAAAATCAAATGTATTTATTTTTCTTGTATTTCTTTAATTCCTTCAGCTGTAATGGAAACCGGAACCAAAACTTATGAATAATTCTTGAGGAAATTATTTTTAGAAAATGGATTGTTGGAGTGCCATCGGGTATAATCGAAACCGAATTAATTATTTGTAAAAAAAAATAGAACTTAAGTGCTATCAACTATAATCGAAACCGAAATCAAAATTATGAAGAATTCTCAGTAAAATTATTTATTTAAAAAATTAAATGACTTGTCGCCATCCGCTATAATAGAAACCGAAACAAAAACTTATGAAAAATTTTTGGTAAATTTATTAATTACAAGATATGGAAGTATATAACAATTAAACGACCCGGATGTAAACGTGACACCCAAAAAACACACACGCTATCGTATTAATAAATCAATGATATATTTTTCTGAACCTCCTTTTAAATAAAACACATTTGCATACAAAACATTGAGCTGCTCTGTTTTTCTCACGATAT
>NC_136518.1:17162803-17167803 GCF_053919585.1 Euprymna scolopes | reverse complement strand
ATGCAGAAGTATATATATATACATGCAGAAGCATAAGTATATATATATATGTACATATACATGCAGAAGTATATATTTATATACATGCAGAAGTATATATATATATATATATATATATATACATGCAGAAGTATAAGTATATATATATATACATGCAGAAGTATATATATATACATGCAGAAGTATATATATATATATATACATGCAGAAGTATAAGTATATATATATATATATATATATATGCAGAAGTATATATATATACATGCAGAAGTATAAGTATATATATATATATATATACATGCAGAAGTATATATATATACATGCAGAAGTATAAGTATATATATATATATATAATGATGATGATTATGACTGCAACGTTTTTTGTTTCAATTTTTGTTTATATAGGATTTTTTTTTTTTTTTGGTAGGCATGAACGAGAATCACTATCCCCCCAAGAACGGCTTTCGGAATAAACACTCCAACCTCCTCATGTTAAGAACGGCTTTCGTTTCTTTTTTTTCAGTGGATTATTATTATTATTGATTGGACACTAATATATAGAGGAGCGATTCTCGTTCATTTTTTTTTTCTTATTCGTTATATTAAGAGACCGACCATAGTACAGTTTCTTATAAATCGTGTTCAACAATACTGCCAAAATAAATAAAAATGATGCATTCAATTTAACGTGATAAGCTAGTTATGTTTACAGCAACAATAAAAAAAAATTAGTCCGTCATAAATTTATATATATATATATATATATATATATATATATATATATATATATATATATATATAAGCAAACAGTTAATAAAATATGCTAAAAAACACTTTGAAATGAGTTAAAAACATATTTAATCTGAAAAGGAAACACTAGATAAATGGATAGTCCTTAATCCGCGGAGTTTCGAAGAAATACTTTCCTTCTCATCAGAGGGTAGGAATTAGCAAAATGCGGGATTGGATTTTGCATGCAAAAGTATTTGATGAAACAACAAGTAAGTCAAAGATCTTACTTGAAAACAAAAAAAAGTGAAGCAGAGGAAATATGGTAAAGAAAATGTGATTACACAAGAATGGATAGTCTGGTGGAAGATAAAAAATCCAGTGACGGTAAAATCCAAATGTAAAACTTCAAAAAAGTTAAAAGAATTTCCATTTGTACAAGTAAAATCCAAGGAGATCCCGTAATTGGAAGAAGATGGTCCATAAAAATCCAAAGGCAGAAATCCATGGAATAATTCACAAAAATGTGTACAAGGGGGGAAAAAAAGATTCCAATAATATTAATAAAAGAAAAATAAGATGTGCTTTTCACTCTACTACCGAAACATATTGCTCATATTATAAGCTCTATTTCCTATTTGGTTTTATCGAGTTTTTTATCTGGCTGAGATAATTTTATAAATATTAATTCTTTAATATTTATAATTTACTTTAATTTTACCATCTTGGATCATTTTGGTAAATTCAATTGTAATTTTCACTTTATATATATATATATATATATATATATATATATATATATATATATATATATATATATATATATATATATATGTCATTTGTTTATTGGGAAAGAATTCCAACAAAGTACTTGATTACAAAGAAAACCCATTTTTCGATATAAGAGCTTAATATTTATTTATTTAAATGTACAGAAGGTCAGAAATACATTGGTACCGTCGGTTTCAAGCCTACCATAAGGGCGATCAAAACAACATGGCTGACGTGAGCCTAACATTATTTACGATTTACCATTAACTGGTCGTCCCTATGCTTGAAACCGACGGTACCAATGTTTCCTGACTTTCTGTACATTTAAATGAATAAATATTAAGCTCTTATATCGGAAAAAGGTTTATCTTTGTAATCGAGCACTTTGTTGGAATTCTTTCCCAATAAACGGTAAACAAATATATATATATATATATATATATATATATATATATATATATATATATATATATATATATATATATATATATATATATATACAGGGTTAGAGTGCAAAGCCGAAATATCAAAAGCTTGATTAAAAAATTTGAATCCACAGGAAGTGTAAGGGATGCTCAAAGATCCGGAAGGCCAGTTGTTGCAACGAGCTTAGAAAAGTCCAATGAACTACAAGAATCGTTGCTGCATACTCCTCAAAAATCCAGTAGACGTCTTTCTACAGAGTATGCAATCAGTGATAGGAGTGTTCGCAGAATATTGAAGAAGCTAAAGATGAGACCTTACATTCCACGTGTTCTTCAAAGTTTGCATGATGGAGATCAAGATAGACGATTACAATTTTGTGAAATCTTTTTGAATAAAGTTAATGAAGATATAACTTTCCTTGAAAAGATATGGTGGTCAGATGAAGCAACCTTCAAGTTAAATGGGCATATCAATCGCCATAATTGTGTGTATTGGAGTAATGAGAATCCTCATATCATCTTGGAAAAGGATGTTAATTCGCCAGGAGTAACAGTTTGGGCTGCTATTTCTGACTGCTTGCCTGTCTACTCTTTTTCCAACTGCATCTTCACTAACACGAGGCGGATCAAATGACTGCAATTTTTGTGGGCGGTTATATTTTATATGTAAAAGCCGGTAAAAATAGTTGCTAAGCGGTCGAAATTGTAAAAAAAAGTTCGAACTTAGGTGTAAATCGAATTAAAGTTGTCTTCTACGCATGCACAAATATACGTTCAGACGTAAAGGTCGGTCCATTTTTAACTATTTCTTATCTGTTTGACAATAGCTTAAACTGTAATGACTAAGCCCGGAGCGCTAAATGTTTAGGTTTCGATTCTAGCTGATGGCGCTCAATTCATATATATATATATATATATATATATATATATAGAGAGAGAGAGAGAGAGAGAAAGAGAGAGATTTATATATATATATATATATATATATATATATATATATTGGGTAAAATACAATAATCAATAGAAATTTGGCTATATAATAAAATACGAAATCTACATAAATTCAAATATCCTATTTATAGTTTAATAATTAAGTAAAAGAAAGTTAGTCTCCCCCCCCCCGAGTTAATCCCTTCTTGTTTAGGAACACTCTCAGCGAACGTATCCTTATGTCTTTTCCTGCTTAAAAAAGAAGTTTTATTCGTCTTCGTTAAATAGACGAGACAATCAACTACCACACATGAAACATAGAAAAGAGAACTTGCAGCGTTAGGCAAGGCGATAAAATACCCAAACACAAGTATGTACAAAGAACTTTATTTAATGACAAAATGATAGAAACAAGAGTTACGAGGCTGCTGGCCATAAACCCAAGGTCCATTTTCTACGCTCTTCTAATTCCAACATTTAGAATAATGATCTTTTTTTTGTTTTGTTTATTTTACTGAAGGTTTTTAGCTTCATGTAAAAATAATATTTACTGATTTCATGATCATGGTCGCTTATGCCTGTGGCAATGCAATCGGTAAATAATAGGTTTAGAAAAAAAAAATGGAATGAGTTCCATTCTTGGCGGTGGATCGAAATAGCAAACAAACTCGGCTGAAGTTATCGCAATTGCAATTACCTACCATTTGTTCGAGGAGACCCCCGAGAGGTTGTGTCTGCAAAACAGAAAACCGCGTAAACACAAGCACAGAAATAGTGTATATATATATATATATATATATATATAAACATATATATTTCAGCATTCGTGTATATATATATATATATATTTCAGCATTCGTATATATATATATAAATATATATATTTCAGCATTCGTATATATATATATGTGTGTATATATATATATGTATATATATATATATATATATATATATATATATATATATATATATATATATATAAGAATACTGAAATGAATAGGATAGGAGAATATTGAATTCTTTGCTATAAAAAAATTAAATTTTAATTTTGTTTATATTTAAATTTTGTTTTGAGAAAAATATAATTTCTCAAAACAAAATTTAATTATTTGAACAAAGAATACAACTCTAAGTAGTTTCCTTAACCCATGGATTTTCTATGTAGGCTTATCTCCTCAGAGGAAGTGTCATTAGACAGAATAAATTCCTTACACCACCAAAAGAAATGTTTTAATTTTAGCTTAAATCTTGAAAATTAGATTTAATATTATGCGTCTTCTACTAAATAAAAAAAAAACAATATTTCAAAATTTTAATTAGATGTAATTTAATTAATTTGTTTTGCAAGTAATTTTATTTTCGTAAAGAAATTATTTTTGGATAAGCAACTGAATCTAATTGAATTTGAAATTACCTTTTTATGATAAACTAACAGGTCGCCCAGCGTTCCGAATCGTAAAATAAGCTTAAATATAGTATTTTAATACTATATTTAGATTTCGTATATATTATTATAGATTTCGTATATATTATTATAGATTTCGTATATATTATTATAGATTTCGTATATATTATTATAGATTTCGTATATATTTATATTATAGACCCAAAACTCTATTGATTATTATATTGTACTTAATATACAGGGTATCCAGAAAGTCTGGCGACTTAATGTAGTCAGACTTTGTGGACACCCTGTATATTATGCAGCCAGACTTTGTGGGCACAATGTCGATTATGTAGCCAGACTTTATGGCCACCCTTTAGATTATGTAGTCAGACTTTGTGGACACCCTTTAGATCATGTAGCCAGACTTTATGGACATACTGTAGATTATGTAGCCAGACTTTATGGACACCCTTTAGATTATGTAGCCAGACTTTATGGGAACCCTTTAGATTATGTAGCCAGACTTTATGGACACACTTTAGATTATGTAGCCAGACTTTATGGGCACCCTTTAGATTATGTAGCCAGACTTTATGGACACCCTTTAGATTATGTAGCCAGACTTTATGGGCACCCTTAAGATTATGTAGCCAGACTTTATGGACACACTTTAGATTATGTAGCCAGACTTTATGGGCACCCTTTAGATTATGTAGCCAGACTTTATGGACACCCTTTAGATTATGTAGCCAGAC
>NC_136518.1:17102803-17157803 GCF_053919585.1 Euprymna scolopes | reverse complement strand
TGCTAAAATAAATTTCAGAAACACCTAGTAATGTAACGGTCTTGGATATGACCTAAAACTATATCCGATGGTGAGGCCCCAGCTTGCAGGCCTTAGGGAGTGTGGAGCCACCCTTTAATTGCCATTGCTCCCAGGTCCACTCTGACCCAAAGTGGTAGCACCTGTTAGGGTTAAATAGAATACGACTTAAAAAACAAATACACTATATTAAAAAATCGTTCTTCAAAATCACCAGATTCGGCATTAAATAACCTGAAAAGGGTTGATATGCCGTAAAACAAAGCAACCAACCAACCTAGTAATGTTACTAGAAGCTCTCAGCCTTTGAAGTCCCCCTTCCTGAAAGATCTTATGGATCTGCCAGATGATAAATTTGATCATCGCCCACCTGAAATTGCGAATCTTAAATATTATTTAACTCTTTTAATCATAGATTTGAATGATGAGTTTACATCACGGTTAGTTTTATAATAAACGTTTGACGATATTGGCTACATATACGTGCGTTTACAACCTCACATTTGCTTTTTTAAAACGCACAAAAATAACCTATGTAACATAATTTCTCAAGAGATTCCTTAAAAAGATGGACTTTCAAATTTTCATTTCGATTGCATTTTTTGTATGAGGTTCCTTCTTATACGGTATGGAACGAGAAAATTGTACCCCTAAAGAAAACAGCAATACAGCGTTATTTTAAAACTTTTACTGAAAAAATAAATTAAGGTAACTTAATTATGTAGTAGAGCTGACATCTATTCAATGTAGCCGCTTTCAGCTTCAATCATCGCCTCGATACGAGTCCGGAACTGGGAGTATGCCTTTTTTCCAAGCGCCAGCAGGAGCTCGGCGAATACTTTGCGGATGGCGGCGATCAGGCTGCCTTTGATGTTTTGGGAGGTCATGTTGGTGATGTTCAAGACGTATAACCAAACTAAGTAGTCCAGCGGGTTCAGGTAAGAGAAGGGTACAATCTCGTAGCAATACTTCTGAAGCCAAACCTGGGTCTCTTTGGACTTGTGAGCCGATGCCGAGTCCTGCTGCCACACTCAAGGTCTGCCAGCGGCCACGTGATGGAACCAGACCACCACACTCTTCAGCACATCTAGGTATATTTTGAGGTGACTTTCAAGCTGACTTCGAAGATATGAGGTGACATGATTTTGCCCTCACTTAGAACCACACCAAAGTCCATAACCGTGGCCGGAAACTTTGTTTTCATCACCTTAGATACGTCACTGGTATCCGAATTTGCATTTTGAGGGTGCTTGTAATGGTCCTGTTATCGGATTTTTATACAACTGGCCAACTAGTAGATGGATTGCAACAAAAAAAGAAAACCGGTTTTCATCAAACGGAAATGAAATCATGTCGTCTTTTCTAGAGCGACAATTTTATATTTCCACCCTGTATTTATGTGTCACGGAGTTAATATGTTTAGTTTTTTTTTCTTCATTCTACAGACTTGTTTTCAATATTTGTTTTAGAAACTTTATTTCTCATAAGGCTCTTAGCGTTACAAGTTCATAATTCTTCAAGTCCAACATAAACAAATTCCTGATTAATCGCCCTCTTAAGTAAGACGCTATATCAAATCTCCAACACCAACTATTACTACGATATTATCCCATTGATTATTGGACACAAAATAACCCTTATCCCCGAGTGGCTTACGGGCCTTGATAAGTGGTGATCCCCATGTAAAAAAATATTTTAGTAATACTTTTTATCGATTATGTTACAAACTGACTCCATCTAATTTTCCTGACTTTTCTATTCTTATAAACACGTCTTTAAATCGATAATTTGTTTTGTTCATCTAAGATATCGTTCATGATTTTGCTTGATTTTCCCTCATCTTGTTTTTCTGGTTCAGAATTATTCAGAGTAATTAAAATATACAAGTTATCTCCTCTGATTTATACCGCTCAACAAGCGAATGCTCACTTCTGCTTACATAAATTAAAAAGATCTAATTCAAGGGAAGATTTAAAAACCGAATTCAGTCGCTTTTTTGTTTTCCGTAGACATTGGCTTTGAAAATCTCAATCCAACTTGACAATTTTACAAAATTTTGTCAAATATAATCAGCATATTGTTTTAGAACATTCTAAATCAATTTATCACTGTGATGAACACTTATTACAATATTCAATTCAAAATATTTTTTTCAATTTTCTTGTGATAATTTTAAACAACAATTTTAAAAAACAATTTATAGCAAGGAAAGAGGTTTTTTGCCAATAACACGTCACAATAATAACAAATGGCAAGTGACTAATAGTTATGAAGTTTGATTTATCAGCTTTAATCTTGCGTAAATCCAACCAGGAAAGAAAAACCAGACAAGATAAATATAAATGTCATTGCACACACACACACACACACACACACACACACACACACACACACACACACACACACACACACACACACACTCACACACACACACACACACACACTGTGTCTGTAGGGTGAGTCTCGGGAAACGGATGTTATTTTAATGAATAACAGCGAACTAAACGGCATCTTAAGAGGGTTTAACGATTACCTATCTTACTAGTAAAACACTAGTGTCTGCAGGTATAAAGAATGATTATTGTTTCATTATAATTATCAAGCCCCGGTAAGCATACTTAAAGTTGGGCATCGTCTGCGGAATAATATAATTGCGAAGCAGAATTCGGCAAGCGTTGTATTGTTCGCCCAGTGACAGGGAACGTGAGCTGGGTTTAAACCGTCGTGAGACAAGTTAGCTTTATGCTACAGATCGACACGTGTCTACGTCAGTCGTGGCCACAGCTATCTCATCCAGTAGAATCGCGGGATCAGAGCAACGGTTCGTGTGCTCGCTTGAACGAGCGACGATGCCACGCTGCCTCGGCGCGATAACAGCTGAAAGCCTTCAAGCTGGAACAGCGCCCGGCGTCGTTAAGGTATTGCGAAAGGTGTCTCTTTCCGTTCAGTTGGAGCCTGTCGTATGGGTCGTCATCGTTTGTGGTAGTGGCAGCGTTAAATGCTCTTAATCCTTTTTATTCCCATGACAATTGTTTGGTGGCCCTGGGGTAAAGGTTAGCAAATAAAGCAAAATGTTGACTTTGTGGCTGGCTTCGAATCTCAAGAACAGGCAGGAATTGTCACCTAAACACTGATGATTGCGTCGTTGAGCACTTTCAGTTGAATTAAAGTCGGTCAATTTAGCTCTTATGTATGGATCATCGTATAACGATTAGATCACTCTCTGACTGACGTAAATGAACATTTAAAATTAAAATGTTTAAATTCAACGTTATTTCACGCGGTTAATGGTAGCCCAATGGATTGGGTCTTCGCTAATCGAGCCAGAGATGTCTCGTGATGCGGGGTTCGAATCGTTCGACTGGTATTACTCGTGACACCCTGCACTGAAGATTCCCGAAATGATGAAACACTAGTGCCTGTAGGTATTTAATAATTATTATAGTAAAATATATATATATATATATATATATATATATATATATATATATATATATATGATAGGCATGGGAAATGAATTCACAAAACTATATATTGGTGGATATAGATTAGTTCATTTAATGCTTCTGATGAGGAATAAATGAATGAACCAATCTATATTTACCAATATATAGTTTTTGTGACTTCATTTCCCATTTCTATTGTTCTCCTATATAAGCTCCAATGATACTTGTTGAGCTTTATATTGTCTAACAGAATTGAGCTCACTCTTTTCTTCTAACACACTAAGCTATATGTGTGTATATGTATATATATATATATATATATATATATATATATATACTGTATTAACGAAACCAAGACTTCAAAAAGGGAAATGATAGCAACAAAAAGTGTATTTCATTGTAAGTTACAATTGTTTCAATAACAGTTCAATACCAGTTGATAAGTTTGATAATTTTATAGCTTACTTTTAAGTCATCTCTCTTTGGCTTAAAACTTATTGGTTTATGAAAATTTACTGAATTATACGAACCCAGTAAAACTCAGTATATTACAAACAAGTATATATATATATATATATATATATATATATATATATATATATATATATGCGTGTGTGTGTGTGTGTGTGTGTGTGTGTGGTCTCTTTTATCGAAAGCAAATAAATTCAGCAATTCTTGTTCTGTGGCATATCATGTGTGCTTTTAATCCAACAAGTGTCTTGCACACTTTCTCACAAATGGTTAATTTACATGTATTTATTTGTTCAAAATATCGTCTCGAGTGGAAAGCTTACCCAGATTTTCTTCGTTCTTTGCTCACAGTGCGATACAAAATCATTTTCTTTTCATTTTCCCCCCAAATAAGGCACAGTGCCACTTTGATGTAGAAGGCTACTATTGGGAACATAACTTGCAAGAACAACATGTAGGGGGATGAGCAGCAAGATATTTGTTCACATTACACTTGAATTTCTGTATGTTAGTATATTTGAGAAAGTAGAATCCTGGAAGGTAGTTCCAAAGTCTCTCGGTTCTGGGGAAGAAATTATTGTATTAGAAGGCTTTCTTACACCTAAGGATCTCTACTGTATAGGGGCAGGATTTTGGTGTTTGTCGGGTTTGTCGGGGATATTTACGTCGAGATATGACGTGACCATCTAGAGGAGCGATATTGCTCCCCATTGGGGAGATGAAGATCCCCTAACACCCTGAGTAAGGCCGGGCAATTATGCTAGGATTGTCTGTTTAACGTTGATTGCATGCGGATAGCGGCGGGTGACCTATCAAAAGCGATAAATTTATTGTGCTTTGTAAAAACAGACAGATATTTTGTTGTTTAAAAAAATGACAGGAAATGTCTGAATGATGTGGAACGAGATCATGCACTAAAACATAGCTTGCGCAACGCCACGTTCGACTTTTCGAAGCTTTTACACTATGGGGGCGACCTTTCGGAAATCGTAATACTGTATTTCACATAAAAACAAGAGTATCTAAGTATTCTTCGTACTTTTAAGATGATTATATAGTTGTGCCAGAATGTTTGGGGGATTTTTGACACCCTTAACACAAAACTGCGAATTAAATATACAAAACTCGTAATTACTTTTTTTTTTTCTGATGCAGCCATTTTTTTCTACGTAATGAAATGAATTGAATTTTACGAGTTAATTTTTTTCAATTTAAAAATCTATCGAAATTTTTCTATTGGTTAATTTTTAAGATATTTGCAGATTTAATGTGAAATTTTATGCTCTTTCCAATAAACTGAATATCATATTCTCGACAAACGTTTTTTTTTTAATTCACACCCTCCATTTTTAAATGTCTATTAAAAAGAAAATAATTAATTTTCTCACCTAAGGTTTATATATCACAAATTGAAGACAAAAGAGCAAAAACACCAGCTCAGACGTTATGGCTTTCTGAGTAGGAAAGTGACAGTGTTGATCTTTTGGTGTGTGTGAGCAGAAATTGAGGTTTCATCCCAGATTCGCAGGCGATGGAAGGTCCGGCAGGGTCGCACACACGCAAAACTTGGGATCCCCCAAAAGACGTGTTGGACCCTGATTGGTTTAGCAGATTTCCCCAACCATCCCATCACCTCCCAATATAAGCAAATGCCCTAGCCGATTTTAGTAGATTAAGCCAGACCCCGAAGTGAGAGCCTAACCAAGAGATATCACCACTACCCAGTTGTCGCCACCATCACTAAGCCGAGAGAATAAGTGAACACGGAGTTCATGAAATGAAAACGGACTGAACAATGTACATATGTAAAAACTTGTATTTTCTCGTGAATTAACTTTCCAGTAGTTAGAACTCTCCGAGTCTGTTTTTTGTTTTGTTTTGTTGTTTTTTTTTTTTTTTTTTTGCGTGCATGCGAAGCTATTTGATTTTCAGCAGACATCGACATGAAGCCTGAGACGCTGAGAATTTACGTTGAGTCCTATCGGGAGATATACGATCAACGGCCAGACCAGTTCAGCAGAGTCAAAAATCATCTGGTTACCTGGGCGGGGGGACCACATTTGCTGCTGTTGACCAGCACAATCCTGAAAGGGAAAGAGTTTCTTACATTGGTTGCCGCGGAAAAAAGACTTAAATAGAGTACAACAACGAAATAAAAGAGAGAGAGAGAGAAAGAGAGAGAGACAAACAGAGAGTGACAAATAAAACACCAAAAAAAAAAAACGCGGAACACACATTTGAAAAGAAGACGATAGCGAAAGGCAGAAAAAGCTATAAATAAATAGAGAAAGAGATAGATAGATAGATAGATAGAAAGAGAGAGAGAGAGAGAGAGAGAGAGAGACAAAAAACGAAACAGTCTCGCATGTACATAAACGCACAGTACGATAAATAATTTTCCAAACTTTTAGAAAGAATACAAAATTCCTTCGTTACTTCGTACAGACAAAAGACGTTGACTAAGCAGAAAAGTGTGCAGGTAAAGATGGGGTAAGTGTTCTTTGAGCTAATCTTGTCATCACGCGTGGTAGCTGTCGGCACGAGCGTGTGTGTCGCATGGAGAGAGAGGAGTAATTTTCGTAGTAGTAATTCGAAAACGAAGCGTGCTTTTCACTGCATAAAAGGAAAAAAAAAGAGAAATTAAGACGAATTGTGTCTGTTGATGGAATAACAGTTAACACGACACGAGGGTTCGCTGTCGAGCGCTTTAGCGTGTGAACGAGATTGAGTTATATTCGGGCTTGTCGGCTTACATCGAAAAAAAAGAGAGAGAAAAGGGAAAAATGAAGAGAGAGGGTGAAAAAAGGGAAGAAAAAAAAAAGAAGAAAAAAAGCAGGTACATTTTAAAGAGAATCCTGCAGTTTTCCTTCTTATTGATTGATTACATTGCATTATGTTTGATTTTTTATTGTCGTAGGGTGCAAGGAAAATAATCAATAGTAGAAAAAAAAGAACAGTAAACAATAACAATGTCGAGCGATGACGTTAAGAGGAAACCGGTGGTAGCGACAGTCGAGGAACGGGTAGTGGGTGTAGGTGTGGGGGCTCACGGTAACGAATTAGAGGAGGAACAGAATAACCATGGCGCAGAATAACCATGGCGCTGAATGTGAAAGGGGTCCTTAGTTAATTGGGTCTTGACGCGTGGTCAGTCAGATTAAAATAGCAGCAGGGAGCCGGAACTACTGAGATTAACGGAATCTTCTCGAGCTCTTTTGGGGAGGCTGGAACTACCCGAGTTTAGAGGGTATCCTAGTGATCTGGATGAGTGGATACAGACCCTCTGGAAAGAAGACTGTTTATAGCCTGTGATACAGAGGTGGTTTTACTGGCATACGAAAGCACCGCGGGCTGAGTGTCAAGGTTCATACTGGGAGAAGCCTTAACGGATGGAGACGTCCGAGCCGATGTTATTAAAGATGGATCGGTCGGACTACAGGAGGCAGTTGAATCGGTCCGGAGTAGGGAGCGGATGTGGGCACGAATTCGCTACCCCGATTACAAGATGTTATGGAGAGATACAGTTTTGACCGAGAATACCGACCGAGGTGGGCCAAGAAAACTTCCCTTTCGGAGAAGGGGCTCCGAGGGATATCATAGAAGGAGGGAACGCCAGGGGGCCCCTATGCCCTCTCTGGGCAGGAGGGGAATGTCTCGCTTGGACTAGAGATGGGAGAGACATGGGGCGGAGAGTAACCCGATCTGTGAGGAGCATGGTCATTTCAGCCAGGTGGTTGGTCGATGTATGGACGCAGCAGATCGTAGATTAGGAAGAAGAAAGGATAAAGATAGACTACCCCCTGACCAACCAAAGAAGAGAATGGGAGTTCAGGTGGTCCGAGTGGAAACCGCGTCCAACCTGCACAGAAACGGCCGAGGAAGGAGGCTGATGGAGTTACGACCGGATGATCCTTACAGATCAGAGAGCCAGGTCAGCCGAGGAGCGAGGGTGCGCCTGAGTTGCTGGACCTGTGGTCCATTCGATCATATGACCCGAGGCTGCCCAAAAAGGAAATGTTGGCGTTGTCAGGAGCCAGGCCATCTGCAAAGAGCGTGCTCCCGAAAAGGGGGAAACTCCTTGATGTAGAAGCGGAGAGAGAAGCTGGTGCCTAGAGTTGACCAAGGAGGAAGATAACGGCCAAGATAGGGAGGGAGGAGTCCGCTGTATCTTAAAAAAGAGTCGTATTAAACTCGTATAAAATTAAACGATGATTGAGCCACAAGGCCCATGTTTCTGCACCATATGGAAGAATAAATAGCACAACCGATTTATAGACTGCTACTTTTGTTTTTACAGACACACAGATTTACACACACACACACACACACACACACACGCACACACATACACACACATTGTGTTTGTGAGTTCGTTCCTTATAGCCTCCGAAACGGTTCAACAGATTTTCTTTCAAATTTACAGAACTTTAGTGTATAAGTCTAGGAGTGATCATAGGTTTTGTCTCAGAATACCCCCGATAATTTCCGATAATCGATAACCGAAACCGTTATTTTAATTTATCTATCATCAAAGCCATTTTTTCATGGCATCGCTTAGTAATAATAATAGAACAACGGGCCATGAAAATTCTACTGTGGATTTGATGATAGCGGGTTTTTTATTGTTTTATTTATTTATTTATTTATTTTTGCATGACGTAGTCTGTAGGTTTAAATCCGCACGTAAATTTCTAATGTTGATTTTTTTCATTAACTAGAAAGAAGTTTATATAAATGAAACAGTAGGTTCTTTAGACTGCAATGTAGGATAACATATTTTGGACTAAGTTGCTGCATGGAGGCAGGTGAACATTGCTCACGGATTTCGATGACAATAAAAATATAACAGTGTGAAATATTCGTTGGTCATCATTCAATCCCGGACAACGTCGGGTCTCGCTGCTACTATATACATATATCTCACAAGCTAATTAATTGACTGTAAATGCGAGGCTCGCTTTTTGTTTGTAAATAAAGATTTGAGCATCGTAAAAGTGGTTGACGAATGTTTGTTTGAAATGGACATTTGTTGGGGTTATTTGTGGGCGCCGCTCCAGTGAGTCGATGGGTAGAACTGCCGACTATTAACGCCATGGTTCTAAGTTCAACGCTTGGCTAGGGAAACGTGCTAGTCTAGCGGCACTGATGAGCTGTGACAAAACGAAGCAGTACTGTATGTGGGGGTGCTATATACATATATATTTATATATCTATAAAAATTAGAATGTGTGTGGGAGGAAAATTCTTAACATATGTACTCGACGAATTTTGGATTCACAGACTTCAGAATTGGTATATAGTGTATTCATGCGCGTAAAAAACTTTTAATAGGTTTTCATCCAGAAAAAATGAACTGCTCATGGGTCAACATTAAAAAAATGGTACTTGGGAGTCATCGGATTTTTATCTGTTTGTCAACTTCACGTTTCACGACTAACATGCGCAAATCGTTCACATGAAAACTTCCTTATGTCAAGAATAAGTAGGTTTGAAAACACTTTTTAACGATCGCGGAAAGCTGGCGGAATGGTTATCTTACTTGACTCACTGTCTAGGTTTTGGCTTCGATCTCATCTCGAGTATTATTTTTACTTACGAGATGTGAACTGTTTAGAAAAGGACAAAATACTCGCATAGACAGTTTCTGCTTGAAGTAAAATATAATATTTATGCGTAATTACGACTAGGTAATGCCGGGTGGCCTGCTGGTATATATATATATATATATATATATATATATATACATATATATATATACATATATATATACATATATATATACATATACACATATATATATATACACATATATATATATACATATACATATATATATATATACATATATATACATATACATATATATATATACATATACATATATATATATATATATATATACATATACATATATATATACATATATATATATACATATACATATATATATATATATATATATATATATATATATATATATATATATATATATATATATATATATATGTCCTTAAAAATAGGACTACATACTCCAAGGAGTAAACTTTCAAATAAGTACTTGGAAAAGCATGTCACTATCAATTTTTTTTCCTATTATGTATACACAAACACACACACACACACACACACACACACACACACACACACACATATATATATATATAACATATATATATGCATATATATACATATTTTCATATATATATATATATATATATATATATATATATATATATATATTACAATGGAAAAATGCGAGCATGAAAAGGAATATGGTTAAGCTTAAACATGGAAAAGTAAAGGACTAGTTGTTAAATTTGGAAAAGAAATGGACAAGATATTCTAGTAAAAAATATAATAAATAATATTGCAGCATTAAGAATTTATTATATCATGTTATAAATTGAATTTTTTAAAAAAATACTTAATGCTATCATTTTTCTATTGTAATCCATAATTTTTCCAGGTTTCCAATAAATTCACTTGCTCTTTGTTCGATTTAAGTCTTATTTTATTTTCCCCCATAAACCCATATGTAATAACAATGCACGGCACTCGTCTGCTTTCAATAAAATCCCACCAATTATCTCCATTTATGCTTTCATTCTGTCTGCTCCAAGAGTTACTTCTTTTTTTCGTGACCGGAGTCGCTGAAGCGACGTGGTTGCTATGTAAACCAGTCATAAAAACCGTTGCTCACGGCCTTACATATTTCTACGATTTTGAACACCAGAAAATTTATCATAACTTTTGTTTTACTGGGCGAAAATTGTAATCAAAAAATTATCACAGTATAGTTGAGGAAATGATCTATAAACTGTAATAATTGTTTAAAATTTTGTCGAAAAATAAGTTAGGGGTGAATCTTTAAAGCAATTATACATCACTAAAACTTCCATTAAACCATATATTCATACACTATCGTGTTTGAACTATATATATATATATATATATATATATATATATATATATATATATATATATATATATATATATATATATATATTAGTGTTTGGATGATTAATTGGAATCGGAATCGAGAATCGGAAAAATCGAAGTTTTTTGAGGTATCGGAATCGAAAAAATTTGAGCCTATTTTCCGATGCCAAAACCGATTCCTTTAATTATGTATTTTATTTGATTTTGTTTTTATAAATCATCTCCCACTGCTTGTAGTAATAAAAAATAATAAATGTTTATTGATTTCAACTTCCAGTAAGACTAAAATTCCTAGAATACCCCGTGTGTTTTTACGTTTGAGAAAATACATGAACATTTAAGATGTGGTTCTTTTTACAGTAATCGGGACAAAATACAAATTTCATAGTAAAATATTTAGAGATTTATAAAGAATCGGAATCGGAATCGGTAATTGTATCGGAATCGGGAATTTAGTACGGAATCAGTAATTGTATCGCAATTGGAAAAAAAAACATTGGAATAGTCCCATCACTTCAGTCAGAAAATAAAAGTATTTCAAGCAGTATTAGCGAAACTATGGCAGAAGATAGGACTGTCTGTTGATTTCAGTGTGTCAAGTTATTAACGAGGTTGAGAAAAAAAAACAATCTACCCATAACTTGTTTATAAAAATAATTTTAAAACATTAAATGAACTAGGAAAAATGCTTAGAACACAATAACTATGTAGCAATTTCTACGTTGACATAATTAGTAGGGGATATGCGATCCTTTTTTATGAATGACTTGTAAAAAAGGTTGTTCCGCAGAATTAGTCAAATTTGTGTTTTCGTCAACATTTATTCCTCGCGATACCTCTTAGAAAGCATCCCACAACTCAATTTTGCTCAATTGGCGTCCACTTGAATAGAGGCGTCGTTTCATGATGCTCCATAGGTTCTCAATTTGGTTCAAATCTGGTGAATTCGCAGGCCAATCTATCTTCCGTAGCCCAGAGAACCCCAGTTGTTACAAATACGCTTTGCTTTTGTTTTCTGCGTGCGAGGAAACATTATCCTGCATAAAAATAATGGTTTTTCTGAACGTCAACCTTTGCTTCTTCAGCCATGGTTCAAAGTGCTCCTTCAGAAAAGCTATATAAGCATTTGACGTCATTTGTACGCATTCTGGAACCCTTGATGGGCCAACTAAAGTACCTCCGATAATCCCAGCCCAAATCGTTATCCCAACACCACCTTGTTGGCGCCTTAAACGCTGATGCCAATGTTGTCCACCTAGGGCGCATCCCTTGCTCCAGCCATCTGCGCCATCAAGAGCGGCACGCACTTCATCCGTGAACAAAACTTCGGAAAAATCCGTTTTCATGTTGTCTTCTGCCCATTTCAATCGATTTTATATGTAATAGAGGCTTTGACACAGGCTTAACTACTGGTAAGTTTCTGAAACTGGTAAAAGAATGTTATCTAGTTAATAATTTGACACGCAGTATAATAGTCATATATATATAATGTACTCATAGTCTTAGTGCAATATTTCTGTTTGCGTTTCCGTAGTTCTCTGGGTTGTAGACTTCAATTCTCGATGTTATTCTCCGAAAAATGTAAGGTAATTGCGAATAAGATTGTTTCTCGAGTTAGTAAGTCTAAAAATAACATTTACCAATTTCGTTATTATGACGCAAGGAGGAAGGGGGGAATAAAATAAACAAGTTGTTTTTAAATGTAATTAGGTTTCGCATTTTTTTTTTTTCACATTGTGTCAATTTCTTTTTTCGTTCAATATTCGAACTGAATAAAAGCATCAAAATACATAACTTATCCAGGTAGGTAGAAGAGTAACTTATCGAACCACATAAGTATTATGAGTTCTAAATTCAATGCGGATTAAATATTCTCAGAACTCGACTTAAGAAATACCTCCATATTTTCGGGGATGTTTGGGACAACTGTTCTTATATTAGGTGTTATTCGCACGTCTCCACCGATGTAACTTCGACTTTCTTCAGGTCTATCTTGTTAAACTCAAGAATCTTTCTGTCCAACTCAGAATTTCGAACGGAAATCTTTATTTAATCCATAGAAGAAGCACGATCACATTCCGTCAGCCATGTAAGTCGGTTGGTGCATCTACCTCTAGTCTCTGACACTTAAACTTGATCCATAAAAGAGTCTCCAATCTAATAGGTCCCGTACTGTCGGACAAGCTCTAACGATATGTCCCATTGCCGCAATGTCACATCCTTGTAGCACTTGTTCCCCTTCTGCGTACATATTGTCGACTAATCCGGCAAAGTAGCAAAATTCCACCCTCTTCACGGTTGATGTCCCTAGATGGCGGAAAGGCTTTTACTCTAATAGCTCCTTCCCTCGGACTGGAATTCCCTTCCTCTTTTCTGCTTCTCTAACCGTATTATTGTGAAGAAAATTTAAATGTAATGTGAACAGGCATCTCGCTGCTCAACTTTCCATAGTCCTCTGTTCGGCACGATACAAAATTATTGCCTTTTACGTTCCGAGTGATAATATGCCTTGTTTGGGGCGAAAAAGAGTTAAAAGATTACGAGAATCTAATTTAAAACTTAATTATATTATAAACTTGTGTATATGCATATGGATCTGTGAAGTCACACACACACACACACACACACACACACACACACATATATATATATATATATATATATATATATATATATATATATATATATATATATATATATATGCAAACAGTTCAGCCAGGCTTTGCTCGGTCCCTATGTACTGTTAATAACTTTATGTGCATATATATATATATATATATATATATATATTAAAAAGTTTGGTTCAGGTAACCTACATCTAGAATTTCAAGTATTTAGACCCAAAACAAGGAGTTTGGTAGAGTCTACAAAGGTCAATTATTCAAATTTGACCTCTTGGCACCCAACTTTTCGCCCCAAAAACTGATTAAAAAGCTTGCTGCATGTCTGAAAATCTTTTACGTAAAATTTTAAATGTTTAGACCCAAAATTTGCTGAATGTTCAATTCTTGTCAGCACCTGTTTCGTGACGCAGAATCAGTCATGTAATTATTATGCCAATTTTTAAATCTATTCTGTCTTGACTCATCAGAAGAATAGAAACCCATCAATTTTAAAAGAAAATAAAATATCAGAAAAGCAGTTGCAATTGTGTTTTGTCTTTTTTACGCCATATTCTTGAAATTTGGAATATGGAATATAGACTTTGAGTTTGTATTACTGTACACATAGATTCGAAAAAGTTGTCAAAAAAAACAAATATATAACAAATAAATGTTATCAAAGGCAAGATAAGTTACTTTTCTAACTGGATGTGATTTTAGTGTTTTTATTCAATGTAACATGCTTATTTAACTCGAAAAACATACAGGGTTTACCGATGTATTGGAAAATTTAAAATGGCGGCCGACTCTCTCTTTGACACGGTAAGTTTGGGAAAAGGAGTTAATTTTTTTTGGTAATGCAAAATGCTGTTAAAAACCCACCGAATATATGTCAGTCTATGTCACGGTAACATATATTGAGCAAGGTTTTAAGCGTATTTTTTATAGTTTTTTTTTATTTATAACTCATTTTCCTAACCTTACCGTGTGAAAAAGATAGTCTGCCGCCATTTTAAATTTTCCAGTACATCGATAAACATTGTATTTTTGTCGAGCTGAATAAATGTTACATTAAATAAAAACACTAGAAAATTATCCAGTTAGGTAGAAAAGTAACATATCTTGCTTTGATAACATTTATTTGTCATATATTTGTTTTTTGACAACTTTTTCGAATTTATGTGTACAGTAATACAAACCGTAGACTTTTTGTCATATATATATATATATATATATATATATATAGCCGCGGTCGCCCGGCGCTGCGCTTTAAAGACGTGGTCAAACGGGATCTGATCGCTCTTTGTATCGATGTGAATGTGTGGGAGGAGCTAGCCGAACATAGACCAGCATGGAGGCGTGCCTTGAGTAAGGATGGCGAAGGACTCGAGAACCATTTGGTTCGAGAGGCTGGCGCAGAGAAGACAAAACTAGTGACTGCGTTTGCTGTTGTTTGCATTAATCTCTCGTAGATTGCTTGCCATTATTATTATTATTATTATTATTATTATTATTATTATTATTATTATTATAGTTATTATTATATTATATTATATATATACACTAGTTGTGTTACACAAGCGAGATACGAGGCATGCACGCATACATACATATACATAGAGCCAATATATACTCCTATGTATATACATGCTGTAAATGTTTAATTGTAGGGAAGTTGAATGTGGTGTATAAACATTGCTATTACTAATAGTAGCTTACTCTAGCATTGTGAAGAAATTCATCAGGAGAACACAAATTGGTAGATATGCAAGGTAGGCCGATAAAAAATAGTAAGCAACTCAACTTAGAATGTAAATGAGTAAAATCTAGGGAAGTGCATCATAAGTGATATTAACGGTTGCCAATTCATAAATTTGTAAATGATAAATATAACGTGCGTAAGTTTACATTATTGAAGTGAAAGCCTTTATAAGCTGATGTTTTAAATTCATGCCGGTGTCTACATTTAGCTACTAATTCGTCTTTTTCACAATATATTATGATCTTAAAATTTAAGTATTCTAGTTTTTTCGTCTAAACATAGAAAACATTAATGTTAGAACCCTCTAGGGACAGTGAAATTGGGTAAAATAGACCAAGAAACAACCGATGTAAAGTTCTTATTCTTGTGCATCCATCAAAGATAATCAAGTAATTTTTTTTCATCAACAACTGGGCCAAAAGTTTTGCGGATATGCCGATGTAGACTTTAATGTTATTACTGTCCTCCTCTAAATAGACGATTATTTTTACACAACGTACTCTACCTTACATATAGCTCTTAGTTAACATTCACTTTCACTTGCCAGTTATATTTATTATCGTTTATATTTGTATCCCTTACAGTTGCGTATGTAATTTTAAACTGTATGTGAGTTGTGGTAGGATCCAGCTAATTAGCATATGTGGAGTGTCAACCATATAAATATGGTTAGTAGCGTAAAGACGGGAAAGACCCAACGAGAGACCCAGAGAGACAACGAGATCGAGAATCGACGACTACCCAGCCGACACCTTCTCCAGGGACGGTCTCCCCATGACTATATTAATAGACACTATGTAAATATTGTATATATTTTCTTGATCTCAATATAGCTGTCCTTTTGTCCTGGGTATGACGTAAAATTACATCTGAAAACGAGGCCCTAGTGTGAAGCTCCAGGGTTTGGGGGAGAATGTCACTACCCCTTAGTCGTTGCAGTGTTGGGTCACCCTTGGGCAATGTGTAGTACTCACTAGCCTCCCTATTTAGAGTCACAAAAATCCAAACCTGGTCAACGATGCTCGGCAGATGAGGAAGGAATCCCAACGGCTTGCGCAGCGGATGAACCAGCACCGCAGTGCCGACGCGGTCAACAAGGGTGATGTACAACTCGGGTCTGTCTCAGCCATCGGATGCGGCTGATTGCATGTGTGCAGACTGTCCTGGCCCGTCCTTGCCTCTGTACTTTTGCTCTCAGCGGAGAGAGTGTTAGCAGTACTGGGAAAGTTGCTTATTCCTACTTTGCCTAGGCTGGTAGAGAGGTGAAAGTCCTGTGGCTACGGAGTGAGGGCGTACCGGCAGGTGTGATGAACTGGCAGTCGCGGCGTGATCTCTGTACTCAGGCGATTGGAGTATGATGGTGGTGCTCTTGCTGGAGACCTGCTTGGGAAGCAAAAAGAGCGCGACTACGGGCGCCACTATCCGGATTTCCTGCCATCAGGTGTCACATCTGCGGCCGCAGTTTCACAGTTCCCATCGGACTCAGATCGTACCTTCGACACGGACACTAACCGACCTCAGCGTCATCGTCGAAATCGACGGACTGCGCGCGCGCGAGAGAGAGAGAGAGAGAGAGAGAGAGAGAGAGATCTGTTCTATATTACTTGTGTCTTAGCTTATTATGTGTTCAGTTGAGGTTCAACAATATGTTTATATAATTGCCAATATTCTTTGTGCATGCCTAATTTAAACAGTTGTCTATTAAATATCTTGCGACAGAAGTCGTTTATATTAAAATGTTTGCCTATAATTTCAAGAATGTACAACCGATGTTGATATTGCAGAGATGAGGGTATCGTTGATTAAGTAGATTAGATTTC
This sequence comes from Euprymna scolopes, assembly GCF_053919585.1. NCBI lineage: Eukaryota > Metazoa > Mollusca > Cephalopoda > Sepiida > Sepiolidae > Euprymna > Euprymna scolopes. Next base: position 17,140,744 of record NC_136518.1, on the reverse strand, counting down.
GTACTCCTTGTTTTGCTTTTATTTCTATACTCGATGTATTCAACTTCTCTGTGTATCTGTCATACATTATCCGTTTTTCATATATCTATTTAGCAATGTGAAAAAATAATGCGAAACCTAATTACATTTAAAAACACATTGTTTATTTTATTTTTGCCCCCTTCCTCCTTGCGTCATGATCACGAAATTGGTAAATGTTATTTTAAGACTTGCTGACTCGAGAAACAATCTTATTCGCAATTACCTTACATTTGTCGGAGAATAACATCGAGAATTGAAGTCTACAACCCAGAGAACTACGGAAACGCAAGCAGAAATATTACAGTCAGACTATGAGTACATTATGTATATATATATATATATATATATATATATATATATATATATATATATATATATATATGTGTGTGTGTGTATGTATGTATGTATGTATGTATATATACCAAAATGATCCAAGATGGTAAAACTAAAGTATATTATAAATATTAAAGAATTAATATTTATAAAGTAATCACAGCCAGATGTAAAAGCGCGATGAAACCAAATAGTAGACAGAGCTTATAATTGGATATTTACCTTTCACCAGACTATCCATTCACGTGTAATTATCTTTTTCTTCACCATATTTCGTCTGCTTCACTTTTTTGTTATCAAGTAAGATCTTTGACTTACTTGCTGTTTCATCAAATACTTTTGTATGCAAAATTCGATCCCGCATTTTGCTAATTCTTACCCTCTGATGAGAAGGAAAGTATTTCTTCGAAACTCCGCGAATTAAGGACTATCCACTTATCAAGTGTTTCCTTTTCAGATTAAATATGTTTTTAACTCTTTTTCAAAGTGTTTTTAACATATTTTATTAACTGTTTGCTCTTATATATATACATATATGTGCATATATATATATATATATATTATAAGGTAAAATTAAAAGCCAAGAACAATGCGAGATTTATATATATATATATATATATATATATATATATATATATAGAGTAAAATTAAATGAAAACAAAAGAAATAAATTTCTTTTTTTGTTGTTTGTTTTTTCTTTTTCACACAAATTTTAACTCTAAACAACAGTAAATTTTTTTTCTGTTGTATTCAATGGTGTTATAAATCTCAATATATTTCAGACCTATTAGTCCTTTTTCAAGAGAAGACAGCGGAAGAGTGTTCAAAATTGGAAAAGCAGCTACAGAGTTTGCCACGTGATACCGTGAAATATAGAACAAAAAATGACGTTAGGAGAACGTTAAAATAAATCAGTTGGTGTTTAAAATATTTGTTGCGTCTGTGAATCAAGGGAGATGACTATTCAATCAAGGGTTGAAGGGAGGCAACTCTGTGAGATTTTATTAATCTTTTAATTATTTTAAAACAATAATTTTTTTTTCTTTTATTATTTTAATTATTGTTTTTCTTATGTTTTAAACTTATATTATAAAAGCGGAGCTCAATTCCAGTCTATTGTTTAGTGTGGGAGTATTTTTTTAAATAATTAAAGATTCGAGAATACGAAGTTGATCTACGTTTCTTGAAGAAGCAAGAATGTTGATGTGAAAATCCGCATCTGAATTAATACAAGTGCGAATATTGATTGAATATTATAGAACGACGAAGCAGTAGTGTTTAAATGCTCTTTAATGCGGTGGTGAAGCAATCTGGTAGTGCTTCCAATGTAAGATGCACTGCATTTAGCGCATTGTAGGTCGTAAACAACGTGGTTCTTAAAGCATAAACCTGTGTGTGATATTGGGCAATTAGAGAGTGAACAAGGGGAAGGTGTATGCGATGGATGTTTTCGGTTGAGCTGTTGTCTTAAAGTAGATCCAGTGTGGATAAGTTGAATGTTGAGTCCCTCGCTGCGGATGGCTTTTCGGTTTGAAGATGAGATTTTGTCACTGAGGAAGGGTAGTTTTAGAAAACAATTGTTAGAGAAGGGTCGGGTGTTGCGTTTTTTTCTTTTTAAGTGAGGATAGGATCGTATTAGGGTAGCCGTTTAGTGAGAGGGTCCGTAGGAAATTGTTAGTGTGTGTATGTTTGTCGAAGATGTTAGTGCATTTGTCTTGTATGCGTGAGATTTCGGCATGTGCGTAGTTTAGTTTGTCCTTGAGAGGTAGTGCAGATTTGAAATGTACGAAGAGGCGTTTGCTGGCGGGTTTTCTGTAGAATTCAGTGCATATGCACCATTTTTTTTATTTGTATTTTAAAATCAAGTAGAGAAAGAGATTCAGAAGAGTCTGGGTGTTCTATAGTAAATTTTAAGTTTGGGTCGGCGTTATTGAATTTGTGGAAAATGTTAATAGCTTCTTCGCGGGAGTATGTGATAATTAAAATGTCATCGATATATCTTGTAAAAAGGAGATAAGAGTAGCAGATACTAAGGGTGTGTCTTTCGAGTTTGTCCATATAAGCAATGGCAAGAATACCGGATAGACTGGAGCCCATGGGTAGTCCAGATACTTGTTTGAACGTGTTTTGTAAGAAAGTAAAGTAAGTGTTGTCTACTATAATACGGAGGAGTTGTAAGAGATCTCCTGGAGTAATTCCGAAGCATTGTGGGTTTTTAGAAGCTATAATGTCTGCCATGAGATTGATGGCTGGATGTGCGGGAATGGAGGTGTATAAAGAAACGACGTCTAGGCTAAATGGGTATCTGTATAGTTTGAGTAGATGGTGTGGTAGATCGTTGAGTCTGTTAATTACAAAAACAAAAAAAATTATTGTTTTAAAATAATTAAAAGATTAATAAAATCTCACAGAGTTGCCTTCCTTCAACCCTTGATTGAATAGTCATCTCCCTTGATTCACAGACGCAACAAATATTTTAAACACCAACTGATATATTTTAACGTTCTCCTAACGTCATTTTTTGTTCTATATTTCACGGTATCACGTGGCAAACTCTGTAGCTGCTTTTCCAATTTTGAACACTCTTCCGCTGTCTTCTCTTGAAAAAGGACTAATAGGTCTGAAATATATTGAGATTTATAACACCATTGAATACAACAGAAAAAAAATTTACTGTTGTTTAGAGTTAAAATTTGTGTGAAAAAGAAAAAACAAACAACAAAAAAAGAAATTTATTTCTTTTGTTTTCATTTAATTTTACTCTATATAAAAAAAATCTCGCATTGTTCTTGGCTTTTAATTTTACCTTATAATTTTCTTCAACAATGTTTCAAGCAAACTATATATATATATATATATATATATATATATATATACTGCGTGTCAAATCATTAACTAGATAGCATTCTTTTACCAGTTTCAGAAATTACCGGTTGAAGATTTATTTATCTTATTGTTTATAGTCATCGGTATTTGTTTTGTTATAAAGTTTGATTGGTTGTGTTACGTTGTGTGTGCATATGAATATATTCCATAACGACGTACATGTTACATAGTGGAGTTTATATTTTATCTGTATATTCGTGTATTTATGTACGTGTAAATGCGTGTATGTATATACGTCGTATAATTTAGTTGATCGTCTAGTGTGTATATTTTAACATCTATGCAACAGTTCTAACAGGACACGATTGACGTGGACGTATCGAAACAGTTGTAGACAAACAGTTCTTTTTAACAGATGTAAATAACACAACACATACCTGGAAATATACGAACATTTATTTTCATGATTTCAGCTGACATCTTAAAAGATTAGAACGTCTTTACATCTTGGCTGCCTGAGGAAACGCCACACCCTGTGTCATGAAGAGACCAACTTCCCCCTTTGAGTCGTCCGTTCTCTCTGATGTCCGGCTAACGACTGACTAGAATATCCCCAAACCTACATCTCATTACGTGTCTCCGACCAACAGCTGATGTAACCTCAATCCAGTTTTTTGTTTATGCAAACCAAAAATCATGTTTACATCTATTTTCTATTTTCACATTCCTTTGTAGCGATATTATTTGTTGTAAATCACTTTTTCCCAATCTAATTGTTTATTCTTCTAATCATAATATCGAATCAATTATTATTATTATTAATTAATAATAATAATAATAATAATAATAATAATAATAAGAAGAAGAAGAAGAAGAAGAAGAAGAAGAGGAAGAAGAATGTTTTGACCCTTGGCTCTGCTTGCCACAGTTAACACAGATACTAAGCTATGATCACACTTAAAGGGTCACATTACAATTGGACTTAATATTCGGAGTTTCTACACATGCTTTATTTGTTCTATCTTTAAGATGTTTAAGTAATTCATTTCTTTGCAAGTGGAGGTTACATGTATTTAGCAATGCAGCACCACGGCAAATATTTGTTTCAAATTCAATTTTTAATAGATAACGGTTGGATATATTCTAGATGATGGTTTAGTGTTTATCTAACTTTTCATTATCATTTATTTATCATTACTCAGTCTTATATGCGACAGCAATGATCAAACTAAATTCCCTTGATAATGATTTAATCTGAAATCGCAATATATATATATATATATATATATATATATATATATATATATATATATATATATTTAATATTGTTTGGATTAAGCCTACATGGGAATAGATATTAATCCATCAATGAATGTGCAATGATCATCTGTCCTGTAAAACTGTAATAATGTTTATCCAAGCACATATCATATGTAAAGAAATATATACATATATATATATATATATATACACATAAATTGAATGCTGAAAAATTATATATATATATATATATATATATATATATATATATATATATATTGTCAGCATGATAGACGCCAACAATAATTACAAGTTTTCTTGTTTATGTTGTTGGCAGATGTTCATTGCAGTAAATATCCAAACTTAGGAATACAAACAATTAATTATTTCCAAAAGAACTTCATTCTATAAAAATATATATCCTATAAACACACACACATATACATATATATATATATATACATATATATATATATATATATATATAGAGAGAGAGAGAGAGAGAGAGAGAGACAAAGAGACAGAGAGAGAGAAGGTGTGTTAAGTAGAGGTTGAGGAGAGCGAGATTCGAAAGCTGCTATTGACGCTTAGTTGCATTATTTTTGCATTTTTTTTCATTCGCAATAGTGATAAAGAAAAAATGTACTAAATATTATAAAGTCAATTTTATATCAAGCCTTATTAATATTTTTTGTTATTTTTTTATATTGTTCAATAAATTACATGATATATATACACATGCACATACATACACACACATATCTATCTATCTATCTATCTATCTATCTATATATATATATATATATATATATATATATATATAAGTAAACGTGTATGTGTGTGTGTCTGTGTGTATGTGTATATTTCCCTACGCAATAACTCAATTGTCTACAGACTCAAAATTTGATATACAGTGTACTCAGATTTGGGAAAAACGATGCGATTGGTTTCCGGTCAGAAATGTGGCTGTAAAGGGATCAAAGTTCAACGATTAAACCTTTGAGAACTCTACCAAATTCCTCCCACAATTTTGGGTCTAAAGACTTGAAATTTTAGATAAAGATTTCTTGGACATGGATCTAACTTAATAACTTGATTTGAGCTCAAAATAATAAATTTTAAGGAGTCAAATTAGGGGTCAAAGTTAAAAAAATTTACCGTTATTTTTTTTTTTTTTTTTTGCTCAGCAAACACCCGGGCAACGCCGGGCACCCATCCTAGTATATATATAAAAGTGAAAGTGTCTGTGTGTCTGTATGTCTGTGTGTCTGTGTACATTTCCCTACGCAATAACCCTGTCAATTTTAAACATAACGAATCGAAATTTGATATACAGTGTATTGAGATTTGGGAAAATCGATGTGATTGATTTTCGGACAGAAATTTGGTGATTAAGGGGTCAAAATTCAACAATTTGACCTTTGAGAACTCTACCTAACTCCTCCTACAATTTTGGGTCTTAACACGTGAAATTTTAGATATAGATATGGATCTAACTTAATAACTCTATTTAAGCCCTAAACAATAAATTTTAAGGAGCCATAATAGGAGTCAAAATTAAAAAAATTGACCTGTTTTTTTTTGTTGTTGTTGTTTTGCTCAACATAAACTTCAAAATACCTGGGAAACCGGGCTGAAATGCTAGTATATCTATAAAAGTGAAAGTGTCTGCCTGTGTGTGTGTGTGTGTGTGTGTGTGTGTGTGTGTGTGTGTGTACATTTCCCTACAACATAACTCTGTCAATTTTTAGCCTACAGACTCGAAATTTGATGTACAGGGTACTGAGATTTGAGAAAATCGATGTGATTGGTTTTCGGGCAGCAATGTTGCGATTAAGAGGTCAAAGTTCACGGATTTGACTTTTGAGAACTCTACCGAACTCCTCCTACAATTTTGGGTCTAAACACTTGAAATTTTAGATATAGATTCCTTGGACATGAATCTAACTTAATAACTTGATTTGAGCCCAAAACAATCAATTTTAGGGGTGTCATAATAGGGGGTCAAAGTTTTAAAAAATTAACCTTTTTTTTCTCGCTCAGTATACACCTCAAAACAACCGGGCAACGCTGGGCACCCATGCTAGTATATATATATATATATATATATATATATATATATATATATATATATATATATATAATCATTCTCACAACATACAGAAAAACATAGTTACGAATAATAAATGGGAGAAAATATTATGAAGTCAATCATCTTCTCTAACTTTATATCTGCATTACAATATCGGCAATTGCGTAATATATATATATATATATATATATATATATATATATATATATATATATATATACACGCGTGTGTGTAAGTGAGTGGGTGAGTGTGTGTATGCGTATATGTATACAATTAGCGTATATGTACAATTATTTCATGCATTCGCATAAAATGTTATAAATAGATATAATGTTATATAGATATAGATATCGATCGCTAATACTTATTTCAATAGTTCTCAATATTTTAGTATGGCTAATTAGTAAGTTATCAAATATATATGGCAACTAAAGTATAAAGAATCTTCCCCGTGCCATCTCTATAGAGACACACCCGACTCTCTCAATTATATCTATCTTCACGCGTTCCACTTAGTAACCAGACTTAGAAAAACTAATAGTTAACCCTCTCATTATTTCTCAGATTCAACCAACCTCACAATTGTAATCGCATTTCAACAATGGCCATAGAAGGAAACTCACTGGATACTATTTACCTCACAATATCAATGCCAATGTTAGCTCTTTGATCTTAAACAAAATTCATTTCACTTTTTAAAAGTATATATTTTTTTACACTTATTCCGCGGAGTTTCAAAAAATGCTATTCTTATTATCCTTCTCATCAGAAGACATAAAGAAATCAGCAAATTATATTTGTAGCAATTAAAACTGTACAATCAACATTTATTATTCGACTGAATACTCAAAAAAACAATTTACAAAGTCCTCATTACGCGGGTTTTCAAAGAATGCTATTCTTGCTATTCTTGCTTCTTCTCATCAGAGGACAGAAAGAAATCAGCAAATTATATTTGTAGCAATGCTAGAATTTGCATTAAGTGAAACCGCAATTTATTATATTCATGAATCGCCAAGGAAAGCAAGTTAAAAAGGCTGGATATGTACAAAGAATACAAAAACAAACTACGCATGCTTACATGAAGATTCTTTCAAGGTAATCCGAAAAGCGAAAATAATTATTTAGAGAGAATGAAGTCCAAAATTAAACCCAGTGTGATGTTAATAGCCCGGTTGAAAAGTTTTGAAAGCAGCTGAAATAATGGAAATAGTTTTTTCGGACAGTGCAGTCGAAAAATAAAAAGGCCAGAAAACAGCATGCCATCTTTCATCGCTCGCTTAATTAAAAAATTAAGATCAGGCTAAAAAAAAAAAAAATGAGATCAGCACGTGAAAGTTTGTATTACTCTAACCGGATACTGTCTAGACACAATTCTTTCTACAAATGTTACAATTCGATGTCACTATTAAAAGGGTGGGGTGGGGGAATACAAAGTTTTAAGCGTGACAAAATCTTAGCTTATTAGTAATTATAAGGCTGTCGAAAAGTCATGATGTTAATGATGATGATGATAATGATGACAAAATAATAATAATAATAATAATAATAATAATAATAATAATAATAATAATAATAATAATAAACGCAATGTAACGCTAATAATGGTAATAATAATGTCAATGATAACCATTATTAACAATAAAAATAACAAGAACAACCACAATAATAATAATAATAATAAAATAATAATAATAATAATTATTATTATTATTATTATTATTATTATTATATAAATAATGTTATCACTAATAATAGCGATAAACATAATAATAATGAAAATATCAATGATCATGCGTAATAATAATAATAATAATAATAATAATAATAATAATAATAATTGCAGTAAAATCACTAATAATCATAACTCTCTTAGTAATGATAGTAACAAATTTAATAATAATAATAATAATAATAATAATATTAATAATAATAATAATAATAAAAGCGGTAATATTATAATGCATTTCTAAATAATTACGTTATTATTTCAACACGCTAAAATAAGTGCATAAATACCAGAAAATATTCATCTTTTATTGAAAAAAAAATTACTTATTAAAAATTGAGTGTTTGTTTACGACAGTACCCACTGTACTATAAACACACTCGATATCCACATGTTCAAAACAACTTTCTGAATAAACACTCCCAACCTCCCCACTTTTCGGCTTTTGGGGTGTTTACTCCGAATGCCTTTCTTAACATGGGGAGACGGAGGTGTTTATACTACGCTGGTTACGAAAAAATTCGACAGTACAAAGCGTAATGTAAATACCCTAGACATCCCCATGTAAGGAACGGCTTGTGGAATTAACACTCTCTACCTCCCCATGTTAAGAACGGCGTTCGAAGTTAGGGGTGTTTTTCCGAAAACATTTCTTAACATGGGGAGGTTGGAAGTGTTCATACTACGCTGAGTACTGTCGTAAAATATATAAAACATTGCCAAAACAAATAAATAAAAAATAATAAAAATAAATAAACTTGTTTTCTTGAATATATATATATATATATATATATATATATATATATATAAATATATATATATAAATATATATATATATATAAATATATATATATATAAATATATATATATATAAATATATATATAAATATATATATATAAATATATATATATATATATAAATATATATATTTATATATATATAAATATATATATATATATAAATATATATATATATATATATATATATATATATATATATATATATATACAGTAAACTTTTATTTTTACTTTATTGTATCAGATTTTTATAGATTTTTTTTCTTATACTTTTATTCGGTGTCTTTTTTTGGATATTTATCTGCATCTATTACTTTGCTAGGCTTAATCCGGTGACTACCGGTCGAGCCCGAACAATAACTTACGCAAAATCTCGAGGATCCGGGTCTAATTCTGCTAGAGTGCCAAACTTTTCTTATACCTATTATAGGAACTAAAAATTGCGTTAAAACATAAATTAAAATTCTTTCATTACTCCTCGTGCAACGCCGAGAAACGGGTCCTGGTAGTTATGTAATAACGTAGATTTTAAATAAAACGTTCAGTTCTATTGTCGCAAGGGATATTTAATTGTATTGTTACAGAAATAAATTAATTGTAAACAATGCAAAATTGAACGAACATCACCTTTCTTTATATTAATAAATTCGTCGAGCTTACACTTGATTTAATTATAGCTTTAATATTTCTGAAACAATCGCAATGAATTAATGTTATTAGATTAATGTATTATTTGTTTTAAAATGGGGTTTTCTGAAACAATAATATATACACACACATATAAACATAATATGAAACAATCATATATGTTTACATGATGTACACATAGTATCTTAATTAATAGAATTAATGGCGGCCATTTTGAAATTAATAAAGATATTTCTTAATGTCTTGATGTGTCGAATCAGGCATTTACATACGATTATCATTAAAACTTTCCCCTTAACCTTGGAAACATAAAATAGACAAATAAGCTAAATGAACATTATTATGCATTGCATTTAGTTTTCGCTTGTATTGTATAAAATAAACGATGAAGCTTTTTACAAATATGTTGACTTTTCTTATATGAATATGTAACAATTTTAAAAATTTAAATGTTTTCGAAACAAAATTGGAACTTTTATTATATTATTTCTGTTTTAATGAATGACGCTTATTTTGTGAAGTTGATCACTCTGTAAGTTTATCCTCTCTCTTACTTTTAACGGATAACGTCATAAAACGATAATTCTACATTACAACAAATGCGCAAGGTAAGAAATTAACAAGAAAAATCCACAGTCTTATTAATATGATAGATCTCAGTGGTTTAAGACGTTTTGTTAAGAGGTTCGGTTTAAACGTTCCTTTAAGACAATCTGTGACCTATCTTTAATGACTGGTTGGTTGTTTTTGTTTTACGGCACATCAACCCATTTCAGGTTATTTAATGCCGAATCCAGTGATTTTGAAGAATTTTTTTTTTATGGAATATATTCGTTTTTTTTTCAAGTCGATTTCTATTTAACCCATAGTTTAGACCCTAACAGGTACTAGTACTCCGGGTTAGAGTGGACCTGGGAGCAATGGCAATTAAAGGATGGCTCCATACTCCCCAAAGCCCGCAAGCTAGGGCCTCACCATCGGATATAGTTTAAGGTCATATCCAGGACCATGGCCTATCTTTAAAAATTCTATCGTGACTGTGCGCAAATGTTTACAAAAATGAGACATAACACCAAACGAGCATGTCACAAAAATTTACTAAAAGAGTCGCCATAAATACACTAAGACCTTTTCATAGAAGAAGAATTGGCCAACCAATAATGTAACAAATATTTCATGGAAGAACTATCTCAGAAATATATGAATAAGCAAGATTTTGTAGTATTCACAGTAGTCCTAAAATTATTTTCGGAATCATCACTTGTTTGCCATAGAACTGTTGGAGATTTCCAAATTTAACAGTATCACAGCGGTTTTGATCCAACACCACCTTACTTAAAAAAAACATAAACAAAAAACATTCCGGATATCGGATTTAGTTTTTGTTAAGTTTGCAGGTTGAAACAAGTAACGTAGAAAGCAATACAAATGACGACTCAACAAACAAAGGTAGATCAAATAAGAAGTGTATTAGGAAAAGATATATTTACAGAATATTTACATAATGGTGTCAAATAAGAGAGTCTTTGCTGGAGAAACATATCTGTTCTCGGCGGCCTTCGGTGGCTTCTGGTGAACACACACTCAGACTAACTGAGTCGTCCTATCCACATATGCAAATGAATGTGTGCCACCACAATTTTTTTGCTTACGATTAATTTATGTTATTAAAATGTCTTTCTTGCCGTATTTTAGTTTTAAGTATCACGTGACACGAACTCCTGCTAAATTTTATGCTGGAAACTTCTCCACAATTTTCATTCCATTGTACTTTCCAGAAAAATATGACACATCTTTAAATTTCATGAAGATGGTACATATTTACAATCTTAATGAATTGTGTTTTCAAAGACCTTCACTAAGAAGTTCCGGAATATTTCCGTTGTCTTCCTCGTTAAATTTTACACGAGAATACAAAATGGAGTAACGTTGCCATATTTGGGTAGGAGCTACTCGGCGCTCCCTATCTTGCCTTGATAAAGTCAAAACCGGTTTCGAAATCTAGTAGGTTATGCCCGTTCCTTTTCCCTGCAACCCCTTTCCCACAGAAGAGACGTTGGAAGCCTATCCTTTTCTTTATCGTTTTGTTTTCATGGCAAGTGCTTGTCTAACCTCCAATCTATTGTCCCCCCCCCTTTGCCAAACTTTCACAAAAACACTCGACTAGCTACAACTACTATCGATAATTTCTCCCACTTTCTATCTGTGCCTAAGTCTAAACGCATATTCCATGAACAAAGCTTCTTTCCTAGAACTGAGAGCCCGTAGAGCACTAGTCCACTAATCTGCTTCCGTACCGATTACAATATCGCTGCATTCAAGTCCAATGCAAACAAGTTCTTGTTGAGCTGTTCCTCTTAAATAATCGGTAGTGTTGTAATATATGGTTGTGGCAGTTTTGGTCATTTAGAATTGCTTTAAAACTTCACCGCTCACTTATTTTTCGACCAAATTTCAAACAATTATTACAGTTTATAGATCACCTTCTCAGCTATGTTGTGAAGAAATATTCTTTGCAATTTTTGTTCAGTTAAACAAAAGCTATGATGAATTTTTTGGTGTTCAAAATCGTACAAAAACGTAAAGAGGTAAGCAGTGTTTTTTATGACTCGTTCACATAGCAACAACGTCGCTTCAGTGATTACTGTTGCTACTAATTCACTGTTGTCGCGAAAACAGATGTAACAAGTGAAACAGAGAGAATCAAAGTATGAAAGGGAGATAATTGGGGGTATTTTTTGAAAGCAAACGAGTGTTGTACATTGCTATTACATATGTGTTTATGGGGCAAAAAATAAGACTGAAATTAAACGAAGAACAAATGAATTTATTGGAAGTCTGGAAAAATAATGGATTTCAGCAGAAAAATGCGGCATGAATAGTAATATGGCTTAGCTTAAATATGGAAAAGTAAAGGACTAGTTGTTAAAATTGGAAAAGAAAAGGACAAGATATTCTAGTAAAAAATATGATAAATTTATAACTTAAAATATTGCAGCATTAAGAATTTTTTTTAATTCAATTTCTAACATTATAAATCAAGCTTAATTACTGCAATTTTTTAAGTTATAATTTTTTAAAATATTTTTTGCTAGAATATCTTGTCCTTTATTTTTCCATGTTCAAGCTTAACCATATTACTTTTCATAATCACATTTTTCTATTGTAATATAATATAGAAGACTTAACAGCGTGTGTTTGTTCCGGCAGCCATATTTGTTAATATATATATATATATATATATATATATATATATATATATATATATATATATATATATATATGTATATATATATATATATATATATATCTGTGTGTGTGTGTGTGTGTGTGTGTGTGTGTGTGTGTGTGCCTCTACCAAACGACTCTGTTTTTTTTTGTGTACAGACTTATAACTTATACAGGAGATTCAGACTTTTGGAACAAAGTCGATTTGATTTTTAGCCGATAAAAATAGCTGCTAACGGTTCATAATTGAAAATTTTGAAGTCGAATAAACGTGTATTTTAGACGCATGCACAAATATACATTTGTGCGCTTCTTGTTATTTTTTAAAGTTTTACATGCCTACGGATTAAGCTTAGATATTATCGGATAACGTTGAAGAGCTATACGTTTTAGTTTCGATTCTAGATGATTGCACCCAAGTCATATTTTTCTAAAACTTTTTAAACCATTGCTATATATTCGTTACAATTTTAACAGAGCGCGGACACGCGTACGCAAATACCTGCGAAATGACGTCACATGGGGGGAAAATAGAGACTTTAAAAAGCAGATCACGTTAAAGACGGACATAACGTTCGAAATCACGTTGAGGCCTGGATGACACTCGAGAAAACGATTGCGTGAGTGACGTCTCGGCTGTAACAATGAGGGGATAAATGCCGCTGTTTCAAAGAAAAGGCGAGTTGAAGTTATTTTCTATTCTTTGTCTACTTTGCGACACAGGCTACAACGTGTTGGTTCCCGGACAACATTACACGATATAATAATCAAAATTATTTTACGGCCGGGCAACGCTGGGCTACGAGTAAATATATATATATAAATATATATATATATATATATATATATATATATATATATATATATATATATATATATATATATATATATATATATATACAAGCATCTCTCTTCACGTCGCTTAGTATATAACTATCTTTCGGTCTTTAAATTTATGTCAGGCCTTCCTTCAACGTATGCTCATCAATTATCTCCTTGTAATAAATCGTTTAGAAAAATTATTGGATTTGCACAGTCAGTAAATCACACAAGATTTATTTTCATCCAACTGACATTCTTAATGAAAACAACATTTGAAAACATTTTACCAACAAGAGCAGACATTGAAAGGTCAATCCTAGCTGAGTGGTTAACGTCATTGACTAAAGAATCGAGTATGCGGTGTTCAAATCCTATTGAATCTACTCCACGTAATTACACATTGGAACTCGTGAAAATTCGACAGTTATATTCATCATCTATCGTATGTTGCTGTCGTGCATTAAAAGATTTTCATTCTATAAACCGGAGCGAACAGAGTCCTCACAATATTATTGTGCTATCTTTGTTAAAACTGGAGATACTCGTATTATTCGGATTATTAGGACTACTGTTCTAATCTTGAGTGTTATTTGCACAACTTTTTCGGCCGATGTAACCTCCTACCTTCTTCTGGTCTATCGTTTTGAATTCGAGGATCTTTGCATTAATGTATTTATTATTATTTCTTTTTTTGATGACTGTTATCTTCATCTTCATAGTTTATGTTGTTTCAGCACTTTTCGGCCAACTAATCCTCTGGTCTTCTTGAGGTGAATGCGCAGTCTTGTAACTTATCCCCAATAATTACTGCCTTCTATAACTGTTGTTGTCTCACTGCGTTTTGGTCAACTAATCCTCTGATTTACTTGGGTAGTAGGACCGCAACCGCTATCTTCAGACAATGCTCACCTGAAACCGTAGGGACTGAAGGCCAAAGTACGAGTTGCCGAAACGTGGTAAAACAACAACACATGCAAGGATTACAGTCCGCAAAAAAAAGGATGCATGCACAAATGATGGGAGTCCATCTCAGGGGATTCCCAAAATAAAATAAAATAAATAATCGATAATCTTTCTATCGAGTTCGAAAATCCGCATGGAATTACGAACAAAACCCTTTATTTAATCCACGGGTATATGGGATATATTAGTGACATTGCAAGGCCACAAGGGAGACAACCGAACCGGCAGAACTGAAACTGGATTGCTAGGCCACTATATAGGCAAATGTAAGCAAATTTATGTAAGCATATTATGCATGGTTTGAAAATATAGTTTTTCTTACCAATTGTCATAAAATTTTAACCATAGAACAGAATTATAATCTTCAAAAACCTGCACATTTTCGTCCCATAAAACCAAAGATATGAGAATTTCAGTATTTCAGATTTCATATATATATATATATATATATATATATATTCATATATATATATATATATATATATATATATATATATAGTAAGTTAGAAAAATATATATATGACAATAAAGCCTGAGCACTGTTGAAATAAATACTTAGTTTACGCATAAAATTATAAAAAGTTTAAAGGTGTTTTTGATATAGATGTACATAAGAATACTTTGATAAGTACGTTTTAACTTAAATAGGGATGCTATAATAAAATTGTGGGGTCTGCGTTCGCACCTGGCCTCCATAGAATGGAAATAGGCACAAACTTTAATAAAGACTTCTGTGTAAGTATATTTTGATAATTATGTTTTTGTTTGAAGAAATATGTTATAATAAAATCATTGGGTGTTCGTTCGCACCTGACCTCCGTAGAATGTAAATATGTCACAAAGTTTAACAAGGTTTTTTAATATAGATCCACAGAATATTGTGATAAGTGTTTCAGTGTGAACAGGTATGGTATAATAAATTATGGGGTTTACCTATTTTATTTTTACTATCCTCATAATTTGCTTTGGTTTTGATACCCCTAAATAGAACCTAAATTTATAACCCTTCCTTTTCATAACCTATCATACTTTCATAAATAAGAGATCTTTTTCTGTCGGCTGTTTTTGAACCCAGTCAACGACGGGTACATTTGCTAGTATATATATATATATATATATATATATATATATATATATATATATATATATATATATATATATACGAGCAAACAGTTAATAAAAAATGTTAAAAAACACTTTGAAAAAGAGTTTGCTCGTATTATAAGCTCTATCTCCTATTTGGCTTTATCGAGCTCTTACATCTGGCTGAGATAACTTTATAAATATTAATTCTTTAATAGTTATAATGTACTTTAGTTTTACCATCTTGGATCATTTTGGTAAATTTAATTGTAATTATTATTTTATATATATATATATATATACATACATATATATATATATGCATAAGAAGTGGATTTAGTTTGCTTGAAGCATTGTATAGTATGTAGTTAAATAGAATTGTAGAAGGCGGTACAGTGCAGAGGTAACGGAAAGACACAAGCTGAAGCAGGTGAGAAAGTTTTATTAATACAACTTACAAACATATGTGGACATATTCATATATTTCTTATACGCATTATATTAATATTTGCACAGTGGTCACCTGGGAAAGTCGGTCTGGTGGTATATCCGTGTTATCTTATATTTCGAGAAACATCTCTTCGTCAGATATTCATTTGATTTTGGTTCAAACGTGCTGTTGTAAACAGTAACAGTATCGCTGCAAACAAACGCCCGAAACTTGTAGATAGTATTTTAATTTAATATGGTTAAGGTTTTTTTAATTCTTTTCTTTATTTTTATTTTTAATTATTTTTTATTTTATTTTATTTATTTATTTTTATAATAGTTTATCTTTTGTTCAAACGTGCTTTTGTAAACAGTAACAGTCTCGCGGTAAACCATTGTCCGGAACTTGTTGGTAGCTTTTAAATGTATATGGTTAGGTTTTTTCTTCTTTATTTTTATTTCTAATTTATTTATTTATTTATTATAATTTATATTTTATATTGAGGAGATTTAATTAATTAATTTATTTATTGTTTGTGTTTCTGCGTTCTGGTTTAGAGGGGGGCGTAGATTTGAATAAATCGGTTGGTAAATGTAGACTACTTGATCTCAGGGGGATAATCATTACAGATATTTCTTCTCGGTTAAGTGTATAACGTTGCATTACTTTTTCATGTATTTATTTATTTGTTTATTTATTTTTATTTTAGTAATATTATTTTTATTCTGGGGATATTTTATTTAATTCGTTATCTAGTGTATATATACTCATTTATGGATTCTTGTATCTTAAATTTTAATTATATAGTAATATTCTATTGACTATAATTATTTATTTATATACGCAATTTGTTATGACGAAGTAATTAGAAGTTATTTCAACAATTTTTCCAATATTTTAAAATATATTTATTTATTTATTTATTTATTTATTTTAGTTAACTTGGATTTCTGTTTTTGGTGTATTATGACTTATCTGTTATTTGCGATTAATATTATTAGAGAAATCAATTAGGCTATATTAGGCCATATTGGAGTAAAAGAACCCATACAAACACAAGCCTCTTCTGTTCGCACATGCGGCAACACTAACAAATCCATCAGAGTAGATATTTTAGCCACCGAATGCAATGTTGGCAACCTTCTTATTAAAGAATAAATCCTGATTGCCAAATTGCATCCCAAGATTAATCGCCGACATGAATTAGGCTCTTCATTCTTAACTTAACGCACACTATCCCACCATTATATAATAACAATTAAAAAATAAAATAAATAAAACAAAATAAAATAAATCCAAAATTAAAATAAAATAAATCAAAATAAATAAGCAAAATAATACATAAGCAATCTTTATTTAAGATTACTGCACATTGATAATAATAACAATGTGTAACAATTAAATAGCAAGCTAAGATATATGAATTAGATGGTGAGAGCATGTGGGCTACATAGCTACATGTATATGCGCTTATAAAATAAATAACTAAATAAATAAAATAAAATAAAATAAAAATATAGAAATTAGAAATAAAAATAAAGAAATGAATAAAAAACCTAATCATATTAAATTAAAATACTATCTACAAGTCCCGGGCGATTTTTTGCCGCGATACTGTTACTGTCTACAACAGCACGTTTGAACCAAAGTCAAATAAATATCTGACGAAAAGATCTTTCTCGAAATATTATATAGCACAGATATACCACCAGACCGACTTTCCCAGGTGATCACTGTGCAAAAATAAATAAATAAATAAAATAACGTTAATAAGATATCAGTGACCCCCCTACCTTGTACACTGCCATTTCCTTTCCGGATACCTGTTCCGAACCTATGCTCTTGATCCATCATTTCATCAAAATACAAAGATGAGGGGCTCCTATGTCTTACACAACAATTTATCAGTCTGTAAACTGATATCATAAAAAATTAGATAAGCTGTTTTAAATTTCCTCTCTTGACAAAATTGCCAACCGAAATACAAACGGATTTTCCTTTACGATAGAGGATAGAACTGAAGTAGTATACTTAATATGTAAAATACGTGCGTACTAAACTAAACCACCTTTGCTACTTATATATAATCGCCTATACTGAATCCTCATCAGCTCACAACTTTCTGTATCCTCAGACTCTTAATTTCTCAAATCTTATATCACCAAGACATCCTTCTGAATAGATACAAGAATTCTCCTGAGCAGTTCAACATCCAGTGATCATATATCTAATCCTCATGAAATTGCTTATATCACTCTGAATATTACCTTAAATTTTCATTCTATCCCTAAGCTAAGTAGAACACCTCATAATACTCTATTCAATTACTTTTAAAATTAGATAAACACAGTTGCAATATTAGAAGTGCTTCGTCCCTGACCTAGACTACGGACTTGTACAATAAACCATGAAACTATTGTACCTAAAATTCCTCTCAAAACTGCAAAATACCGCTGCGTGTATATTAAATACATCCTATAGATACTCTACCTCCAAGATGACTGCTTTGTCTGTTTTGTATGACAAACCTTTTTATTTTTTACTTAAATTCTCTTTCTCCTGATCACTAACAAATCAAACTGCTCTATTTCCCAAGCTGCCACTAAACCTAATCCGTTTCACGTAACTTAGAGGGGTCCTTGCTCTCCGTCCTTGACCCTAACAGACTCGTAAATCGATACCCATTAAAACCTAAAGATTTCCTAGGCATGCTCCTGATTATAACTCCTAATCCATAACCAAGCTTCTACGTAAATACTTATTAGCCATAGTCCTATACATAGACTTAAAGTAATCTATAATGAACAGCAACCATTAATATCTCTTTGTCAAGAGATAATATTGCAATAATTATTACACAAACTAAACCGGCATGCATTGAAATACAACTTCCGGATATTAAGAGAAAGGCGAAGTCATCTTCCTTCGTTGTAGTCTGAAGGCAACTTACTCAAATTGTCTAAAATTCCATGCATTCGTATACAATACTACTTATCCATCCATCTATATTTAACTATACTTACAGAATATGCAATAATCTATACCTATCAGGTATAACTCTATTCCATATCAAATGTTCTCTTGTATCTATACTAAGCATATTTCTTATCTTTCAGTCTTACTAAATATTCGGTTTGGGCACCAAATCATAATTTCTAATAGCAAGTAAATCATACTTTAACACTTTATCCTAATCCTAAACCTACTAAACCATATCTAACCATACATTCCTAAACTTACAAAACTATATCTAACCATACATTAACTCGTCTCTCTCAATACAATGCTGTAGCAAATTTAGCTGCTTCCACTGCATGAATTTTTACCTATACCCTCTCCCAGTAAAAATGAAAATTAATGTCCTTTTTTAACCACGTTTGAGGAGTGAAAATTTTCTGTAGAAGTTAACCTAAATACCCGATTTTTTCAGAAGATATTAACCTAAATAACCAATAAATATTAACTACCTATGCTGGGTCGCAGAAATACCTGGATTAGGTCCCAGGCGCGGGGAGAACCCCCTCGGAGCTGATGGACCCGTAGGTCTTCCCAGGTCATCCGTCTAGGAGAAGGAAAACTCTGAAACTAAACCTAGGGGAGGGAGGCCTCTTCAGTCCTGGACGACAACCTTCCTAGAGCTTATGACTCAAACAAATCACCGGTTGGCAAACCTAAACTGCTTAAGGAGGAGATAGGCTCTGTCTATCGCCCGGCTTTCATACTCCTTCTTTGCCTATTGGCCAGGCGTAGAGGTACTATCACAGGGACTCGTCTGAATCACCCAGTGGTTGACATTGTTTCCTGACTAGGGCAATGAACGCCGCTTTTCCCCGCTCCCGCCACATCCCATCCCCCTAAACTGGACACAGTGGGGTGCTTCAGTGTAATATATGTCGGTGCAGTTGGACTGGGCTGGCTTTGCCTAATGGATTGAGGATACCGGATTGACAGTTCCTGGCTGCTGTTTCCGACTGATAGTACAGGAGCCCTAACCCTTTGGTAGCGCTTAGAGCGGCTGCTCCATCAACAGTTGTAAAATATCGGGATGTTTGTAGTGCCATCTCGCGCATGGAAAGGGACCCTGCACTCATCCCCAGTAGTCTTTCCTGAGGCTACAATCCTGTGGGTGAGGACAGCTGATGGTCTACTTGTATTGCATGTCTGGTATTCTGCACAACTACTTGTCCAGCACCCCATGACTCACTCACCCTAACTGAAACTTTTAACTAAAATAAAATGAAATGACAGCTCAAGCAAAAGTTACGTTTAAACCAGGACCAAACTCAACAAAAACCAACCATCCTCCTCCCTTGAGGCTTGCATTTACTAATATCCGCGGGTTTAGAACTAACTTAGATAATGTTGAGTCATTTCTCCTTGTAAACACCCCGGATATCTTAGCATTAAGTGAAACTAACCTTCACTCCTCCATTCCCTCTAACCACTTTAACATGCCTGGTTATCTCCCACTCTACCGTAAGGACTCAGACAGACATATGCATGGGCTTGGAGTATTTATTCGTAACACCCTCCCCCTGACTAGAGAAATAAAACTAGAATCAGAGGACCAGGCCTTTATGTGCTTCAGACTAAATATGCAACACAATATTAGCTACTTGTATTTTCTCTACCGCGCTTCCTCAAACCAAGACTGTACCCTAATAAACAAAGTCTCAGACAGCATAGATATAGCACTCTCCCTCGATACTAGCGCACAAATACATGTATTTGGTGACTTCAATGTCCACCACAGTAACTGGCTAGGATTCTCTAATCACACAGACGTAGCTGGTAGCACAACACATAGCTTCTCTATATCCCATTCCCTATCTCAGTTGGTTACATTTCCGACACGTTTCCCAGACCAGCAAGATCAACATGTCTCACTTCTAGATCTCTTTCTGACAACGGTTCCCAATGACTGTACAACAAATGCCCACAGCCCACTCGGGAATGCTGATCACGCTGTGATAATAGTAGAAATCAGCCTAAAAAAACTGAAGACCCACTACTCAAAACAACGAGGTATTACAAAACGGCTGATTGGGAAGCTATCAGGGAGCTTATCAGAGATGCTCCATGGCAAAATATATTTACTCTTCCAGCGGAACAGTGTGCAAATGAGACCACTGAATGGTTCAAAACTGCAATTGAAGCACGTTACCGCACGGAAATTCTATAGCAAGCCCCGCTTTCCCCAATAGTTTACTTCTGCTTGTGCAGCTGCCATTTGTCAAAGGCAGCATGCGTTCCGCAGATTAAACCGACATAATTCCAGCTCAAATAAGCAGAAGTTTATAGAAGCTAGAAATAATTGTAAGAGAGTTATAAAGACAGCTAAGACAGATTACTCTGAAACCACCAGAAAACGCATCGAAGCACAGAAATTAGGAATCCGGGATTTTTGGAAAATCTAGAACAGCGTAGTAAATAAGGGACAATCAACGATTCCCCCACTATCAAACGATCATGAGATTGCTTGCACGGCAACTGACAAGGCTAATCTGCTTGCCAGTAAGTTTGCCTCAAACTCCACACTGAACTCGGTAGACCACTCACTCCCTGATTTTCCTCTTCGAACAGACGCCACACTAGACGATTTGAAAATCACCCCTTCTCAGGTACATGTTATTATAAAAAACCTAGACACCTCAAAAGCATGTGGACCAGATCTCATCCCGGCTGTGCTATTAAAAAAATGTTCTGCCGAGGTTACTCCAGTTCTCTCCAAACTTTACAATAAATGCCTTAACGAATCTTGCTTTCCCGACTGCTGGAAAACCGCCTCTGTGGTACCAGCCTTCAAGAATTCTGGTGAAAGAACTGACCCACTAAATTATCGCCCCATTAGCCTCCTCCCGCTTTTCGCCAAAATATTTGAGTCCTTAGTTAATCAAGCCCTAGTCCAGCACCTAACAGCTGCTAAACTCCTGACTGACAAACAATATGGATTCAGGCAAGCCCGTTCAACAGCATATATCTTAACTGTAGTTTCTGAACATATATACCGTTCATTGGACAAAACAGGGGAGGGTAGAGCGGTAGCCCTTGATATATCTAAGGCTTTTGACAGGGTATGGCACGATGGTCTTCTAAGGAAAATTAGATCATATGGAATCACTGGAAGAATTCATAATGTAATTAAATCCTACTTAAGTAATAGAAAAATCAAAGTTGTCCTCGACGGTCGTACATCTAAACAATATGACATAAATGCGGGAGTACCTCATGGGTCTATCCTTGGACTTCTGTTATTCCTGATATTTATAAATGACCTCCCTGATAAAATTGTTTCGGAGATGGGTATATTTGCCGATGACACCACTCTCTAGAAGAGATATGAGGGGAAAACAAATGAACACATATCCAAGGAAATGGCAGAAACACTAGAGGATGACCTCCAATCTGTAGTGGAATGGGGACCAAAATGGTTGGTCATATTCAATGCTGCTAAGACTAAGCTTGTGTCCTTCAATAACTACAAGAAACCTTCTCTACCACCAATAGCAATGGCCAAGAACACATTGCCTGAAAGTACTTTTTTTAAACTCATCGGCCTTACGTTTACAGGGAATATGAACTGGAATAGATACATTGAGAGCATTTCCAAGGCTGCTGCAAGGAAGGTTAGCTCCCTCTACCGTGCTAGAAAACTACTTACGCCTGACAGTATCCTATACCTCTATAAGGCCACCATTCGCCCATGTATGGAGTACTGTTTTCACATTTAGGCTGGTGCATCTGCTGCTTGTCTCTCGCTCCTGGACAGGGTTCAAAAGAGAGTCGCCAACCTGATAGGTCCTGAACTGTCATCTAGGCTTCAGCCTCTGTCCCATCGACGAGATGTTGCATCCCTCTGCCTGTTCTACAAATACTTTAATGTTGAATGCTCTGACGAACTGCAAACACTTGTACCTCCTCGACGTAACTACCCCCGACAAACCCGACAAGCTACTAATCTCATCCCTTTACAGTAGAGATCCCTAAGTGCAAGACAGCCTTTTACTCCAATAGTTTCTTCCCCAGAACTGCGGGTCTTTGGAACTTCCTTCCGGGATTCTGCTTTCCTAACTGCACTGATATGCAGAAGTTCAAGTGTAATGTGAACAAACATCTTTCTACTCATCTCCCTTCATAATGACCCCGCTAATTAAGTCCCTGATAGTAGCCCCCTGCTTCAAAGTGGCACTGTGCCTTGTTTGGGGTGAAAATTGAATAAATATATATATATATATATAATGTGTATAAGATATACATGAATATGTACACGTCTTTGTAAGTTGTATTAATAAAACTTTCTCACCTGCTTCAGCTTGTGTTTTTCCGTTACCTCTGCATTGTACCGCCTTCTACAATTTTATCTAACTATATATATATATATATATATATATATATATATATATATATATATATATATATGCGGGAGTGCCTCAAGGGTCTGCCCTTGGACCTCTATTGTTCCTAATATTCATTAATGACCACCCCGACAAAATAGCCTCTGAGATGGGTATATATGCTGATGACATCTCACTCGATAACAGGCACAACAGGAAAATAAATGAACACGTATCTAAAGAAATGGCAAAAACAGTAGAGGATGACTTGCAATCTGTAGTGGAATGGAAACAAAAATGAATGGTCACATTCAATGCTACCAAGATTAAACTGGTTTTCTTCAATAGTTATAAGAAACCTTTCTCTACCACAAATAGCAATGGCTAGTGACTCTTTATCTGAGAGTACATCTATCAAACTCCTTGGCGTAATGTTCATAGGAAACATGAGTTGGAACAATTACATTGAAAGTATTGCCAGGGCCGCTGCAAAGAAGGTAGGCTCTCTCTCTACCGTGCTAGAAAACTACTAATATCCGAAAGTATCCTGTACCTCTATAAGGCCACCATTCGTCCATGTATGGAGTATTGCTGTCACATTTAGGCTGGTACACCTGCTACTAATCTCTCGCTCCTAGACAACGTTCAAAAGAGAGTCGCCAATCTGATAGGCCCTGAACTGGTATCTAAGCTTCAGCATCTGTCCCATCGACGAAATGTTGCATCCCTCTGCCTGTTCTACAAGTATTTTAATGGTGAATGCTCTGGCGAACTGCAGACACTTGTGCCCCACGACGTAAGCACCCTCGACAAACCCGACAGGCAGCTAAATCCCACCTCACACAGTAGAGATCCCTAGATGTAAAAGATCTTTTTACTTCAGTAGTTTCTTCCCCAGAACCGCTAGACTTTGGAATTCCATTCCAGGTCCCTGCTTCCCCAACTGTACTGACATGCAGAAGTTCAACTGTAACGTGAACCGACATCTTGCTACCCAAATCCCAACATAGTACCCCAGTAGTTGTTGCCCCTGATAGTAGCCCCCTACACCAAAGTGGCAATGTGTCTTGTTTGGGTTGAAAATGTAATATATCTCTATATATAAAAATGTAATTCTTGGTTCGTTCAAAGTCGACAAAACCATATTTCTACATTACCAATTTATTTGAAATTTTCAGACAACCTATCTTTAAAGTCGAGGGATGTTTTTATGTTATTAAAATAAATTAACATCGCTAATTATAAAAATATTAAATAAAATAAGAATATTTTTCGGACTGCGGACCTGCTTTTGTTCGTAAAACTGAACTTCCGTTTGAATTCATTTCATACACCACGCTATTTTTAAATCATATTTCCACGTGTAATTAAAGTTTTATGATATGTTTTTTTTTATTCAATTGTAAGGTTAAAGTACAGAATAGGTAAAAACACACTCCTCTCCCCATGTTAAGAATGGCTTTTTAAATAATAACGTTATTATTTCAGCACGGATCACTTTCTGCATGAGTACCGATTAATGTTTTGTTTTTTTGCTTTTTTTACGGTAAAAAAAACCCTTTTTTAACAAAAATTGAAAGTACACGTTTTTTGTTGTTGTTTTTTTACAGAAGTTGTTTTTACATAAGAAAATATGAATGATTTTTCTTTATTAAAGAAATTGGGTACTCATGCACTTATTGATCCATGTTGAAATAACGTTATTATTTAAAAAGTCATTCTTAACATGGGAAGGGGAAGGTGTTTTGTACCTATTCTGTACTTTAATCTTACAATTGAATAAAAAAATGGTAAATTTTTAGATTAGGTCCACCTCAACAATTTTCTTTTAAATGACGACTTTTGTAGGTTTTTGACTATGATGAATACGGAAATTGCATTGAAATTTTGCAGAAATAAGTAGTTATCGAGATATAAAAAGTTTTTTATGCAATGTATTCTTTGGTTGCCATCTTTTTACGCGCGTAGATTTGTTTATGACGCGCGCACGCGCGTAAAAAAGATGGCCGCCAGAGATTACAATGCATTATACAACTTTTTATATCTCGATAACTACTTATTTCTGCAAAATGTCAATGCGATTTCCGTATTCAGCATAGTCAAAAACCTACAAAAGTCGTCATTTAAAAGAAAATTGTGGAGATGGACCTAATCTAAAAAATACCAAAAAAAAAACATTAATTAAACTTGGAAATACGATTTTAGAAAATAGCGCGGATCAGTAAGTGCATTAGAACCCATTAATCGACTCACGTGACCTTATTACCAAATAAGCTCCGGCTACAATATTTAACGCGTCGTTCAATTTTTTTTCTTTCAAGTTAAATTCAACTTTCACAATATCTTTTTATTTGTTTATAATTTCACGATATCTTTTAATAATAATAAATTGTTAGTTAAAAGCACAGAATAGTTACAAAACACCATCCCCTCTGTATGGTAAGAATGGCTGAAAAAAAATAAAAATAAAATAAAAATATTAGGTACTCATGCAGAAAGTGATCCGTGCTGAAATAATAACGTTATTATTTAAAAAGCCATTCTTAACATGGGGAGGGAAGGGTGTTTTGTACCTATTCTGTACTTTAACCTTACAAATGAATAAAAAAAACATATAGTAAAACTTTAATTAAACTTGGAAATACGATTTAAAAAATACCGCGGATCAGTAAGTGCATTAGCACCAGAAATTGTTAGGTGAAATACGGAAGAGTTTCTATAAAAAAAACACATTATTTTTTCAGCCATTCTTACCGAGGGGAGGGGATGTTGTTTTGTCACTATTCTGTGCTTTCAACTAACAATTTATTAAAAAAAAAACAAAAGGTAAATTTTCACATTAGGTCCACCTCCACAATTTTTAAAATGAGTAGGTTGGGGGTGTTTATTCCGAAAGCCGTTCTTAACATGGGGAGAATTGTGGTATTTATTCCAAAAGCAGTTTTTAACAGATTAAAGACAGGTAAAAGGTTAAAAACATGTGGTTAAGCATGGCTGTTGTTTATTCTGAAAGCCGTTCTTAATATGGTGAGGTTGGGAGTGTTTATTCATGACCGCCAGTGAATTATAGTGCATAGTATAGGTCTCTATATCTCGAAAACTACTTGCCTCTGCAAATTTTAAATGAGATTTTCTTATTCAGCATAGTCGAAAATTGTGGAGGTGAACCTAATGTAAAAAAAATACCCCCCTAAAAAAAGATATCGTGAAATTTAAATTTAAGCGCGGTACCAAAAATAAAATTAGACAGAAAAATACCGCCTTCAGGGTTGTACTTGCACAAAGACTTGAAAAAGTTGTCAACAAAAACAAATATAAAACAAGTAAATATTTTCAAAGGCAAGATAAGTTACTTTTCTACTTAATTGGATAATTTTTAGTGTTTTTATTGGGTTTGTACTACTGTACATATAGATTTGAAAAAGTTGTCAAAAAATAAATGTATAACAAATATTATCAAAGGCAAGATATCTTACTTTATTACCAAAATGGATAATTTTAGTTTTTTTTAATGTAAAATGTTTATTTGGCTCGAAAAACACAGCGTTTACTGCAATATTTGAAAATTACAAATGGTGGCAGACTGTGTTAAACACGTTAAGTTTGGTAAAAATGAGTTAAAACTAAAAAAAAAAACTATAGAAAATACTGTTAAAATCCACCTAATACATGTCTGCCTATGTTACGGTAACATATATTGAGCGAGTTCCTGACAGTATTTTATATAGTTTTTTTTTAGTTTTAACTCATTTTCTCAAACTTACCGTGTTCAACACAGTCTGCCGCCATTTGTATTTTTCAAATATACTGATAAACACTACATGTTTTCGAACCGATTAAACATTTTACACTAAATAAAAACACTAAAATCTTATCCAGTTAGGTAGAAAAGTAACTTATCATGTCTTTGATAACATTTATTTGTTATATTTATTTTTCACAAACCTTTTCGTTTCTGTGTTTAGTAATACAAACCCGTTTTATTTACTGTAACGTTTAATCGGCTCGAAAAAGACACTGTTGATGATGTTAAGTTTGGGAAAATAATTTAAAACTAAAAAAACTATACAAAATACTGTCAGAAACCACCGAATATGTTAGCCTATGTCACGATAAAATATAATCAGTGGGTGTCTGACACTGTTTTGTATAGTCTTTTAGTTTTTAACTGATTTTCCCAAACTTAACGTATTCAACAGAGTCCGCGACCATTCGTCTTTTTCAAATACATCGATAAACACGGAGTTTCTCGAGCCAATTAAACAGTTTACATTCAATAAAAACACTAAAAAATTATCCAGTTAGATAGAAACATAATTTACCTTACCTTTGCTTTGCTTTCATTTATTTCTTTTTGGACAACTTTTTCGAATCTGTGTATAGTAACCCTCTCACCCAAATATTAATTAAAATCTCACATTTTTAAATACAATAACAAACAAAAAAACTATTTAGCGTTTCTACATTTTTGCAACGTTCGGCTTAATCCACTGAATGTTGGTCGAGCCGAAGCCATGATTGAGGGTAACTCCCGAGTATCCGGATCTAATTCTGCAAGAGTACCATTTTTTTTTTTTCATTTTCGCCCTTTTTTTTTTTACTTTTTGGAGTGAATTGCTGTACTAAGAATATAAGAAACATGCATTTTCTCTTTTTATTAGATTTTTCCATTACACCAAATTGAGCCACAGCAACGCGTGGCAGGGTACAGCTAGTATATATATATAAGCGTGACACACAAAATAAATAACACACACGCTATCCTATTAATAAACCTGAATACTATCAGCGGTAAAAAGTAATTTACTGGAGGGTGTAATTCTTTTCATAATTATAATCCCATTGGAAATTTATAGGAGTTCAGATTATACATTTTTCTTTTTTCATTCAAAACAAAACTTTTATTGTTAGTTAGCTGGACGCCCGACGTTGCCCGGTCGTACAATACGCTTAAACATGATAATTTAATTTATGCTGATTGTGTATGTATTGTTATAGAATCAGTCCTTTATTGATTATCATATATTAGAAGGAATGATTTACCCGGTGGATGAATTCGCAAAAAAATAAAAAATAAATAAATACTAATGATAACGTCATTCATCAAATTCCGTCCGTGCTTGTTTACGATATCACGTCAGCTGATATTTGGGCTTTCCCTGCAAAAGTCACGCCTGGTTATGTTTAAGTTTAAAATATGCAAGCGAAGAAATGATTTGCAGCGATTTTAAATGGTGAATTTTCTTTTATCATAAATTGAATTCATTAATGAGAAAATGTTAGAATAAAATGGTGAGGTACACCCAGGCTTGAACATGGTATCATTCGATCTGTAGTCGAATGTTCTACTGCTGACTCAATGGGGACAATAATTTTGACCTTTTAAAGAAGAAATGATTTGCTGAGATTTTATCGCATTTGACCAGTATAACATAAAATATTTTTTATCGCATTTGACCAGTATAACATAAAATATTTCCCCTGTAATTTTTTTTTTCTATAAGCAAGAAAGACTATTTTAAGGATCGAATTTTTTTCAATTTTCGATACTTATCGGATGAATTTCTGTCCAAAATAGATCTTAAAATGAGTTTACTTGCCGATTATACATTTCTCAACGGGCTCATCAGAGATAAAATATTGAAAGTGAATAGTTAACTAGTAGTTAATTATTTTTGCACCAACCTAATGGATACTCTAAGGTAATGTTCGCGGTGTTATCGCCTTATACCCTCTTTTTTAATAAATAGAATCTCCCGATTACCGAAGACGCAATGTAAAATAAAAGGACGTCGTTTGTAACCGTACGTTAAACTAAAATATACCTTCTTGGTCTTCTGACTAGGTTGGTTGTTTTTGTTTTACGGCATATCAACCCTTTTCAGGTTATTTAATGCCAAATCCAATGATTTTGAAGAGTTTTTTTTTTTTAAATAGAATATATCTTTTTTTCAAGTCAGTTTCTATTTAACCCATAGTTGGGACCCTAACAGGTACTACCACTCTGGGTCAGAGTGGATCTGGGAGCAATGGCAATTAAAGGGTGGCTCCACACTCCCCAAAGCCCGCAAACTGGGGCCTCACCATCGGATATAGTTTAATGTCATATCCAGGACCCTTCTGACTAGGATCCAAGGTTATTATCTTTTCTAAAAATGGTATAATGATATAATGGAGGGTTTCGTTCGCGTGGGAATCCATACAATGGAAATATGTCATAGATTCTTATAAGGATATTGCTGATGAATAAGATAGAAAATGTTAATTTTTGTCATCATGCTTAATAGTATAAAAAATGAAGGATTTTACATGGGAGTCTCCATTATCAAGGCCCGGAAGCAGCACAAGGATAAGGGTTAGTGAGTGTACGATAGTCACTGAGACACCAGCGTATTAATAGTTAGTGGTGGAAATGGGAAAGAAATGGATTATTTAGGAGGCGGATCAAGAAGAACTTGTCTACATTGGACTGGAAGACAACCATATTGTAACCAGATGGAAAGCAGGTCAGCGGAACAGAGTTCTACAGGCGGGCAGTTCTAGGAAAGAAGCTTTGTTCATGGGATTGTTTAAATTTACGCACGGATAGAGATTGGGGGGACTGTTGATAATCGTTGTAGTTAGATGGTTGTTTTTTGTGAAAGTTTTGCAAGGGGGGGCAATGACGAGCACGTGCCATAACAACGATAGAGCGGACATAGGCTCGCAACAGCTCTTCTGCGATAAACTACTAGGTTTCGAAGCCGATTTTTAACTTTGTCAAACAAGATATGGTAATCCGAGCAGCCCCCGTCCAGATATGGCTACAATGCTTCATTTTTGGGACGTATCTGGCTCTTATACAAACATATGTTTGCGTCGGGAGTTAGATACCTTCTGGAGCAATAAAATTGCGCAATCATTTTTTCCAGCGACCTTAGCAACAAATTTGATATAACTCTTCCGTTTTATTTGTTGAGGCAGAATAAGGGTTCCGAGCAGTTCCCGCTTAGATATGTTCCAATAGAGAAACTGTCAACACCTCAGCAAAATCAAACTACTCATCGACAAGCAATACGGTGATATATAATAAATGTTTCTCTTGCTTTCTGCTTGTTTTTATTATTTGTAACTAGCAAAACCTGGTGAAATTACATGGTGGCATCTTTCATATGTAATATATTATTGCTAGGCATACTGCGAACGTTCAGCTTGAATGGAGACTCCGCGATATTATTGTACTTATTTACTATGCCTCCCCACGGGACAGAGTTAGACACCAGGGCCGTTTTTTAACGTGGAGAAAAGGTACAAAAATAAAAATTGTCTCAGTCGTGAAGGATTTCTCCTTCACCGAAAGAGAACAAGAAATGGAAGTGCAGCATCTGAACAACAAATGCTACACTTTGATGTAGTCCTTTTGTTAAAACTGTAAAATTATTTATCTAATTAATCTGGTTAATGTAGTGTCAGAATATATCTGGCTATTACGGTTTTTCTCAAACATTCTTATAGGAATCTGTGACATATTTTCATTGTATGAACGCGCGGCGCGAACAGAAACTTCACGCTATCATTATACCGTCTTTAGACAGAACAGATACTACTTTTGGTTTCTAGTCAGAAAATTAAGAAGGTATATTTTAGTCTCAGGTACGGCCCAAAAGCAACATCATTTTTAAAATTTTAATTTTTTTTAATTGCGTCTTCAGTGATCGGGAGATCTTATTTATTAAAAAGGGGATAGAAGATGATTACTAGGGCTATGGCAACAGAATATTCTTTTCATTGTTTTGACTCTCGAGTATATATCCGACACGGTCAATAAACCGAGAACTACATCAGTCTGTATAAAAACATATAAGATAGTAACGGATATATACTCAAGAGCCAAAACAATGAAAAGAATATGCTGTTGTCACAGCCCTAGTGATTACATACTATAAACATTCAATTAACATGTTCACAGTACGTTATCACCTTCTATCTTTCTTTTTAATAAAACGTGTCTCCCGATTGAATAATTTATCATCTCGAAAACCGTGACACTCGTACGTACGTACCTTTAAAGTACTACAGTATTATTACAGTGTAACCCGGTTATAAGAGACCCAAATATAAGAACACCGGATATAAGATAGATTTTCTCTGGTCTCAAATTAGAGTCTGTGTTAATGTACGGTGTAACCCGGATATAAAAGAACTACATGCCCCACAGGAAAAGAAGTATCTTATATCCGGGTGTCACTGTATATAGATTACTCAGAGCAAATGAGATTATACATTGTTTTTTTTGTAAATAACTTTTTAAGCAGAAGCAAAAGTATAAGCAACACAAACACAAATGTTTTTATTTTTGACACAAACTTTCGAATGACAAGTGATACATCTGCTTTCAGTAATGAAAGATTAGCTGAGGGCTTGCATGGATTTAAGATATAATGAAGTCGACAAAAAACTACAAAAGCTATATACCTTCTCAGCATATAAAACTCACTGTTAGTATGTGTTTGTGTACTGATTATCTCCCTTCTTTTTTTACGTTTTTTTTCGAAAGAACGCTTAGAAAAGCTACACAAAATCGAAAAATTTGCGTAAAAGACAAAGGAAGCGTTCTCAAATCTCTAAGGGCAACATGATGAGATATATAAAGACAGCGAGCAGACATATGTTTAGTTGTTAACAGTTGGAACAAGACAAAACCGATTAGACGATTCCAATACAATTATCGATTCTGTTCTAAATTTCGGATTCCGATAAAATTACCGATTCGTATTCTAATTATAAAATCGTCTAATCGCTTTTTTGTGTGTGGGGAGGTGGGGAAATTTAGCGGAAAGTTCTCCTATACTTATTAATGTAAATATAATTTTATTTTTAATTTGATAAATACCTTAATCGTATTATTCGGATTTTTTTGTACTACTGTTCTCATCTTCGGTCGACGAAACCTCCGACCTTCTTTAGGTGCATCTTGTCGAACTCGGGAATCTTTCTGTTGAACGCAGGAATCTGTACGGTATTTCGAACTAAAAAATTCAAAAAAACAAAAAAAACAACAAAAAAAAACGAATGTACGCATTGTATCCAAGATTCTAAATTGATACATTCATTCTGAGATTTTCATCTGTAGTTTTCGCTCTACATTTTTTTTATTACTTAATTACCGAGAAGATTTTATTACTTTTTACCGGGACATTTTTTCCGTACATTTATACATGAGTTAGTTATTAAGATATAAAAACTTATCGTCTTAGTTGTTACTAGCAGGAAGACCCAACGTTGCCCGGGATTGAATGATGATCAACGGGTGTTTCACTCTCCCTTATTTTTATTCTCATCGAAACCAGTGAAATCGATCATTTTTCAAGCAAGTCGATGGATTGCTTGCTCTAGTAGGGGATCTATGTATTCCCGTAGTAACTTAATCCACAAAACGCTATAGTCTACATTGCACGGTTGATTTTATAAAGTCATTTCTATATATAACGGCTTGAAATAAAATTTAAAATGTAAAAGTCAAGTATCATTATTCATTTGTGCTCTAAACAGATACATTCATTTCGAATGCGTCTCTGTCATATCAAAGCACCTTCTATTGATTTTTTTTATGCTGGGCCTTACCACATCTGCAGTGATAATCGCTTTGATTAAAGTTAAAAATTCAAAAGTCAAGTACCAGTATCAGGCTTCAATTGTATTCTAAACAGAAATATTCATTTCAGACGCGCCTCTGTCATATCAAAGAACCTATTGTTGATTTTATTTGCCGCGCCTTTCTGCTTCTGCGCTAATAAAACTTCTCGAATCCATTTCTGATGTTAGGCTGTATAAGGTGTTAACTTTAGTCAGGAACGCCTGTTTCTTTTTCATCGAGTTTATCATCATCAATTATCGATACTCTTTGAAGGCATTCCGATACAAACCTTTCTAAGAACACTGCCAGATAGATAATAGTAGAGATTTTAATAATACTAGCAGTTCAGTCCAGCTTTGTTCGGGCTCTATGTACTATTCATAAATTTAAATGCATACTATATATATATATATATATATATATATATATATATATATAACAAAAAAACAATACTAGCGAATAAATACTGGGAACTCAAAGAAAGCGGACATTCGCCGGTAGTCGAATGGAAAATAATGAGACAAGCTACCACGTGCAGACATTTAGACGACCCATGTAAATTATGCCTCCATGAAAAATTTGCTATCCTGTACTTTAAAGAACCTCAAAATCTATTAAACTGTAGACGAGAAATAGCAAACAACTGTGTTCACAAAATAAAACTTACTCTAGGATAGCGATACAAAATAGCTTTAAAACTAACAATAACAATAGAAAACAAACAAATAAATAAATTAAACAAACATGAATATACATAAACGATCACACATATATGTATATATATATATATATGTATATATATGTGCATGTATGTGTGTACACATAGGTATATTTATATATACAAAAAAAGAGGAAAAAGATCTACCTTTAACCACTAACCTAGCTCTAAAACAGATCCTTTGTTCGATAAAATGCATGCCCATTGGCTGATAGGAAGAGGCGCGGTGGATACTAGAAAGCTGATTGGCTAACCAGAAATCCTCAACATATATAAAAACAAGAAGCAACCACAGAATTCGCGCATAAGCCTGACGAATCCTATAAGTGGATGAAACGCAGAATATTCAGTGTAGGTTAATCGCCATATATATTTTATAAATTACTATATATATATATATATATATATATATATATATATATATATATATATATATATATATATATATATATATAAGTTCGACTCATGTCCAGGTAACTTACATCTAAAATTTCAATTGTTTAGACCCAAAATTAACGGAAGGGTTTGGTAGAGTTTGCAAAGGTCAACTCTTTCAACTTTGACCTCTTGGCAGCCAAATTTTCGCCCAAAAACTGATTAAAAAGCTTGCTGCATGCGTGAATACCCTTTTTGTAAAATTTTAAATGTTTAAACCCAAAATTGGCTCAGTAATTTGATAGAGACCGCAGAGGTGAATTTTTTTAAACTTTGACCCTCATTCTGACCCCTTAACATTTAATGTTTTGGGCTAAAATCAAACTAAAGAGTTTTATCCTTATCAAAGTAACCTACATCTAAAATTTCAAGTATTTAGACCCAAAATTGGCGGAGGGGTTTGGTAGAGTTTTCAAAGATTAAATCGCTGAAATTTGACCCGTTGACAGTCAAATCTTTTGCCGAAAACCGATTAAAAATATTTTGCCAAATCTCAATACCCCATATGTCAAATCTCGAATCTGTAGACTGAAAATTGACAGAGTAGTTTGGTAGAGAAATGTACACACATAGACCGACACACAGACAATTTCACTTTTATGGATATGTAGTTTTATCATTTCATCACTAGTATTAGTAATATGAAAAGCAAGTTTTATCCCTATATATACAGGGTGTTCCAAAAGTCTTGGGCACATTTTGACATTGAATATCTTAAGAACTATTAAGATATTGGATCTAAAAAGAAATGAAAAATATCAAAAGCCTTACAAAAAAACTTAATGCATTTAGATTTAAAATGGTACCACTTTCATCTTTCTACTATTCAGAGTTATGAAGATATGAGGACTTGAAATGTGCCCAAGACTTTTGGAACACCCTATATATATATATATATATATGTATATATAATGAACTCATTTTTCCCCTATGATTTTGACCTTAATAGGATTAAACAGTAAGACATTTCATGCAAATGTAATATACACAAACTGCACCATGGACTTAACCGAATCGAATGGTTATTTATGCCATTTTTTATTTTTCGCTTTTCGCTGTGTTTTTTGTTTTTGTTTTTCCGAACACATTATTCATTTTTTTCCCTGATTTTTGCTTTTTGTTCTTCCAATTTCTTTTTTAAAGAAGTTTTACTTTTGTTCGCTGTTTTTATTTTTTTTGGGGGGGGTCCGATTTTTTAAATAATTTAACATTGTTTCTTTTTTTTAATATCTAAACAGGGTTATTACTTCGCTTGTTCTTGACTTTACCCCCCCCCCTTACACACACACACCTCTAAAAACCCGGGCAACGCCGCGTACCCCTGCTAGTATATATATATCGTAAAGAACATTGGTACTCTCAAAGATTGCAAAATCCTAAATAATCCTGTGTTGTAATTCTGGTTTGGCGATGGACGCAAAGGCAAATACCACTTCTTTATGTTCATTTTTCTCTTTGCGGTCCGGGTTCGACCCTGCCTGCCTACTACCACTTTTTTCTTTTTTTTTTTTTTTTTTTTTGCTCAACACACATATCCGAACACCCGGGCAAACCATTCACAGCAAAAACTCGTCACCTTAAAAATGTAATTTTTCTTGTATGCATCCTGTTCCATAGGACTTTCCATGAATATAAGTTATTTCTAAGCACTGCTTTTCACCATACATCTGATATTTTGCCCTCGAGTAGCTTTTAGGTCTTGATGAGCGGTGACTAGCTAGAGAAAAAAAAAACAACTTGTAATTTTACCCATTTTACTCCTACCAGCATAATTCCGAATTATATTAAAGCGGAGGAAATAGATTTCAGTGGCGTTTTATGTAAGCGATCCCATAATCAGATTAATTATCCATTATGCCAAATGTAAACGTGTTTCTTTTGTACATTTAAACTTATTCAGCTGCTTTAGAGTAAAGACGAAATCTTATCAAAACGAAACATTTTTTTCCCTATTAATGACATTCTATTGAAATATGATTTATTTATTTACTCAGCAACTTTTTATTTTATTTGAGAGATCATTGCATTCCAGACATCTTTGTTGTCTATCAGTAATGTTTTATTAACGTCTAGTTTCATTACCATTTTCAAATCGTTATATATATATATATATATATATATATATATATATATATATATATATATATATATATATATATATGTATATATGTATGTATATATATGTATATATATGTATATATACATATGTATATATATATATGCATATATATATGTATATATATGTATATATATGTATATATACATATGTATATATATGTATATATATGTATATATATGTATATATATGTATATATATATGCATATATATATGTATATATATGTGTATATATGCATATATATATATGTATATATGTATATATGTATGTATATATATGTATATATATGTATATATGCATATATATATGTATATATATGTATATATATGTATATGTATATATATGTATATATATATATGTATATATATGCATATATATGCATGTATATATATGTATATATATATATGTATATATATGTATATATATGTATATAGATATATATATGTATATATATATGTATATATATATGTATATATATATATATGTATATGTATATATATGTATATATATATGTATATATATATGTATATATATATGCAGATATATATATGTATATATATATATATATATATATATATATATAATTCAAACACGGCGGTGTTGGAATATATGGGTAAGTGGCAGTTTTAGTCATTTAGAACTGATTTAAAGCTTCACCGCTCACTCATTTTTCGACAAAATGTCAAACAATTATTAGTTTATAGATCACCTGCTCAGCTATATTGTGAAAAAGATTTCAACTTTCGTTCAGTAAAACAAAAGTTATGATGTATTTTCTGGTGTTAAAACTCGTAAAAATATGTAAGGAGGTGAGCGATGCTTTTTATGGCTGGTTTCCATAGCAACCACTCGCTTCAACGACTACTGTGGCTACTAATTCAGTGCTGTTGCGGAAAGAGAAGTAACAAGTGATCAGAAAGAATGAAAGAATTAAAGGGAGATAATTGGGGATTTTATTGAAAGCAGACGAGTGCCATGCATTGTTATTACATATGTGATTATGGGCAATAAATAAATAAATAAATAAGACTGAAATTAAACAAAGACCAAGTGAATTTATTGAAAGCCTGGAAAAATCATGGATTACAATAGAAAAATGCGAGAATGAAAAGTAATATGGTTAAGCTTAAATATGGAAAATTAAAAGACTAGTTGTTGAAAATGGAAAAGAAAAGGGCAAGATATTCTAGTAAAAACTACAATAAATTTATAATCTAAAATATTGCAGCATTAAGAATTTTTTCCATTCAATTTATAACATTATAAATCAATTCTTAATGCTGCAATATTTTAAGTTATAAATTTATTTTATTTTTTACTAGAATATCTTTCCCTTTTCTCTTCCAGTTTTAGCTACTAGTCCTTTAATTTTCCATGTTCAAGCTTAACCATCTTACTTTTCATGCTCGCATTCGTCTGTTGTAATATATATATATATATATATATATATATATATATATATATATATATAAACTAGCATGTTTACTA
>NC_136518.1:17072803-17100303 GCF_053919585.1 Euprymna scolopes | reverse complement strand
GTTCGATTGAATACTCCAAAAAACAATTTACAAAGTCCTTATTCCGTGGAGTTTCAAAAAATACTATTCTTATTATTATTCTCATCAGAAGACATAAAGAAATCAGCAAATTATATTTGTATCAAGGCATTAAGCGAAACCGCAATTTATTGTAGTTATAAATTGTCAAATAAAAAAATTAAAAAATATTGAATATGTAAAAAACTAATATAAAAACAACCCGCGCATAATATTTCAGGTTGAATGAAACTCCTCTCGAGTTAATCCAAAATGCGAAATAGTTCTTTAGATAGAAGGTATTCCAAAATAAGTCCAGCGTGACGATGCGTATAATCCAATTGGAAAGTTTTCAAAACAACTGAAATAATGAAAATTGTTTTTATCCAGGCAGTGCAGTTGTCCAAAGAGAAGTCTGTCCCTTGGTTTGTATTTTTAAGTAGTTTGTAAATTTTTTTAAATTCATGAACAGGTTTTTAAAAAAATCAATATGGCAGCGACTTTGAAATGGAGAGCCCCGTTTTCAATTTGAAGGAAGGGCACCTGAGAATTCTGTGTAAAATGTTAAGAGAGTTCCGTCAACGTAAGGAATATTTATAAATATATTTTAATGTTTTCTGTTATTTTGAGCTTGAGGAATATTGGATTATGGCATGTGTAGTTTATATAAAAATTCATTTAAGTAGTTATCGCCTCAAATTTCGCTTAATTTCGGTTCGCTGAAATTATTTCAAGTAAGGAGCATTAAAAACTATTTCAAAACAAAAAAAACATGAACTGAACTTTTATTGACTATGGTAACATTTATTTCTTGTACATTTATTTTTTCGGGTAGTCGTTTGTTGGCTTTTCTACTAAACGCTCTTACTAAATAATATCGACGAAATATCGAAAAACAAAGAAACAAATACAGTTTTGAAAAATAATGAAGCTTTACTTACTTTAGTAAAATAATCCGAAACAGCAAAATGGAATATTAAAAAAGTAAACACGTAATTACTTTACTTTTTTAAAACAAAGAATCGATATAAATATGAATAAAAAGAAAATAGTGCCCTTTTTAAGCAAGAACAGCTTTGTTTCAGTTTTACAGTATTGAATGGTGTAGTATTGCGTTGTCGGATTCAGGGTTGTACTATTGTAATGTAAAGAACAACGCAGAAAGGGTTGTAATCAACTGAATCCATTCTAGTACACTGACAAAAAAAGCTTAAACATATATATGAATAAAAATAAAAAGGTTATGTAAATGTTTTTAAAAAGACACGTAATCACGTGAGCAGGACTTTTTTCTTCTTTTGACACGATAACAAGTAACGTTCTCATATTTTTTATTATTTATCTATTTATCTATTTTCGAAAGAGTGCCACGTGCAAGTGGATAAGGAAAAAACAGAGTTATGCAAAATTTGTGTCGAGAATTGTCTAACGTTTCGACTATTTTTTTTTTTTTTTTTTTTTTGCTTTCACTTTAATAAAAACGTGAATTTATGAGGTGAATTTATTCGACACAATATGATTCAGCTAAAAAAATAAATAAAAGCGAACGTGATTTAAGATTGAAGTTAAGGTGTTATTGTGGACCCTCACCTCTTTTAAAAAAACCTTGTTAAACTTTGTGACATATTTACATTCTATGGAGGTCAGGCGCGAATGAACACCCAATAATTTTATTATACCATATTTCTTTAAACTGAACCATAATTGTCACAGTATACTGATTCAAATAGACACGAAAAGTCTTTGTTAAAGTTTGTGCCATATTTCCATGGAGTACAGGCGCGAACGCAGACCCCACAATTTTATTATACCATCGCTATTTAAGTTAAAACATACTTATCAAAGTATTCTTATGTACATCTATATATAAAAACCTTGTAAACGTTTTTTTTTTTTCATTTTTATTTTCATACTTTGGACGCCAGGCGCGAACGCAGTCCCCAAAATTTTAATGAACCACCGTTCTGCCAGATCAAGCATACCCATTCCTGATCCTCGATACATCTTCTATCATTACATGTAATCAGTTTTTTAAAATAGTCAACCATATAGAAGCCTATTTGTGACCACACACACACGCACACATACACACACACGCACACAGACGTTCAGCTTTATAGTATAGATTTCTTCATAATTTTATTATACCATATTTCTTCAAACTGAAACATAATTATCAAAGTATACTTACGCAAATAGATATGAAATGTCTTTGTTAAAGTTTGTGCCATATTTCCATGGAGCACAGGCGCGAACGCAGGCCCCATAATTTTATTATACCATCCCTATTTAAGTTGAAACATACTTATCAAAGTATTTTTATGTACATCTATATCAAAAACGCTTGTAAACGTTTTTTTTAATTTTTTTTTATTTTCATACTTTGGGGTCCAGGCGCGACTGCAGACCCCACAATTTTTATTTGGGAGCAAGGCGCGAATGCAGACCCCACAATTTTTATGAACCACCGTTCTGCCAGATCAAACATATCCATTCCTGAACATCGATACATCGTCTATCATTATATGTAATCAGTTTTATTTTTTAAATAGTCAACCATATCGGAGCCTATTCGTGACCAGACACACACACACACACTCACACACACACACAGGCATTCAGCTTTATTATATATATATATATATATATATATATATATATATATACATGGTTACCCGATGTTGCCCATGATTGAATGATGATCAATTAATTTTTACACTCCTATATTTTTTATTGTCATCGAAATCGGTGAAATCAACCATTTTTCAATCAAATCAATCACAGGGAAACGCGGGAAGCTTCAAGTGCCTCCCCGCGGTGACTTAGTCAACAATACATTGTAGTCTACATTACATTGTAGAGAATCTACTGTTGATATTATAAAATTATTTTTAACTATAATTCCTTAAATCAAAGTTTAAAATGCAAATGTCAAGTATCATGCTCCAGTTGTGCTATGAACAGAAACATTCATTTCGAACGCGCCCCTGTTTTACCAAAGAACCTACGGTTGGTTTTAAATGTCGGACCTTTCGGCTTGTGTCATAATAAAACTTATCAAATGTACTTGTGATGTTAGGCTGTGTAAGGCGTTAACTTCGGTTCAAATCGCCTGTTCATCCTTTTATCGAATTATTTCATATATTGATTGTCGAAGACATTCCGATACAAAATCTGTATAAGAACACTGCCAAGCAGATGAAATCCTTTCGTGTGCTATTTTAGAGTCAATAGAAAACAAACTTACAAACACAAAAAGTGTCATTTTATATAATAGATAGATAGATAGAGCTAATTTCGCTTTTTTAAAAAGTAAGTTGAGCATTGTGTAGAAAATTAAAGACGGTCAGCTAATCATGTGGAAGATCGCGATTCCAGTTGGCTCGATCACCTTAGATCGTCTGAACGCTATGCTCTTTTTTTGGTTTGATAAATGTTAAATTTCTTTTCGGTTGAAGATTGTAATGCTCATTGCTAATGGCGTCAAAGGTGGTCTTGTGGCGGGATTCGAATCCTCCGACCAGCGGCAATTGTCACTTCCTGCACTGATGACTGTGAAACCAAGAAACAGTACGTATTAAATATATATATATATATATATATATATATATATATACACACACACACACACACACACACACTTAGGGGGTTAGAGCAAGAGCCTAAAGAGCAGAGAATATTTTAATGTATTAGTACATTCAAAAATACAATTAAAATAAAAAGAAAAAAACAGTGCTCGTTGTAATGTAGATATATAATAAGCTCAATAGGTATATATATATATATATATATATATATATATATATATATATATATATATATATATATATATATATATATATCCTAGAGCTAAAAATCGGTTTCATAAGGAAGAACAAACAAAATCAATAAATTGTACGATCGTTTCGGAAACGATGTTTTATTGTGATAGACATTGAGTCTTAGACAATAATTTTATCATATAGTTTTGAAACAACGTCTCCTCATCAGCAATAATATTGGGTGTGTTTTTTTTCTAAAGATACCAAAATAAACCTAGCATTTTTAAGTAAGGCAGATGTATCTTTTAATGGTTCGCTTTCTAAAAGTCGTACGTATCATCGTCAATGCATTAATTGGGATGGTTAATTTGGTTCATAAACTACATTTACCATCCCAATGAATACATTGACGATGACATACGACTTTTAGAAGGCGAACCATATCATGTGCAAAATTTCAAAAAGTTCCAAGGCGTAGTTATTGAGAAAGGCGCGGACAGACGACGGACGAAGGGATGAGGGTGAATTTACAGGTCCACCCTCCTTTTGTCGGGGGACCAACAAAAAATATATAAAAAATAAATAGAAAAGAAATATATATATATGTATAAATATGCCTAACTTTATATAGATAGATATATTCGAGTATCATGAACAGGATATGCCAATAAGTTTGTTTATTTTACAGCGAAATTAAACGTCAGATTCAGAACTCGACTTTTTGCTAGACGCCATATTGACTGTAACTTATTTTATTCGTTAAAACCAGAATTCTTTATAGCATGGCAACTTTGGATTCTTTGCTAAATAAAAACACTTTTGCATTTTTTATGCGCTTCTTTAAGTCATAGTCTTTTTTTTATCTATCGAGTCTAAACATGGCGTTTGACCTTTTATATTGTGTCTTCATGTGAATGCCAACTGTCGTCCTTTTCCGTTAAACGTTGCACTTCGTCGATGAATGAGGTCATTATCACACTGAACTTTACAGCTACAACTATCTTGCAACAACCAAACATTGCAACTATCACACTCGTATCCGCAACTAATACCTCTACCGTTGATTAATGTTACGTCGCCGACTTTTGGCCATCTTTTTTTTTTAACTATTTAATCATCGTTTATCAAGTCTTAGAGGCTACTCAAGGATAAAGGTTAATGAATGTCAGGTTAGACAACACCGTGCCGATTGATGATAGTGGAAAATGGATCAGTTAATTTATTTTAGAGAACGGCTCAAGAATTTGTTTATGTTGGACTTGAAAACAACCAGGTTATAGTCAGTTGGGAAGAAGCTTAACGATATTGTGTTCCACAGACGAACGGTTCTGGGAAAATAGTCAAGCTTATGGAATATTCGTTTGGTTTTAGATGCAGGTAGATAATTCCTATTTACAATGCCTCCTCACGGAACAGAGTTAGACAGCAGGGTCGTTTTTTTAACGCGGAGAAAAGGAACAAAAATAAAAATTGTCTCAGTTGTGAAGGATTTCTTCTCCATTGACAGAAAAAAGAAATTGAAGTGTAGCACCTGAAGAACAGATACTACACTTTGATCTTGTTTATATATTTCATTGCTTTTAAAATTTTGTAAATACAATTAAGTAAAAAAAACAAAAGATTTTCAAACAACAAAATTAGGCACAAGGCCCTACAAGAAATTGGGGAGGGGAAGGGTTCAGGGTCTTTGTGACTAAAATGATTAAAAAGTAATAAATGTAGACTTTGGAGTCTTACTCTTGACTGGCAACATTTACCAAAATACCTCATTCACTCTATGGATCTTAAACTAACTAATAAATCCCCAGCGTTTAAGACTCAAAACCATATTTACAATTTATAAACAGTTGTCTGTGTGTTTGTGTATGCATTTCTTTTTTAATATATTAATTTTGTGTGTGTGTGTGTGTGTGTGTGTGTGTGTGTGTGTGTGTGTGTGTGTGTGTGTGTGTGTGTGTGCATGTGTGAAAAAATAAAGTTCAATTTCATTGGTAAATAAAAAAGTTTTTGAATTAAGAAAAGGATTGCTCGTGGAGCGGGGAAAACTAATTAAAAGCTTGATCCAAAGGCCAAGAACGTCTGCTCTGACGGGGTTATAATTGCTGGTCCAGTGTTTGCCGTTAAAGCCTTACAGAGAGGGGAGGTCATAGAATGAAACTCAGCTGGGAATCGGCCAGGAAAATAACGATCAAAACACCAGTGTTGACGAAGTTCCACTCTCCTGAAGGAAACCTATGTTAAACTATGGTCTTCTGTCTTACTTTTTCTTTATGAGAGGCAGCTAAAGAAACACAATATTCGACTTAGGATTAAGATGCAGTATCTGTTCTGTTCGGGATCGGGGACGAGACGTATGTCAAAACTAGGACATTTTTTCTCTTTTTCTTTAACCCTTTTTCATCATTTTAGTCAAATTTAGGAACTACCGTAAGTGTTTACGTTCTCCTACATACAGCGCCTAGTATTCCTAAATAGTCACCCATTTGATAATGGCCAGGCTAACGTTGCTTAACTTCGTTGATTTAACGATAACCGATAACTCGATTATGCCGTATATGAGCATTAGCTTCCAGCTGTTTGACCCTGTCCTGCCGCTGGATCAGGCTGGTTGGGACGAGAGAGTGAGAATGACTCTGCGTAAACCAGTGTCCTTTTTAACAAATCCCTAGCGCGTGTCATCCTTTATTTCTATGATGACCACTGTTCGACAGACGAACTCCCTCATCCTTTTAGAGAGATGGATTTTTTTCTCATTAAAAAATAAACTGATGATGCGTTAAACATTGTTTTCATTGGAAAGCGAGTAAATATGGATTATCTGTATCGCACCGACTTATAATGTATGTATGACGGTGTGACACGATGAGCGTTTTATTGGTGCTTAGTAACGGACTTGATTGTTATAGGATCGGTATGCACCGTTAATAAACTTGAACTATGAAATCAATAAAGGTGTAAGGGGGAAAAGCCGATTTGTACTTTCGATTTGTCGGTTTAGATTGTTCTCAGAATTAATTAACCAACAAGAAAAAGTATATAAAAATGGTATTTTTCATTTATTTCTCACGCAAGACAACTTAATAGTGTTTTTTTGTTTTGTTACGTAATTCTGACTTTTTATGTCTTCGCTCTGTCTGTCAGGCTCTGTCTGTCAGACCTACTCTCTGCCTTTTGTTTTTCTTTCAAGTTTGTAAAATAATTGTTTTACGTCGCATCTTTTGGCTAAGTTTTCGCCACATTCTAATTGACCCATTCTTCGTCCG
The DNA here is from genome assembly GCF_053919585.1 of Euprymna scolopes. Taxonomy (NCBI): domain Eukaryota; kingdom Metazoa; phylum Mollusca; class Cephalopoda; order Sepiida; family Sepiolidae; genus Euprymna; species Euprymna scolopes. The sequence continues at coordinate 17,093,282 of NC_136518.1, read as the reverse complement.
TTTAATCCTAGAAACTATTATTATTAATAGAACAACCGCTACCGTTCTACGGCTAGTTCTATCGCTAGAACTACTGGAGGGGTCAACGCGAGTATGCCGTATATGAGCATTGGCTTCCAGCTGTTTGACCGTGTCCTGCCGCTGGGTCAGGCTTGTTGGGACGAGAGAGTGAGAATGGCTATGCGTAAACCAGCTTCCCTTTTAACAAATTCCAATAGGTTTCAAAATTTGCAACAACAAAAAAAAGCAAACAAAAATCAATGAGAAAACCCAATAAATGAAATATTAGTTTAATATAACCCACGTTACTCACCTTTACGACTAGCAGGTTTGTTTTAGAGTTTGTTTTCCTTTAAAAATTCCTATTAGGATACATGCTAAAATAATCCTCAGTTTTTGATTTGTGCTATATCTTAAAAATCTACCATCTTCAATGTTCTAAGTAATTGAAATTTGAACATAACTCACCAAGTGACCAATTTCTTATTAATTTTCTATCATTTCTAAACTCTGTCACTGTACTTGTGTTCGATTTCTCTCTTATATTTTTATAAAATAGGAGCACAACGAGTAACTCAACGCTTTACATTTTTCTAGTACATATAATTATATAAGATAGCTATTAGGTTTACTAAACTCGCCTGGCCTTCGTGATCCAGGCATCAAAAGTACGAAAGGGCGAATGCGGTATTATGGTAGAAGAAGATTCTAGCTAAGAGAAAGTTTTGTTTAGTTCTATAGTGACAAGGATGACCAACGACCCCCAATTTCCCCCCTTTTGAGTTGGCCTTGTGCCTAAGTTTTTTCTTCATGTTTATTCTTGCCTGAATAAAAGATTTAATATCTTAAAGTGTAGTATCTGTTCCGGTAGATACTGCACTAAAAGACCATTGCCCTTGAGGCAATCAGTTACTGGTCTATGTGGGGGCAACCCTATATCCCAAGAGGCAACACTACCAACTCCCTTTCCCTTCCCTTTGAAGGAGCCGATCCCACTCCTCCTTCTCCACATTATAAAAAAACGACCTTCTGCCTAATTTGCTCAGGGGGGAAACACATAAATACCAAGCTATTTGAGTTACTATGTAAGCACCAGTTATCAGATAAAATAAGTAGTGATATCAGTTACAATTAGCGTAATGCAAAGCTCTTCGTCCACTAATGCCAGTTATCAACTAGATGGTGGAAGGTTCGATTTCTGACACGGTTCCATTTACCAACCTCTAGTAGTATATGACATCCGCATAAACGATTTCAAAAACGTATTAATAATTTAAAATAAACTGCAACTCTGGCTCTTTCAAATTACAACCTGCGCCTCCCCATTATCGCAACATTATTCATTCGCAAAAAAAAAAAAAAAAAAAAAAAAACAGTAGTAGGAAGGCAGGCTCGAACCCGTACCGCGAAGGAGGAAAAGATCGGGGGGAAAAACGTTATGTCTTTGCTGTTACGACCACCGCCAAACCGGAAGTGACGTAGGTTTAAATTAAGACTATCGAAAAGAGGGGGTGACTTCCGGAAATTACGTCGAAAAAAGCGACCCCTTCATGTAGAAACGTGCCCAGTTGAGGGTGAGGAAATAAATGTTTTTAGCCAATTTTTTGGTATTTGTCGTCTGAAGGGTCGAGCTTCAAAACGATACTGATCTTGTGAAAATCCGCGTCGTAAAAAACTCAGACATGCAAACATACATACATAGATTTATATATTGGTAGCTCAATTTTTCGACCCAACCCGATTAAAAAGCTTGCCCTATCTCTGAATACCCTTTATGTAAAATTTCAAATTTCAAAGACCAGAAATTGTCTGAGTAATTTGGTAGAGACCGCAGAGGTCAATTTTTTTAGAACTTTGACCCCTATTATGACCTCTTTACATTTTTTTTTTATTTTAGGCTCAAATCATATTATTAAGTTAGATCCACGTTCAAGGAACCTATATCTAAAATTTCAAGTGTTTAGACCCAAAATTGGCTGAGGTGTTTGGTAGAGTTCTCAAAGGTCAAATCGCTGGACTTTGACCCCTTAACAACAAAATTTCTGATCGTAAACGGATTACAAAGATGTTCCCAAATCTCAGTACCCTGTATATAAAATTTCGAGTCTGTAGACTGAAAATTGACCGAGTTATTGCGTAGGGAAATGTACACGGACAGACATTTTCACTTTTATGGATATATCTATAATATAAAGCTGAATATGTGTGTGTGTGTGTGTGTGTGTATGTGTGTGTGTGTGTGTGTCTGCTCACGAATAGGCTCCTATATGGTTGACTATTTTAAAAATCTGATTACATATAATGATAGATGTATCGAGAAACAGGAATGGGTATGTTTGATCTGGTAGAACAGTGGTTCATTAAAATTGTGGGGTCTGCGTTCGCGCCTGGTCCACAAAGTATGGAAGTAAAAAATTATAAAAAAAAAGCGTTTACAAGTGTTTTTGATATAGATGTACATAAGAATACTTTGAAAGTATTTTTTAATTTAAATAAGAATGGTATAATAAAATTGTTGGGTCTGCGTTCGCGCCTGGCCTCCATAGAATGGAAATAGGCACAAACTTTAATATAGACTTTTCATATCTATCTGCGTAAGTATACTTTGACAATTATGTTTCAGTTTGAAGAGATATGGTATAATAAAATTGTGGGGTGTTCGTTCGCACCTGACCTCAATAGAATGGAAGTATGTCACAAAGTTTAACAAGGATTTTTAATATAGATCCACAGAATATTGTGATAAGTGTTTCAATGTGAACAGGTATGGTATAATAAATTATGGGTTTATCTATTTTATTTTTACTTTCATCATATTTTGCTTTGGTTTTAATACCCCCAAATTCGAAGCTATCTCTTTACAACCCTTCCTTTTCATAACCTATCAAACTTTCATAAATCAGAGTCCATTTTCTGTAGACTGTTTTTGAACCCAGTCAACGACGGGTACTTTTGCTAGTATATATATATATATATATATATATATATATATATATATATATATATATATATATGATGTGTGTGTTTGTGTGTGTTTGTGTGTGTATGTGTGTGTGTGTTTGTGTGTGTATGTGTGTGTATTTGCCCAGCATTTTTGATACATATTTCATTGAACAACAGTGACAATTCTACTTTGTTTCTCTTTCCATCTTTTCACACCAGAACAAAACATTAGATCATTGGTCCGTCAACTCAAATGTATTAATTAAAACAAATATTTCTCGTGCGTATTAACTGCTTAACCAGATGTTTCTACAAGTATACGGTATGTTTGCGATCAACAAATTGTTTCAAGCTATATTTGACTTGTAGACAAGACACAGAAGTTGTTGACAGCCATATTGAATGTAACGTATTCTTATCATTTCTTTCATGAAAGCATAACTTTTAATTAATTATACGCAAATTTTTAGTCGTGATATTTTTTATACTTTTTTTTTTTCGAAAGTAGCTTTCGTTTCATATGGAATTGTAACTAAACGAGCTATCACCCGTTATATAAACTCTCTCTCCCTCTCTCTCTCTCTCTCTCTCTCTCTCTCTCTCTCTCTCTCTCTCTCTCTGTACATCCCTTTCTTTTTCACACCTTTTCTCTTTTTTCTCCCTTTCCCCCTCTTATGTTTTCACTCTCTTCTCTCTCTCTCTCTCTCTCTCTCTCTCTCTCTCTCTATTTTACTCTCTATCACTTTCCCTCTTCCATCCCTCGCTTTTCCCCTTTTGACTTATAAGTATAAAAATTATTTCTACTTGAATATATTATCTGAACTGACGATGTTAGATACCATCCGGGGATGAAGCTCGGGAGATTCTGTGAAGCTTAATTGCCATATATTTTCATACCTTACTAACTAGCTCTACTCACGTATTGATAAATGTTGAAGTAAATACTGAAAACAGATACATGAAGTATATTTCCTTTAAGCATTTTCTGTGACTACACCCCTACACTGATGATTGCGTAAGCATAAAACAGTTGTCTGTAGGTATAAATAATAATTATTGTTTAATATAATAATCAAACCCTTTTAAGAATACTTAAGGATGAGCATTGTCTCCGGAATTATAACTAAGGCACTCAACTAGCGTTTATGCAATGTACACCATTTCCTCTCGTGCGAACACTTTAGATTGTTAAAATGTATTCCCCCGAATTCGACGTTTAATAGTTTTTAAATCCCTTCAATCCGTGGCAATTATTTGATAGCCCTCATGTAGAGGCTTAGCAAATGGAGCAAAAGTTGGCTTCATGCCCGGTTTCGAATTACATGACCGACAGGAATTGCACCCTAATCTGATGATTGCGTAAGCATGAAATACTAGTGTCTTTAGGCATACAGAATTGTTTTTTTTAATTTCTTAATATCTCTGTATTTAACTGGTTTTGCCATCTCTCTTTCTCCTAATGTACACAATTTAAGCTGAGCTCAATGGGTGACCCAAAGGGTCGAATTTAGTTTAGATTTATTAATGTGTTCCGATCCATTATCGAGCGTCGACATGTGCTTCCGCTAGTATATGAATAGACATGCGTGTATCATCTCTATATCTGCAGTTGATCTTGTTTATTAAAGCAACATTCACCCGCAAACAAGATTCATACGTCGTCTCTCTATTGGCCGCCATGATGATAAAATGGCAACTTCAAATCCATAATGCAATTTCTTAGCCAAATTGAGACTTTCTTCCTCCCATTTTCAAACAGTTGACTTTTTTCATTGCGAGACATATTTTATCACTCATTGACATCATCACCAAAAACTTCAATGGACTTTTTTTTTTACACGTTTGACTTGTAATAGACTGTCTATAAAATAAAGATGAATTAACGGAAAAGTATTAAAAGGCTATAGCAATGCAGTGAATCCTTTGTTGAATTAATGTGACGTATGAACAAAATGGACAAACTAAAGAAAGTCTCGTATGTTTTTTTACTCTTTCGTATATCCATCTATTTTCCAAAAACAATCACAAATAAAAATTAGTAAATATGAACGTACAGTTTGAGATAACCGCTTAGTGGAAGTCTTTAATATTTCGGAAATATTATCTCTTTTTCAAAAAAGAAAGGGACCAAAGTATAGTTAAAAAAACTGGAAAATATCGTAAAGCGGAAGCGAAAGTAGGATTGGTTGAGGTGTCAAGCAGAAATAGGGCTTACGCATGTTTCCTTACCCATTATCATCTATATATTAATACGATAGCGTGTGTTATTTTCTGTGTCACGCTTACATTCGAGTCGTTTAATTGTTATGTACTTCCATTTCTTATCATAAATAATTTTATCAACCTTTCTCCATAAGTTGAGGTTTCGGATTCGACTATAGCTAATGGCACTTAAGTTATCTTTTTATTTTATAAATAATTTTATCAAGAATTATTCATAATTTGGTTTCGGTTTCGATTATGGTTGAAGGAACTCAAGTTATATATATATATATATATATATATATATATATATATATATATATATATATATATAGTAATTTATAAAATATGATGGATACAGTGGATGAAACGCAGAATATTCAGTGTAGCTTAATCGCCATATATATTTTATAAATTACTAACTAGCTCTACCTACGTATTGAGCACTTTTGAAGTAAATACTTAAAGTTTACACATAAATCTATACTTCCGTATATTAAATTTATGTAAGTAAATGAAGTAGTTATATATATATATATATATATATATATATATATATATATAAGGTAAAATTAAAAGCCAAGAACAATGCGAGATTTTTTTTTATATAGAGTAAAATTAAATGCAAACAAAAGAAATAAAGTTCTTTTTTTTGTTGTTTGTTTTTTCTTTTTCACACAAATTTTAACTCTAAACAACAGTAATTTTTTTTTCTGTTGTATTCAATGGTGATATATAATTTGAGATTTATATCACCATTGAATACAACAGAAAAAAAAATTACTGTTGTTTAGAGTTAAAATTTGTGTGAAAAAGAAAAAACAAACAACCAAAAAAAGAACTTTATTTCTTTTGTTTGCATTTAATTTTACTCTATATAAAAAAAAATCTCGCATTGTTCTTGGCTTTTAATTTTACCTTATAATTTTCTTCAACAATGCTTCAAGCAAACTACAACCTACTTATATATATATATATATATATATATATATATATATATATTCATAAGTTTTTATTTCGGTTTCGATTCAAGCTAATGCACTCAAATCATATGGATATATATATATATATATATATATATATATATATATATATATATATATAGGATTGATATGTAGTTTGCTTGAAGCATTGTGAGGGATGCTTCAAGCAAACTACATATATTTAGAAGGCTATCACAATGCGAGGAATGAATTATAGTCGTTGTTGGTGAGAGGAGACGAAAACAAGTGGCAATTTACAAATCAATAAGTGCATACATATATGTCTATATACACATATTTATTCAGTTGAATTAGGTACAAATGTCTTACTTGTTATGTCTGCTCTCTAAACGCAAGCACAACGAGGACCCACCACCATGCACACTGGCAAATTGCCCCGTATACCCCGCAACCATCTGCCACCGCACACAAACACCTGCATCATCATCTCACAAACACCTCAACACCTGGAGAAACACTAATATATCTATTAAAGTCGATATTTTAACTACAGAACGCAATATTGGGAATCTTCGCATAAAAGAATCGTTACTAATATCCAAATTACGGCCAGAACTCAATAACAGACTGGAGCTCGGATCTTCATTCATTATATAACTTTACATACAGCTCCCACCTAAGACTTTCCATTACAACTAACCCTAACCCATTAGAACAGGCACACCACTGCACACCGCGCATACACCAGCTCACAGTCCAGATAGGAACCTACGAGAAGCCCCCTCCCATATATATATATATATATATATATATATATATATATATGTATATATATATATATATATATATATATATATATATATGTATATATATATATAAAATAATAAAATAAAAAGAAATTTAATAAATAAGTAAAAAACAGCAATATATATCAAAAACAAACATAATAAAAAAAATAGTTAACTGAAAAGTAACATAAACCAATTAAAAAAAACACAAAAAAAACTTTGATTTAAGCTAACCCACCTATTCAAACACTATAATAACACTAACAGCAAACGCAAATAAATTAATAAACAATAACAATAAAGAATTAAATGGAAAAAAATGCCCCATCTATTACCACTTATAGTTTATGAAAATAAATAGATTCCCAAGGAATGTCAACCCAGTGTCCCCCTCCCACCTATCTTTCTATTCCTGACAACAGCAACACCAACCTAAACACCCAGCAGCCGACTGGGAGCGAACCATCGCGCAGCACCTCCCCTCCTCTCTCACGTCCCATTCCTACATTTATCCTTCAAAAGCTAACCGGACACAACCTACTAGCGACTTACGTGACCTAGATAGAGAAAGTCATCCCACCTAATACATGTCAGCAGGAAAAAATAATAATAATAACAATAAAGACAACCAAATAGACAGAGAACATATGAAATTTTAAAAAAAGATCACTCTAAAGCAACAAGTTATAAACTAAAAAAATAAATAAATAAATAAAAATAAATAAAAATATAAACATGTTAATTACCTAATCAGACCATACATAAATCCCCTCCTCACATTTGCTCCGAGGCCCCACACAACTATCCAACTTCCGTGATGACATTAAAATTTGAGGCAGTAACAAACAAGCTCAATTTTAGTATAATACAAGATTCAAGTAAGCTAGCAAGGACTCCCTGACGGTTCACAGAGTTTTATAATTATTGAGATTTATTTAGTTTTGTTTATATGTTAATTTCTCTGCCCCCCCCCTCGCCAATCTTTCACGAAAAACACCCGTCTAGTCGAATCCACAATGAAAAATTTCCCCCACTCTTTATCTGTGCCTAAATCAAAACGTGGATTCCATGAACAAAGCTTTTTTCTTAGAACTGCACGCCTGTGGAACTCTGTTCCATCTGCCTGCTTCCCACCTGACTACAACTTGGATGAGTTCAAGTCAAACGTTAACAAATTCCTAATGAACCGCCCCCTTAAGTAAACACTTCATCAAATCTCCACACTAACGTAATGTACTTGCAATAACCCTTATCCCTGAGTGGCTTCCGGGCCTTGATAAGTGGTTACCACTGTGTAAAAAAAAATATTATTTGGTTTAATTTTAGATCCACGTATCACTAAAGCTGTGTGAACGTAGCCTATTAACTCCGTGCCCACTATATGACGTTATAATAGTTATGATGTCATCATAATGATAACATCATTAAAGGATCAAGTCATCCATCAAAAAGACTTTTTTACTAATGAGTTGCCGTTTTAGAAAGGCCCCAAGCCAACTCGAGGATAACGAAAATTTTTAGATAAATGCTGAGGCAACACGTTATCACGACTTATCGACTCGAAAATAAGGGGTTAGGAGTTTGATACGTAGACGGTATGAATTGAGACAACGCCATGAAGTTTAAAGACGATAGTTGGAACTGGGCAGAACTTGATTATTTAAGAGGACGGCCATGTTGTAGTCAGCTGGAAAGCGTTCCAGTGATATTACGGACAATTATTGGAAATAAACTCTGTTTAGGGAAGTTGCGTTTAGTTGTAGATACACAAATAGAAAAACAGATTATTTAAAGTAGTTGAAGCAAGTTTTTGCTGTGAATATTTTAGTGGAGAGGCAGAGATTGGAGCTCAGTCGAGCATCTACACTGAAAATAACGATAGAATAGAGAAAGACTAGAAACGTACATTTGTGTGAGAACAAGGCTCTAAGGGATAAAATGATATGCTCCTATCTCACTAGATTTGCATTATATTGTGCAATCTGTGCAGTCAGGAGTGTGTACTTTTAGCCATAAAACAACAGATGCAACAAAAGCGCACAATAATTGTATTTTAAACTGCAAAGAAATTTTGAGGGCGAAGTAGTTAATGTACTTCGCCTATTCAATCAATTCTAAGTTCTTGTTGGTTTCTCTTGAGAGCCCTCTTACACGTAGCAATAGGCGGTATCTGTGCCTGTTAAACCTTGGAGGTATTGGTCCGTTCGTCCGTCAGAGTTGTAGCTATTGGTCCGTTCGTCCGTCAGAATTGTAGCTATTGGTCCGTTCGTCCGTCAGAGTTGTAGCTATTGGTCCGTTCGTCCGTCAGAGTTGTAACTATTGGTCCGTTCGTCCGTCAGAATTGTAGCTATTGGTATGTTCGTCCATCAGAGTTGTAGCTATTGGTCCTTTCGTCCGTCAGAGTTGTAGCTATTGGTCCGTTCGTCCGTCAGAGTTGTAGCTATTGGTCCGTTCGTCCGTCAGAGTTGTAGCTATTGATCCGTTCGTCCGTCAGAATTGTAGCTATTGGTCCGTTCGTCCGTCAGAGTTGTAGCTATTGGTTCGTTCGTCCGTCAGAGTTGTAACTATTGGTCCGTTCGTCCGTCAGAATTGTAGCTATTGATCCGTTCGTCCGTCAGAATTGTAGCTATTGGTCCGTTCGTCAGTCAGAATTGTAGCTATTGGTCCGTTCGTCCGTTAGAGTTGTAGCTATTGGTCCGTTCGTCCGTCAGAGTTGTAGCTATTGGTTCGTTCGTCCGTCAGAGTTGTAGCTATTGGTATGTTCGTCCGTCAGAGTTGTAGCTATTGGTCCGTTCGTCCGTCAGAGTTGTAGCTATTGGTATGTTCGTCCGTCAGAATTGTAGCTATTGGTCCGTTCGTACATCAGAGTTGTAGCTATTGGTCCGTTCGTCCGTCAGAGTTGTAGCTATTGGTCCGTTCGTCCATCAGAGTTGTAGCTGTTGGTACGTTCGTCCGTCAGAGTTGTAGCTATTGGTCCGTTCCTCCGTCAGAATTGTAACTATTGGTCCGTTCGTCCATCAGAGTTGTAGCTATTGGTCCGTTCGTCCGTCAGAGTTGTAGCTATTGGTCCGTTCGTCCGTCAGAGTTGTAGCTATTGGTTCGTTCGTCCGTCAGAGTTGTAGCTATTGGTCTGTTCGTCCGTCAAAGTTGTAGCTATTGGTCTGTTCGTCCATCAGAGTTGTAGCTATGCCCCGCTCGTCCGTCAGAGTTATTAGGATCGTTGAGTTTTGGATTTCTGTAGGTCACGGTCACAAATTGGTGCACTTCGGAGTCATCTCCATATTTCTGTATCTTTGTGGGTTGTGATTTCTCACTAAGGATCTAGAAAAAAAAAAACGCATTGAGGCAACAGAGAAGAGGCGGTTCTCAAAAATCTGAAACATCTTATGCAGGAATCACATTACAAATAATCAAGTGAAGAAACGGCATTCGTAGCCGCCAGTTGCCAGATGTGGCAAGCGGACACCATATTAAATTGTACAATAGTAGCAAGAGAATAGTTATAAAATCAATGACTAGTTGAGGTCAACATAAGCTGATGTATTTCACATATTCAGTCACTTTATTCGGCTACTGACATACTGTGAAGTTTTAGTCAGTTTCCGTTGCGACAACGGGTGTTTGTTGAAGGCGGTTCCTGATGAAAACTTGCAACTTCGTCCATCATAAATGGATAAATAAATAAATAAATGAATAAATAAATAAATAAATAAATAAATGTGCAAATTACACATCTTAAGGATTCCAATTAAAAATAATACATAAAGGATAGAGCTGGTCTTGAGTAAAACGACCAGGAAAAAGATTCTTAAACAGTAAACCCTTGATATATACAAAGCATTTGACAACACCTGGCATGAAGGTATTCGCATGAAACTTAAATCTGGACGAATACTTAACTTAATCGGATCCTTTCTAGACGATGTAAATTTCCAGGTTGTCTTCGCTGGTCAAACGTCTAAACAAAATTATATGAACACTAGTGATGGAACGAGTCCAATATATTTCCGATACAATTACCGATTCCGTACTAAATTTCCGATTCCGATACAATTACCGATCCGATTCCGATTCTTTGTAAATCTCTGAATATTTAACTATAACAGTGCTATTTTGTCCCGCTTAATTTAAAAACACGTCTTAAATGCGCCTATATTTTCTCAAACATAAAAAAAACACACTTGCAAGGAGGCGATCTAAAGATTTAAGTCTTACTGGAAGTTTAAATCAATAAATATTTATTATTTTATTATTACTACAAGCAGTGGAAGATGTTTCTTAAACCAAAATCAAATAAAAAAGATGATTTAAGGAATCGAGTTTGGCAGCGGGAAATAGTCTCAAATTTTTCCGATCCCGATACCGATTCCGATACCCCAAAAAGCTCCGATTTTTCAAATTCCCGATTCCAATTAATCGTCCCAACACTAATCAATAAACGAGTGCCTTAGGAATCGATCGTTTGTCATTTATTATTGTTGATATTCATAAACGTTTTTCGCAACAAAATTGTGTCCAAAATAAGTATATTTGCTGATGACACCACGCTTTATATAAGACATATGTACATATATATCCAAGGCAATGACAGAAACCTTAGAGAACATCTTTCAGTTTGTTGTGGTATGCGTTCGAAAATGAATAGTAACACCTATTGCTACTACGCTTGATTCCTTTAAAAACTAAAAGAAACTAACTTTTCAACCACTATTTTATTTACACAGGAATCACCACTTAACAAGGCCCGGAGGCCACTCGAGGATAAGGGTTAATGGGTATACATTAGTCAATGTGATTATAGCGTAGTAAACATAAGTAGTGGGAATTTTGTTAATTGGATTACTTAGGGGGACGGCTCATCAAGAACTTGTTTACATTGAACTTGAAGACAATCACATTGTAGTCAGCTGGAAGCAGGCAATCGGAAGAGAATTTGACAGGCGTGCAGTTATAAGAAAAAAACTTTGCTCATGGAATCTGTATTTAGGTTTAGATAAAGAGTGTGGGAAATTATTAATAGTGGTTTTGGCTAGACGAGTGTTTTTCGTGAAAGTTTGGCGAGGGGGGGGGCATAGATTGAAGCTCAGCTGAGCATTTACCATGAAAATAACGATAAAGCAGAGACAGACTTGCAATGTCTCTTCTGTGGGAAAGAGGTTGCAGGGAAGAGAAAAGGGCATCCTCCACTTAGCTACGAGGTCTATTTTGAACTCTGTCGATTGGTTTGACAAAAGCGCATTACCTAAGAGCTCATCGTTCACAGTCCATGGCTAAACATTCACAGGAAACATGAATTGGAACAAATACGTTAAGGACATTGCTAAGTCTCTACTGTGCAAGAAAATTATTTACACCGGAGAGACTCTTATAGCTTTACGAAGCCATCATTCACCCATCTATGGAGTATTGTTGCTTCTACCACTAGTCTCTCACTCATAGACAGTATCCAGAAAAGAGTCTTCAATCCAATAGGTCCCGCACTGTCGACCAAGCCTCCATCCCTGTCTAACCGCGCGTTGTTACATTTATGTGCCTATTTTACAATTACTGTTAACATGAGTCAACTTTTCTTTCGGAATAAATACATAAATCTGTAAAAACTGAAAACACGACCCTCCTGACGAAACCTTGCAATTAAAGAATAGAACACTTTCTCCTAAATTTTAGATATTATTCATCCAGGTCGACGCCGATCAAGAATATAGTAACTTTTAGGGTGTTTATTTTGTAGTTGTTAATTTTAGCTAAATACAAATACACGCATGCATGCAAACATTTGCGCTTTATATATTAGATGAGAGAAAAAAAAGACTTGGGCAACATCGAGTAGGTACTGCAGTTATATAAACAAAGTTAAAAATGGTATCAATAACATTTTCGAGTTAAGTTTGTATTTTTTTAAGGCGGTACTTTTTCCATTAGACAAACTTCGCAACTCGACTCTATGTCGACGACATTTTCATCTTATTGTACATCATTTTATTTTTTTCGCAAGAAGGCAACTCCGAATTTTTATCTAATGCATTTTTTTTACTCGTGATATCTTTGGCTGTATCTAATGCAAAACAAAATGGCGCCTCTCTTTTCAGATGCAATAGCCGATATTCTTTACTTCATTGTTACAGATTTACAAAACACGTGTTTTACAGACTGTTGTATTTCGCAGTGTGTGCGAATGTGTACAGTTGAATAAACTAACCTTCTGCGACTGACCTTCACTTATGATCTAAAATGGAACACATACATAAAATCTGTTGCGAAGATCGATGGGAAAATGGAGAAGTCATTATCCCGCCCCAGTAGGTATCTTACTGCTGATGCAATCCTCTATCTGTATAAAAGACAAATATGCTCAAAAATGTTTGGAATGTACCTTCTTTTTTTTCATAACATTTTTGGTTGTAGTATTAGTAACCTTAAGTGGGAGAAATTTTAAATCTATTCTTAAAAAAAAGGTTTCTTTTTAAAGATTTTCAAGTGGTCTAACATGTTGGATCAAAAATATATATATATTAGGTAATAATAATTACTTCTGTAAAGTCTGGCGAAATTATCGGATCGGTAATGGAAATATGTGTAACTAAGCAGATAAAACGGTAATAATATATATATATATATATATATATATATACGTGTGTGTGTATACATACACTTTATATTGATCTAATAAATAAATATATTTATTTATTAAAACACGTATATATATAATTACGTGTGTACACACACACACACATATATATATATGTATATAGTAAACCACATACAGTACTCTTTCGCAGTTCATCAGTGCGACTAGACAAGCAACTACCTCAAACCAGGATCGAACCCCGATCGCCCAAATGATAGTCGGGGGCTTCTAACCGTTGCGCTATTCGGCTGCTGCTATGGGTGCAGTGAATTAATAATGTTTTGACATTTGACTAGTTTTGTTCTTAAAAACGTCAAATATATATATATATATATATATATATATATATATATATATATATATATATATATATATATATATATATATATATATATATATATATTGCGATTCACTGTTTTAAGCACTGTTGATATATAGAAGAAAAATTCAAACTTTGACGTTTTAATGAATAAATATCTTTAGTTATAAAAACAAATTCAATATTTCCAATTAAAACAAATTCTTCATCTGAAAAATCCAGGTTTTTTCTTTTTTTTCGTCGCATGGCAGTAATAATGCTTGGTACGTCTTCAGATGTTGTTGAAGGCTTGAATGTTGAATACAGTGTGAGCATCCGTCGACGCGCGTGTTATATAATATAGAATTTCACATTTTTTTAAAGGACTGTTGATATATAAAATATAAAATTAAAAAATTAACGGTGTTAAGACCAAAACAAGTGCGGATATATTTTTTAAATAAATAAATATATTTATTATTACTAACCTGGATGCCCGGCGTGTCCCAGGTATTCGGAGGTGTCTGTTGAGCAAAAAAAAATGGTAGTAGGCAGGCAGGCTCGAACCCGTGACGCGAAGGCGGAAAAGAAAGTGAAAGAAAATCTTACATCTTACCCATCTTCCATGACGCGACCGAAGGTTAGGAACGTTAAAATTAGGTAGTTAATCTAACCGATACGATGACTTGCAAAAGTAGCTTGCAAAAACTCGACTCCTCCTTGTAGAAAACTGCCTAATTGAGGGTGAAGGAATTAATGTTTTGGGCCAATTTTTCGATATTTGTCGTCCGGGACAGCGAGCTTCCAAATGATACCAGACTCGTGAAAATCCGTCGCCTCTGTCAAAAGTTTTAGGAAGACATACATACATACATACATACATACATACATACATTTAAACAGACAGGTGAGATTTATAATATAGAAAACAAATTCAATATTTCGAATTATAACAACTTCTTCATCAGGAAAATCCAATTTTCTTTTCTTATTTTAGGTCGCATGGTGGTGATAATGCTTGGCTCGCTTTCAGATGTTTTTGAAGGTTTGGATGTTGAATACAGTGTGAGCGTCGGTCAACGCGTGTGTCAAGATATTTTAGCGCGTACAAAACGGATAAAAGTTATCGTCCGTTGACTTAGATTTAGAGCTTTATGCCAAAATATTATATTGTTGTGACTTATCCTAAGTAATGGTTATTAACTCCTGCATCGAACATTCTGTACCGAACGGATACCACCTTTTCATGACTATGATCTATACAGAATTTCAAGTAGATAAACGCGCTAGTTTTCCAGGTCGTGGAATTGCATTCATCTGCAAAAGATTTAGGCAATTAGCATATTCTTATAAACATTCATTTTAATTAATTCCCTATTAGTCCTTTTTTCGGTTTTCATATGGGATTATCATCTTTAGTAAACTATTACGTGTAATTATATTCATGCAGATATTCTACATGGTTTATACTTGCGTAATATTTGCATAAAAAAGTTATAGTAAACACAAACCTCTTTCTGTGCGCATTTATACATGCGTAAATATATTTATTTAAAATTTTTACCTAACAAACTTCTTTGTCAGTTTTTGGCATACAGACATGAAACTTAATATACAGGGTATTCGAACTCATGCAAAACTTTATATTTAGGTTTTAGCCGGGGAAAGAAGGTGTAAACGTGTGAAAATTAAAAAAGTGAAATTTGCGATGTGAAAGTCGATTGACGTCATTAGGAACATGCATGCGTGACGTAATAGCTATTAGTTCATGTTTTAATTTTAGCTTTGCAGCAAACATGTCTTCATAGCTCAGGCATTAACGTCAAAGGAAAAAAGTAAATTGTAAGAATTACGACACACCTAAGGGCACCAATCACGTCCTGGTCAGTAACAGATGGAGGACAATTTAAGAATATCAGACACTTTTGACAGCTCCCTGCAATAACTGCAACAAACTGAAGACGCCATTCCCCTGACCGGTATAATCAAGATTAGGGACCGCTGTTGAACTTGATATTCCCATGAAACTTCCTCCTAACCCACTTAAGGTGAATGACATATACAGGGTGTTCCAAAATGGTTGACCCCATTCTAAATGTCCATATCTCGGCTCTTGTCTTCGAGAGGCTTTATGTTTTGACAAGCGGCTGGGCTTGACTATTTCTCCTTATATGAAATGGAACACGTACATCAAATCTGTTGCCAAGGTCGCTGGGAAAATGGTGGGATCCTTCTATCGATTCAGTAGATATCTCATTGCGGATGCAATTCTCTACCTATATAAGAGCCAGGTACGTCCAAGGACAGGGTACTGTCGCCATATCTGGTCAAGAGCTGCTAGAAGCAGCTTATCTTTCCTTGACAGAGTTCAAAATAGACTTCGTAGTCTAGTGAGGGATGCCCTTTTCTCTTCCCTGCAACCTCTTTCTCAATGTTGCGAACCTTTCTCTGCTTTATCGTTATTTTCATGGCAATTGCTCGTCTGAGCTCCAATCTAAGCCCCCCTTTGCCAAACTTTCACGAGAAACACTCGTCATGCTGGAACAATATCAATAATTTCCCCCACTCTTTATCCGTGCCTAAACCTAAACGTAGATTCCATAAACAAAGCTTTTTTCTTAGAACTGCACACCTTCAATTTGCCTGCTTTTCTTCAATTTGCCTGCTTTCCGGCTGACTATAATATGATCGTCTTCAACTTCAATGTAAACAAGTTCTTGATGAACCGTATCATGAAATAATCCAATTTACCTACTACCTTCTACTACGTACGATAACTAAGAAATTATCCCATTGACTACTGTACACTCAATAACCCTTATCCTCGAGTGGCCCCCGGACCTTGATAATTGGGGACCCCTTTGTAAAAAAAATAATTAAAAACAGAAAAAATTGTCTAATTAAAAATTAATTATAATCAGGCATGAAGACAAAAAGTAGACATGGATGTGAGACTATTTTTTGATTATGTGGCTTTTACCGTCTCGAACCGCGTTAATATTAGAACTCCTCCAGTCAAGTTTTCATGACATACTCTAGATATCCTCGAAAAAAGTAAAGATTTTGTTGAATTCGATTAATTATCCTTCTCGTCCTAAAAAAGGGAAACTAAGCGCTAATGGATCAACAATTAATTCGTTTTTGTTTCATATTGGTGTCCATTCTCGACTTTCTTTCGTAGAAAAATGGCCGTTGTTTCCTTCATTAAATGATTTTTTCTAAGTGCTAAAAAAATGCTACAAAACAACCCACTGAGATATTTCCAGGACGATAATTAAAGCAATCAATGAGCTAAAAGTTATGGACTTTCCAAAGCGTAAGAATTTAATGATCACAACAGAAATATCACCATTAAGACTTTGTGCAGCTTCTAATGGTTTGTTTAATTAATAATACCCAAGAGATTGATTAATATTAACAGCGTTGGGTGTTCGATTTATTTACGATGGCGAATTAACTGAATCAACATTTTCCTTTTGTAAAATTGACTTAATTAATAACGTCCAATCATACGTTTAGTTTTGTCACCAACGAACACACGTATATATATATATATATATATATATATATATATATATATATATATATATATATATATATATATATGATATTCCGTAAGATGATTGATAATTTATAATTAAAATTAAAAATTAAAAATCGGTTTCATGAGAAGGAACACAACAAAGCCAATAAATTGTACGATCGTTTCGGAAACGATGTTTTTATTGAGATAGACATTAAGTCATGGGCAATAATTTTAACATATAGTTTTTGAAACAAAGTCTCATCAGCAAAAATATTGGGTGTATTTTTTGTGGGTGGGGGGTTAAAGACACCAAATATAAACCTAGCATTTTTTAAGTAAGGCAGATGTATCTTATAATGGTTCGCCTTTTAAGATTCGTAATTATCCTCGTCAAAGCATTCATTTGGGTGTTAGATGTAGCTTATGAATGTTTTAAATATTTAATCTCTATCTCAATAAAAACATCGTTTCCGAAACGATCGTACAATTTATTGGCTTTGTTGTGTTCCTTCTTATGAAACCGATTTTTAATTTTTTATTTTAATTATAAATTATCAGTCATCTTACTGAATGTTAAAATAGTTCTAGGATATTTGCCTATTGAGCTTATTATATATCTGCATGACAACGAGCACTGTTCTTCCATGTATTTTAATTACATTAGTGATTTTACTATCACAATAAAATACACTCTCCTCTTTAGACTACTGTTCTAATCCCCTTTAAATTTACACACACACACATATATATATATATATATATATATATATATATATATATATATATATAGACAAACCCGACAGGCTGCTAAATCCCACCCCCACACTGTAGAGATCCCTAGATGTAAAAGATATTTTTACTCCAATAGTTTCTTCCCCAGAACCGCTAGACTCTGGAATTCCATTCCAGGTCCCTGCTTCCCCAACAGTACTGACGTGCAGAAGTTCAAGTGTAACGTGAACCGACACCTTGCTGCCCAAATCCCTACATAGTACCCCAGTAGTTGTTGCCCCTGATAGTAGCCCCCTACACCAAAGTGGCAATTTGCCTTGTTTGGGGTGAAAATGTAATAATATATATATATATATATATATATATATATATATACTAGCAAAAGTATCCGTCGTTGACTGGGTTCAAAAACAACCTACAGAAAATGGACTCTGATTTATGAAAGTATGATAGGTTATGAAAAAGAAGGGTTGTAAAGAGATAGCTTTGAATTTGGGGGCATCAAAACCAAAGCAAAATATGATGAAAGTAAAAATAAAATAGATAAACCCCATAATTTATTATACCATACCTGTTCACACTGAAACACTTATCACAATATTCTGTGGATCTATATTAAAAAAAAACTTGTTAAACTTTGTGACATTTCCATTCAATAGAGGTCAGGCGCGAACGAACACTCCATAATTTTATTATACCATATTTCTTCAAACTGAAACATAATTATCAATATATACTTACGCAGATAGATATGAAAAGTCTTTATTAAAGTTTGTGTCTATTTCCATTCTATGGAGGCTAGGCGTGAATGCAGACCCCACAATTTTATTATACCATCCCTATTTAAGTTAAAACATACTTATCAAAGTATTCTTATGTACATCTATATCAAAAACACTTGTAAACGTTTTTTTTTAATTTTTAAATTTTCTATTTCCATAGTTTGTGGACCAGGCGTGAACGCAGACCCCACAATTTTAATGAACCATCGTTTTCCCAGATAAAACATACCCATCCTGTGTCTCGATACATCTTCTATCATTATATGTAATCAGTTTTTTTTAAATAGTCAACCATATAGGAGCCTATTCGTGACCACACACACACACACGGATTCAGCTTTATATTATAAGACTCGAGTTTCGCCGTCCTTTTGGTCTCATCAGTTAGATATATCCGAACTCGGGATTCGAAATCCTTTTGCACGCGAGGCGTGTACTCTGTCACATGAGCAAACGCGCTACACACACATAACGGCTTGGGTTATAGCTTGGTTAGATGACCACTTCCGTTGTTCGAGACGAAATAGGTCCATTCCATAGTCGGATTTCGCCACAGTTTTCTTGGTCTGTTTTTTAATAGACTTTCTTGTGTACGTGCACTAGAAGAATACTCGCCTAACGACGAACAAAACTAATTTTCAAATACACCAATTTTGTACTATATTAATCAGAATAAAGATTCTATGGTTTAGTATTATTTTATATCTTAATTTTAATCTCACTAAGAGAACATAAAATGGTTCTCTTCAAAACATTCATTTCGCTCATCTCTGTTGAATCCTCTGACGAAACGGTAATTGCATCTCAACTGATGGATGTTGAGGCAAAAAAACACATACCGTTCACTATCGACAACGAACTTCCAGTGACACGTGGAGAAATATAGAAAATTTAAATGGACAACGGTTTCATAAAAATGTTGAAAATAGATAAGAGCCAAAGAATTCCGGAAGAATTCTCTAAGGATGTAGTACAATGATCGAGTGGTCATTTCGGCGACATTGTAAAAACAGATTCTTAAAAAAAATTAATGTTGGGCAAGAATGATTTTAATTTTAATTTCCAGTCCGAATTTGTTCTTTTCAGGTTCGGCGGATGCATTGTGTATGTCCAGGGATGTGTATGCTTTCTAGTTAAATATAAGGAACAATACGCTAAAATTAATCAAAGTAGTAGGAACAGAAAGATTATTTGGTTAACTCCACCAGATAATCAGATACTGAAAACCAAACGAGGTAAGGCATTTCTTAATTTTATTATTAAACATTTCCCGCAATTAACCCTTTTACATTAGCTCTTTAATCATCAGCATCATCGTCATGATGATGATGATGATCATCATCGTTATCATCGGTTTACCTCGTTTTACATGCTAGCATGTGTTGCAGGATTTTAAGAATTGGACGTTCAAACTAATCTATCTCTAGCCTGTTTTTTTATTTCTCCCTGTCTTTCAAGTCTATTTTAATCACTTGCTCCTATGCTTTCCTTTTCTTTTTTCTGTGAATCTTGACCTTTCTTCATTTACTAACTCTCAACATGGTAATACTGTTGATATCCTTCATACATTTCTTATACTAAATTTTCCTTTGAGCTCATCAGATCCACGCCAATCTTTAAGACTCACATCTTACGC
>NC_136518.1:17062803-17070303 GCF_053919585.1 Euprymna scolopes | reverse complement strand
TATATATATTAGAATAGAATAAAGCCGTATCCCTGTCTGTTTGTTTGCTTGTTTGATTGACCGATTGTTATTTTGTTCACATGACATGTCGTATATGACGTCATAGCAGATGATATATATGTGCCGTTTTATATGGCGTTATAGCAGATGGCATTATATAAGACAATATATATTATATATCTGTGATGACATCACGCATGATGTCATAGCAAAGAATTTAAAAAAAGGGGAGAAATTGAAGTAAAGATCCCCGAACAATGCCAGGTAGATTATCTATTTGTCTATCTATCTATGTATCTATCTATCTAAATCTCTCCCCCTCTCTCTCTCTCTCTCTTTCTCTCCACATATATATATATATATATATATATATATATTCGCCTTTTTTTTTCTTTCTATGTATCTATCTATCTAAATCTCTCCCCCCTCTCTCTCTCTTTCTCTCCATATATATATATATATATATATATATATATATATATATATATATATATATATATATATTCGCCTTTTTTTTCTTTCTATGTATCTATCTATCTAAATCTCTCCCCCTCTCTCTCTCTTTCTCTCCATATATATATATTCGCCTTTTTGTTTCTTTTCATGTACTTATCATTAGTTTACGAAGCTCGATGTTAATACAGAGCATATAATAAACAAATGAAAAAAGGCTATATTCCAAATTTCATGATATTGACCATCTTACAATGTATTCCTTTAATTACGTTGACATTGTCAATTCTTGACAGCAACTGTTTCGTAGCACAAAATCATTCACTTAATCATCATATCAATCAATTAATTTATTCTACTCTTAACTCGGTAGAAAAAAAATAGCAGTTATCAATCCATTAAAGGAAAATAAGAGGCATTTGTGCATGATTACAAACCCCGAAAATTGGAAGAGAAATCTCAATCACCTTTTATTTTATATTTTATTACGCCATTTTGAATTTTCAAGAAAAGTTATTAAAATTTAAATTTCCGTATTTATAAATTGTATTGATTTTCATAAACACTACTAAAAGTATTCTATTTAGTATTTTATTAATTTATTATTTATAATTTATCTCTATATATTTACTTAGATAATATTAATAATTTTACGATGTATAACATATGTCTATGTATTTATTCAATTCTATATGGAACTAATTACAAAATGTATGTAGCAGAAGGGGCTAGGATAGTAGCCTTTAATATATCTAAAGCCTTTGACAGGGTGTGGCGCGATGGTCTTCTCATGAAAATCAAATAAGAAAGAATCCAGGTTGTTTTCAATGGACATGTGAAAACAATATGATATAAATGCGGGTGGATTCTTTGACCTTTATTATTTATGATATTTATAAATGACTTCCCTGATGAAATTGTCTCTGAGATTGGTATAGGCAATGGCAGAAACCCTAGAAGAAGACCTCCAGTCTATAATGGAATGGGGACAAAAAACGGATAGTAACATTCAATAACGTTCAATACTGTCACTACTAAGCTCGTTTCCTTTAATAATTGCAAGAAACATTCTCAACTTTCAATAGCAATGGCTAAAGATACATGGCCTGAAAGTACTTCGTTCAAACTCCTCGGCTTAACGTTCACGGGGGATATGAGTTGGAACAAATATATCGAGAGTATTGGCAAGGCTGCTACGTAGAAGATGGGTTCAATCTACAGTGCTAGAAAGTTACTCATGCCTGAAAGTATCCTGCACCTCTACAAGACCACCATTCGCTAATGTATGGAGTATTGTTGTCATATTTGGGCTGGTGTATCTGCTACTTACCTCTCACTCCTGGACAGAGTTCAAAACAGAGTCGATAACCTGTTAAGTTCTGAACTGTCATTTGAGCTTCAACCTCTGTCCCATCAACAAAATGTGGCATCCTTCTGACTGCTTTACGCGTATTTTAGTGGCAGAAACACTAGATAAAGACCTCTAGTCTGTAGTTGAATGAGGACAAAAATGGATGGTCACATTCAATGTTGCCAAGACTAAGCTTGTTTCATTTAATAACTACAAGAAACTCTCTCAACCAGTAATGGCCATGACTAATAATACATTACATAAAAGTACTTCGTGCAAAATCCTCGGCTTTTCATTCACAAGAAACATGAGTTCGAACAGATACATTGAGGGTATTACTAAAGCTGTTGCAAAAAAAGACGGGCTCTCTTTACCGTGCTAGAAAGTTACTTACGCCTGAGACTTGTACTTTTACAATAGCATCATTCGCCAATGTATGAAATATTGTTGCTACATTTGTGTCGGTGCATCTGCTACTAGTCGCTTTCTCTTTATGGGTTATTTCCCTTTATTAAAACTATTTATATTAAACATTTTTATTGTATTTATAAATAATATGTGTATCTAGTTTTATTGTTATTTTATTATATATTATTTATTCATTAATACAATGTGCATTATAAATCGATTATATTATTTATTTAAATTGAATAATATAAACATTTAAGACATTTCAATATAAATTAATATAAAATTTATGATTTTTATCAATAATTTAAGTTAAATTATAACATTCAAATCAACAATAAGTTGGTATATCTATTAGTTACTCTTCCATAATTATATTTCATCTACTCTAATATATTAAATTCAAATATATCCCAATTTTTATTATTTCAATTTTATCCTAGTATATTTAAATTAGATCCCATATTTAATTTATTTTATATTTTATCCGTAAATCCCAAAAAAGTAATAAATTATGTTATATACTTTAAGCTATTCTTTTGCATTAATATTATTTAATTGTGATTAATATCGAAATGTTCAATTTTGTCTATCATATATTCATTATCTTGTATAATTTCTTCAATTTTATTTTAACAAAGCATTTTAAAAAACAAATGTTTAAAATTCAATAGTATTTCTCGAGATTAACGGTAGCCAAATGGATTAGGTCCTAGCTACTGAAGCCAGGACTGATTTCTGTCGCCGGGTTCGAAGCTATCGACAGGTGTTAATCGTGACACCCTGCATTGATGATTCCTGAAAGGATGAAACACTAGTGTCTGTAGGTATTTCATAATTATTTAATAATTAAAAATTTAGCAATTATTATAGTAGATAATTATATATATATATACATCTCTCTCTCTCTCTCTCTCTCTCTATATATATATATATATATATATATATATATATATATATATATATTGTTACGAACATTACTTCATTGGGATCAAATGAAGCAGTGTTATATAATAAGGATAAAATAAAATTTAAAAAAACCGAAAGGAAAAGAAAGGTCCCTAAAGTTTCGAGATATCATGTTGAATAAAAGGGAATTGGTAGACTTTTAACCCCGTAAAAAAACGTTTGAAATAAGTCAGACGAAAAACGCAATGAAAGAAAGGGAACACACACATAGGATTTAAAAAATTTAACTAATTTTATTTATGAAATACTACAGGGGGAATAACCAAAAAGAAGAAGAAAGAAAAGCACGAATTGTGGTAATAGGAAATCTTATGGTAATATCTAAAAATGTCGGGCGGAAAACATATGGATGAACAAAACGCCTAAACAAAAAGGAACAGACAAGTTCGTCGCACGAAAGAGAGAGAGAGAAAGAGAGAGAGAGAGAGAGAGAGAGAGAGAGAATGGGAAAAAGAGAGGAGAAGCGGGGGAAATAATGTAGACTTACAATTCGTTCTTTTTTATGTGGGATTTCAACCGTTCATAACTCGCGTTATCTCTGTGTTCAATTCACTCGCAAGTTTTAAGGGTTATTGTAAGTACAGTACGTTAGTGCGGATATTTAGAGTGTCTACTTAAGGGGGTGGTTCATCAGGAATTGTTTATGTTGAACTTGAAGACATCCAAGTTGTAGTCAGGAGGAAAGCAGGCAGACGGAACAGAGTTCCACATGCGTGCAGTTCTAAGAAAGAAGCTTTGTTCATGGCATCTACGTTTTGATTTAGGCATAGATAAAGAGTGGGGAAAGTTTTTGACAGTGGATTCAGCAAGACGGGTGGTTTTTTGTAAAATGTTGGCGAGGGGGGACGAGAGATTGGAGTTCAGACGAGCACCTGCGATGGAAATTGATATATATATATATATATATATATATATATATATATATATATATATATGGCGATTAAGCTACACAGAATATTCCGCGTTTCATCCACGCTAGGATTCATTAGGCTTATGCGAGAATTTTGTGGTTTACAAGCCTGATGAATCCTAGCGTGGATAAAACACGGAATATTCTGTGTAGCCTAATCGCCATATATATATTATAACTTAATACCTAGCTCTACCTTCGTATTGAGCACTGTTGAAGTAAATACTTAAAGTTTACGCATAAAATTATACTTTCGTATATCAATTTATGTGATTATATTGGTTGGTTTTGTTTTACGGCATATCAACCCTTTTCAGGTTATTTAATGCCGAATCGAGTTACTTTGAAGAAAACTTTTTTAATAGAATATTTTTTTTTCAAGTCGGTTTCTATGTAACCAATAGTTGGGACACTAACAGGTACTACCACTCCGAGTCAGAGTGGACCTGAGAGCAATGGCAATTAAAGGGTGGCTCCACACTCCCTAAAGCCCACAAGCTGGGGCCTCACTATCGGATATAGTTTAAGGTCATATCCAGGACCAATTTATGTGATTACATGAAGTAGTTATATATATATATACTAGCAATGGGTGCCCGGCGTTGCCCGGGTGTTTTTAGGTGTATGCTGAGCAAAAAAAAAACCGGTCAATTTTTTTTAACTTTGACCCCTATTATTACCCCTTAAAATTTATTGTTTAGAGCTCAAATAAAGTTATTAAGTTAGATCCATGTCCAAGAAATCTATATCTAAAATTTCACGTGTTTAGACCCAAAATTGTAGGCGGAGTTTGGTAGAGTTCTCAAAGTCAAATCGTTGAACTTTGACCCCTTAATCGCCAAATTTCTGTCCGAAAACCAATCACATCGATTTTCCCAAATCTCAGTACCTTGTATATCAACTTTCGAATCTGTAGGCTTAAAATTGACAGAGTGGGGAAATGTACACAGATACACAGACACTTTCAGTTATATATATATATATATATATATATATATATATATATATATATATATATATATATATATAATTTGAGGTTGCGATTTTTCAAAAGTAGGATAACTAGTGAAATATAACTAGGTTGATACAATAGTGTTCAATACGGGAGTAGAGCAAGTTATATATTCAATTTGTCTTAAGTAAAAGCTATGTAGATGTTATCTTTCTGTCTTTAGAACCTAACTCTTCAATCCCCTAACCCTGTAAACTCTATTCCCTAGCACCAACATGAAAATGAATGAATAAAGACACGTGTAAATAAGTAAATAAACGAACAGGAAAATGAATAAACTAACAAATTCGCACCCAATCAACCCTGTTCTCCGCACAGCTGAACCCTCACCCCGATGACCCGATTACAAAAAGTGTACTTTTGCTAAAAGTAGATTTTCGTTTTTCATTAAGAATTCCGCTTTCGTTGTTGCCTGAATAGGTCTCTAGTTACTAAATACTAGAAGTACGAAACATGCTCATGATTGTGTAGCAACAAATTACTGCTTATATAAAGACAAATTGAATATATATATATATAATACAAAATGGCGGAATGGAAACATAAGGTATTTACAGCTTCTCTTCCAATTTTCGGATTTTAATCATGTCAAAACGCACTTTATTTTCTTTTGACGGATTGATTGTTGCTATTTCTTCTGATGAGTTAAGGGCAAAATAGATTCACTAATTGATGTAATTATTAAGTGATTGATTTTGTGTTACTAAACAGATACTGTCAAGAATTGTAAATGTCAACTTAATTAAAAGAATAAATTATAAGATGGTCAATATCATGAACTTTGGAATATAGACTTTTGTCATTCATTCACTATATTGCTCTGTAATTACATTGAGCTTCTTAAATAAGGATTGATATATATTATAAGGAAATAAAATATATTTTCACAGAAATATATATATATATATGTGTGTGTGTATATATATATATATATATATATATCAATAGATATGGGAATAGATTTGTAAAGCAACTATTGATTTTCTTTCGATGATCTCTACAGTCAATCGCGACTACCTAAGCAAGACCTTTCTTTTCTACTAAATATAAGCTTAAAATAATGTGTATTGATATTAAAACGGTAATTGTGCGAGACTTTTCCTAAAAATTTTATATAAAACAGAAGTTTGTAGTTGTTATAGTTCTGTAAAAAGTTTACAAAGAAAGACAGAACGTCAAAATAAAGTAACAACATGTATTGCAGAGCATACAATAGGTTGATTGCTCGTCGTAGCCGACGAACGACCTAGGTTGGTCCACAAGATATCGATTGATATCTCCACGAAAACAAAGTGTGACACAAGGTCGTTTTTAATGTGAGATATAGCCAGCTTCCCCAAAAGGGGGCACTCTTGCAGTTTGCAAAAATAAAATTGTCTTAGTATCGGAGTATTTTCCCCTGCATTGACCAAGGACAATTGTATTTGAGCACAGCATCTGAGCAGACACTGCACTTCAGCTACCAGTCCAGTACAAGTACTGGATCTCGACTAGTTATTTATTTGTTTCCCACGCAACAAAATGTAACACAAAGTCGGTTTAATGTGGTATATAACCAGCTCCCCTTAAAAGGGGTTCTGAAAAAATTTAATTGCCTCAGTATAGAAAGGTTTCCCCCTCCATTGACTGAGGACAACTAATTTGAGTGCAGCATCCGTGCAGACACCACACTTCAGCGCCCAGCCCAATACAAGTACCGGGTGTCGTCTAACACCTTACGGCTTAGTCTTCCGGTATTTATTAAGATTGGAATAGTCCATTAATAGGTAACATAAATTAGTTCCGCCACAAGATCTCCCAAACTGGTAAATCCGGACGGTGTACCAGTATTTTTCCTCTTTTAGTGACCATGAACAGCTTGGTGATGTTCCTTTTCGTGCCCGAGGTCCTGGATATGACCTTAAACTATATCCGATGGTGAGACCCCAGCTTGCGGGCTTTGGGGAGTGTGGAGCCACCCCTTAATTGCCATTGCTCCCAGGTCCACTCTGACCCGGAGTGGTAGTACCTGTTAGGGTCCCAACTAGCAGGTACTACCACTCCGGGTCAGAGTGGACCTGGGAGCAATGGTAATTAAAGGGTGGCTCCACACTCCACAAAGCCCACAAGCTGGGGCCTCACCACTGGATATAGTTTAAGGTCATATCCAGGACCCCCATTGAGGGACTTTTACCCTCTGCAGGGGGGGGGCAAGTCGGTGTATTCTAATGCCCCACCGACAGGGCCCCAGTTACTTAGCGATATTCCTTTATGCATAAGCATTTAATTTTTTAGTCTTTCCCAATAATGTGACGTTCGCTAAAAATTCACGTTCGAAGTTAATTTGCTGATTTGCGTGTTCTCAGTATGGTGGGGTTATTCAATTTCTTTCCGCGTATTTAAATTTTCTATCGAAAC
>NC_136518.1:16857803-17057803 GCF_053919585.1 Euprymna scolopes | reverse complement strand
TTTGACTCATGTACATCCATATAACTATTTATTATTTACTAATTAAATATTTATTAATGAATATATATATATATATATATATATATATATATATATATATATATATATATATATATATATATATATATATAAACGCTGTACACATTTACACACGGGACCTGCACATTGTATGCAGTCTACGTCGCAAAAAATAACTCGAACTCACTTTTTCTTAGTGACGACATTCATTGACTCATTCTCCCGGTACGTGACTTCTCGGTACGGCTATGACGTTTCTCACGTGATCATCTTCTCTAACATGCTCATTCCTTTTAATAGTCTTTTTACTTACAGTGACGTCATTTCGCATTTCGTATGCATCTGCATACGCGTGTCCACGCTCTATTACAGACACACACACACACACACACACACACACACACACAGAGGAGAGAACTTGAATGTTTACTAGACACTATCCTCAAGTGTCTAAGGTCTCTCTGTACAGGGGTTTGCCAGAACAACCTGGCATGAGGATACTTTACCCTGACCAACTATTAAAAATCACATAGTATTCTCTGCCCAAATAAGATCTCCTCACTATGGCTAACTCATATTAGCTTTTAGGAGGAGTGGTGTACCTTCTCTAAGAGATGTTACTTCAAGTAATAGCACGAAGCTGGATACTCCACCAGACTAGATAAATTATTGTCCTGGAATCCAGTAAGACCAAGAGACCGAAACGAAAGATATACTGCAACGTATGAAAATAGATAATTAGGGAAAATTATGTTCTCAATTTCTTTACGAACTCATTGTTTGAAAGATAAAGAACTTTAATTGAACATTCGAATATCTATGTATCTCATATAGAGTTCAAGTGTTAGCCCAAGCCAAATATCGAGTCTGTAGACTCAAAATGGACAGAATAGTTTGGTTGGGAAATGTACACACACAGACACATACAGGAAATTTTACTCTTACATATATATATATATGTATATATATATATATATATATATATATATATATATATATATATAACTACTTCATTTATTCACATAAATTTAATATACGAAAGTATAGATTTATGCGTAAACTTTAAGTATTTACTTCAAAAGTGCTCAATACGTAGGTAGAGCTAGTTAGTAATTTATAAAATATATATGGCGATTAAGCTACACTGAATATTCTGCGTTTCATCCAACTATAGGATTCGTATATTCGCCATATATATTTTATAAATTACTATATATATATATATATATATATATATATATATATATATATATATATATATACAGAGAGAGAGAGAGAGAGAGAGAGAGAGAGAGAGAGAGAGAGATGTGGGTGTAAAACAAACATATTCGAAATGTTCTTGAAGATAGAAGGTTAAATCCTCGATGATTTAAAATGTTTTATGTTGCATATATGGCATAAAATAAACATCATCTTGAAACAGTTGTAATACTTTTGTGTATTCTCTTTATTGAGAACATGGTTCAAAAATGATATAAAATGTAAAACAAAAATCATATAAAAATAATCAGCAATTATGATTCTAAAATTTTTGGTATAACGATTGATTATTCGTATTATTTGATTGTATCCTCGAAGATAGAAGGTTCAATCCTCAATGCGGGCGGCTCTAAAATGCAGTTGTGAATTACTTAGGACTTCAATCTAGTAATGGCTGACGAAATGAGAGCATGCTGCCTCTCTAGATGAAATAAATTCCGTGCAGATTTCTGAGTTCTACAAGACACACCTGAAGAAGGTCGGAGGTTTCATAGACCGAAAAGATGTGCGAATAGCAGTTAATACGGGAACGGTAGAACGAAGAATGCTCTGTCTCACGAAATATTGAGCTGCTATTGTTTGCATATTGATTATTGATCTTTGTGATTTACTTGCGAAAATGTTTTCTATTTAATTTAAATTTGGATGTGTATGAAGCTAGAACATTGACAAAAGTAATTTTTATTATATATATATATATATATATATATATATATGTGTGTGTGTGTGTGTGTGTGTGTGTGTGTAAGTGTATGTGTGTATGTGTGTGTGTGAGTGTATTTGTGTATGTGTGAGTGAGTGTATGTGTGTGTGAGTGTATGTGTGTGTGTGTGTATAAACCAAACATATTAGAGTCGTTCGAAAAGTTCTTCATTTCAGCCAGAAATAACAATTTAGTAGAAATATAATCTTTTATAAGGCGTATTTCATATTACAAAAAAAATACTTAAAGGCTGTAAATAACTTCTTGAGAGACGTCTTAATGAATTTTTCCAAAGCCAATACTAGATCAATAACGCAATTGTATGGGTTTGCATTTGCAACAGGTTGCAGAATGTCTGACAAACACCTGGAAGCTTATTATTCTGCATAACCAATCCTGTATATAAAGAAATTTAATGCCTCCTACACTCCATCCTCACAAACTAGCAGACAGAGTTGAATTAACTACTAGACAATGTTATTGAGTGTCTAAGGCATCTCAATACAGACGGTTGTCAAGACAACTTGGAATGCGGATATTTCCTCCAACAAGTAAACCTTGACTAAATATTCAAAATAACGTATTATTCGAAGTATTATTCGAAGCTTTGATACAGCTATACCACTGGTTCTTAAAAGAAATAGCTTACCTTTTTCTAGTGATATTACATCAAGTAATAACACTCTGGATACTGCACCAGACTGGATGAATTCTTGTTTTGGAATCCACAGGAAAGGTGGTGGTGGTATTATTATTATTATTATTATTATTATTATTATTATTATTATTATTATTATTATTATTATTATTATTATTATCGGGCGTCTTCTGAGACAAAACTTAACTAAAATAACCCCCAGACTTGTACCCTAAA
Source organism: Euprymna scolopes (assembly GCF_053919585.1). Taxonomy (NCBI): domain Eukaryota; kingdom Metazoa; phylum Mollusca; class Cephalopoda; order Sepiida; family Sepiolidae; genus Euprymna; species Euprymna scolopes. Next base: position 17,054,948 of record NC_136518.1, on the reverse strand, counting down.
GTTCTGTTAATTTTAAAGAAAATCAGTCCAGCCGTTTTAGAGTCCATAAGGAACGAAATAACACACACAGACAAAGTCGCATTTGTATAAGTGTAGAGATATAACGACTTACTTTTTTATAGGAGGGGGGACGTGTTTATTTTCAGCAATGCAAGATTAAAATTAATGCCACTATTAATAATTTTATAATTTACATAAAAATGAACTAAATGATCCTAATTATGATATAATAAAATTATTAATTTTTATGTAAATTATAAAATTATTAATTCCATCTACTAACTAACTAACTAATAAATTAATTTTATTCAAACAATTTTCACTACATAAATATATGCAAATAATAGGGGAAAATAAGTTCAATCCAGCGACTGACACCCTTTCTAACTCAAAAATAAACAACAACATATGCAAATAATAAATAAAGTATTTATCAATATTCAAATTTTATTTTTAGCTGCAATATTTTAAGTCTAAAAAATTCTTATTTTTTACTTTACTAGAATATCTTATTCTTTACTTTTCCATGTTGAATTTCTTATGCTTTACTTTTCCAGGTTTAATAAAATCTTAAGAATATTACTTTTCATGCGCGCATTTTTCCATATAATCCATGATTTTTCCAGGCATTGCTATTGTATTAATATATAAATTTATAATATTTATTAATGATTGTACAAAATAAATTAGCTCTCAAACACACATTTATGCAATATTTATCATTCAATCACAGTAGTTCCGAGCCAGGGTCTCTACCGAGACTGCGGTTCATGAATTCGTGATCTGTATAGAGCGTAAACTAACAAAAAAGAAGATGGCACTCGGTGTCTTTTTAGATATCGTTGGAGCTTTTGACAACATACCCTTCAGTAGTATGTTCAAGTCGCTACGAGAACTCAATGTGCCACCAGTACTCATCCGATGGATTGAGTATATGGTGAGGCACAGAACAGTTCAAGTAGAACTACTGAGGGCAACTGTTAAAAGGGAAGTAGTTAAATGAAACCCCCAAAGTGGGATTTTATCACCTTTACTATGGAACTGTATGCTGGATCCTCTTTTAAAGGAGTTTAAAAATAGGAATATTTATGCCCAGGCTGATGCTGATGACATCGCAGTGCTGGTCGCGGGTTCAAAAGTATCATTGGTCAGACGCATTACCAAAATGGCATTAAATATTCCTAATAAATGGTCTAATCGAAATGAATTAGAATTCAGTAGCCGTAAAACAGAAATGGTCTTGTTTACATATAAAAGGAATTGCCAACTTGGTGACCTTTTTCTGAGTGGACAGAAATTGAAACTTTCGCAGGAGGCAAGGCTGTTAGGGGTAATCCTGGACAGTAAGCTAACCAGGAAAAGCCACATAGAAAAGATTTCCTCCTAGGCGACTGCAGCTCTTATGCAGTGCAAACAAATTGTGGGGAAAACCTGGGCAGTTAACCCGCATGTAATGAGGTGGACATTGCTATGGTATGTCCCATTTTGTCGTATGCATGTGTTTCCTGGATCCGCGGGACAGAGAAACTGTACTTGAGGAAGAAACTCCAGAAGGTACAAAGACTTGCTTGTTTAATGACTTTTTCAGCATATCCGAGCACACCTACTGGAACATTGGAGATGCTGTTGAATATCCCTCCGATTAAAGAATTCCTGAAGGCAGAAGCGATACGGGGATCCTATAGAATAGATCTCATGGGTCTGTGGTGGTCAAGATCTGTTGGGACTACTGGAAAAACAAAGAGTCACGTGGATTTGTGTAATGAGGCTAGGAAGGAACTACCGCTCTTGCATGTGCCGGGTGACCTTATGACTAAAACCAGATCATTTGAAAAGCATTTCACATGTATGGTTTATGACAGAACAGGCGCAAGAGATTACGAAAAAGAGCTGGAAAGCAACGTAATCAAATGCTATACTGATGGATCTAAAATGAATGATAGGATTGGTGCGAGTGTTTATATAGAATACTGAAACCACCTCACCTGTCAAAAATTTTATTATCTTGGTAAACTGAGGACGGTCTTCCAGGCAGAAGGCTTCACCATACATGTATCATCGGATACAACACCAAACACCAGTCATGAGCTGGCACCATTGGATGTGGTACCAAACACCACCCCCGCCTTCACCGAAGAGCAGGATCTCAGACCTAAGTCTGACAAGCCAGCTCTAACATTCGGTAAACATCACGACAAAAACCGAAGAAGAAGGAGAGATAGCGCATGTTTAAGGCTTTTGAATCTGAGGTTCCGATCATGGAAGAGGTTCAGCAACAGGAAATAGCTATCCTTTCAGATAGTCAGGCAGCTATTAAAGCATTGGAGAATAGTACGGTAAGATCCCAAACCGTACTGTGCTGCATTGAAAATCTAAACCATCTAGGAAAAGAAAACCACATATCTATTGCATAAGGAGAGTTTTAAAAAAATTAGTTATTAAAAAAAAGTTCGGTTTTTTAATTATAAAAAAAAACGATACACGGGATTGAACCTAAAATCTTTCCACCAACCCCCGGTACTCTAACCGTTACGCTAACATGTCACATTGGCAAAATCGCAGTAAAAAATATTTATATACAAAAAAAGTTATGCAAAATAAAAAAAAAGCGTTAGTCACTTATGTATGTACTTACTTTCCTGTTTGCGAACCCACATAATTTGTTGTAACTTTTTTTCTACTGAATCAATTTTCGAATTTTTTTTTTCAAAATGTAGCTAATGAGGTGTTCTATAAAACTATATAACGTGTTTAAAATTTGGTTGCGAACGGAATTAGTGGTGGGGGTTTGAATGTGTCTCGATTCATTCAATTTCGGACTTCAGCATATATTCAACCACTACCGTGGTTGAATGATATACTAGCAGGGAGAGCCGACGTTACCGGAATATATATATATATATATGTATATATATATATATATATATATATATATATATATATATATATATATATGTATAGTGAATGAATATATATATGTATGTATAGTGAATGAATATATATATATGTATATATATATATATATATATATATATATTACCGTTTTATCTGTTTAGTTACACATATTTCTGTTACCGAATCGTATCAACGATCCCGTAACTTCGTCAAACTTGAACAGAAGTGGTTATTATGATTACATATATATATATACATATATATATATATGTATGAATATATATATAAATATATATATGCATATATATAAATATATATATGTATATATATAAATATATATATGTACATATAAATATATATATATGTATATATATATATATATATATATATATATATATATATGCTACATTGCCAAAAGTGTGTTTATTCATAAAGTCTGAAGAAATGCTGGTTTTTGAAAATTTTCAAACGATATAATGCTTGAAACTGTCGAACTGGACATTGAAACAATTGTAACATGAAATGAAATACACTTTTCGTTGCCATCAACGCCTTGTCTTGAAGTCTTGATTTTGCACACACAGTATATTAATGCTCAATTATGAAATGTGAAATTTTGTAGCTTAATCCTTAAGTCAACCTGTTTTGGCTTAAAACTTATTGGTATATGAAAATTTACTGAATTACACGAACTCAGTATATTACATATAAGTATATATATATATATATATATATATATATATATATATATATATATATATATTCGGTTGTTGCATAAGTTCCCGCCGTTTTTTGTTTAAAGAAAATCAAAGAATTTTAACAGCAAACGAAAGTTTGTGTTGGAACCAAGTTCCAAAATTTTGTGTGAATCTCATCGACTGAATGTGGCGTGAAATCGTCGCAAACTCAAATTTCATCTTTTCACCCAATTCTCTACATGTCTGGTGGCCATCTTCCTTACAAAAAACCCTGAGTTTGTCTTTGTTTATCTTGACTGGTCTTCCGGAACAAAGAGCGTCAACTTCGTGTAGATGCATGTGCAAGCGCACGTGTAATTTTAAACGTGAGAGAGTTACATTTTTCACCATGCATCTGACGTCATCAAGAAAGGAGAGTTCCAATATATAGAGACGGGGTTCGAAGTTAGGAGATAGTCAGTCACAGACAGTCAAAGAGTCTCAGAGACTGGGAGCTGATGCCACTTAGAGGTGAAAGGGGAGAAGGAGACCATATAGTTGTAAAGGCTTGAATCCATGACCACTATTATCAGCCGAATGAATAAAGAATCACCATCTATATTTTGTGTCGTCATTACAACATAAAGGTAAATGTGTTTTGTCTATCCCCTTATAAACGAACTTTGTATAACTCCCTCAAGTAATGAGTCCCCTCCGCAATCATCAATAATGTCTGTTCCCTTCTCTGAAGCGGTAAAAGGCTGTATACATCCTCCTTAAATAATGAATTCACATCTACTATGTGTTATAAATATGAACTGTGTGTGTAATGTATATACATGGCGTTATCATCCTTTGTTTCAAGTCTCCGTTATATGTTGTCTCCACTATATGAAGCCCTCCGACTACACAACAGTTTTAGAACAAAAAAAAAATTATGAAACGGCAGGAACTTATGCAACAACCTGATATGCTTGGAAAGTGTGAGAAATAAATATTCGAATTTACTGGAAAAGTTTAAACTCTCTAACTTTTGGGAAGCATCAGTAATATAATATTCGAACATACATATTCGATAGATATATCATATATTCTATAGATATATCAGAATAGACTGGAAGTAGTAGATAAAATCGGATAAGAAAAATCATTTTAGATCTTATTTGAGAATCGTCTGTTATGTTGTTCTTCGTTTTACTGGATCGTTTTCGAAAAGTCAAAACCTTATTCCCAGTTTTAACTGGAAATTTAGAGAAAAAAACAAAAAGAAAAACAAAGAGCATTTAACATTTTCCATTCTCCCGTCAGCGTTGACAAAAGCAAAAAAAAAAAAAAACTTCATTGAATAAAGTTTACTAACCTCAGGCTTAGGAATGAACTTTATCAGCCATCTTTCTTTTTACCTCACCGCGTATTCATTTTCAATATTTATTTCGTTTTATTCTCCTCTCCGGCTGTTTTCTGATTTTGTGTTCTTTGTTTACCAAAGAGTTCCTTTGCCTACGAATCATTCAGCTATCCATCTTTTAAACGAATCTTCAGCTAACTTCTCCTTTTTTCATATTTTATTTTGGTTTCTTTGCTTGAGGCGAAATGATTGATTATTTTCCTATGGCGGGATCAGACCGTAGTAATTTGTAAACGCGTTGTTGTCAGAAACGTATTTTCTTAAGAGGCGTCCATTACAATATCAACCAAGGAGTCGTGAAGCTAAAAAAAAAAAGATCTTGGCGTCATTTTTTACAGGGGATCATTTGATGGTCAACATAGGTCATCTGGTCCGCATATGTTTATAAGAAATTGACCAGAATTAAACCTTATAATGACGTATTATTTGGATTTTCGGATAACGTATTATTTGGATTTTCGGATGACGCATTATTTGGATTTTCGGATGACGTATTATTTGGATTTTCGGATAACGTATTATTTGGATTTTCGGATAACGTATTATTTGGATTTTCGGATGACGCATTATTTGGATTTTCGGATAACGCATTATTTGGATTTTCGGATGACGTATTATTTGGATTTTCGGATAACGTATTATTTGGATTTTCGGATGACGCATTATTTGGATTTTCGGATAACGTATTATTTGGATTTTCGGATAACGTATTATTTGGATTTTCGGATAACGTATTATTTGGATTTTCGGATGACGTATTATTTGGATTTTCGGATGACGCATTATTTGGATTTTCGGATAACGCATTATTTGGATTTTCGGATAACGCATTATTTGGATTTTCGGATAACGTATTATTTGGATTTTCGGATAGCGTATTATTTGGATTTTCGGATGACGTATTATTTGGATTTTCGGATGACGCATTATTTGGATTTTCGGATGACGCATTATTTGGATTTTCGGATAACGTATTATTTGGATTTTCGGATAACGTATTATTTGGATTTTCGGATAACGTATTATTTGGATTTTCGGATAACGCATTATTTGGATTTTCGGATAACGTATTATTTGGATTTTCGGATAGCGTATTATTTGGATTTTCGGATGACGCATTATTTGGATTTTCGGATGACGCATTAATTGGATTTTAGGATGACGCATTATTTGGATTTTCGGATAACGTATTATTTGGGTTTTCGGATGACGTATTATTTGGATTTTCGGATTTCAAGCCAGGAAGCTACGCTGTGAAGAACAAGCATGTAGACACGAAATGCAGACTCTTTGTGAAGACTATTTGAGACAGCTTAAATAAATGTATATTTTAAAAATATAAAGTATTGTTCTGTCATTTCACAAAAGAAGGAAGAACAGAGGTCTGAATTTGGTTATGGTGCTGGTCATTTCATGCCTCATCACGGAACTCAGCAGTGAAGATGGAAGAACTCTTGGAAAAAGAAAAGGTATGAAGAATATATCATTCTTCTTATAAAAAAAATCATACCTTTATGTAAATATGAATTGTAATATATACCCGTGTCATAACTCTCTGATACAACATGACTCAGTTTATACGACGATATCATAACCCCTTGCTAAACAACAATGCATACAATTTATACGTTTATAACGGGTGTCGTTATAAGAACAATATCTCTCACCCACTATACAACATTAATCGGGCTATGACAACAGCATATTCTTTTCCTTGTTATGTTTTAATATGTTTTTATATGTGGTTCTCGGTTGGTTAATTGTGTCTGTGTCGAGAGTCAAAACAATGGAAAGAATATGCTGTTGTCATAGCCCTAGTTATTACGATCAACATTAACACAAATTGAACGCCTAGAAAAGGTGTGTCTCCATTGAGTAGAAAATCTTTCTCTGTTGTGCTCGTGTGTTGAAACATCACGTGTTCGAACGCTGGAGAAGACTGAAACGTACGTGGATCAAACGCGTACATTCGAAAGCCAGAGGTCATCAGTTTTGTGGCGGGAAATGTAATATTGAAAGTATGGCGAAGTCTGCAGATGAAAAAATTGCCTATAAGATGCAAGAAGCCATTGTAAATTAGAGGTTGTGTAACGAGATGTTTGTTCACTTTACATTTAAATTTCTGCATGTTGGTACAATCAGGGATACAGAAACTAGGTAGAGAATTCAAAAAGTAAGTTCTTCGAGAAAAGAAGCTAATAGAATGGTACCGATCTTTCTTTTTTTGACATTTTGAATAGTGATGGGACGGTTCCAATATTCTTCTGGATTCCGATACATTTAGCGATTCCCTATTAAATTTCCGATTCCGACACAATTACCGATTTCGATTGTTTATAAATTTCTAAATATTTAACGATTTAAACGCATGTTAAATGTGCATATATTTTCTCAAAAATAGGTGATCTATAGATTTTAGTTCAATGATAAAAATCAATAAATATTTATTATTTTATTAATTATATCAGCAGTGTAACATTTTGTTTTTAACAAAATCAAATAAAAAATGTAATTAAGGGAGTTGGTTTTAGCATAAAAAATATCAAAAAAACTTTTCGATTCTGCTATCGATTCCGATACCCCCAGAAGTTCTAATTTTTTCTATTCCCAATTCCAATTCCGATTAATCGTCTCAACACTAATTTTGGAGCGTTTGCATACGTATGGGATTTTCCGTTTCTCTGATTGGATTATGAGTGAATTTACGTGAAGAGGCCGCAAGTGCAGCAAGCTTATTGGAGCACATTACGCTGGAATACTTATAAAACAAATAGTTTTAAAAAATCAGTAACTTTAAAAAACAAGCAAAGAAATGTGATGACAAATGGAGCTTGGGAGTCAGTGTGGAACCTATTGGGTTCGGGACCCTTTTTTTCAACCTGGCTAAAATGGGCGGTACTCGTGGTTGTTGGACGAGCTCAGATATTTTTTTTTTATTATTATTACATTTTCACCCCAAACAAGGCACATTGCCACTTTGGTGTAGGGATACTATCAGGGGCAACAACTACTGGGGTACTATGTAGGGATTTGGGCAGTGATGTCGGTTCACATTATACTTGAACTTCTGCACATCAGTACAGTTGGAGAAGCAGGGACCTGGAATGGTATTCCAAAATCTAGCGATTCTGAGGAAGAAACTACTGGAGTAGAAGGATCTTTTACATCTAGGGATCTCTATTGTGTGGGATTTAGCTGCCTGTCGGGTTTGTCGAGGGTGTTTACCTCGTGGGGGCATAAGTGTCTGCAGTTCGTCAGAGCATTCGCCATTAAAATACTTGTAGAACAGGCAGAGGGATGCTACATTTCGTCGATGGGACAGAGGCTGAAGCTTAGATGCCAGTTCAGGGCCTATCAGATTGGCGACTCTCCTTTGAACCTTATCTAGGAGCGAGAGACTAGCAGCAGATGCACCAGCCCAAATATGACAGCAATACTCCATACATGGGCGAATGGTGGCCTTATAGAGGTACAGGATACTTACGGGTGTTAGTAGTTTTCTAGCACGGTAGAGAGAGCCTACCTTCTTCGCAGCTGCCCTGGCAATGCTTTCAATGTAATTGTTCCAACTCATGTTTCCTGTGAACGTTAGGCCAAGCAGTTTAACAGATGTACTCTCAGATAAAGAGTCGTTGGCCATTGCTATTATTGGTAGAGATGGTTCTTTTAATTATTGAAGGAAACCAGTTTAGTCTTGGCGGCATTGAACGTGACCATTCATTTTTGTCCCCATTCCAGTTTTTCCGCCATTTCCCTAGATATGTGTTCATTTGTTTTCCTGTCGTGCCTGCTATAGAGTGTGGTGTCATCAGCATATATCCCAATCTCAGAGGCAATTTTGTCGGGGAAGTCATTAATAAATATTAGGAACAATAGAGGTCCAAGGATAGACCCTTGGAGCACTCCCGCGTTTATATCATATTGTTTAGATGTACGACCGTCGAGGACAACCTGGATTTTTCTCTTATCTAAGAATGATTTAATTATGTTAAGTATTCTACCAGTGATACCGTATGATCTAATTTTCCTGCGGAGACCCTCATGCCATACCCGGTGAAAAACCTTAGATATATCTAGAGCTACCGCTCTGCCCTCCCCCGCTATATCCCATGCAAGATCGCATGGTGGCTTTATAGAGATATAGAATACTGACAGGTGTGGTAATTTTTTTAGCTCTATACAGGGAGCCCACTGCCAATGCAACAGACTTAAATATATATTTTAAAGTACTTATTATAAATTATGCTATCGGTAACGGTTAAGTCAAGGAGATCGAACGCTGGACTCTCAGAAAGGATCCTATCAGCCATATGGCAAGTAGCTTAAAATGTAACTATCCATCTTTTGTTCCTATTCCAAAACAAGCCGAAGGAGATTTTCTAAGTACTCAGTCATTGCTTTGGATATATGTGCCTTTAGATAATAGCGCGTGGTGTCATTAGCAAATATTCACATCTCGGAAGCTATTTCATCAGTTTTTATTGACAAATAGTTAGAACAGTCACAGCATACTTATTCGTAATGAGCACGATCCAAATGAATAAGGAACTGTTTAGTTCCAATAGTTTCTCCATTTTAGTTTGTTTAGTTTGTAAGTTGAGTAGACTATGTAAATTATATATATATATATATACTAGCGTGGGGTCCCGGCGTGTCCCGGGTGTTTGGAGGTGTATGCTGAGCAAAAAAAAAAAAAAAAAAACGGTCAATTCTGTTTTAACTTTGACCCCTATTATGACCCCTTAACATTTATTGTTTTGGGCTCAAATCGAGTTATTAAGTTAGATCCATGTCCAAAGAACCTATATCTAAAATTCCAAGTGTTTAGACCCAAAATTGTCGGAGCAGTTTGGTAGAGTTCTCAAATGTCAAATCGTTGAACTTTGACCCTTAACAGCCAAATTTATGGCCGAAAATCGATCACAAAGATTTTTCCAAATCTCAGTACGCTGTATATCAAATTTCTAGTCTGTAGAATAAAAATTGACAGAGTTATTGCGTAGGGAAATGTACACAGACACACAGAGAGACCGACACACAGACACGTTGACTTTTATATATATATATATATATATATATATATATATATATATATATATATATATATAAGTGAACCTGTCCGTCTGTTTGTGCATGTGTCTGTGTACATTTCCCTACGCAATAACTCTGTCAATTTTTATTCTACAGACTAGAAATTTGATATACAGGGTACTGAGATTTGGGAAAATCTTTGTGATCGATTTTCGGCCAGAAAGTTTGCTGTTAAGGGGTCAAAGTTCAATGATTTGATCTTTGAGAACTCTACCAAACTCCTCCGACAATTTTGGGTCTAAACACTTGAAATTTTAGATATAGGTTTCTTGGACATGGATCTAACTTAATAACTCGATTTGAGCCCAAACAATAAATGTTTATAGGTCATAATATGGGTCAAAGTTTAAAAAAATTGACCGCCTTTATTTTTTATTTTTTTGCTCAACATACACCGTCAAACACCCGAGCAACGCCGGGCTGAAATGCTAGTATATATATAATTATAAGCAGTGGTTCAGCCATATCAAGCCGAAGATTGATAGCGAACCATTGGAATCCAAAACTCGATATTCTTATAATGATGTCTAAGGCTTCTTATTGGTTTATTGTCTTAACGCGTAGTTATAAATAAGATCGTCCAAATTCTAGGAGTCATACCCGAACATGTAACTAAAACATTTTAACATCTTTTCGTCTTGCTTTATTACTTTCACCCTTCATATCTTTCTCTCTCTTTCTCTCTCTCTCTCTCTCTCGCTCTCTCTCTCTCTCTCTCTTGATCTATCGGTGCCTCACACACTCTCTCAGAGCGCATATGAGTGCGTGGAAAAATATCAGAAGGAGCTGTAAGGTAACTGGCTTGCGTGAATATTAGCAGCAGTGTCCAGGAAAAAAGGCATATGCAAATTATGAAGTGTGCGCGAGCTTTTAAAAGAAGACAAAAAGGGAAAGAAAAGACATCACGTGGTCGGTGAAGAAAGAGCACGTTTGAAAAATATAGACGTAGAAGAAATGTCTTTCGACGGCCGGCGTTTAGTGGAGTAGAAGAAAGAAACTCATAAGCTGGTACCTACAGGGTGGTCAAAAAGTCAGGTAACATGTTAAAGGTAGAAAAAACAATATGATCCATTATAATCTTATATAGGGATCTTACCCCTCCTGATTTCTGGCTTTGGGGCTATGTAAAGGATAGCGTTTATGGCAAGAAGCCTGATACAATAGCGTCTTTAAAGTTATTTATTGAAGAGGAGATTGCGCGGATATCAGCTGACATGATTACACGTGTTACACTATCAGTGGTTAATCGCTTCCAGCGATTGATAGAGAGAAATGGACGACAATTAACAAAATAAACATATTTCATGTTTGTTTCATTTTATATTTCAATGTATGGTACTTAAATATGCGTGTATTGCTAATATCGTTTTTCTTTAAAATGTTACCTGACTTTTTGACCACCCTGTAGATGAGGAGAAAGAAAAACGGCAATAAATGACGTCCAAGGATGGAGTATTGCTGTCACATCTTGGCAGGAGCTGCTAGGAAGCCTTGGCAGAGCTCAGAATAGACTTCGTAGCTTCGTAGGGAGATGCTATTTCTTTTCCCTGAAACCTCTTTCTTACAGAAGAGACGTTGTGAGCCTGTCTCTATTTTATCGTTTTTTGTTTTTTTTTTCATAGTAAATGATCGTCTGAGCTCCAATCTATGCCCCCCCCTCGCCAAACATTCACGAGAACCACTCCTTTGGTTGAAAAAATTATCAATAATTTCCCCTACTCCTTATCTGTGCCTAAGCCTAAACGTAAATTTCATGAACAAAGCTTTTTTCTTAGAACTGCACACCTGTGGAACTCTCTTCCGTTTACCTGCTTTCGAGTTGAATACAATATTGCCGGCTTTCAAGTCTAATGTAAACAAGTTCTTGATGAGCCGTTCTCTAAAGCAATGCAATTTACCAAATTTACAATTCTAACGATTACTGAGCCTTGATAGGTGGTGATTTCCTTGTAAAAAATGATTTCTGTTAAAAAAAGAAAGAAAAGCCGAGTCGGATTTATTTATTTTTCTTTGTTTGTTCCATTTCGACTGTGCCGGACGGCGTGGGGTCCGAAAGAGAATTGAACTGTAACGATCACGGTTTGAGCGTGACGCCCATGTTACATTTATGAAGAATCGAAGATAATAAAGAAACGACAAAGAAATGACAAAAATAGATGCATTTAAATAGTTAATTATAAGCACAAAGGGAACATCGCCACTAGTATAACACAATGGAGAGCGTCCCTTTTGAGGGAACTGGGGGGCTTTTACATTAATGAAACTTGTGTCTAACTTGTCTGTACTTGTGAGGTGCAGGTGTGTTGAGCAGGTGCTTGCGGGATTGAGGATGTTAGAGCATCTCTCTCTCTCTCTCTCTCTCTCTTGTCTCTCTCTCTCTCTATATATATATTTCTCTCTTTCACTCCTTCTATCTTTCAATGTAGAAATAAAGAAATAATATAATACTTTTTTTTTTCTTTTAAACAGTTAAAGCTTGCATTCTGGTGTCGGCGGATGCGACATTGCAGTTTTAGCTGCATACGTTCAACTAGTCTTTATAAAAAATTTGCTTCTCATTGTTAAATCTTAAATTAAAAATTCACTTGTTCGCTATTTTTGTATAAGCGTTAAATTCCAGCATGCCATTAATGCTGATGATGGAAATATGCCTGTAACAACGCAATGAAGACAAGAAGCGACCCATGCCAGCCGGTTATAGTCGACGGCATATCAACCCGTTGTGTTGCTGTTTCCATGTGCCTATCGTTTGATATTGTGTTTAACACCGGGAGCTTGTTGCGTTCCCGAGACGTTTCTCAACCAAGCAACTCTCCCCCGGAAAACGATAGTGCCATACTAGCTGTAATACTGTTTAATCCGTAGTTGGAAAGGAAAAGTAAAAGAGAGTGAGAGAGAGAGAGAGAGAGAGAAGATATATAGCAAAAATAAAGACTACTTTTGAATTTTGTCTTTTTTCACCTGTAATGTTTAACTAAATTTAGAAACACAAACTTTCCTGATTCAAACAATCTGACCGAAGATCAGTAGCTGACCAAACGGCACAAATATTTTTTATAACTTCTTATGTGGAAATACCTGGGCGTATATAGAACAAGTTACCTCCGTTCAACGCGTACGTTTAGTGATGGCAATATTATTTCAAGCCGTAAAAAGAGAAAAATCGTATTTCAAACTGGAGCGGTACACACCTACCGACAGAAAGAGAGATGTCTGGTCGAATCTCACCAGACGAATGCAATGAACGATTGGTTGATATAAAAAAGTAGCGATGAGTCAGGTTTGAAATATAGTCTTGCTAATACACACAAATTCGTTGAACAAATAATCGACCTGAAGTAATAAATTACGTCTGCCTTGGTAAATACGTCACTACTGAGTGATGGAATAATGTAAAAGCTATAATTTAATTCCATATATATATATATATATATATATATATATATATATATGTGTAGAAATATATATGTGTGTGTGTATATATATATATATATATATATATATATATATTCAGAATGTAAAAAATGATATAATAATTTCCACAGTCAAGCAACGTCGCAGATCACAAGAGCCATGACAGCCAACGAACCGGAAATCCAAGACTCGAGTTTTGCCCTCATGTGGGCTCATCAGATAGACGAATCCGAACTCGGGATTCGAAACCCGATCCTCTTGTATGTGAGACAAGCACTCTGCCAACTGAGCAAACAACCCGACCCGCAAGAAAGTCCGAAAAAGTTATCTAACTGATGAGCCCAAAAAAGGGGAAACTCGAGTCTTGAACTTCCGGTTCGTTGGCTGTCATGGTTCATTTGGGCTAGGAACGTTGTTTGACTGTATATATATATGTGTGTGTGTGTGTGTGTGTGTGTGTGTGTGTGTGTGTGTGTGTGTGTGTGTGGAAGGTTTGACGTTGTCCTGGATTGAATGAGAATGAAAAAATGTTCCGCCCTCCCGTACTTCTATACGTCATAGACTCGGTTAAATCATTATTATTTTTATCTTTTATTTATATATTTATTTAATAAAAACGCGAAAACTTTAAACATATCATTTAGTATAAAGGGCTTAATTAATTGTAGACGTATGTTTGAACTGCGTTGATATTACTCGTGGACATATGTGAGATGATAAATATGTTGGTTGGATACATTCGCTGTCTTTTTTGACATTATTTCTAACGCTTAGATTGTATTTTCTGTTTGTATTTGTAATAACGTGTCTCATTACTGAATTGTATAATTGTTCATAAATTGGTTGACACGCAGATCTTTTTCTTTTTCTTTTTCTATATACTGTCAACTTTTAAAGATTCCCTTCCTATTAATTCTTACTTTCTCTCTTTAACTATATCTCATCCTTCTTTCTTTTCCCTTCTAGTCCTTATTCTCTTTATAATAACCATTTATATCTTTTTTTCTTTTTCTTCTCTATATTATATATTTTTTTCTCTCTATTTTCTTTCTCTATTTATTTTCTTTCTATATTTCTTTTTTTTCTCTTCTTAATCACTCTCTCTCATTATAATCTTTTAACTTTATTTAAATTGCCCCTCCCTCTTTACATCTTATAATTAAAGTTCTGTGTTTTAAGTTTTTTAACTCCAACTTTTAAAGAGTTCTTACCTACAATAAAAATCCATTATTCATTGAACTTTTGAATAGTCAAGTCGCTGCCTGATGATATCTGTTGTTTGATTGAAACAAGTGGCTATTTGTAGCAGCGGGATGTGAGCATGTTTATATAAAAATAAACAAGTATATATATATATATATATACACGTGTGTGTGTTGTGTGTGTATGTGTATGCATATATATATATAATATCAAAGATGATTAGTAATATATACACATTTACGTATGTATAAGTATTTATCTGGATTCAATCTTTTATTGATTAAGTAACTTTATGCAAGCATTATGATAATGCACTACCCAAGAGCTTGAGATAGATAGATAGATAGATAGATAGATAGATAGAGAGAGAGAGAGAGAGAGAGAGAGAGAGAGTTAACCCTCTTACATGAATAATGTCAACCACTATTTTTAGGGTGGTTGGTTGGTTGGTTGTTTTACGGCATATCAACCCTTTTCAGGTTATTTAATGCCGAATCCAGTGATTTTGAAGAAAATTTCGTTAATAGAATATATTGGGGGGGGGGGGTTCAAGTCGGTTTCTATTTAACCCATAGTTGGGATCCTAAGACGTACTACCACTCCAGGTCAGAGTGAACCTAGGAGCAATGGCAATTAAGTGGTGGCTCCACACTCCCCAAAGCCCCCAAGCTGGGCCCTTACCATCGGATAGAGTTTAAGGCCATATCCAGGACCTATTTTTAGGGAGTATATATATATATATATATATATATATATATATATATATATATATATATATATATATATATATATAGCGAGGGAGAAAGAGATGAAGAGAGAGACAGAAAGAGAGGCAAAGAGTAGCAAAATATGTGCATGATTGTATTAATGTGTGTTGTGTGTATATATATATATGCATATATATAGTATCAAAGATGATTAGTAATATATACACATTTATGTATGTATAAGAAACTTTATGTAAGCATTATGATGATGCACTACCCAAGTGCTTGAGATATATAGATAGGCAGATAGATAGATAGAGAGAGCGAGAGAAAGAGAAAGAGAGAGAGTTTTCTCCATTACAGGTGTAATGTCAACCCCTATTTTTAGAGTATATATATATATGTATACATATATATCTTCTCTTCTTTCTTCTTCTGCTATCTTTCTTCTTCTATCTATCTATCTTCTATTTTCTATCTTCTTCTTTCTTTCTTCTATTCTTCTTCTATCTTCTTCTATTCTATCTTCTTTTCTATCTATCCTCTTCTATCTTCTTCTATTCTTCTTCCATCTATCTTCTTCTTCTATCTATCTTCTATCTTCTCTTCTAAAATGAGCTCATTTTTTCCGTGTGAGTTTGACCTTAAGAGGATTAAAAAATCACGACATCACACTCAAATGTAATGTCCCCACACTTCAGCACAGGATCTACCGTTATATAATTTTCTTCTTTTTTTTTCACTGTTTTTCTTCCTTTTATATTTTTTCTCTTTTTGTAGGTTGTGGGGGGTTGCGATTCGAAGGATTAATTAAACGAAACGAACTAACATTGGATTCCAGTTTTTACAATAAACTTTAGCAATCAGCTGCCAGCGTTCTTCAAATCTTGCACCGATTAGTCGCTTTAATATGTTATTTACTGCTGACTTCCTATATTCGGATTAGTTACTTATTCATTATTTATTTCTATACATTGCATTTATGAGAGTTTCATTAGCACAATTACTACTACGCTATCGATATTGGAATCAAACGACATTCAAATTGGTTAACAGCATTAAAAAAATAAAAAACACGGTCAGTTTTCTGGTTTCATTTATTCACTTTTTTTTCTTTATCATTGAAACAAAGAAAAATAAATAAATAAAATCTAATAAACATAATTTAATTATACACGGTAAGTTTTATTTTTTTGAATTTGGTTTTCTCATCTAAAAAAAACAAAAAATTAGATTTAAATAAACATATTTGCATTTTACACGGTAACTTTTTGGGGTTTATTTATTTTTTTCCTTTTTTTCCCCTTTGGTATTCTTTGCCGTTTGTTTTTTATTCCTTTCAATTTTACGCGTCATATATTAGCTAAACCAGGGCGAGGGGCATCTATATATATAAAAGCTAAAATATGTGTGTGTGGGGGAGGTTGTTCCTTCACCCTAAACTCGGCCTCCTCCTCCTCCTGCTACTACGACAATGACGTCATGTCTGACCTAGAAAACGTTGGCGTTAGTTTCAACCACCTGCAAATGTTTTAAAAGGATTGATTTTATCCGTTCCCAATTGTCTGTCTATTTGGCGGAGAGGTAACGTGTCAGGCATTTTTTCCGCCTTAGCCTCGATGATTCGGGTTCGAGCCTATCTTTCTACCTAAACCTTTTTTCCTGTTTTTTTTTGGGTTTTTTTTTTACATTTGTTTGCGGTTTTGCTTTGTTTTGGTTTTTCCAATTTTTTATAGCATCGTGTTTTTTTTTAATAATATTAAAACAGGGTACCCCTCCTACATACATACTTCCAAACACCCGGGCAACGCCGGGTACCCCTCGCTAGTCTATAGCTATCTATCTATCTATCTATCTATCTATACAACTATATATATATATATATATATATATATATATATATATATATATATATATATGAACAAATGATTAATAAAACATGTTAAAAGACATCTTGAAAAAGAGTTAAAAACATATTTAATTTTAAAAAAGGAAGCACAAGATAAGTGGATAGTCCTTAATCCGCGGAGTTTCGAAGAAATACTCTCCTTCTCATCAGAGGGCAGGAATTACCAAAATGCAGGATCGGATTTTGCATATAAAAGTATTTAATGAAACTACAAGTAAGTCACAGATCTTACTTGGTTAAAAAAAAAAGGGTGAGGTAAGGGGAACAGGAGGCAAAATAAAAATAAAAATAAAAAGATTTCACATGAATGGACAGTCCGGTGAAGGGTAAAAATCCAAAAATGGTAAAATCCAAAACGGTAGAATTTAAAATTTCAATCCAATAGGTAAATTCCAAATGGTCCAAAATAATCCAAAAGGCAGAGTTCCTTGGAAAAAGCGCAAATGGAATGAATTCCAAATCATTAAAAAAAAGTATTGGAGAGAATATTTAAAAAAAAAATATTTATATATATATATATATATATATATATATATATATATATATATATATATATATAGAGAGAGAGAGAGAGAGAGAGAGAGAGAGAGAGAGAGAGAAGATACTGCACTAAACTAACAACATATGCGCATGGTTGTATTATAAACGTAGTGTGTCTGTTTGGAGCACAAACTGTTCTATTACTATTTTCCATTATTTATCCATTTATTTATTGCGGACTATTGTTCTCATCTTTTAATTGTTGTTTGACGACGTTTCGACCAACTATTCCTCCGGCCTTCGTCAGGTGTAAGTCGATAAATGATACAAATTACTCAGATCAATAAGAATTCCAATTAATTAAATAATTTACTATTTTCCATTTGTTTATTCAAGAGGCGTAGTGTAATATTTGTTCTGTTATCATGATATCTCCCCAGGCATTACCTCCACCTTTTTGCTAGTGGAAGTAATGTAGCATTCGTTGTTATCATGAAACGATCCTATTAGATGTTACCTGCCTCTTTGAATTATTAGTGTGGAATATGTTAGTTCATCATGATACAACCCCTAAGGCCTTACCTCCTTCTTTAGGGCCAGTGCGGTATAAGTTTGTCCGTTATGGATAAAATCAAAATGATGAATTCAGAGAAAAAGCCAGGTACGGCCAACGGTGGAGTACTGTAGCCACATCTGGGCAGGAGCTTCTAGAAGCAGCTTATCCTGCCTTGACAGAGTTCAAAATAGACTTCGTAGCTTAGTGGGGGTGCCTTTTTCTCTTCCCTGCAACCTATTTCCCACAGAAGAGACGTTGCGAGCCTGTCTCTGCTTTATCGTTATTTTCATGGCAAATGCTCCTCTGAGCTTCAATCTATGGTCCTCCCTCGCCAAACTACTACAAGAAACACTCGTCTAGCCAAAACCACTATAAATAATTTCCCACACTCTTTATCTGTGCATAAACTTAAATGCAGATTCCATGAACAAAGCTTCTTTTTTAGAACTGCACAGCTGTTGAACTCTTCCATTTGCCTGCTATCCAGCAGACTACAATCTGATTGTCTTCAAGTCCAATGTAAACAACTTCTTGATGAACCGTCCCCCCTAAGTAATCCAATTTACAAAATTCCCACTACTTATGTTTACTACGCTATCATCACACTGACTTATGTATACCCATTACCTCTTATCCTTGAGTGGCCTCCGGACCTTGATAAATGTAAAAAATATTCTTGCTAAGAAAATATCTTTGAGAACTGTGACGTAGTTTTGGTTGCAGGCATGCAGACACAAACGCTCTATTACATTTTCCTTATTTGTATTATTGGAATTATTTGGACTAATGTTCTCATCTTCCATGTTTTTATATTCACCTTATTTCCAAGGCCGGGTGATGCCAAAAATCGGATCAAAAGTAATTGTTAATAAAAACAAAAAGTAGACGAAACGAAAAGAGAATTGGAAAATTAAAAAAAAATGGAATGTCAGCTGCGAATCAAACAGAAAAAGCGGCGAGTCGAAGCAAGAATTATTTTCTTGTTATTTACTCACTAGGAGAAGTCATATGGGCCATTATCCAAGATTTCTGTTTGAGAATAACCTGTGGTGTTCCCTGGAGTCTGTGTGACAACAAGTCTTTCCAGATGTCCAGTACTCTCCACATCTTTCGATAACTTTTGTAGATTAGTTTGCCGTTTACCATTGATTTCGCATTGGTAGCAACCGTTTGTATTCACTGAAATTTGAGTGGCAATAATCCCTCGCAAGGTCTCAATCCTCTTCGCACTCATCCAGCGAAGATCTGGTTTATGCTTTATCTCCTCGCTCCTTCCATCCTCCTTGACCCTTCTCGATTATTTGGCTATGTGCATAATCCAATAGTACATATTTTTTGGAGGGGACGAAAGTAAGTTCTTATTATTATTTCATAATAATAATAAGAAGAATCATTATTACTATCGGGACCTGTGGAAATTCCACAGGGGAATCATTCATATGTAATATATGGATGTTCGCATTTTGTAAATGCTCGATATAAATGGCGACGCGCTGATATTATTGTAGCTTTTTTGTTAAAACTGCAAGAGTATGTATCTAAGCTAGCACGAACGCCCGGCAAAGCCCGGTCATAAAGTACGCTTAAATATGATATTTTAATTCTTGCAGATTTCGTATATATTATTATAACGTTAATTTTCTATCGATTTTTATATAGTATAAAGTTGCAATTTAATATATATATATATATATATATATATATATATATATATATATATATATATATATATATAACTTGAGTTCCTTCAGCCATAATTGAAACCAAAACCAAAACTTAATAAGAATTCTTGATGAAATTTTTTATTAAAAAAAAATCAGATTACTGGAGTGCTACTAGTTATAATCGAAACCGAAACCAAAACTTATGAAGAATTCTTGGTAAAATTATTTATGACAAGAAATAGAATTACATAGCAATTAAACGACCCGGGTGTAAGCGTGACACAGAAAATAACACACACGCTATCGTATTAATATATAGATTATTGTTGTTGTTGTTGTTGTTGTTGTTGTTATTACTCTTATATATAATGATCATCACCACCACCATCCTCATCATCATCATCATCATCATCAGTATCATCATTATTTTTCCGTGGATAGAACTATATTCCAATTGCCACACCCAGGTTTTCAGTTCGTGTCGTTAAACAGTTAGTCAACATCACACTCTAACACGCGTCTCATATTAGTTTTTATTCTCGTATAAACACCGGAAACAGCGGACAAAGACGTTGACTAACAATCAGTCCAACGTCACAGTGGTCAAGAGATTACTACAGACTTTACTAAAAAAAATAAAATAAAAGCTACCTATTTAATTTTTCTACCCGGTCATGGCTGACGAAACAAGAACAATCTACTTCAATGTATTGAATAAAGAATTCAGTTGGAAATTTCTTATAGATTTCCGAGTTCAAAAAGGCGCACATGGAAAAGGTCGGAGATAACATCGGCCGAAACGAAATGTGAGGATAATATCCAGGATGGTAATGGTACTCCAAGTAATGAAAGTTATCTGTCTTGGGTCTGTGAGGGAGAAATCCTTCTGGATTGAGGAAATTTTTAGTTGTTTACTAATTCAATTTTTGGGGGGAAGCTGGATTTTTCTCACATTAAAAACCGACTTTTTGTCTGCCGTTATGGGGAGAGGAGTAAATAGAGGCGGCACGAAAAATAAATTCTTCCAGGCTGACGCATGTGATTTTAACCTGATCTACAGGGTCCGCGTTTGTGAAGCTGGATATCATCCACATTCATTCATTCATTCTGTGTAAATCAGATGATTCTATCGTTGGCATTGGTTTCCCCGATATCTTTCCAATTAGAATCATTTATATAACACATTGGGTACTTACGAGAAAAACCATATGAAGGTTGACAAAATTCTGAGCGAAAGCGGTTTTATGGATTCGAACTTGGTACACCCAGGTTGTCAGTCCATATCATTGACGTCACCTCCGGTAATATTACTGCTGTACTTATAAAAGAATGGCGTCAAATTGATATATGACAATCGAGCCAAGATCAAAGTGTAGTAACAGCACAAATGAATTATTATTGTTATCTTTTTTGTTTTTACATGTAAATAAAAATGTTTTAAAAATTGGGTTCTAAGTATGACGTCCCCCAGGATGAATGCGGTATTATGGTGAAAGAAGATACTAGCTAAGAGGATTTTTTTTTGTTTAGTTCTGGAGTGACAAGGATGGCCAACGACCCCCTTTCCCTCCTCCCTTTTGAGTTGGCCTTGTGCCTAAGTTTTTTTTGTTGTTGTTGAAACTTACCTTGTAATTTTAGCTTGACTAAAGAATTTAATATCTCAACGTGTAGTATCTGTTCTGATCCTACTTGAATTAATTTGTCCTTGGTCAATGGGGGGGGGCAATTTTATTTTTGCAAACTACCAGAGTGCCCCTTTTGCGCGTCTTTTGGGGAGATGGTTCCCGCACATTAAAAACGACCTTCTGTCACATTTGGCTTTCGTGGGGAAGCCGATAAATATCAATCTATGTATATCTGTCTGTGTATCTGTGTGTCTGTCTGTGTGTGTACATTTTCCTACGCAATAACTTTGTCAATTTTTAGTCTACACACTCGAAATTTGATGTACCGGGTACTGAGATTTGGGAAAATCTATGTAATCGGTTTCGGCCAGAAATTTGGCTGTTAAGGGGTCAAAGTTCAACGATTTGACCTTTGAGAACTCTACCAAACTCCTCCGACAATTTGGGATCCAAACACTTGAAATTTTAGATATAGGTCCCTTGAACATGGATCTAACTTAATAACTCGATTTGAGCCCAAAATAATAAACGTTAAGGGGTTATAATAGGGGTCAAAGTTAAAATAATTGATCTTTTTTTAAACACTCGGGCAACGCCGGGCACCTATGCTAGTATAACGCTATATCTTTATTGTTAGTGACGGTGAGGGATGGTGGATTGTTAGGAGGAAGATAAATGCAAAGGAATTCGACGGTTGATTCTCTCGAGATCAAACCGCCATTCAATTCTCTATATCAATGGCTAACAATTCGTGATCACATCAAAGGCTCCTATTATTATTTCTGTTTGTTCAGGACCACTCGTTCACACTTGCATGTACTTCTTGTCAAATGACATGTTATAAATCCAACATTTATCAATCGACCATGTTTATGTTGTCTCATCTTATACAGGAGATCTCTGATTTTGATTCACATGACATTATTTAATACAGTGTAACTCTCATATAAGAGAATTCTTCTCCGGTCTCTACAGCTCTCTTATATCCGGGTTACACTGTACATAAACGCAGGCTCAAATTTTGGATCAGAGAAGATCTCTCTTATATCCGGTTTTCTTATATTCGGGTTTCTTATATTCGGATTAACTTTTCTTCCTTCTCGACATTGAAAACTCACCTTGTCTCTGACTCTGTTTTTCTCAAAGGCAAGTAGATAAGATCTGTTCATTCGTTTGTCTGTCCATAAGTCTGTCTGTCGTGTGTCGATAACGCTGTCGTTCGAAATAACATTTTCATCGCTAGATGGAGAATATCCGGTCTTGTTTTAGATGCGAATCAAAATGTCCGACTCTTTCTGTTTGTATTTATTATTACTTCAGGTGAGACTGCATTTTTTTTTCTTTTTTGTTTACTCGTTTCGCTTAAATAAACAGAGACACGCTATTAATACAAATTGTTGGCATCAGACATAATTCAAGAGAAAATAATTTAAAAAAAAAACAGGGAGAAAAAGTCTGGCCAAATATTATGTTGCATATATTACTTGCTGTTTCAGGTTTAAAATTTGATATCGCGTTCAAAATATGAATACATATTCAACCATACAACTAACGTGAGTGGGTATTAAATCTTCAACCCATTATATATATTTCACGTGAATGGATGGACCATCCATTCACTTGAAATTACCTTCTTCTTCTCCCGATTCCCTCTGCTTCACTATTTTTTACTAAGTAAGATCTATGAATTATTTGTAGTTTCATTAAATACTTTTGTAGGCAAAATCCGATCCCGCATTTTGCTAATTCCGACCCTCTGATGAGAAGGAAAGTATTTCTTCGAAATTCCGCGGATTTAGGACTTTCCACTTATTTTGTGCTCCTTTTTAAAATTTCTAGAAGTGTAAGCCATTTGGACTTTCAGATGGTTCGCTGTTACACACAAGTCCTGGGAGGTTACTTGTTTGTTGTAGACAATTCCACAGAACAAAATATTCTTACCGTGTCGAAACCCGGGAAAAGAACATGTGAAATTGCCCCAGAAAAGGTTTAATATTTATGAAGCAATTCTAGTTTCTGATTGGTTGGTAGCAGAACGTGAATTAATTTGATTCGTCAGTTCTTAGCAGCATCGTTTATAAATAGAATCGTCCGACTGTGTGGGATCATACCCCATTAATCTCTTGAGATGATGGGATGTGTCTCCTAGCGGCCTCGGCTGCATGGAGACAGGGTAGTACATGTCAAGGATTCGTCACTTGACACTCAGCCCAACAGGTGAGGGGCCGGGAACCGGCCCAGCACCTGTTGGACTGAGGTACACCGCCTGGGTAATACCTAGGAGGTCCACCCTCCCAGGCCTTGCCACCGGGCTTTCCGGTGGGGCAAGTTTATTGCTTGCTGCCTGAGGCGCCCCGACCGGGGAATGCCGACGGGGTTACTCGGGCAATTTTTAGAATTGCAGGAGTGCCCCTCCTTTAGGGGAGCCTGCGGGTATCCCACTTTCCAGGCCTTGTGCCAAATAATGCTGATGTGGGCAGCATTTAAATAAATACCCCATTAATAGGTCCAAAATATTGCAACAAAATTAAATATGTTTCTTACTCTTTTTCAAAGTGTTTTTTAACATGTTTTATTAACTACATGTTCTTATATATATATATATATATATATATATATATATATATATATATATATATATATATGGAAGCAAAATCAAGACTTCAAACAGAGTGTTCGTAGCAACAAAAAGTGTATTTCATTTTACGTTACAATTGTTTCCATGTCCAGTCGAACAATTTCAAACATTATATCGTTTGAAAATTTTCCAAAACCAGCATTTCTTCAGACTTTATGAATAAACACACGTTTCACAATAGAGCATTTTTGAATAGAAAGAAAAAATAAAAATTCCCTTAACGGGAAAAGCATGTGAGAAACATTTACTTTACATTTGCTATAGTTACGGAAAAAGACCATTTAAGTATTAATATATCGCCTAATTTTCGTATCTTTATACGAGTCATGAGAGGTTTTTCGTATCTTTATACGAGTCATGAGAGGTTTTCACAGAAAACCCTATGCCATTTAAAAAGATGTTTATATATCCCATTCGTTGCGTTCCTAAATTAGATCTCACTGTTTCTTTATTTCCCAAATATTTAATTTTTTTATAAAAAGAGTTTTTTAATTTGTATTTCTATATTCATAGTATGGCTGTAACAAGCTTGCCATAACGTTACGGTTAATTTTAGTGGCAAGTAATGTTTACAGATTATCGTTATTGTAGTACTTAGATAAAACCATTTTAGGTTTAAAGTTTTATTGAATATGAGAATAAATAAAAAGGTTGTATTATATATATAAATCCTTGTACAGTATTTCGAGTGAGGTTTTCTAATCTATTTATTATAATTTAATGTTTTAAAATTTATTGTCATTCTACTTCATATCGTTTCTAAAGGCAATCATGAAGGGAGATAATCCAATTATGTTGTTAATGGCTACCAGTTAATTTTGTTGGAAACTGGGTCGATTTTTATTTCCTATAACAGCTAAAGGGAGATAATTCAGGCCGTTTGATGTTTTCGGTCTATTGATTACTAGAAGATGTCTATGATTTAATAATTAATTTAATCAGACAGATCCAGAACGTGGTACGATTGCTTATTCAACAAATTAAGGATATAAATTATGTTTTTAATCTTAAAAAAATTGTTTTTTACCTATGGGTTTAACCCACATCTGTTATTAATCACTTATGCTGCTCATGTCTTATAATTCGTGTGTTGTATTATTGGGTATTTAAATAAAACATTGTATAGTCACTAATTATTATTATGACAGCAACATCACCCAATAGCTACAAATGTGTTTCACTCCGATGAGAAGATGCCTACTACTGCATTTATGGGTAAAAACATTTAGAACAGGGAGTGAGGTAAGAAAATAAGTAAATCAGCATGGATTTTACCAACTTAAGATGTCAGATGACAATATCAATTAAATTAATTTTCAGCCCCCAAATTGCTAATTTAATTTTTAATAAAAAATAGTTTAATCGTTAAGTTGTTTTATTGATTTGAAGAGGGTATCACTTATTTCACCGTCAATACTGCTACAACTGAATACAAAAATGCTCATCGTTATGGAGAAAATTTCCATTTTTAGGTGAGCTTTATACTTTAATGTATTTCTTACCCGGTTTAGAATAATAGAAACTATATTCGCATGTTAGATTTGGATCCTTCATTTAGATTATAACAATTCTAGCTATTTAACTCTACCTTAAAATTTAATCCTAGCATCCGATGATCCTTATTGTTGTAAAAAGTTATACCTCAGTTACATTTAAGGCGTGATAGCAGAAATCTATTCCTGTGAAGACATCCCTGTATGGCATCAAGTCTTTTATTCAAAATTTCCTCTTTGGAATTCATTATAACTTCCAATAAACATAGATTGCACCTTTTTGATTTCCCGGGGTTGTACTTCCTCCCCCTGTCTACTACTGATCATTTTAATTCAAAATTTTCATTATTTCTGTTAAGTTCCCTAACCCAATCACCTAATGCAGTTGTATTCCTCTTTTTGTTTTTATTTCCAGAAATATATAGTGAGAAAACACGGAATATTTTATATATTGAATATACTATATTTATAATTTTTTATGGTAGGAAGTTAAAATATGGAGTTGAGGGGGATTAGCGGTTTTTGAACATTTACAGACGATAAAAGTTAAAAATCTAGCGATTTTCTGGACATTTCTTTCCCCTGATCTAGTGTTTTTTTTTTAAATCTCAGTTGCCAACATTGCATCACTAAAAAAAAACACTACAGGCTTAATGTAAACAGAATGTGTTTACAATATCGGTAAATTTTCAATGGGTTTAATGACATGATTATTGATAATGTAACCATGTGATTGAAATTTAATTTAAATTAACCACACGCGGTCGCTTTCCTATCAAATATTCATCGAAAAATGGTAGGTACACACAAAATGAATGCCGACACTCAAAATGTACAAACATTTTTGACTCCTCCCTTTACTTAAAAATTCACCAAAAATCAGGAAATTAACCAATTTTAATGAAAATTGCAGTATTTTTCAAATAATGATCGCAGAATATAATGAACTAATTATTTTTACTTAACTCTTAGTGAAAATGTATTATTTTGTTTAAACAAAAAATACCTTTAATAAAGTTATGGTTTTCAGTAGTAAATAAAAAACGCAAGAATTTATTTTTGCTTTTTTATATAAATAAAGTATCGTAATTTGTAACAATAAAAAATAATTTTTACAGTAACATTACGAAAAAAGCCCCTAAAGTCCGTATTAATGAATTCGATATAACTCGAAGAAAAATGAATTCTCGCATACTATTCAGGAAATTAAAGATTCAATTCGATTCCTATTTCAGTCACCTAAATTATTTAAGGTGAAATGAGTTTAGGAATTTATAGCCAATCCTAAATATTTTTTTTTGCTTAAAAAAATAGCATTAATACAGTAAGTTAGGTAAAATTTGCATAGAATGCTCTGCTTTACGGTTGTAAAAATGGAACGGAAATTTGAATTTCGTTCCCTTTTAAATTCGGTACATTTTTACATTACGTCCAACTCATCGTTCACATTCGACACGTCAACTTTTATAGCTTTTCGGGTATTCTGACAAGGTTAGGGATGTCTATTCCGAAAGCTGTTCTTAACATGGGTAGATTGGTAGGTGTGTCAGAAATTTCGTGAAAAATAGTGAATAATTCCACCCCGTCTTTCAAAGCTTATAACTCCTCGAAAAATGTAACTCAAGCCCTAATTTTTTCCAATTAAAGGAGCAAGGAACAAGGTTCTATTAAAAAAGCAACAAAAAAATAACAAACAACATGTTTTTTTAAAAAAGGTTTTAACTTCGGACTTTACAGGTAAATTTCTAAAAAACACTACTTTTTTGTTTTAAACTTGAATATATTATTTATTGACCTTTTCTCTTCAATTTGTGATATATAACACTTTGGTGAGTAAATTATTTACTTTTTTATAGACATTTCAAAATGGGAGGCGTGAATTATTCTACGCCCTGTCTTTCCAAGCTTATAACTACTCGAAAAATGTAATTCAAGCCCTAATTTTTTTTTCAATTAAAGGAGCAAGGACCAAGGTTTCATAAAAAAAAAAGAAAAAGCAAACAACGTGGTTTAAAAAAAAGATTTTAAACTTCGAACTTTACAGGTAAATTTCTAAAACACACTACTTTTTTGTTTTAAATTTGAATATATTATTTATTGACCTTTTCTCTTCAATTTGTGATATATAACACTTTGGTGAGTAAATTAATTATTTACTTTTTACTATACACTTGAAAATGGGGGGGCGTGAATTAAAAAGAACCGTTT
Source organism: Euprymna scolopes (assembly GCF_053919585.1). Taxonomy (NCBI): domain Eukaryota; kingdom Metazoa; phylum Mollusca; class Cephalopoda; order Sepiida; family Sepiolidae; genus Euprymna; species Euprymna scolopes. The sequence goes on along the minus strand of NC_136518.1, from coordinate 17,026,980 downwards.
GTCTAAAATATTATATTCCGTTTATTGGAAAGAGCATAAAATTTCACATTGACCCTGAAAATATCGTAAAAATAGAATGAATAGAAAAATTTTGATAGATTTTTAAAGTTTAAAAATTGAAAAATATTGAGTTCGTAAAATTCATTTCTGTTTTTTAAAAAATAAACAAAGATATTTCTATTACTTTTAAAAAAACTTTAATTGTTTATTTTGGAAGTATAATCCATAAAGAAAATAAACAACCTACTTTTAAAAGAGAAATTACGAGATTTTTATATTTTATTCGCAGTTTCGTGATAGGGGTGTAAAAAATTCCTACAAAAATGCTGATACATCTACTAGATTGGAGTGTTTATTCGTTGTAAACGTACCCGACAACCTATAAATGTCGACATTTCCAATGTGAATGGTAAGCTGGACTGATGTAAAAAATAACAAAAAGATATACCAAACTGACTTTTTCGTTTAAAAATGGAATTATTTCCATTTCGTTATTAACTTTTTTTTTTTAATAAATATTTTGTGTTTTATATACATAAAGTATACTTGTTGAATGTTACTGTTTCGATTACATTCGTTTGGGGGGCACAATTAAAAAATTAAGAAAGATTAAAACGAAGCGAAATTTAAGTTTCCGTTCCATTTTTACAACAACCGTAAAACAGCGCATACTCAGCAAGTTTTATCGTAATTTATAAGTATAACATTGAAACACTAAATCAACATTTTATCTATTTTTTTTGTAAAAAACTAAATAATTTGTACATTCTCTTGAAAAAAAGAATCAAACTTTTCTCTACTTTCACATGTGTTCCATTTTAACAAACTGAGCCACAGCAACGCCTGGCCGGGTACAGCTAGTATATATATATATATATATATATATATATATATATATATATATATATATATATATATATATATATATATATGAGCAAACAGTTAATACAAATGGAAATTCTTTTAACTTTCTTGAAGTTTTACATTTGGATTTTACCTCACTGGATTTTTTTATCTTCCACCAGACTATCCATTCATGTGTAATCACCTTTTTCTTTACCATATTCCCTCTGCTTAACTTATTTTGTTTTCAAGTAAGATCTTTGACTTACTTGTTGTTTCATCAAATACTTCTGCATGCAAAATCCGATCCCGCATTTTGCTAAATCCTACCCTCTGATGAGAAGGAGAGTATTTCTTCGAAACTCCGCGGATTAAGGACTATCCATTTATCTAGTGTTTCCTTTTCAGATTAAATATGTTTTTAACTCATTTCAAAGTGTTTTTTAACATATTTTATTAACTGTTTGCTCATATTATAAGCTCTATTTCCTATTTGGTTTTATCGAGCTTTTATATCTGGCTGATATAATTTTATAAATATTAATTCTTTAATATTTATAATTTACTGTAATTTTACCATCTTGGATCATTTTGGTAAATTCAATTGTAATTTTCATTATATATATATATATATATATATATATATATATATATATATATATATATATATATATATATATATATATATAAATGCTCAATTACGAAATATGATAATTTTGTAACTTACTCCTTTAATCAACCCTTTCGGGCTTAAAACTCATTTGGTATATGAAAACTTACTGAATTACACGAACTCAGTATATTACATATAAGTCTATCTATCTTATCTATCTATCTCTCTCTTTCTTTCTCTCTCTCTCTCTCTATATATATATACATATATATATACATATACTCGGGTTTTTTTATATTCAAAAGTAATGGACTAATGAATTCAACGAGGTTGTTAGATAGTGCTCAATAAAAAGAGCTAAAAATACTTGTTTATTGTTATATGAACATGCTCACATCTCGCTGCTACGAATAGCCACTTGTTTCAATCAAACAACAGATATCATCAGGCAGCGACTTGACTATTCAAAAGTTCAATGAATAATCCGTTATTCATTGAACTTTTGAATAGTCAAGTCGCTGCCTGATGATATCTGTTGTTTGATTGAAACAAGTGGCTATTTGTAGCAGCGGGGTGTGAGCATGTTTATATAACAATAAACAAGTATATATATATATATATATATATATATATATATATATATATATATATATATATATATATGTATATTCGGATTCGAATCTCTAGACCGGCGTTCATTGTGACACTAATGATTGTAGGTATTCAATAATTATTATAGTAAAAAATTATGTAATAACTATTGTAATAATTATTATAGTAAAAAATTATGTAATAACTATTGTAATAATTATTATAGTAAATAATTATGTAATAACTATTGTAATAATTATTATAGTAAATAATTATGTAATAACTATTGTAATAATTATTATAGTAAATAATTATGTAATAACTATTGTAATAATTATTATAGTAAAAAATTATGTAATAACTATTGTAATAATTATTATAGTAAATAATTATGTAATAACTATTGTAATAATTATTATAGTAAATAATTATGTAATAACTATTGTAATAATTATTATAGTAAATAATTATGTAATAACTATTGTAATAATTATTATAGTAAATAGTTATGTAATAACTATTGTAATAATTATTATAGTAAATAATTATGTAATAACTATTGTAATAATTATTATAGTAAATAATTATGTAATAACTATTGTAATACTTATTATAGTAAATAATTATGTAATAACTATTGTAATACTTATTATAGTAAATAATTATGTAATAACTATTGTAATACTTATTATAGTAAATAATTATGTAATAACTATTGTAATAATTATTATAGTAAAAAATTATGTAATAACTATTGTAATAATTGTTATAGTAAATAATTATGTAATAACTATTGCAATAATTATTATAGTAAATAATTATGTAATAACTATTGCAATAATTATTATAGTAAATAATTATGTAATAACTATTGTAATAATTATTATAGTAAATAATTATGTAATAACTATTGTAATAATTATTATAGTAAATAATTATGTAATAACTATTGTAATACTTATTATAGTAAATAATTATGTAATAACTATTGTAATACTTATTATAGTAAATAATTATGTAAGCCCCTTTACGAAACTAGTTTTTTATCGTTGAACACTTTACAGTTGAAATAAAGTCGGTCAATTTAGCTCGCATGTGCAGATCATCATATAATGATTAATTAGATCACTCTGACAGACGTTAAAACATTTAAAAATAGATGTTTAAATTTCAACAATATTTCTCGCGGTTAATGGTGGCCATATGAATTTGGTCCTTGCTAATGGAGTTAGAGATGAGTTCGTTGCCGGTTTCGAATCGCTCGACCGGCGTTAATCGTAACACTCCGCACTGATGATTCCCGAAAGGATGAAACACAAGTGTCTGTAGGTATTTAATAATTATTATAGCATATATATATTATAGCATATATATATAATATATACTATTATAGCATATATATATATATAATATATTATTATAGCATATATATTTAATAATTATTATAGTATATATATATATATATATATCAGAGAGAGAAAGAGAGAGAGTGTGTGCGTGCGTGCGTGCGCGCGTGTGTGTGTGTGTGTGTGTGTGTGTGTGTGTGTGTGCAATATAATAATTCCTCAAGTCCCAAATATCAAGTTTTCTCAGTTGGTCATCTATTGCTTTTTAAGAGGTATCCATTACAATATTGTTTCCTATTGTGACTAACAAGTCTAGAAAATGAATTTATTGCTGCATACGTATCTTCAGATGTTTATCTTAAAACCTTATCAAAACACCATCTTGAACAACGTACATGGTTCATATAACCGACGCACTCTGCACTTCTTTCTCAGCTCTTGAAACAATATTGTAAATGATACTTTTTGAAAAGTAATAAATGACCAACTGAGAACATTTGATATTTGGAACTTGGAGAATTGTTATACTACATTATGAGCATGCTCTGGAACCCAATAAAAAGGCATCTATTCAGCTTGAACTGTTTTCTTAATTTACAAAATTCATATAAAAAAATGTTCTTTTTTATTATAAACAAACATTATGAGACAATTGCTTCACCCATTACGATTAGGATATAAAAACTGAGCACGTTTCAAATAAATCATTAACCTATATATATATATATATATATATATATATATATATATATATATATATATATATATATGTTCTAGCCTTGCCATCATTAATTCCACTTGACCAAGACACAAATCGGATGATCTACCTTCGCACGTATTTTGTTTATGTTCCAACATTCTTTTGTATTAAAACATTTTAACATAAATAATTTTATCCATAATTATTTATTTCGCTATGATAACATTATTTCTGACGTTCTATTTTTACAAATATTATTAACGATTATAATAATCGTCGACCAGCATACATTTCGACATTGCCCGGCCAATATCTAAATAGATGTTCTGTGCTAACACAGCGTTCGCCCTCTCGTGCAGCATTTGCCAAGGAGACGTTTTTAATCATATGTCCCGTTGTCTAGATTACGGTTGGGACTTCAAATACGATCATGCAGACAGTGTTTTCATCCCTGCCTTTCTGCGCGATATTCCGTGCCAACCCCATCTACTCTCGTATGTTGTTATTCCATTTCTTTCTTTGTCTGTCTCCCACTTCTCCCTCTCTGTATAGATCCTTGTAGGATTGTATGAGAGTTGATACTCGTATGGCACGGTTCTAACACTGATGTTTCTGACAAGACATTGTTATTGTATTCGTCATATTATGTTTACATTCCATTAAGATACCATAAAAAATAAAGATTCTAGTCAATATTTTTATAAACCTCAGTTGATTCCTCGGTGACTTCCAGCCACCCTTCACAAAATTATTACAAATCAGATCAAAAATTCAAAAAGAGAAAAATCTTTTCGTCGAAAAAGCAACAGGGTAAAATTGCTGATTTGTGATTCTAGTGTTGAAAAGAACCCAAAAGAAAAAGTAATCCTGCTCAGTGGGCGCAATTACGTTTTTGTGATATTTGTAAAGATTGGTCACACAAGAAGTGAAATTATAGGATTATAACCACTTTGTGTGCAAGAAACGTGAGAAAATGGAGACAAAAAGGGAAGTACATTCCAAAAGCAAAGCCTTGTTTTTTTAACTAAAAAGCTAAAGCGTTCAAGAGCTACTAAAATTAGAGTGGTACCATTATAACGAGCGACCTTTTTGTTCTCTAGAATGTATTTTTCTACCATTCTCAACGCACTGTTGTCAGCTTCGTTTGATGTCTTGGTCGTAAAAGTCCGGATCGAGCTTTTTCAAGCACATCTTTATCACCACTTTGAAATCGACGAATCCATCCGCTAACTATTCTGACTTAACTGCATCGATGAATGTTGATCGGTTCAATCTGCATGGAGGAATTCAATAACGCATTTCTGACAGGGGGTTCTATCTTTCACACCGTCGATATCTGCAACAGAGAATAAACTTTCAAGTAATTAATGCATAAGTTCAGTCATTATAGCAATGCAATTTGAAATCCTCTCTGCTCCATTCGGACGGAATTAATAAATAAGAAGCATAACTTTGGAAATGTATCTCCTATGTTTTTATGACTCTATTGTTTAACGAGGAGATTTACTTGGTTGAGGAATGTCCTGGGAACGCAACCAGCTCCCTAGGGAATAAATGATATCAAACAGAAGGCACATTGAAACATCAACGCAACAGCTCGATATGTCGTCGGTTATACCCGGATGGCATGGGTCTCTTCTTGAGTCTTCATTGCATCGTTACAAGCAACATTTCAATCGTCGGCATTACTGGCTGGGGCCTCATGCTAAAATTGAACGCGTATACAAAAATAGCGAACAAATGCATTTTTATAAAAATATATAATTTATTTTACGTTTAACACTGGCGGAGCATATTTTTATAAATGCCAGTTGAAACCAGAGGCATGCAGCTAAACTGCTATGTCGCGTACGTCGGCCCCAGAATGTAAGTCTCCACTGTTTAAAAGTGATAATTATATTTCAATTCTGGTGATAATTATATTTCAATTCTGGTGATAATTATATTTCAATTCTGGTGATAATTATATTTCAATTCTGGTGATAATTATATTTCAATTCTCTCTTTCAATGCAAAAAGAGAGAGAATAGGAGTGAAAGAGAGAAATAGAGAAAGAGAGAGAGAGAGAGAGAGAGAGAAAGAAGAAGGACATAAAAAGAGAGAAAGGTATATTTATACCGTTTGAACATTGTTTGTTTTTTTTTTCGTATGCCTTGATGACGAGTTCTCCGGGTTTGACCTTTCGTTTTCTAGGATCTCAAATCGTTTGTACTTAGTTGAATATTAATAAACGACTGTCATTCAAACCCAGCCGACATGTTCTAGCCTTGGCAAACCCACAAATCACCTACTTAACACAAGAAAACTGCACCTCACAAGTATAGACAAGTAAAGCACAATGTTCATTAATGTAGAAGCTTCCAGCTCCCCCAAAAGGGGCGCTCTCAATCGTACCACATTTGGATGGCATTATGTTATGTAAAAAGGAACAGCCCCCAGTAAGTAAACGAGCAAACTAGATAAGTTTGAAAATAGTATCTGGAAAAGGCTATAATCAAACCCAGTAGGCAAGTGTTAAAAGGGTATTAGACATTTAATTTAGGGATGCAGTCAATTGTTGATTCTTTTAGAAATAACTGGATATTAAATATGTCAGTTAAAAGAATGGACAATACGAGTTTAGAAATAAGGATTAATAAAAAAGGGTTTATAACGATACAATTTAATTTAGGAATTTCTTTGTTTGCCAGAGGCGTGTGGATGCATGTGCAAAGTACACGTGTAATTTAAACGTGAGGAAGTGGCGAACATGCTTTTACATATCTTGCTTGTCATAGATCATTATAAATTTGTAAAAATTCAACATGTGCAATGTGAGTATATGTAGAAATAACACAGCTATATGTTTCTGTTATTTATAAAAATGGGATAGATCAAGACTGCACTATCACACGATAACAAGTAACACAATGCTGGACCTGGTTTTGCCACACACACTCTAATAAAAACATGAATAAAATGACACCAAATGAATATATAATGCGCAAGGTTTAGAAAGAAATTTGATCATTGGCAGACTTGTTTTGCATCTTCTGGTTGTTGGTCCCTATTATTTCAAATAACAGAACACAATCGACCAAATACAAGAAAATAAATAGGATTAGCAAAACTCAGAAATTTGTTTTTTTTTGTTTTTTTTTTTTACATTTTCACCCCAAACAAGGCACATTGCCACTGATGTAGGGGGCTACTATCAGGTACATAAGCTACAGAGGTACTATATGGGGAGTTGTGTAGCAAGATGTCGGTTCACGTTACATTTGAATTTCTGCATGCCAGTACAGTTCGAGAAGCAGGAAACCGGAAGGGAATTCCAAAGTCTAGCGATTCTGGGGAAGAAACTACTGGAGTAGAAAGCTCTCTTACATCTAGGGTCTCTACTGTGAAGGGGTGGGATTTAGCTGCTTGTCTGGTTTGTCGAGGGTATTTACGTTGAGGGGATACAAGTGCTTGCAGTTTGTCGGAGCATTAACCGTTAAAGTACTTGTAGAACAGGCAGAAGGATGCAACATTTCGTCGATGGGACAGAGGCTGAAGCTTAGATGACAGTTCAGGACCTATCAGGTTGTCGACTCTTTTGAACCTTCTCTAGGAGCGAGAGACTAGTAGCAGATGCACCAGTCCAAATATGACAACAATACTCCATACATGGGCGAATGGTTGCCTTATAGAGGTACAGAATACTCTCGGGCGTTAGTATCTTTCTAGCACGCTAGAGAGAACTTACCTTCTTTGCAGCGGTCCTGGCAATGCTCTCAATGTAATTGCTCCAGCTCATGTTTCCTGTGAACGTTAGGCCGAAGAGTTTAAAAGATGTACTTTCAGATAAAGAGCCTTTGGCCATTGCTATTGGTGGTAGAGAAGGTTTCTTGTAGTTATTGAAGGAAACAAGTTAAATGGACCACAAATGAAACTAGTAATAAAGTGCTATTAGAAAAACAACGCCAGCGTATAGAACATAATACCAAAGATCTGCCATCGATTTCCACCGCCGCCCCTTTATATGTGTGTGCATGTGTGCATGTGTATGCATGTTTGCCATTTCATAAAGTTGATAATTGCTGTGGGGGAACCACCTTCTGAATGGACTCAACCACCCTTCATATATACCTTAACTCTTAACGATCCCGGGTAGGGCTCGAGATCCGGGGTTAATTTCATAAATTAGATAATGCTTTAGGATAACAGGTGAAATAATACTGGGTCTGGTGTTGCAACACACACTAATAAAACCATGAACAAAAAATGACAGCAAATAAATGTAAAATCCTCGGTGCTGAGATATAAATTTGATCATCATGGTCCGCAAGAAATGTTTGATGGTTAAAATTGAGGGACTTGTTTGAAATCTTCTGAATGTTGGCCCCTAATATTTCAAATAACAGAATACAACCGACCAAATACAAGAAAATAAATCTGATCAGCGCAAAATCAAAGCAATCAATCGATCACGAATTAAATTAGTAATAAAGTGCTATTAGAAAAAAAAACATCTCTCACATAAAGAGGCATTTTTTAACTTTTTTTTTAATATAAATATATGGACCACGAATTAAATTAGTCATAGGGTGTTGTTAGAAAAACAATCCCCACTGAAAGAGGCCATTAATTCCAAAGTTATACCATCGATTTCCAAATCGCCCAATATGCGCACGCGTGTGTGTGTGTTTGTGTGTGTATGTGTGTGTGCGTGCGTGCGTGTGTGTGTGTGTGCGTGCGTGTATGTGTGTGTGCGTGTGTGTATGTGTGTATGTGTGTGTATGTGTGTGTGCGCGTGAGCGCGTGTGTGTGTGCGTGTGTGTGCGCGTGTGTGTGCGCGTGTGTGTGCGCGTGTGTGTGCACGCGAGCGTGTATGTGTGCATGGGTGCGTGTATGTGTGTGTGAGTGAGTGTATGTGTGTGTGAGTGAGCGTGTGTGTGTGTGTGTGTGTGTGTGTGTGTGTGTGTGTGTGTGTGTGTGTGTGTGTGTGTGTGTGTGTGTGTGTGTGCCATTTCGTAAATTAGAAAATGTTTTCAGATCATAGGCGAAATAAACCTGGGACTGGTGTTTCAACAGACACTCATAAAACCAGGAAAAAAAATGACACCAAATAAATATACAATCCGTGTGGTAGAGAAATAAATTCGATTATCATGGTCTGCGAGAAACGTTTGACAGTTAACAATTGGGAGATTTGATCCGCATCTCTGAATATTAGTCTTTGTTACTTCAAATAACAAAATACAACCGACCGAATAAAATTAAATAAACAAAAACCGATGAAAAAAGAGAAATGGTCCGCAAAGGAATTGAACTAGCAAAGAAGTGTCCCTCACCCTGCACACACACACACACACACACACACACACACACACACACACACACAAAGCAACTTTACACGTATATAACATAATCCCAAAGTTATGCAATCAATTTTCCAAACATTTTGTGTCATCATAGTTATCAAATATTTTTCTCATGGTGCAAACAATAAAATAAGTTAATAATGGAGATTTGGTATCTGTCTGTCTGAAGTCGAATATTACTATCTTTCAATGCCTAGTATATTTTCTGTTGACATGATACTATTCTCCCAGGCATTGCCACCTCTTTTTTTTATGAAGATAGTGTTAATATGCCCTTAGTTATTTTTACTTGTGAATTCTACAGTTATTTACTGAGGACTGTTGTTTGAATAGAAAGTTTGAATAGAAAGTCTTTAGGGTCAGAAGTGACACGTGAACACTGAAATTAACGAAACCATGTGATGTTTGGTGTTGCTAGATGCGCCAAATAATAATTTAAAAAAAAATAAAAACAATTATACCAAGATAAAAGTCATAGGTTTTGGAAGAAATATCTTACAGACGACATTGGTCCTTCTTATTTCAGGTAACAGCATTGCCAAAGCTGCTGCAATTAAGGTGGCCTCCCTTTAGCGTGCTAGAAAATTAATGACAACTGAGGATACCCTATGTCTCTGCAAAGCCAGCATTCGTCCATGGATGGAGTTTGGTTCCCACATCTAATCTGCTGTATCTACCACGAGTTTCTCCATTTTACATAAAGTTTTAAAAAAAATTTCAACCTAAAATGTTCCTCATCATCGCAGACATGTTGTATTTTTGTGCCTTTTTACAAGTATTTTAATGGAATTTGCTCCAATGAACTCATAGTATGGTGCCCCTTTGTCGCACTTAAAACAAGCAACCCTTTGTGCTCCAGAATTCATTTTTCTACATAGTCACCAGTATTCTCAATGAATATTTGCAAGAAATTTAATGACGTATTTCTGCTTCCCGACTAACCTGACAAGCAACAAAATTGCACCCTTTCACTATGGAGGTTCTTAGAAGCCAAAAAGCCTTCTACTCTTATTATCAGTGGGTCTGAAAACTGACATGGAGAGTACCTGACAACATCCTGGAATTTTGGGTTTTACAAAGTTACAGACTACGACGGATTAAACAAACAATTAAACAAATACGATCAATATAAACCAAAGACCATTCAAGGGAATAAACGGACCACAGATATAATCTGACGTTCCAAAATAAATGCCTACTATTTTTTCTTCCGCCCAACTGGGTTAGAGGGGATTGCAAATTGCATTGTTATTATGAGCTAACTCATGCATTCATGACCTGAACTTTTCATCTCTCTGTTGCAGATATTGACGGCGTGGGGCTCTAAAAACCCCACTCCCGCCGTGGACGTGTAGGGAGCAGAGATGCGTCATTTAATTCATGGTAAAAGTGAATTTGCAATAGTAGTGACTATTCAGAAAAAAAAAAAAAATTCTGTGCAACATTTTTAATGGTAGCACTCCTGTCTTCGTAATCCTTCAACTTTTTGAATTAAAAAACAAGACACTTCACGTCTGGAAAGACAGAGAAAGATGGCACTTGAAACGCATAGAACCTACATAAACTCTCTATATGGGTTTCGTTACATATATAATGTTTATATATATATATATATATATATATATATATATATATATATATATATATATATATATATGAGAGAGAGAGAGAGAGAGAGAGAGAGAGAGAGAGAGAAAGATTATAAAGTAAAGCAAAAATCGCTATTATTAATTTAAAGAAAACATATACGGAAAGCTTTTAATGTTTTCAAGTCGCCGGTTTTTTACTGTCGTTCGTTAAGTGATTGATCGCTATTGTTGAGTGATGTAGTTGAGACTTATCTTTCGAGGAATCCAATTCCCTAATGAGAATGATGAAAGTTACGAGACAAAATTCTCACTTTAATATATATATATATATATATATATATATATATATATATATATATATATATATATATATATTAGAAAAAATACACTACCGACAGGCCCGGAGACATTGCCCGGTCGTAAAATACGCTTAAATATGATATTTTAAGTTATACATATTTCGTATTTATCATGATAAGACCACTTATTTATTGATTATTATATTGTGCCCAATATATGGAAATGTTTAAAAATAAAAATGGTTTCCAACTAATATATATATATATATATATATATATATATATATATATGAACAAATGATAAATAAAACATGTTAAAAGACATCTTGAAAAAGAGTTACAAACATATTCAATTTTAAAAAAGGAAGCACAAGATAAGTGGATAGTCCTAAATCCGCGGAGTTTCCAAGAAATACTCTTCTTCTCATCAGAGGGAAGGAATTAGCAAAATGCAGGATCGGATTTTGCATATAAAAGTATTTAATGAAACTACAAGTAAGTCACAGATCTTACTTGGTTAAAAAAAAAAGGATGAGGTGAGGTGAATAGGAGGTAAAAGAAAAATGATTAAAAAATTTCACATGAATATATATATATATATATATATATATATATATATATATATATATATATATATGTATATATATACACACTTGGCTATCACTAGCTAGAAATGAAAACAAAAGAGCTCCGGCGTTATTTGTTTCTATCCGAGCTAAGTCAATATGCAGATGAAAACTTTAAAAATAACATTGTTAAAAATATAAATGTATATTTGCGCATGCGTAGAGTAGCATGTTTAGTGAACTTACGCCTGCCATGTTCCTTTTTAATTTTAACCCCTTGGCATCTATATTTACCAGCTAAAAAAAAAATCAAATTTGTTTCTGGAATCTAAATCCTCTATATATCAATTTTTAAGTGTGTAGATAAAACGGAGTAGTTTGGCGGAGACCATTTTGTACAGTGACAAATTGCATTATATATATATATATATATATATATATATATATATATATATATATATATATATGTAGTAATTTATAAAATATATATGGCGATTAAGCTACACTGAATATTCCGCGTTTCATTCACTCTATGACTCTTCAGGCTTATGCGCATAAGGCTGAAGAGTCCTAGAGTGGATGAAATGCCGAATATTCAGTGTAGCTTAATCGCCATATATATTTTATAAATTACTAACTGGCTCTACCTACGTATTGAGCACTTTTGAAGTAAATACTTAAAGTTTACGCATAAATCTATACTTTCGTATATTAATTTTATGTGAGTAAATTAAGTAGTTATATATACATATATATATATATTATCATTATCATTATTATTATTATTATTATTATTATTATTATTATTATTATTATTATTATTATTTACTTACGAGTAGTATTCGCACAAGCCATCATCATAGATTGTTCTTTGAGAACAACTAGTGGTGTTCCCTGGAGTCTGAGTGACAACAAATCTCCTCAGATTTCCAGTACTCTCAAACTATTTCGACAACCTCTGCAAATAAATTTGCATTATTGCAACAGCCGCTTACTACTGATTTCTCGTTCGCGCCAACCATTAGACTTCACTGGAATTTGGGTGGCAAAAAGGTCTTCCCAAGGTCCCAGTCTTCTTTGTACATCTCCAGTGGAGGTCTGGCTAGTGCTTTCTCTCCTCGGTTTTCTCCTCCTCCTTAGTCCTGATTATTTGGTGTGGTACCTGTTAATGGTGACACTCACAGGAAAAAAGGTGGGCGCTGTTTTTCATTTGTACAGTGTCAGTTTTCATGAGATGTTACTTTGTGTTTTGCATCTGTAGCCGTTTCTGTGTCCAGTTTGTGTGTGGTTTATGTGTGGTGTTAGTCTCCGCATTCAAGGGTTTTCCTTATATTGCTGCAGTTTTCATTATTGAAATTCGTTGTATTTTCTCGGTCATCCCTATGATTCTTATCTCTCCCATTCTTTTTCAAAGTACTTTGGTATCATTCCTAGCGCTCATACTATTAATGGTGTTGTTTTTACTTTATTCGTTCTCCAGATCCCTTTGAGCTCTCTGGTCTGTTCCGTGTATTTGCTCCACTTTTCATTCTCCTTGATTTTCACTCTGTGGTCTGCTGGAACAGCGAAATCTACTATCTGGCCGGCCTTTTCCTTCTTGTTAACTATTATGACATCCGGCCTTCTTGCTTGGATGGGTTGATCCGTTTATTATTATTGGCTCACATGGAGCTTTCACACAAGTCAACAAACGATCTGATTGGAAACCTGTGGTGTTCTCTGGAAGCTGAGTGACAACAAGTCTCCCCAGACGTCCATCTCTCTCCACCTCCTTCGATAGCATTTGCAAATGAATTTGCATCATCGCAACAGCCGCTTACCATTGATTTCTCGCTGGTAGTGGCCATTGGTTTATACTGGAATTTGAGTAGCACTCAGCTCCCCAAGGTCCCAGTTCTCTTTGCGCTTGTCCAGCCGAGGTCTTGTTAGCACTCGCTCCTCGGTCTTTCAGTCCTTATTGACCCTTCTCGGCCCTTTGGTATCATTTTTTTTGGGGAGGGGGGGCGGTGATGAAACAATGAAACTACTTGTAAATATGTAGTTTCGGTGTTCTTCATTCCCTGTAACGCTTATTCGTTATATTGTCTTGTATTATTCTCCGCATTCAAGGGTTTTCCTTAATATTTCAGTCGTTTTCATTATCGTTAGTCGTTGTACTTTTGCAGCTATTCCTCTGGTTCCAATTTCTGACATTCTTTTTTCGAAGTTTTTCGGAATTGTTCCTAGTGCTCCTATTATTATTATTATTATTATTATTATTATTATTATCATTATTATTGGTTCACAAGAGCTTTCACACAGATCATAAAATATCTCTCTCTCTCTCTCTCTCTCTCTCTCTCTCTCTCTCTCTCTCTCTCTCTCTCTCTCTCTCTCTCTCTCTGAAAATCTTCTCAGGTATATTGTGAAAAAATGTACAATTTTCGTTCACTAGAACAAAAGTTATGATGAATTTTCTGGTGTTCAAAATCGTAAAGATACGTAAGGAGGTGAGCGATGTTTTTTATGACTGGTTTCCATAGCAACCACGTCGCTTCAGCGACTAGTGTTGCTACTAATTCACCGCTCTCGCGAGAAGATTAGTAACTAGTGAAACAGAGAGAATGAAAGCAGAGGAGTGGTGTACATTATTTACATAAGTTTATCTTGTTTTTATGGGGGCCAAAAAATAAGACTAAATTTTTACAAAGAACAAGTGAATTTTCTGAAAGCCTGGAAAAATCATGGATTACAATAGAAAAATGCGAGCATGAAAAATAATATGGCTAAACTTAAATATGGAAAAGTAAAGGACTAGTTGTTAAAACCGGGAAAGAAAAGGACAAGATATTCTAGTAAAAAATATAATAAATTTATAACTTAAATATTACAGCATTAAGAATTTTTAAAATTCAATGTACCATTATATTGTATCAGGAACAAGATTAAAGTGTAGTTTCTGTTCCAATGTTACTCTTAATGTAATTTATGTCGGTGAATAGAGAGGAAACCCTCTATACTGAGACAATTATTATTTTTGGTCCCTGCCAGAGTGCCCCTTCTGCTTTTTGGGGAGGGCTGATATATAGAAAAAACGGGTTTTAATATGAATATCAATGCAAAAAGAAAAATTATAAGAGTATAGATATATATATATATATATATATATATATACGTAAATTCATCCTTATCTCTAATTCTATTACGAACTTTCTATACTTCTTTCTATCTACCTATGTACGCATGTTTCCCTCTTATTTTTGCTCGGTCCCTATGTACTGTTCATAACTTTATGAGCATATATATATATATATATACTTCAAAATAGTTTAGTTTTTTTTTTTTTTTTTTGAAAGGACGATTAAAAAGCTTGCTCTATGTCTGAATACACTTTATGTAAAATTTCAAATGTTTAGACCAATTGCCCGATTCGGATATCTACACAGCTATGCGGATTACCCAATATATAGCTTGGACATTATTACCAAACGGATGTAGAGAACGTATAACATGGATTTTACCAAGCAAGCTGGATCTAAAACACATTCATATCCTTTTTCTACAAACCCTCCTGATACAGGACTTTTGATAAATGCATTATTTTCACTTTGACTTTCCATGTCTCACTGACTTTAGCAAATATTTTGCTAATATTTTCTCTCCTCTGATGAGATGGTAGACATCGAAACCCTATAGGTTAAGGAGATTAATTTTCTAAAGCATTCTTTGTCTTGCTTAGAATAATAAAAATTCTTTGATATGAAACTCAACCACTTCATTTCATTTCAATGAGAGTTTTTTTTTAATTCATTGAATTACAATTTAATATATATATATATATATATATATATATATATATATATATACATATATATATATACATATATATATATATATATATATATATATTGAAATGTTTGACTCATGATAAGGTAACCTACATCCAAATTTCCAAGTGTTTAGACCCGAAATTGGCAAAGGAGTTTTGTAGTCTGTAATGGTGAACTCTTTTAACTTTGACCTCTTGGCAGCCAAATTTCCGCCCAAATCCGATTAAAAAGCTTGCTCTATGTCTGAATACACTTTATGTAAAATTTCAAATGTTTAGACCAATAATTGGCTGAGTAATTTGGTGGGGACCGTAGAAGTCCAATTTATTAAGATTTGACCCCAATTTTGACCCCTTAACATTTATTCTTTTGGGTTCAAATAAAATTAAAAAGTTTGATCCATGTCTAAGTAAGCTACATCTAAAATCTCAAGTGTTTAGACTCAAAATTGGCGTAGGAGTTTGGTAGGGTTTTCAAACAGCAAATCGTTGAACTTTGACCCCCTTTACAGCCAAATTTCTGGCTGAAAACCGATTAAAAAAGATTTTCCCAAATCTCAATATTCCTTATGTCAAATCTTGAGTCTGTAGTCGGAAAATTGACAGAATAATTGGAGAGGGAAATGTACACACACACACACACACACACACACACACACACTCACATTTTCACTTTTATAGATCTATAGATTTGGTTTGTTAATTTTCTATCCAACTGTCTGTTTACCAAACTATTGATCGCGCAATAGATATCCGTCCTTTTCCATTCTTGCAGCGATAGGCGAAACATGAATGGCTTACCACGGGCTCGCACGTGTCTCGCATGTAAGGTATCCTGCAATGGAAACATGGCCGCCATTAAAGTCACAAGTTAAAACACACGAATCTCCTGGTGGGAGGAAATGTCGCTAGACGAACTTGTGACGCATGTTAATATTTCCCTCCTGCTAGCCAACAAAATATGCATCGTCGGTTTGAAGAATCGTGACCTCAGATCCGTTTTGTTCTGGTAACGGTGTAAACTTTAGTAAAAGAAAAATGGGGAATAACTATTTCTTGCCTTAGCAGAGTACAAAATTGACTTTGCAAGAGGGAAGAGGATATCTGTTCTCTCTACTCAGAAAAGTTGCTAGTTTTTCTCTGCTTGTTATCTTGAGGTAATTGATCGACTTATTAAATAGCGAAAACTGTATTTGGACGGTATTTTTTTTTTTTAATTTTAGAAAAGAATTTCCCTTTTTTCCTGAAGAAAGATATGAAAACTAACTCTCGCCGATAAAATCGAAAGAAAATGGTGGATTATGCATGTATGAAAACGGTGGATTATAAATGTATGAAAACGACTTTTATTTCAAGACATCACAAAAAAGAATAAGCGAGAACCAGTTTTATTTTTTTAACGAATGTTGCCCACTCGTAAGATATACTTAAATATAATATATCAATTCATGCAGATAACGCATACATTATTATTAGTTCACCTTTTCTATTGCTTTTTATATTATACCTTTTTTTTTTACACAGTTATCACCACTTATCAAGGCCCGGAAGCCACTCAGGGATAAGGGTTATTGCAAATACATTACGTTAGTGTGGAGATTGGATGAAGTGTTTATACATAGTAGTTATATATATATATATGTATATGATGATGAAGTGTTTATACATAGTAGTTATATATATATATATATATATATATATATATATATATATATAAAATAATATGACGTAAATGTCGCCATAAATAAATGTCTTCTAAAAGTATGTCATTATTTTTCACGTCATATCCATGTCCGAACTGGGGCGATGCACTAGGTGTATCAGAATTTTTGGACAAATCGTCATTGAAAACTTTTCATTAAATAGACTCTCCATGTACACAAACTTCTAACAATATGAAAATGTAATTTCAAACCATAATTTTTTATTTCAATAAAATGAGGAAAGACCAAAATTTAATATCATAAAGGGTTTCACCGAAAAAAATATACAATTTTTTTTTTCATCGGTGTTATTAAAAAAAGATCACGAAAAACAAAAAAAAATGTAACTCGTGTGGATGTAATATATATATATATATATATATATATATATATATATATATATATATATATATATATATCTAACTGTGAAAAAAGCACTTACCTGTTTCAAATTATTAATATTTGACTGTTTCTAATGTTCCGGTATATATATATATTATACTAGACTACCCATGACCCGTTGGGTCAGTATATATTAACTATGGAATTAATTTATGAGCGTGACACTTTTGACGTAAAGAAAATAGTTTTTTGTGACATAACAGAAACATTTCTATGAAAGTATATTAAAATGAAAAAAAGAATATAGATAGATTTCTATGAGTCGTTATGTTTATAATTGTTTATTCTTGAAAAAAAAAACTTACAGCCATTGAATTATAAGTGGTTTGCCATACTTATAGGTAAATGTGCACTGAACAGATACCATAATACTTAAAGTTAAATTCAAATTTTTAAATATCTTTTAATTTAAACGTGAAAAAAAAAATTGGGTCGCTGAAAACGTACACAGTAAAACAATACATTGTAAAATAGTAGATTTATTTGTAAGAAAATTGCGTTAAAATAACTTAAACATAATACGGAAATGAACGATGTAAAAAAAATACAGAAAGTATTAATAATTGTTTATTTGGATAGTTTAAAACTCAAAAAAAAATTAGGCCACTGAAAACGTATACAGTGAAAAAAAATACGTCGTCAACAGGTCAAAGTTGATTTATTTGTGAGAAAATTGCGACAGTATAGCTGTAATACAGAATAGTTGCAAAACATCCCCTAAGAGTTCAGTATTTTATATTAACTATGGAATTAATGTATGAGCATGACACTTGTGACGTAAAGAAAATAGTTTTTTTTTGTGACATAACAGAAACATTTCTTTGAAAGTATATTAAAATGAAAAAAAGAATATAGATAGATTTCTATGTGTCATTCTGTTTATAATTGTTTATTTTTAAAAAAAAAATTCTTCTTCATTAGTAGTAGTAGTATTAGTAGTAAGAGAAGTAGTAGAGCAGTAATAGGGAAAATACATGTCAACCAGTAGTAGTAGTAATAGTAGGATAAGGAAGAGGAGGCGTAGTAGTAGTAGTAGTAGTAGTAGTAGTAGTAGTAGTAGTAGTAGTAGTAGTAGTAAGAGGAGGAAGAGGAGGCCTAGTAGTAGTTGTAAAGAGGAGAAGTAATAGTAGTAGCAAGAAGAGGAGCCATAGTAGAAGTAGGAGGAGGAGGAGGATAGTGCGCAAGCAAACAAGCAAACAACCAAGAACGACAGAGTTTTAGTATTATATAGATTCCATGTATTTTTTAAATGAAAGGATTTTTCAACCAAGTACCGTGTCTCCGAAGTTTGTTTATCAGCCATTAAAATTTTAAAAAAACCGTTTTAATGAAGCGTCGAAGCGAAGCAAGCATGTCGGTTAAGAAGGATATTCAATTAGGTGCTTAATTAACTGTTAACGCGCCAACATTAACTGTGCATTTCTTCATGGAAGCTACTTGTTCCATGGTATGTTAAGCAATAAGCATTAATAGTATTTTCTGTAAAATTTTGTTCATTATACGTTGCCCCCCATGTGTCCATAAAGTGGGTGCTCATTTTACGTTAAATTATTATAGAAAAGTGATCCCCATTTTTTTACCACTAACATTTCTTCATAACTTGGAAAATACTCGTTTGCCGTCGTTTTAAAGGTTATTTCCGTTTTCAGCGCCGCCGAAAACCTTTAAAGTGGAAATTTGAAAGGGATTTTCTAGGGTGGAGTAATTCTTCATATTTACCCTGTATGAATAATTGGTGAAATTCTTCATATTTAACCTATATGAATAAACAAACATTTAATGTAATAATAACGAAGAAAAACACTTTTTTTTATTTTTAATATAAGTTGTTTATTCAGTTTTTTATAAAATAAATGAATGTTTATGTATATATATAAAAAATATAAAAAGAAAACTTTAGGATGTGTGTGTGTGTGTGTGACCTTGTTGGTGTCAGTTTGAATACCAAACTCTCACTGAATCTATGAGGGCAGTATAAATATCTTCGTGTGTTAGAACATCATTATCTTAAATAAATTCTACGCAATTATGCAGAATGTAGAAACTATACATGAATAGAATTCAGCATAAATAATAAAATGAAACAAAGCATCACATAAGAAACCATAAAAAAATGAATGATTAATTAATTAACGCTAATTTTTGAAGGAATATGCAAATTAGTTAACTTCATATACTTGCTCGCATATTTATGATTGAGTACATTAAGACGTTCATTTTATTAATTAGATAGATATCTTAAAATATTCGCATTTTCCTACGTATCCATAACTGACAAAACTACCTCATCCCATGAATATTTAATCGGAATATTTGAAAATCGGAAGGCATTAAATTTGATTTAGAAAAATGAAGAATATTAAGGAAATTGGATGTCGTTTTATCCTGTGGTTTTATGCTTAACCGTTTCTTAATTAAGAAACTTTGCTCGAAGAAAACCAATATTTTAAAGAATAAAAGAAGCATTGTAAGTGCATGCCAAAATCTTATGCAATCTACAGAGTGGAACGATAGAATTGTCGCCATAGAAAATATGACATGATTCCATTTCCGTTTGACGAAAACTAGTTTTCATTTTTTGTGGCAGACCATCTATTTGTTGGCCAGTTGTATTTATTTGCTTCCCCACTGAGCAAATTAGGCAAAAGGCCGTTTTTTAATGTGGAGAGGAGGGAGGGAAGAAAGGGGACCAGCTCCCGAGAGGTGGGAAATGGCAGCTGGATAGTAACTGTTGGTCTGTAGGGTGATCCCTACATTGACCTAGGTCTGATATGTGGGGTTGGTATTTATTTGCTCCCCCACCGAGCAAATTAGGCACAAGGCCGATTTTTAAAGTGAGGAGTGAAGGGAAAATGGGGACCAACTCCCAGGGGAGTAGGGGAGTTGAATAGTGACAATTGGTATAAAGGGTTGCCTCTACATTGACCAAGGTCTTATATGTGGGGTTGCCCCCACATATGGTCTTTTCTTGCAGTATGTGTCGGAACAGATACTACACTTTGATCTTGTCGCCCGGGCCGCGAAGGGCGGGGTGTATTTATTTGCTTCCCCACTGAGCAAATTAGGCACAAGGCCGTTTTTTAATGTGGAGAGAGAAGGGGAGGGGGAAAGGAAAAGGGGACCAGCTCCTGAGAGGTGGGAAATGGGAGCTGGGTAGTGATTAGCCAGCTGGCCCAAGTAGGGTATGGTCTTTGCTTGCAGCATCTGCCAGAACAGATACTATACTTTGATCTTGGCCTGAAGGCCACAAAGGTGCCCCTGCGAGGGGAGGGGTCCAGTTGTGTATAAATTTCAAGAATGATATGAGCCTTCTATTACGTCTAAAAGTGATAGTATAGTCAACGGGCGAGATCGAAGATGCACCACTATACAACTCATGCTCCTTACCGATCCAAGTTATAACCACGGGACCATTGTCAGAACCCCTAAAATGCATCGCTGAATTGCCACGGATAACAGGATCGTGATGAAAATAAAGTGTTCAGTCACGCTTACGGTTTTTGGTGTGGTTTCAAGTGAAGGCCACATCATGCCACCTCACATCTTCAAAGTCATCTTAAAAGTCAACACTAAAGTGTATCTGGATGTGCTGAAGAGTGTGGTGATTCCCTGATACAATCAGGTGGTCACTGGCAGACCCTAGATGTGGCAGCAAAACTCAGCGCCGGCCCACAAGTTCAAAGAGACCCAGGCTTGGCCTCAGAAGGAGTGCTACGAATTTGTACCTTTCTCCCACTCCCCCTTCCCCTCCGACCTGAATCAGTGGGACTACTTCGTTTGGTCATATGTTAATAACATCACTAATATGACATCCCATAATGCCAAAGCTAACCTGACCGCCGCCATCCGCTATTTGCCGAGCTTCCGCCAGCGCTTGTGGAAGAGGCAAGCTCATAGTTCCGGCCACGTATCCAGGCGCTTACATTGAATAGATGTCAGCACTACTACATAATCAAGTTACTTGAATTGATTTTTTTTTAAAATAAAATTTTGAATAAAGCTGTAGTGTTGTTTTCGTTAGGGCGATAAATTTATCGTCCCAGTTATCCGTATACTATGATAGAACATTTATATTCTTACTGAAGACTAGCAGGGTACCCGGCGTTTTCCGATGGTTTGGAGGTGTAAAAGAAAAAGAAGTGTTAGGAGGGAGAGAGGCTCGAACCCGTGACGAACCTGAACGTGGAAAAGAAAATGAAAGAAAATGTGAACTTTTACGGCAAGGCTACGAAGCCATAGGAAGTGAAAAGCGTTCAAAGTTATCGATGTCAATCAAAAAGTTGACTTGCTAGCAGGTGCAGAAACGAACGTTGGCTGAAGTACATAATGTAGCCAGACTTTGTGGACACCCTGTATATATATATATATATATATATATATATATATGTATATATATATATATATATATATATATATATATATATATATATATATATATATATATATATAAGGAACTTTGTGCGTGGATTCTTAAAACCGTTGGGCGGATTTTAATGATATGTCACACGGAGGTTGTTTATGTGCCTGGCAGTGTTCTTAGATAAGTTTTATTTCAAAATGTCTTCGATAATTATCGATAATCGAAGTAATCAGATAAAAAAAATAAAGAAGCGATTTTGACCAAAGTTAACAACATTACACGTGCATTTGAAAAGATTTATTACCACACAAGCCGAAAGGCTAAGCACATAAAATCAACAGTTATTTGGTATGACAGGTTGCGCGTGCAAAATAGATGTTTCTGTTTAGAGCACAATTCAAACATGATATTTAACTTTTGCATTTTGAGCTTTAACTCAAGCCATTATATATTAAAAAAGATTTTTTATAAAAAATCAACAGTGGGTTTTCTACAGTGCAATGTAGACTACAATAAACTCAGTCACTGCAGTGGAAGGGGAGAGGTAAGAGAAGCTTCTTCCCCGTACATATTTGTATATATAGAGATAATAAAATCAAGTTTTGTTTCCTTGTGATATAAATATTTTATTTTATACCGTATTATATATATATATCTTATAATTTGGGGGCCAGGCGCGAACGCAGACCCCACAATTTTTATGAACAACCGTTCTGCCAGATCAAACATACCCATTCCTGATCCTCGATACATCTTCTATATGTAATCAGTTTTTTTAAATTGTCAACCATATAGAAGCCTATTCGTGACCAGACTCACACACGCACTCACACACACGCACACACACACACACACACAGACGTTTAGCTTGTGATATAAATATTTTATTTTATACCGTATTATATATATATATATATATATATATATATAATACGGTATAAAATAAAATATTTATATCACAAGTGAACTTGTCCGTGTGTGTGTCTGTGTGTCTGTGTGTTTGTCTGTGCACATTTCCCTACGCAGTAACTCTGTCAATTTTTAGTCTATAGACTCGAAATTTGATATACAGAGTACTGAGATTTGAGAAAATCGATATGATCGGTGTTTGGCCAGAAATTTGGCGATTAGCGGGTCAAAGTTCAACGATTTGACCTTTGAGAACTCTACCAAACTCCTCCGACAATTTTGCGTCTACACACTTGAAATTTTAGATATAGGTTTCATGGACATGAATCTAACTTAATAACCAAATTTGAGCCCAAAAAAATATTTGTTAAGGGATCATAATAGGGGTCAAAGTTGAAACAAATTGACTGCTTTTTTTTTTTTTGCTCAACATACACCTCCAAATACCCGGGCAATGCCGGGCATCCATGCTAGTATATATATGTATATATATATATATATATATATATATATATATATATACCTTTTAAATGACATGAATATTTTAACGTAATCTATCTTTATATATATATATATATATATATATATATATATATATATATCGGAAAATCGAAAAATTAAAAAAAAATCATAAAGCAAGGTGTCTGCGTTGCATTTAATTATGTTTGGTTGACTGATAAAAAGCTGCCTAAATATACCAATATATATCTCTGTATGTGCGCGCGTGTGTATGTATGTGTTCGCGCTCGCGTGTGCATGTGTGTGTGCGTGCAAGTGCTCCTACAGAATTTAACCCGAAACAAACCGACTATTGTCAAATTAAAAGAAGCAACTTCTCTATATTCACTATCTGATAAAAATTTCCACTCAGCATTAGCGCACACACAGACACACACACAAACTCACACACACACACACACATATATATAGTAATTCACATGCAGCTGTTTCATTGTATCACGATTCTTCAGTATGGTTAGACCATGTTTAGTGTTTCAAGCTAGGATTCGAAACGCAACCGTTTGATCAGCAGTCGTGACTTGCCTCTAACCTATTACGTTCGATACGTAGTAAGAGGAATAATTATATATGTCTGCATTCATATTGTCAATTTATAACAGAGTCGCTAGCACTTGTTGTAGCAGCAGCCGCATGACACTTATGCAAATGACCAAGCCGGTACGCGAAGTGACGTTACAGCAGAAGAAGAGAAGAAGAAGAAAAGAATAAAAAAAAAGAAACACGTGGACAGTAAGTGACAGCGAACACACGTGGACAGCCAAGCGACGGGAAGACACGTGGGCGACAGAGGACTGGAAAACAACAGGTGCCGGCGAAAGAGAAACTTTTTAGCCCGTGTCGAGACGGCAGGGTTTTGTAAAGTACATGGCGGACGAGATTACATAACAGAATTTTAAAACAAGAGGAAGAACCACGAATAAATGCATTTTATTTCAACAGAAAAAAAAACATGAATAAATGCATTTTATTTCTCCAGAAAAAGCTAAGTCGATTTTTTTGTCTTGTTTTTGTTCCTTTGCATACAACGTGTGGGTCCTTGTTAGCATGTAAGGACAACATTACAAACAAACAAGAACGCTCAATTTTGTTACAGTCACAGCCCATAGAGAACCCTATCTCCGAGCTGGAAAGGAATGTAGTCATCCACACACAATTAATTATCGTGTATACAAACCACTGTTTCGAATTCAAAGGGAAAATAACATTGCAGATAAACTTAAAAGTCATCGGCGGATTCGAATTTGTGATCCGAGGAGACTTTCTGACCGAATAACCAGGAAGCATTTCAATCACTCAGCCGTGGAAGCAGGCGGCTGACAATAATGATACACGCCTGGAGACTTAATTAGTGAACGAAGTGAGATCGCAATGTATACGATGTCCCAAAAGAGTTGGCGTTATTTGAATTCTGCGTATCTATGATTTACAGAATTAACATGTCTTTCAATCCTATAATTATTAACGAATAGCCTACATATCCAAATCGCTACCTGTGTAAGAAGACGTCATCAGTTGGAGTACTGTTGCCACATCTGGGGAAGAACTGCTATGAGTATCAATTTCCTACCTCTCTATCTTACTTCCTATTTCTCTTTGATTGATTGTTCTGTTTATTGGCCTATCAGCTGCTTTGAGATTATTAAAGGCCATGGAAGTGTTTTTTTTTGTTTTTTTTTTGTAAAGTTCTGTTTTAGTAGTTTAAATATTTTCACTTTTTAGTGGCTTTGAGTGAAATTGGAGAATATTGTTAAAAATTTGAGTTGTTTTAGTTTTAATTTTATTTTAGTTAGTTGTTGTTGGCGGCTGTTTTCTTTGGATAGATGTTGTTTTTTAAGATTTGTTGTTGTTGTTGTTGTTGTTGTTGTTGTTGTTGTTGGGAGAGGGCTTAACGAGTCTATCTCATTTCTATCGTTATTTTTATGGCTGGTTCTCACCCAAACTTCTATTTATGGCCCCCCTGTAAAACATTCGTAGCAGACACTCATCCTGAAACAACAACTGCCAATAATCTTCTCATATTTTCTATCTGTGCCTAAAATTAAACGTAAATCCCATGATCAACGTTTCTTTCCTAGAATTACACACATATATATATATATATAACACAATACAACGGTGCTGCTTTCCAGTAGACGTTTGCAAGTTTAACGTGATCAAGTTCTTGTTGAGCAACCCTCTTAAATAATCAACTGTGTTGTCTCACCGGCTTCCTGGTGCTCATTAACTCTTATAATCGAATAGTCTAGTTTGTGATAATCAGTGACCGCCATACGAAAAAAAAAATTTGTAAAGTCGCTATTCAACCATGCATAGCCATTGTCATCATATCGTATGAATCCAGAATATTTTGGCAGCAAGTCATTATTCAAGCACGTCTGATTGAACATGGCAGAGTTAATCTTTTTTTCCGATTTTTTTGGATATCCTTTCCAAAGTTGTTGTTCAACCATATTCTACTCAAGCGCTTTCTATCGGTGCATCCGATTGTTATCAACTTTTGGGCGTCAATTTATACAACATGCCAGCTGAAATAAAAAAAACACCGCTCGGCGAATGGAAAAAAATAACTCTGTCGTGTTCCATCAAACGTGCTTGAATATATATATATATATATATATATATATATATATATATATATATATATATATATATATATATATATATATATATAGTTATCCACATACATAACTGTTTCGCTGTTTCGCTGCTCATCAGTGCGGCTAGATAAGCAACACCTCAAGCCAGGACCGAAATCCGATCGCCCAAACGACAGTCGGAACTTCTAACCGTTGCGCTATAGGCTGCTGCTATGAGGCCAGTGAATTAACAATGTTTTGACATTGCCCAAAGTACCTAAGCTCAATTTGTTTACATAATATATCTGGCATGTGACTTTTTAAATAACTTTACCTTTCGTTGAATTTCATTGCACCAAACTGGCCAATGTGGATCCCAAGCGAATGGATCTTACATCATATTTTCCTTAGAAGCAACTTAATGATTGATTTTTTTATTTATTTTACATTTCATAATCTCTATAAACTTAGTGAGAATTCATGGGTTTAATGGGTCTACATACATTGTTAATTATTGAAATAATTTTAGGACAATTCTATAGACGCATTGAGTGTTTCTCACAGTTAAATAAAGAGGTAATAATTCACAAAATAATGACTTTTATATTAAACAGTTGAAGAATTCGAATGCAAAACATGAAAACTCTAGTTAGTTGTGATTGTGTCTTTAAACTATAAAACAAGCAACATGTTAAACGGATTAAAGCTTATTTAGAATGAAAGCAAAAACAATATACTATAAAATATGATATGGAGGATTGTTTGTCCATTTTCTAAATGAAACCCTTTTTGTAGTGATAGTTTCGTATTTTTTTATATGGCGTTTATCGTATTTTCAAGTAGAACTCTTCATTACAGTTTTTGCATTTTTATAATTTCCATAAGTGTTTTGATTATCTGCCCTATTTCGTTGGATTCTTTCTGCCTCCATACATAGAGTCGTTTTATCAATCAACAAATGTCAGAATCGAAAGAATACAGCAGCCTTAGTACCTTAATGCTGATAAACATATTTTTGTAAGTTACCTACTAATCGTATAATTTCTTTCGACTACTTTAAAGCCACAACACTAATTATTAACTAAATAATATAAAATACAGTTCCCCACAGGATTATTTCGTCTTTTTAGCAAAAAATTGAATATATTTATCTAAGTACTTATAGATGACTATAAATGCTCCCTATCTTGATTTGATCATATTAGGGGATCAAATAACAAACTACTATTAACGTATAACGCATTACTCTTAGTGTAAACAAATTGAGCGTAGGCGTTTGGACAATGCTTTGATCATTGTAATTTCGTATACTTGTTTTAGCAGCAGCCAAGTAGTGTACCTGTTAAAAGTGCCGACTGTCACCTGGTTTTAATCCTAGCTTAAGGTAGTTGCTAGTCTAGTCGTACTAAAGAGATGTAATACAGCGAAACAGTCTGTCTATTAGTAACTATATATATATATATATGTATACATATATGTGTGTGTGTGTATGTGTGTGTGCATGTGTGTGTAACTCCCAGGCAGTACCAGATTGAAAAATACAGCAAGTGAAACAAAAATAAACTGCGATATGTTGCTGCTATTGAAATATGAAATATTTTGATAACAGAAAATTTTATTGAAATAAGATAAATATTTGACTAAATAAAAAAAATTAAAGTCGCAATAAAATATCACAGGGTCAAATAGTTTTAGCCAGTTAAAACTAGTTAAGAATGTTAAATATTCATATAATAAAAGACGTGGAATTTTAGTTAACAAAACATAACATTCACAAAAACAATAAGATTGACATGTTACGTGACGCGGTAACTAAAAACAAAACGAAGTTATATATTCACCAAAAACAAATCAGTTAGCAGTCAGTCAGAGTTGGTCAACATACGAGTGTCAGTCGAGACTAGGGTTATTGCCTCGGAAGAGAATTTGGCTCTGCGGTCCATGAAAGCATCCAGTGGACACAATTAGAAGATGTAGAAACCTAAAAAGATAAACGTATGCAAACTCTGAGGGAAGTGGGAATAAAGTATATCTAAATTATAACCTGTGCTCAGTGTTTCCTTCGGAAGAAAACTAATTTTAATCACAAGATTTCACGACAAAAACAACTGCGAGGAAAAAATAACTATACAAAATGTGTGTATATCCTGTGCTAAGCAGACAAGAATGCTTATTCGTCTCGTTGGTAAAGAACTGTACGTAAAATGTTATTTGTCCCTTTTGTGAACTCTATAATTAAATATGTATGTACATCCGTTATATATCTCTTTAAGACACGCTTATTGTTTGTTTATATAGTCATTTGCTGACAGCTGTATACACACCGGTTTCCCCAAGTATAAATACTGAACGTTATTCAGATAAACACTTTATAAACACACAAGGATATAACATATAGGTTTTAGATTATATATACATCACAGAGACGCGTATATATATACACATGTTATATAGACGACTATATAAGAGATCGTTTATTTGATACCCGTATGCACACACCAGTAGACAACATATATGGTGATGGGATTTATGAAACTTTTTTATTTATGGACTCTAAGCGAAAATGCAGATTTCATAGTAATAGTTTACAATGTGTGATCAAAATGAAATATACCTTTCTAAGTTGATATATGATTACTGATTTATCTCCAAGCTAAAATTAAATCAGTTCACGAGTATCACTTCCGCAGACAGATGCTGCCAACCTCCACATGGTTCTCTCTGTAAGAATGCTATTGTAATGTTGTGATCTTTTGGGCTGTGATCATAGCGTAGTATCTGTGTTAACTGTGGCAAGCAGGGCAAAAGGTCAAAACATTATTATTATTATTATTATTATTATTATTATTATTATCATTAGTTGATTTGAGCGATGGCGGATCGCTGAATCGATTATTATGATTAGGAAAATAAA
Organism: Euprymna scolopes; assembly: GCF_053919585.1. Lineage (NCBI taxonomy): Eukaryota > Metazoa > Mollusca > Cephalopoda > Sepiida > Sepiolidae > Euprymna > Euprymna scolopes. The sequence goes on along the minus strand of NC_136518.1, from coordinate 16,997,894 downwards.
CAATTAGATTGAGAAAAGTTAATGACAGCTGAAATAATAATATTGCTAGAAAGGAATGTGAAAGTAGAAAATAGATGTAAACATGATTTTGGTTTGCATAAACAAGTAACTAGATTAAGGTTACATAAGCTGTTGGTATGAGACACGTAATGAGATGTAGATTTGGAGAAATTCTAGCCAGTCGTTAGCTGGACATTAGAGAAAACGGACTACTCGAGATGGGAGTTGGTCTCTCCATGACGCGGGGAGCGACGTCATCTCAGACAGCCAAGATGTAAAGACGTTGAAATCTTTTAAGATGTCTGCTGAAATCATGAAAATAAATGTTCGTATATTTCCAGGTATGTGTTGTGTTATTTACATCTGTTAAAAAGAACTGTTTGTCTACAACTGTTTCGATACGTCCACGGCAATCGTTTCCTGTTAGAACTTTTGCATAAATGTTAAAATATACACACTAGACGATCAACTAAATGATACGGCGTATATACATACACGCATTTACACGTACATGAAGATGCAGATAAAATATAAATCCCACTATTCAACATGTGTATCGTTATGGAACATATTCATGTACATTACACAACAGCCACATTTTTAGAGACTCATAATATAACACTATCAAACGAACACGGCCAGTCAGCAAAATTGTGACATGTTGATTTATAAGAATTTACTTTGTCGTAGAAGGAGCTTCTATCGTTTTTCTTTTATGAAATAATATTCTGCAAAGTTAAAAATGCATAGAAAAACAATTCATCTACAAAAAAAAACAATTTAAACGCCATGAATAAATATTTGAAGATATAAAGAACTTGAAGAATAAAATTCTTTCCACAATGACTAGATTCGACATTAGATGATTCAAAAAAAGTTGATATGCCGCAAAACAAAATAGCTAAACAAAATTACCTAAAATAATTTATTTTGCCATAAAATAGACAATTTACATAAAACCTAGTGTTATCGACTTCAGCGTATCGGAGTTTCTATCTGATTATCTCCCTTAGTTTACTTCCTTCTTTTTTATTGTCTACCCCCCTCCCAATTTGCCTTATTGCTCATCTGAAGATCAGTGGCCTGGATAATGCAAATAATAAACATTTCTATCCGTCGTCTCGATCGTTTGCGACGAAATGCGCATGCCTGTAAGACCTAATGAGCTAACATGTTGCTAGAGTTACCACGGACTCCTACCGTTTGCTGATTGCTGTTGCGATGGCGTAAAATCCAGACCCTTCTTGCAAACCTTCGCGTCACTTCATTAGTTTTATACTTTTTGTCAGTATGGTTTCCTTTAACGCAGACGATCGCCGTATGTATTATATATATATATATATATATATATATATATATATATATATATATATATATATATATATACTAGCAAAAGTACCCGCCGTTGACTGGGTTCAAAAACAGCCTACAGAAAATGGACTGTGATTTATGAAAGTATGATAGGTTATGAAAAGGGAGGGTTTTAAAGAGATAGCTTCGAATTTGGGGGTATCAAAACCAAAACAAAATATGATGAAAGTAAAAATAAAATAGATAAACTCCATAATTTATTATAGCATACCTGTTCATACTGAAACACTTATCACAATATTCTCGTCCCTGCAACCTCTTTCTTATAGAAGAGGCATTGCGGGCCTGTCTCTACTTTATCGTCATTTTCATGGAAAGTGCTCGTCTGAGCTCCAATCTATGGTCACCCTTCGCCAAACATTTCCGAGAAACACCCATCTAGCTGAAACACTATCAATAATTTTCCCCACTGTTTATCTGTGCCTAAACCTAAACGTAGATTCCATGAACAAAGCTTCTTTCTTAGAACTGCACACCTGTGTAACTCTCTTCCGTTTGCCTGCTTTCCAGGTGACTACAATATGGTCGTCTTCAAGTCCAATGTAAACAAGTTCTTGATGAACCGTTCCGCTTAAGTAATCCAATTTACAAAATTTACACTACTATCGATTACTGTATTGTCCCATTGACCACTGTACATTCCTTAACCCTTAACCTCGAGTCACCTCTAGGCCTTGATAAGTGGTGACTTTGTAAAAAATAAATTTACTTTAAACGAGATGACGTCATATAGATGACATATTTGACCTCGACCTTTTCTGTGTTACAATCATAAGATCTCAACCTGTCATTCCAACACGGAGAGTCATTATTTCGAATAAGAAAATCGTCAGTTTAAAAACATTGCATGACAATATATTACCGCTATAAAGTGGTCGCTAAATGCATTTAACCATTTAAGGTTAGTTCGAGTCAGTCAAGTGTTTTTCTCTGTTTTTTTTGGGTTTTTTGTTTTGTTTTGTTTTTGTTTTGTTTTTTTGTATTACCATGTGCTTCAGCTCGGAAGATAGAGGCTGTTAAAGCCATATAGATGTAAAACAATGTATGCAGTTAGTCAACAAAAACCTTTCAATCTCATCTTTTATTTGTGTGTGGCAGACTACGACATCAGCTAGATCTGAAACCAAAACTCCCCACTCGTATTCCTTAGCCTGTGAGCCACACCCGTATATATATATATTAGTTTCTCTCTCTCTCTCTCTCTCTCTCTCTCTCTCTCTCTCTCTCTCTCTCTCTCTCTCTATCTATCTATCTATCTATCTATCTTTCTCTTTCTCTCTCTCTCTCTCTCTCTCTCTCTCTCTCTCTCTCTCTCTCTCTCTGTATTGATATTCATGTAAAAACATTTTTTTTCTATTTATTGTGATTCTGTTATGTAATGGATACCTGGGACCATCCGAAACATAACTGAAAAGAAAAACTTCTTTTAAAAAAAAAAAGATAATAAAAGATTTGAAAGGTGGGCATCGAATAATCGATTGTCCACTAGTCGAAACGAAAAAATAATTACGCCGTAAACAGAGAAATGGGACGACGATTTTTTTTGTTTACAAAACAAGGAAACATGACATTCCTTGTAAGAATTGAATGTTATATGAAGTTAGCATGAGAGATGGATTCACGTGTATAAATAAAGTCAATAGTCGGTCAGCTAAAGAGAACTGGGTTACGATGTCTCTGGGTCAGATGCGGCAAAGCATTGTCAAAACGTGATCAGGAAACGCGTGATCCATTATCGATAGCAGAGTGATCGACAGGTGGTGTGGAGTGGAAAATTACGAAGAAAAAAACACATGGTAATATATAAAAGGTGAGTTTTGGAGTCCAACAGAGTAGAAGCAGAAGAAGACGAGGTAGAGAAGGAGGGAGGTAGAGAAGAGAGAGACGCCGATAGGAGACGCGCGTTGTCGAGAGCATAACGTTTTCACCCCCCTCTCCATCACTGAAACGAACAGTAAGCCATACCGTTAAATTTTGAACTGTTAAAAATCTCGATGTACAAGAACGAGAAAAATAATTTCAAAACAAAATATATTTTTATATAAAAAGCCAGTGTGTCTTACGTCTTGATTGGTATGCTGAGTTACGTCTGATCTTTGTGTGCATGTTAATTCTCTTTCAGTCGGAATCATTATTATGACAAGCGAATGACAGCTGGAGAAAACCAAGAGAGAAAAATGCACAGTCAAGGGGGAAATAACTCTGCCGTCTTGGCCGTTACCATAACAACCAGAAAACTAAACAAAATAGATGATCAATAAAAGACGGCTACTTGGTTTTGTTGCAGCAGGGAACTTACTAACTACGACCGTTCCCAACCTAGGGGTCCTGGCGCTATACAACACTTCCTCACAAAAGCAAAATGTGACACAAGGTCGTTTTTTTATGTGGGGGGAAAACCAGCCCCCCCCCCCAAAAAAAGGCAAAAGGGCACTCTGGTTGAGACCAAAAATAATAATTATCTCAGTATAGAGGGCCTCCCCTCCATTGACTGTGACAAATCAACTTAAGTGTAGCATTAGAACAGATACCACACGCTGATCCTAGCCCAAAGTCCAAGAAGAAAAAGCCGAACCTTTTTTCTATCTATTTAGTTATTTATTTGCTTCCCCACTGAGCCAATTAGGCACAAGGCCGTTTTTTTTAATGTGGAGAGTGAGGAAAAGGGGACCAGTTCCCCCGACAGGGAACTGAATAGTGACAATTGGTATGAAGGGGTTCCTTTACATTGACCAAAACTGATTGGTTAAGAGCAATAGTTTGATATGTGGGGTTGGTATTTATTTCCTTCCCCACCGAGTAAATAAGGCACAAGGCCGATTTTTAATGTGAGGAGTGAAGGGGAAATGGGGACCAACTCTCCGGGGAGTAGGGGAACTGGATAGTGACAATTGGTATGAAGGGTTGCCCCTACATTGACCAAGGTCTGATATGTGGAGTTACCCCCACATATGGTCTTTGAATGCAGTATCTGCCGGAACAGATAATACACTTTGATAATAGAAAATAGATCTTGGCTTGAATACAGTATCTTGCCGGAACAGATGGTATTTATTTGCTCCCCCACCGAGCAAATTAGGCACAAGGCCGATTTTTAATGTGAGGAGTGAAGGGAGGGGGAAGGGAAAAAGGGGACCAGCTCCCGAGAGGTGGGAAATGGGAGCTGGTTAAAGGTCAGACATGTGGGGTTGCCCCCACATCTGGTCTTTGCTAGTCATAGCTAGTCATAGCTTGCAGTATCTGCCGGAACAGATGGTATTTATTTGCTCCCCCACTGAGCAAATTAGGCACAAGGCCGTTTTTAATGTGAGGTTAAAACCAGCTCCCCTAAAAGTAGGCAAAAAGGGGGCACTCTGGTTACCAAAAATAATAATTGTCCCAGTATAGAGGGTTTCCCCTCCATTGACCGGTACAAATAATCTTAAGTGCAGCATCTGAAGAACAGATGGTGTTTATTTGCTCCCCCACTGAGCAAATAAGGCACAAGGCCGTTTTTAATGTGAGGTTAAAACCAGCTCCCCTAAAAGTAGGCAAAAAGGAGGCACTCTGGTTACCAAAAATAATAATTGTCCCAGTATAGAGGGTTTCCCCTCCATTGACTGGTACAAATTATCTTAAGTGCAGCATCTGCCGGAACAGATGGTATTTATTTGCTCCCCCACTGAGCAAATTAGGCACAAGGCCGTTTTTAATGTGAGGTAAAAACCAGCTCCCCTAAAAGGGGGCACTCTGGTTACCAAAAATAATAATTGTCCCAGTATAGAGGGTTTCCCCTCCATTGACTGGTACAAATTATCTTAAGTGCAGCATCTGCCGGAACAGATGGTATTTATTTGCTCCCCCACTGAGCAAATTAGGCACAAGGCCGTTTTTAATGTGAGGTAAAGACCAGCTCCCCTAAAACGGGTCACTCTGGTTACCAAAAATAATAATTGTCCCAGTATAGAGGGTTTCCCCTCCATTGACTGGTACAAATTATCTTAAGTGCAGTATCTGCCGGAACAGATGGTATTTATTTGCTCCCCCACTAAGCAAATTAGGCACAAGGCCGTTTTTAATGTGAGGTAAAAACCAGCTCCCCTAAAAGGGGTCACTCTGGTTACCAAAAATAATAATTGTCCCAGTATAGAGGGTTTCCCCTCCATTGACTGGTACAAATTATCTTAAGTGCAGTATCTGCCGGAACAGATACTACACTTTGAGATATTAAATTTTTTATTCATGTTAAAAAAAATACAGAAAAATAAATCAACGATGAACAAAAAACTTAGGCACATGGCCAACTCAAAAGGGGGGATTTTGGGGGTCGTTGGTCATCCTTGTCACTCCAGAACTAAACAAAGTCAAAAGTTTCTCCCAGCTAGTATCTTCTTTCACCATAATACCGCATTCACCCTTTCATATTGGGGGACGTCCTAGTAACTCCCAATTTTTAAAACATTTTTTATTGACGTGTAAAAACAAAAAAGATAACAATAAAATGGTAACAATAATTCATTTGTGTCGAGGGAGGGGGAAGAAAAAACAAAAGGTGATTAGTAGGACCCTCCCAACCCCGTCTAGTTGATAGACTGCCCGTTCCACTAGGTTTGTAAAAGGAACCTCGCTTCTGCGGGTCAGTCTCTAGGTGGGGATGCCCTCTAGATGGGGGTGAATGGAGAAAAGAAAATTTTGTGGGTAAGGGATGGAGGTTAGTTTGTATTTCTTTTTCTCCAAGATGGGTAAAATTTAGAGGAAGGGGTGAAAACAAAAATTGCAGGTAAGAGGGGATGGGGATCTTGGAGGCTTCCTAATCGGGGAGGGATGGAACACACACTCAGCTAGCTGAGAGACTACTTGTTTAATTTAACTTTACAGAACTGCGCGTTCCACACCTAGGCGGGGAACACGTATTCAAATCTGGCTCCTCTTCGTACACACAGACTTGCCACATGTATCCATCTTCTGTCAAATGCCGCGCGATGCAGCCTTCTTCTATCACATCTGATCTTCACCCGTAGTTGGTGTTTAAAGAACGCGATCAGATCTTGATCAGAAAAAGACAACACCCCCCGGCAACCTTGCAGACGCGACGTCCAAATCACCATTCTCGCCACGGCCAGAATCGTAACGTAGACCATTTGTCTTTCCCGGTCCCACGGCGGCCTCACGTTGTCCACAACATTGGATACAGTAATTGGGCGAGGATGCTCAGGATCGATGCGAGCCGTCACCCCACTGACATACGACCAGTACTGGCGGAGTTCGCGGCAATCGAAGAAAGCGTGATCCGTAGTTTCCACAGCCGTTGTCCCACAACGGGGACAATCAGGCGACTCCAGAAACCCAGAACTGCATTGTATGTTGTTGAGTGGAAGTGCATTTCGGGCCAATCGCCAGGTCAGAGAGAACTCCGAATTGTTCAGATGACTCGAACCTGGCGCCCAGCTCCACGCGGAGCGGATCTCACTCTGCTGCCACCCCAAACGCGCGCATAGCGGGTCGTCAGCGGCCCCCTTCACTAGATCCCTGTGGAGTTCCCTACGGGTAGCAGTCACAAGGTCACTGGACCTTGGTAGTCGTTTTAGCGCGGCTCGGCACTCTTTCATGTAGGCAGATTCTCCCCGCGGCCTGCGACGGCTCTCGATGGAAGGGTCGAGAACGAGGTCGGGGAAGGCGGCAGTAACCACGGGGTGCCACGGTTGGTCCTCCTGCATATAGTGGCTCAGGAAGGCCAGCCTCTCAGCATCTCGATGACACTTCAAGTCCGGCATTCCCAAGCCTCCCTCACACGGACGTTGAATACAGACCTGTCTGCTCACCCAGTGTCTTCCTCTGTCCCAAAGGAGCGAGGACAAGAGTTCGACAAGAGCTTTTAGGTGTTGTGCAGGCAGGGGAAGTATGGCTAGTCGGTAAAGGATGAGAGGAAAGACGTAAGTGGCGCACGCCTCAGCTCTACCCTTTAAGGAAAGTTTCCTAGGAAGCCACGAATTGACTGCAGCCTCCACCTTTGACCGTACCTCCAACCAATTCTTGTCAAGCTGGAGACCCGGTCCGAACCACACGCCGAGGATCCGGACCGGGCCATCTGTCCAGCTGAAGGGCGCAGGGAGGTTTGCGTTGCCACTCCATGCGCCCAACCGCAGTCCTACCGACTTGTTGCGGTTTATCTTGGCCCCTGTAATTCTTTCGTACTGTGTGAGTGCCTCCGACACGACCTCAATGTCTCTGAAGCCCGACACGAAGATCGTGACATCATCGGCGAACGCGGATACCTTGGCAGCTGTGCCGCCAGGCAGAGCCATTCCGCGCAGGGCCGAATTTGCCTCCCCATGTCTCAGCTTGCGGAGAAGAGGCTCCAAAGCCAGGACATAAAGCAGGGGCGACAGCGGACAACCCTGACGAACCGACCGAGAGATAACAAAGGGTTTCGAGCGCTTTCCGTTCACTTGCACGACAGCCATGGGCTGTCGATACATTATGGAGATCCACTTGCAAAAGTCCGGTTTAAAACCGGCGGCCTCTAAGACAGATGCCAGGAAACGATGGTCGACCCTATCGAAAGCTTTGGACTGATCTAAGTTTATCAGCGCGGCTTCCGTGTCGTCATCTATTCCCCCCTCTAGGATCATGCGGATCAGGTGCAAGTTGTTCTGAATCGATCTCCCCTTCACAGCGTAGTTCTGTTCCGGTTCAACCAACTCGTCGATAACAACCTGCAGCCGATTCGACAGGACCTTGGCCAAAATCTTCAACTCTGTGTTTAGCAGAGTTATGGGCCTGTAGTCGTCTAACTCTTCCCCTCCATGCCCGTCACCTTTCTTCAGCAATGTGATCACTCCCTTGGTCACCTGCCCTGGGATGGATCCCTGAGCAAACCAATGGTTGAACATATCCGTCAGAAGAGGCAGAAACATGGGCGACAGCCTCAAGTACAGTTCGTATGGCAGACCATCAAGTCCTGGCGATCTGTCACAGCTGACCTGCTTCAGCGCAGTAAAGACCTCCCGCTCCGTCACCCGGCCCTCGCAACTAGCCGCTCTAGCCACCTTGAGGCGGGGAGAGTCGGCCAAATAGTCGCTAAACTCAAGGACCGGAAGATCGGGCTGCTGCGTAAAACGCTCCTCGAAATGTTCTCGAAACCCCTCGCAGATCTCCCGAGTCGATTCCAGGGTGCGTCCATTCGGATGTTTGATTTTTGCAATGTATTTGTCCGAGCCACGCCTAGAAACCTCACGGCGCACGTCTGCATCAGAATTGACTGCTTCGTTGCCTATCTTTCTAAGCCTAGCTCTAACTACTTGGCCTTCGTAACGCTCGCTAGTCTCGCGTAGAAGGTCCTGCTTAGCTAGTTCCTGACTAACCCTATCACCCTCCCCCGTAGCCTGGGCTAGTTTCTGCTCTAGCTTCTTCTTCGTCTTGGCCTTATCTAGTGCGAGGCGCTGGGCATACTTGACGGAGAAGCTTCTGATCTTGGCTTTGAGACCTAACCACCACTTACTCCCGGTAACCGCCCCCACTAGTGCCTTCTTAATCAATTCTCTTAACTGATCTTGGAAGTCTTGTATCTCCAGAAGGGAGGTGTTTAACTTCCAGTACCCCGCTAACTTAGGCCTATTTCCTAGCTTCAGCCGGGCCATAACTAATTTATGGTCCGTCTGGCCTAGCCAAGTGAACGTGGGACAAGATAAGAAGTCTACTTCGCCTCTCCTAACTAACATCCTGTCCAAATAAGTATTTGGATAGGAGGAAACACTATTGGTCCACGTCCACATCTCCCGCCCTGGATGCTCGACCCGAAACCTGTCGACCAGACCGCATCTAGCCATCAGATCAGCCAGGCTGGACTCGCACCTCTCCGATCCTCTAGCTCCGCCTCCTACCTTATCTATGTCGGGGTCTAAGATGGAATTCCAATCCCCCATTAGCACTACCCGCTTCCGACAATCTACAAACGCGTCAAGCTGACTGAAGAATGAGACCCTCTCACGAGCGGTGCTGGGCGCATGAACCGCAATCACCCGAAACACAGAATCTTTTACGGCAACATCGGCCACAACCAGCCTACCCACTGCATCTCTATGGACAACGTCGACCGTCGCCGACAGGGTACGTTTAACCAGCACGGAAACTCCCTTCCCCCGCGGGCTGCCATATGCTGAGAAAACCTCAAAGTCTCGGGCCAGCACCTGACAGTCCACAGAGGAAACGAAATGCGTCTCCTGAATCGCAGCGACATCCACTCCCAGGGACAAGAGGTCGTGCCGGAGGCGAGCCGCCCGGCCCGATGATCTCAAGCCCCTCGCATTCAGACTAGCCAAATTCAAAGCCATGGTACCTACCTTAAGGTGTGTTACACTCAGCTCCGAAGTCAGCCGGGGAAAGGACACCGACGTTGTGTGCAATGCTCAAGGTGGTCAGGTTTTTCATGTCCTGACCTTCTCTCACAATGCCGCCAACATCCAAAGGGTAAGTCAATTTAAGGGCCCTATAGAGTGACGGATGGACCAACACTGGGACCCTTCCCTTGCATTGTTTTGCGAGTTCCTCAAGGGAAGGGTCATTTTTCCTAATCAGTTCAATTCCCGGACCAGCCCCTTCAGCGGCTTCCAGCATTGTCCACACGTTGGTTTTGCAGGCCTCAGGAAGCCTGACGAAAGTTGTTAGCCGTGGGGCGTCCGGGAAATTAGAGGGGACATTAACGTCTTTTCCCCCTATCTGTTGGCAGTCCAGCAGAGGTTTTAAATTTTTTCTCTGCCGGTGTGGTACGCCCATTGCCACAGACAGGGGGTCTACAGAACAAAGTTCCTCTCTCGTTTCGAGGGCGAGAGTCCCTGTTGGAGTGAGTCCGTAAGTGGGAGAATCTGAAGGGTCTCTCCCCCTCCCGGGTTCATTCTTTTCTTTCTGGGATGGCGGCTCAATTTGCATTGGTGTGGGGACGAGTGTCTGTGTGGTGTCTGGTGTTGGTGTTGGTGCGGTGTCTGGTGTTGGTGTGATGTCTGGTGTTGGTGTTGGTGCGGTGTCTGGTGTTGGTGTTGGTGCAGTGTCTGGTGTTGGTGCAGTGTCTGGTGTTGGTGCGGTGTCTGATGTTGGTGTTGGTGTTGGTGCGGTGTCTGATGTTGGTGTTGGTGTTAGTGCGGTGTCTAGTGTTGGTGCAGTATGTGGTATGGGGGTGGAAGTGGGTTGTGTTGTTGTTAGAGGTGGTGTATGCTCACAGGGAGTGGGGGCTGCCTTTTCTTCCCCTTTCCTTTTCTTTTTTATTCTTTTGAATGAACCGGGGAGTGGTGAGGTTGAGTTCCTCTCCCTCTCACTAGCAGATTCATCCTCAGAGGAGCAGTGTTTTCTTCGCTTGATCCCCGTCTCAATTGGTGTGGGGACCGTTGGTTGTTGCTGCTCCTCTAATTGTTGTTTCTCCGGTTGATGCTGTTGCTTTTCTGGTTGCTGCAGCCGTTTTTGTTGCTGCTGTTCTGGCTGTTGCTGCTGCTGCTGTTTTTGTTGTTGCTGCTGTTTTCGTGGCATTGGTTGTGGAATTGGCCGCGGCAGCTGATGTTGTTGCTGCGGCTGGTTCAACGGCTGGTTTGGCTGCTGCTGCTGTGTCTGCTGCCATGGCTGTTGCTGCGGCTGTTGTGGAGGCTGCTGTTGTTGTTGCTGCCTCGGTTGTTGGGTTGGTTGTGGGACGGTGGCAGATGGGATTGTGGGCTTCCGCTTCCGCCTCATTACCGTGATCCATTCCTCCCCTTTGGGCTCCTGCACAGTTTTGGGTTTCCTCGGTGCTGGGGTTGGTGCTCTGGTTGCAGGAGTTGTGACAGCCTGTTTGGACACTGGTGCTGTCTCAGAGGTTGGGACCGCCTTTAGTGTCACTTGAGTAGGATTTGACCTTTGAGGGCAGCTCTTGGCCATGTGACCCTGTTTTTGGCAAAACCAGCAGTGCGGACGACGCCCCTCCACTACTACTGTCATAGTTGCCTCCTTAAATGTCAGCTGTGCTGGTATCGCCTGGAAGCCTTCTTTCTTTAGCCTCATGGCCACAGTGTAGCTGCCCAAGTGCATGCCGGTTTTCGACCGCACTGGGGTTATTTTTTCCACCTCGCCGAACTGTGTGAAGAAGGATCCCAGGATTTCTGCTGATATTTGCATAGGTACATTGAATACCTGCACCCGGGTCCTTGTCCTACCCTGGTATTCGGGCTTTAGTTTTGTTCTCCCATACTTAATTTCCTGTAGGGAGAGTCTCTCCGCATCTTCCTTGGTGGGTAGGAGGATGTCCCACATGGCGTAGCTCCTCTGGTACAGGTATAATACCGGGATGTTTAGCTTGTGTAGGAGCCCTGCCATGTCTTCCTTTTTCATCCCTAGGAGGCGGTTTTCCGGCATATCCGAGATGATGAGGGAGAGCACTCTGTCTTCGATTGCCTCCCAAGCGCCTGGCACTGGTTTAATTTCTGCCCCCTCTATGTATTGTCTGTACTTGGTCAAGTACAAGTCTCTATACTCTTGAGGGGACAGTTGCTTCTCTACAGTCTTCCCCCATGCCGACCCTCTTGTTGGTGTTGGATCTTTGGTGAGGTTGGACTGTTTTTGCTGTTCCTTGGCGGAAGGGTTGCTATTTTGAGGCGCATTTCCCTTTCCGCTTTCCTTTGGGACCGACTCTCCCTGCTCTATACTTCTTCCAGGAAATACTTCCCTTTTTGGGGAGTCGGCCTCCTGGGGAGCGTTGTCCTCTTTATTGTCCTTGGGAGCTTTTGCCCCTTTTGTTTTGGGGAGGTCTAGGCTGTATGCCCCCTCGTTTTCTTGATTTGCTCCCCTTTTGGGGCAGTAGCCCTCCTGGGGAGCACTGTCTCTCTTATCGTCCTTTGGGGCTACTGCCTCTTGATTTTTGTAGTCAGAGCAGGATGCCCTGTCCAACATTGTTTTTTCTCCCCTTTGTGGGGAGTCGCCCTCTTGGGGAGCACTGTCTCCCTTATCGTCCTTTGGGGCTACTGCCTCTTGATTTTTGTTGCCGGAACGGGATGCCCCGTCCAACATTGTTTTTTCTCCCCTTTTTGGGGAGTCGCCCTCTTGGGGAGCTGCTGGTGAGTTTTCTCCCTTCTGAGGGGCGTCCTTTGGTTTAGTGTCCGGGCGGTATGCCCCGTTGCTTTTTGCTTCCCCTGTTGGGGAGCCGTCCTCTTGGGGAGCAGTTTTTCTTGTGGTAGCCTCCTGGCTGGGGGTATCTGTATTGGTGGTCCCCGGGCTGGGGGTGTCCATTTTTGAATAAAAGCTCTCTCTTCCCTGTATAAATTCACCAAAATGAGTGACGTGGAGTCGACGTCCAAATTGGGAGCCGACTTTGGCGCCAAAAAGAAGTGGCGCCAAAGGCGGCAAGAGGGGAGATAGAACTGAGAGAGGGAGTGGGAAGTTAGTGGAGGGAAGAGAGAAAGTGTTTCCGACCCTCCCTCGCGGGAAGGTCGTAAATTATCAGCTCGGATCCCCCCCCCGTGGGGGAGGGGGGAGAGCAGAGAAAGACAGACAAAGTGGGGGTGCGGACAGAACGCTACCCAACAAGCTCGCCGGCCACGAGAATGTGTCGCCAGAACAACACTGCCTATCGCTGTGTATGTATCAGAGAACAGATACTACACTTTGATCTTAGCAAGAAGAAAAACGTTCGCCTTTTTATTGAAAAAGAAAACGCTACTTTCTTAGATATATGTTGTGGAATTGCATTCAGTTGCAAAAGGTTTGTCTAATTTGCATATTCTTTTAAACATTCATTTTAATTAATTCCCTGTTAGTTTTGTCGGTTTTCTTATGGGATCATTATCTTTAGTTAACTATTACGTGCAATTATATTCATGCAGATATTCTACATAATTTATACTTCCGTAATTTGCGTAAAAAGGTTATATTAAATACAAACTTCTTTCTATGTATATTTATGCATGCGTATATATATTTGTTTGAAAAAATGTTGCCTACTAAACTCTTCTCTCAGTTTTTAGTCTATGGACATGAAACTTAATATATAGGGTATTCGAACCCATGCGAAATTTTATATTTGGATTTTAACCGGGGAAATCAATGCAAAAGTGTGAAAATTAAATAAATGGAATTTGCCAGGTAAATGTCGAACGACGGTATTACGAATATGAATGCGTAATGAAATAGCTATATGTTAATGTTTTAATCTTTAACTTTGCAGCAAACATGTCTTCATAGCTCAGGCATTAACGTCAAAGGAAAAAGTAAATCGTAAGTTAAACGTTTTGGTTTCGATTCTTGGTGGTGGCGCACGTGTCAATTTGTTTTTTAACTTTTTATATCACTACTATATATTGGGTCCAATATAATATAATAGTAAATACGAAATCTGCATTATTCAAAATATCATATTTAAGCATTTGAGAGCAAAACTCGAGTCTTAGGCTTCCGGTTGGTTGGCTAGCATGGGTCTTGTGGGCTGCGGCGTTTTGGGGGCTGTGAAAATAATTATATATAATCTCTTACATTCTGAAATTCTATAACAAAAATGGCTCGTTAGGTTATATCTGCTGGATGGCGTCCTCCTTTCGAGTTCAAAATCCCTACTTGTGAGACATCGGTTTGGGGTTCAGCTGGTTGGATGACCACGTCCGTTGTCAAGATGAAGTAGGTTTATTCGACAGCGTGATGTCGTCGCGGTTTGCTTGCTCTGTATTGGTTGATAGAATTTCTTGTGTGCATGCAGGAAGTTCGGGTTTCAAATCCTGGGTGCGGATATGTCTGACTGATGAGCCCAAATGAGGGCAAAACTCGAGTCTTAGACTTCCGGTTCGTGAGCTGACATGGCTCTTGTGGGCTGCGGCGTTCTTTGGGCTGTGGAAATAATTATATATATATATATATATATATATATATATATATATATATATATATATATATACGAGGAATTTTCCTTTCAAGTCTGTGAATTTAAAGTACAATATTTTTTCTGCCTTAATGTTTATTTTCCTTATTGTGTGTATCTTAAATGTTTTAAAAACTTAATTTTTCAATATTTATCGCTTTTAGCAAATAAGGTGCAAACCAATAAAAACATTTGCTAATATTTTTCGTCTGAGGAGATGATAAGCATCGAAAACTCACGGGTTAAGGAAATAGATTTATTCACTTGTATTCTTTGTTTTCAAGCAATAAAACATTCTATATTTGAAGATTAACCTTTTCAAATCATAAAATTTAAACACTTAAATTTATATATATATATATATATATATATATATATATATATATATATATCAAAAACAATATGCAAGCAAGCAAGGTTCACAGATTTTTATAATTATATAGATAATTTTCATCGAAATAGGGCATATTTAGAGGCTTAAAAGTGGAAATACCCTTTTAGTCTCTTTAGGAGTACACTTAGACATTCAGGAGCACTTCCTTTGTCATTTCTGGTAATAATTACATTTAGATTTTATGTAGATTATCACATCTTTCTATATGGAAAGCAGAAACATCACATACGTACATATGTGCAGACATTTATTGTTATATGTCGAAGTTTAGTGCGAACACTGGCGTGGCTTAAGTTTTCGCCATTTCGGACGAAAAGTGCACACAAGTAATCATATAATTTGCAACATTATTTTGCTGAATTATTTAGATGTGGATTTACCATTTGCATTATTTAGTCTCTTTAGACGAGTATTCTTATATTGGGTCTTATTCTTGCAATGTTTCAGCCGATATAATCTCCGACCTGTTTCAGGTGTACCTTGTTGAATTCGAAAATCTTTCTGTCGAACTCGAGAATCTGCCCGGAATTTCGAACGAAAACATTTATATAATCGTTAGGAATAGCGTTCTCTTCTTCCGTCAGTCCTTTTCCAGAGTTTTAAGTAATTCGCAATTGTATTCTTAGCACTGCCCATACTAAGGATTGAACCTTCAGCCTCCAGGTAGGCGCTATTTAGAACTGAAAATTTTACTTATTACTTTACTCGTTACGCCACGATTGCTTGCTTGTCTGCAAGAATATCGGAGGTTACATCGATTAAAATCTTGTAAGAATAACATGAAAACAGTAGTCCGAATAATCCAAACTATAAATATTATTTCATACTACAGACAGTTGGTCTGAGATTTTAGTAAGATATTGGATGAATAGCTCCATTCAGACCTCGACTGGAAAGGAACGGTTTGTATTGCAATCTTAAAAAGGTTTATTCTCACTCAAACTCTAGAAAAGGCTACTAATTCTTATCAAAGAGCCAACGATCGTAAATCTTTGATTTGCAAACACAAAAAGAAATTGCAATTGTGCTGGAAAGAAGCTGAAAGTGCTGAAATTCCGAGGAGATATTAAATCTGTCATTGTTGGAAAGTTTCACGAATTCTATTTTAAAAAACTATTCTGTCATTGTTGAAAAAAAATTGAAAATTAGTACCATCCTCTAGAAGATACATGTCCACGACAAGATGCTTAATCTCTGTCAAGTTGTCACTTGGAGTCCTTGTTTGGTTATTAAACGACTCACACTTTTGCATAGAGCTCACAAAGATGGTTTTCAGAATTGTCTAGTCTGCATGAAGTTCTCTTTGTTGATCCCAGATATTCCATAATGTTTAGGGATTTAAGGTTTTTATTCCCGACATCGAGAGAAGTAAAGCTCAGCAGTTGCACACGAAGTCAAGTAAAGTTCGGCTCAGGACACACAAATGAATGCAGCAGAAGTAATGTTCCCACTTTACCTCCATTAATTTGCCGTTTGTAAAGTTCAAAGGCAGATACGGCCAGATGGCGACGGATCCTTTGGCGACTCCTCCCAGTGTAACGTTACCAACACGTTGTGGCCTCAGTCGCAAAGTAGACAAAGAATAGAAAAGAACTTCAACTCGCTTTTCCCCCGTTGTTAAAACGACATTTATTTCCTCATTCTTCTGCCCTACGTTACTTCTCCTTACGGCTGTGACGTCACCCACATGTCTAATGTGCTCTCGAATGTCATTCACGTCTCTAGCGTGATCGTCTTCTCTAACGTGCTCTTTCTTTTTTATAGTATTTTTCTTTGCCGTGGGCGTCATTTTGCATGCATTTGCATATGTGCGTCTGTCCTCTGTTATACAATATTTTAACCAGGGCTCTGTTAGTAACCCTGACAGTACCATGTTGTCACCTCAACTACCACTCTTACTCTTGAAAATATGTTCGGTTTTTTTTTTTTTTTTTTTTTTGTTATTATTTTTTTTTATCAGCAGAAATCCATGGAAATTACTCATGTAATACCTTCTGATGAGTGGAAAAAAATCAATAAAAAGTCTAAAAGATGAAGCATCTTGTCGTTGATATGTATCTTCCAGATGATGGTAATGCTTTTGGAAATGGAATTCGAGAAGCTTTCCAACAATGACAGGTTTAATGATAACGGAAAAAGCGGGGTTACTCACTTCGCGTGCTGTCCTTAATTTGCCGGCAGAAATAAAAGCAACGAGTTCTAAGTAGAAGGTCATTATGTTGACTTCCACAGCATGATGTGTGAAGAAATTTGTTGTTGGGAAGAAGAAAGAAAAATCAGGTATGAAAATGAAGAATAGGGAAGGAAAACGAAATAGGTAAGAGGTGGACTCATAAAAGTAAAAAGAAAGTTGTTAAGAAGAAGAAGAAGAAGAAGAAGAAGAGGAAGAAGAAGAAGAAGAAGAAGAAGAAGAAGAAGAAGAACGGGGAGAGGAAAAGAGGACGGAGAGTGGGTGATTTCAAGGATTTAAAGGAAAGAAAGAAGAATGGAGAAAAAAGGGAATAAAGAAGAAAGGGAATAAGTTATACTAAGAAGAAGAAGAAGAAGAAGAAGAAGAAGAAGAAGAAGAAGAATGGGAGGGGAAAAGAAGACGGAGAGTGGGTGATTTCAAGGATTTAAAGGAAAGAAAGAAGAATGGAGAAAAAAGGGAATAAAGAAGAAAGGGAGTAAGTTATACTAAGAAGAAGAAGAAGAAGAAGAAGAAGAAGAAGAAGAAGAAGAAGAAGAAGAAGAAGAATGGGAGGGGAAAAGAAGACGGAAAGTAGGTGATTTCAAGGATTTCAAGGAAAGAAAGAAGAATAGAGAAAAAGGGAATAAAGAAGAAAGGGAGTAAGTTATACGAAGAAGAAGATGAAGAAGAAGAAGAAGATGAAGAAGAAGAAGAAGAAGAAGAAGAAGGGAAATGATGGGGAGTAAAAAGAAAAGGAATGAAAATATAAAAAAGAAAAAGAACAATGAAGAAAGAAAAGGAAAGACAGGGAAGCAAGTAGGGAAGGAGTTTAACTCAAGAAGAAAAGGAAGAATGGGGGGTGGGGAGGTAAAACTAAAAGGAGTATGTGATGCCAAGAAGAAGAACAATGGAAACAGAGGGAAAGAAGAAAAAAGTGATACCAAGAAAAATAGATGATGAAGAAGAAGTTGAATGAGGATGGCAGAAGTAGAAAGATGAGGAGTAAAAGAAGTAGAAACAAAATAAAGAATAAGGTGATGTCAATAAAAAAGACTATATATATACTAAACGTTTAGTGTCTTTTTTATATATATTTATATATTTATATATATAGTAATGTGATTGACAATTTAAAAATCAAATTATAATTAAATTAAAAATCCGTTTCATAAGAAGGAACAACAACAAAATCAATTATTTGTACGATTGTTTCGGAAAACAGTGTTTTTATTGTGGCAGACATCAAGTTACGGACAATAATTATTACATATAGATTTTTTAACAAACAAGGTTTCCTCATCAGCTAATATTGGAATTGGTTTTTATTATACGTAAAAGACACCATAAATAAACCTAGCATTAAAAGTAAGTCAGATGTATCTGGAAAAAATTAAAATAAAGGTATGAATTTAAACTTGATAAGAAAATTTATATGGGTTAAAGATAGAAATAAAATAAAGTAAAATTATAAATATAAATTTGGTTTAAGTACAATATTATACATACATACATACACAAATATATACATGCATATATATGAAAAAATACACACATATATACATATACATAGATATACATATATATACATAAAAACATACGTGCAAATATTTACCTTTTAATTTTTCGCCTTTTGAAATCAGGAACTATGGTCAAAGTACATTTACCTATCGAGCTTATTATATATCTAAATTACAACGAGCACTTTTTCTTTCCCTGTATTTTAATTAAACTAGTAATTTTACTATTACATTAAAATACACTCTGCTCTTTAGACTATTGTTCTAATCTCCTCTTTATATATATATATATATATATATATATATATGTGTATATATACTATTTAAAGGGGGTTAGAACAGTAGTCTAAAGAGCAGAGTGTATTTTAATGTGATAGTAAAATTACTAATTTAATTAAAATACAAGAAAAGAACAGTGTTCGTTGTAATTCAGATATATAATAAGCTCGATATGCAAATATCCTAGAGCTACTTTAATATTCAGTAATATGATTGATAATTTAAAATTCAAATTAGAATTAAAAATTAAAACTGTTTCATAAGAAGGAACAACAACAAAGTCAATAATTTGTACGATCGTTTCAGAAACGATGTTTTTATTGCGATGGACATTAAGCCACGGACAATAATTTTGACATATAGTTTTTTTTTAAACAAAATCTCCTCATCAGCAAAAGTATTGGGTGGGTTTTTTTATATGTAAAAGACACCATAAATAAACCTAGCAATTTTTTAAGTAAGGCAGATGTATCTGGAAAAAATTAAAATAAAAAATAAAATATTTATTTGATAAAAAAAGTAATATTGGTTGGGAATGAAAAATAGAATAAAATTCAGATTTATAATTCTATTTTAAAATTGCTAAGTTTATTTACGTTGTCTTTTACATATAAAAAAAAAACCACCCAATACTTTTGCTGATGAGGAAACTTTGTTTAAAAAAAACTATATGTCAAAATTATTGTCCGTGACTTAATGTCTATCTCAATAAAAACATCGTTTCCGAAACGATCGTACAAATTATTGACTTTGTTGTTCCTTCTAATGAAACAGATTTTTAATTTTTAATTCTAATTTGAATTTTAAATTATCAATCACATTACTAAATATATATATATATATATATATATATATATATATATATATATATATATATATATATATATATATATATATATATATAGGGGGTCCCACTTAAACGTAGCTTGATCTATCTAATCTTTCTCTAATCAATTTTGTTTTCGGATTAAGCAACCCACTGTAAAGTAGCGCGACACTCTAATCTTTTTCTTAGAACTAACTGACACCACAAGACAAAATGCATTTTTTCCAACAAGATGGTGCTACATGCCACACGCCTCACAAATCATTGACACGAGTTCATGACATGTTTACGGAAGAGCGGACAATAAGCAGAGGGTTATGGCCATCACGTTCCCCGGACTTGTCATCACGTGATTTTTATCTTTGGAGGACTTTAAAGCAAAAAGCTTATGCAAATAATCCTCATAATCTAAACCAACTAAAGAACATTACCAACGCTATCAGGAGAATCACCAGAGAATATCTACAGGCAATATCTGCAAACGTTATTAAACGTACTCAGAAATGCATAGATGTCAACGGGGAGCACTTCCAGCATCTTTTATAACACTGCAGGTAATTTAAACAATAAATGAATGCTCCTTCTGTCTACTAAATTTTCTGGGCTATTTGGGACACCCTGTATATATGCGTAATGGTCGTGGTCAATTTCGTCTAGATATTGATGCACGTGCGTGTGTGTCAGACATGTATTTTGACATATCTCTCTTCTGCATCGTTGATCCTCTTTCTGTTGGTCTACTTGAGAATTTTATCTGTACTTGGAGGGGGTGGAACCTGTTTGGACGAATACGTTTCAAAAGATCCGAGGCGATGATTTGTTTTTATATAATTTTAATTCACTTCTGATATGCAGAAGAATGGAAAGTGGGTATACTTGACCTCTGGGTTTCTCAGTCTCAATTCGGAGACACGTCAACTCCCTCCCGGGGCCGGAGAGACAATCCGTTTACCCCTCTGCTCTGTTTAGCGTCCAAATTTCAACTGAAATGATATGTCCAGGAAACCAGAACACGTGACAAACGACACGTCAACTTCCGATCTTGTTCACAGCTTCCGGTGTAACTTAACTAGTTCATCAAGTCTTGTTTTTATATGTTTTGAGGACTTTATCAAACATAGCTCTACATCTCTGGTCTACTTCTCCAGTTAGATAGATAGATAGATAGATAGATAGATAGATAGATAAACAGCTAGAAAGACAAAAACCAGATTATTTACTAATCTGTTCGCCAACTATGTAACAGGAGGAGGAGGGAGATGAGGTGGAGGGGAGAGGACGAATAGTCGTTATAAACGTTTTTGTTTTAGTATTAGTGGAAGTATTGCTATATTTCTAGTAATAAAAGTTGTAGGAAGAGGAATAGTTTCATTGCTGTTTATAACCAACACTGCTGAAGGCGCGTCTATATAGCTAAAAAAGAATAAAGCATTAAAATAAACGCCTACATCTGCTGAAGCTCTGGCCTGCCCGTGTAAAACATACACAACAAAAACTCGTCTAACTTCAAACTACTGTAAAAAGAAGTTGTGTGTACCTGGAGTTAAATGGTACTTCCATGAGCATAATTCATTTTTCATAAACTACTCGTCTGTGGAGCGCAATAATATTGTACTGTTGCTTAGTTAATTACAGGACGGTTGTTTTCATGCCCAATGTTAACAACACTCTAACGCCACGAAATTCTTCCTAAATTCAATCATCGGTTAAAAATTCATATGGTGTTGGTCTCACCATCAACTCTATACAAACCATTAACTCTTGTCCTCGGGTGGCATTTAGGTCTAGTAAAATAAATTACACGGAGTTAGGATTGAGCAGGTGTTTGATCAAGATAACAGAATTCTGTGAGTTCAGTTCAGCTCGTGTAACGCAGTTCACATCCATTTTTTTTTTTTTTTTGGTAATCATCTCTGCTCTGCCCGAACATCTTATATGGCACAAAATACAGCAGTTTATACACATAACCGTGTATATGTAAGCGTGTAAAGATTTTATTTCGTGATGATCGTAATGATTTGTCTGACGAGATGAAAATATTATGAGATGAGATTTAGTTACCGACAACAAACGGGGCACCAAAAACTTTTGGGACACTGGTATAATTTTTTTCAAATGGAACTCTTTTTTGTTCAATGCGGAAGTGTTTCTCTTTTTTTAAATAAGTGATTAAATCACTCGTTAAGTTTTTATTTTATTTGATCACATAAAACACGACTTAGATTTAATCATTTTACTTACTTTTTTTCTAACAATCCCAACATTTTAAATATTTATTAGAATTTTCCGTTTAGCTGCTTACTGAAAGATATACACTTTCCTACACTAGTTAAAAAAAAACAAACTCCTGCTTTATTTTATCTAGGATTAAATATTAAAATCGCTCTAATGGATCGAAAATATTCTTTTGATTTCAAATACAGATTACTATTAGACGTGATGTTGTAAATTTAATTTTTTTCTATAAATACTATTATGACATGTGTTACTAAGAATTGTTTCTGTTCCTTGTTTTATTTCAGTTCATTTCGTAAGTATGATGCCCTCTATCAACTCGCTAGCTCATTGTAACAGAGCTTCTATTTTAAAAGAACTGGATGCTTGTAGAATTCTCGTTTTGATGACGGTTTTCCTCCTATTTGTCTTTTAAAGACTAAAGCCAATAGGCATCTTTTGTTTATGCCATAAGCATCTTGGGGGGGGGGTAAAAAAAAATGTAAGTATGAGGATCGAACCCGAACCCTTGAGGCAAAGTTGTAAATTAAAGTGTGAAAAAACAAACATGCGACGTTGACCATTGCCCCACCGCGACATGTTTGAATTTATTTAATTACTTGGATTTAGCAGTTGCCTGTTTTAATGAGTTAATGAGGTCAAGTTTGACTGCGAGGTAGTGCCTTCATTTACTACTGAACGCTCCCCCCCCAAGATGTTATAGGAAAAAGACTAACCCACATACGGCGAGCGACAAATGCTGAATATTTATCTTCCCGAAATCGAGCAAATTAAATAGACAGGCGAGCTTCGTTGTTAACTGTGAGATATTACGATTTATATGTGATATAACAAGTTTTAAAAAAATTGTGAAGCGAGCGACCGCTTCTCTGAAAAAAGCCTCTTGTTGACATACAGAAAAATCGAACACACATAGATACATACATACATACATACATACATACATACATGCATGCATACATACATACATTTTCGCTCTTATATATATATATATATATATATATATATATATATATATATATATATATATATATATATAGATAAACAAAATGAAACACCTGCTTGTAATGTGATCCTACTGTAATTGTAAAAGTATTCATCCGCCAAAACCTATTTACTCAACAACTAAAAATAGTCCCTCAAAATCACCATCGTTTGATATCGTTCACCTTCTTATCAGTTAGGTGTTTATAAATTGGAAGAAATGTCATCAGCTTTTTTTTTTATCTGAAGAAAAAGCGAATTCTTCAAATATAGAGAGATATCTTTAAGTAATTTATAGGATTTAAATATTACTGCGTTCAAGCCAAGTGGTTTACTTTCAACAAAACACATTTTGGCTTGTAATGTCATAGCTTTCTTTCTTTTTTCTTCCTCTTTTTTTTTTTTTTTTTTTGATAAGATCGGTGCAACAGTTGTGTTGGTTTTTAGAAGGGGTATTTCAGTATTACTATCAGCGGTAGAATAGTTTTCTTTACAGAAAATCAAATTAATAAGCCAATAAAAAAATTGTTTTTGGCATCGGAAAATAGGCGCACATTTTCGGATTCTAATACCGATTCCGATACCCCAAGAGTTTTCAAAGATCAAATCGTTGAACTTCGACCTATTGACAGCTAAATTTCTGGCCGAAACCCGATTAAAAAGGTTTTCCAAAATCTCAACACTGCTTACGTCAAATCTTGAGTCTCTAGACCGAAAATTGACAGAGTCATTTGTTAGGGAAATGTACACACACATACAGACATTTCCACTTAGATTCATACGTATGTATATATATATATATATATATATATATATATATATATATATATATATATATATATATATATATATATATATAAGTAAATTTTTGGTACAGCAAAATGGAAGGAGAAATTTCATATATATATACGTATTCATACGTATATATATATATATATATATATATATATATATATATATATATACGAGTACGTACAATATATATTTTTTTTTAATATTTCCATTTTTTAATGTCAATGGAAAACTGCACAAGTACCCAAACCCGAAATGAAAAGACCACGAGTGAACGCGCGTTTTTTTTTTTCTTAGTTTAGTTTCATAATGGCGGCCGTGATGTCGGAGGTTCGATTGTTAGATTGTAAGTTTCGTATTTTTGTAATTTGTAAATCGCAAGTTAGGAAAAAATTAAACCCTTCCAAGATGGACAATAAATAAAGCCATAATATATTATGGTAAAGTTAAGAGCCTACGAACCATAGTTTTTTAGGAGATGTGATTATTGGATTAACCAATCAGAAATCGTCTGTGGCACACACATCTCTGTTTTTATAGATATATAGATAGAAGATATATATATATATATATATATATATATATATATATATATATATATATATATATATATAAGTAGATTTTTGGTACAGCAAAATGGAAGGGGAAATTTCAGAGGAAACATAATTTAATTTAAATACCAAAAAAAAAAAAAACAAGAAACGGGCAGGTGAAATTATTAAAATATCCTTAAGGCCTTATCGTCTGACCCTCTAAGAGGAAAAGTCAGAATGATAAATTAAAAACTAAGAAACGAATGAGGGAAGAAGGGAATTTGGTTTCAGTTGGAAGAACAGTGAAAAAAAATAAAATAAAAAAAATATCTCACTGTTCAGGTGGTTTTAAATCAATAAATATCTCCAACTGATGTTTCAAAATCTTTTGTCTACACAGGCTAGGTCGAGAGTTGTTAATGACTAACGCCTCAATGATATTGAGATGATAGTTCGACCTCGCACTGTATAAAACAGAAAACCATATATATATATATATATATATATATATATATATATATATACACATATGCCTGTCTAGCCGCACTGATGAGCTGTGAAACAGCGAAACAGTACTGTATGTGGATGACTATAGTGCTCCTCACCTTGAGTTGAGCATATTGAGAAGTGAAACACGAATTACCATTAGCATATAAGCGACGCTCTTTGTATAAACAAATGGAGCGGAGGTATTTCAGACGATATCAAAACATCGTTAAACTCACTACTCGTTTCAAGCAGCCGCCAATAGCGTAATGGTTAGAAGCCTATACTGCCGTGCAAACGGTCGGGTTTCAATCCTGGCTTGAGGTAGTTGCCTGTCTAGCCGCACTGATGATCTGTGAAACAGCGAAACAGTACTGTATGTGGATGACTATATATATATATATATATATATATATATATATATATATATATATATATATATATATGGTTTTCTGTTTTATACAGTGCGAGGTCGAACTATCATCTCAATATCATTGAGGCGTTAGTCATTAACAACTCTCGACCATGCCTGTGTAGACAAAAGATTTTGAAACATCAGTTGGAGATATTTATTGATTTAAAACCACCTGAACAGTGAGATATTTTTTTTTATTTTATTTTTTTTCACTGTTCTTCCAACTGAAACCAAATTCCCTTCTTCCCTCATTCGTTTCTTAGTTTTTAATTTATCATTCTGACGTTTCCTCTTAGAGGGTCAGACGATAAGGCCTTAAGGATATTTTAATAATTTCACCTGCCCGTTTCTTGTTTTTTTTTTTTTGGTATTTAAATTAAATTATGTTTCCTCTGAAATTTCTCCTTCCATTTTGCTGTACAAAAAATTTACTTATATATATATATATATATATATATATATATATATATATATATCTTCTATATATCTATAAAAACAGAGATGTGTGTGCCACAGACGATTTCTGATTGGTTAATCCAATAATCACATCTTCTAAAAAACTATGGTTCGTAGGCTCTTAACTTTACCATAAAATATTATGGCTTTATTTATTGTCCATCTTGGAAGGGTTTAATTTTTTCCTAACTTGCGATTTACAAATTACAAAAATACGAAACTTACAATCTAACAATCGAACCTCCGACATCACGGCCGCCATTATGAAACTAAACTAAGAAAAAAAAACGCGCGTTCACTCGTGGTCTTTTCATTTCGGGTTTGGGTACTTGTGCAGTTTTCCATTGACATTAAAAAATGGAAATATTTAAAAAAAAAAATATATTGTACGTACTCGTATATATATATATATATATATATATATATATATATATATATATATATATATACGTATGAATACGTATATATATATGAAATTTCTCCTTCCATTTTGCTGTACCAAAAATTTACTTATATATATATATATATATATATATATATATATATATATATATATACGTATGAATACGTATGAATCTAAGTGGAAATGTCTGTATGTGTGTGTACATTTCCCTAACAAATGACTCTGTCAATTTTCGGTCTAGAGACTCAAGATTTGACGTAAGCAGTGTTGAGATTTTGGAAAACCTTTTTAATCGGGTTTCGGCCAGAAATTTAGCTGTCAATAGGTCGAAGTTCAACGTTTTTATCTTTGAAAACTCTTGGGGTATCGGAATCGGTATTAGAATCCGAAAATGTGCGCCTATTTTCCGATGCCAAAAACAATTTTTTTATTGGCTTATTAATTTGATTTTCTGTAAAGAAAACTATTCTACCGCTGATAGTAATACTGAAATATCCCTTCTAAAAACCAACACAACTGTTGCACCGATCTTATCAAAAAAAAAAAAAAAAAAAGAGGAAGAAAAAAGAAAGAAAGCTATGACATTACAAGCCAAAATGTGTTTTGTTGAAAGTAAACCACTTGGCTTGAACGCAGTAATATTTAAATCCTATAAATTACTTAAAGATATCTCTCTATATTTGAAGAATTCGCTTTTTCTTCAGATAAAAAAAAAAAGCTGATGACATTTCTTCCAATTTATAAACACCTAACTGATAAGAAGGTGAACGATATCAAACGATGGTGATTTTGAGGGACTATTTTTAGTTGTTGAGTAAATAGGTTTTGGCGGATGAATACTTTTACAATTACAGTAGGATCACATTACAAGCAGGTGTTTCATTTTGTTTATCTATATATATATATATATATATATATATATATATATAAGAGCGAAAATGTATGTATGTATGCATGCATGTATGTATGTATGTATGTATGTATGTATGTATGTATCTATGTGTGTTCGATTTTTCTGTATGTCAACAAGAGGCTTTTTTCAGAGAAGCGGTCGCTCGCTTCACAATTTTTTTAAAACTTGTTATATCACATATAAATCGTAATATCTCAAAGTTAACAACGAAGCTCGCCTGTCTATTTAATTTGCTCGATTTCGGGAAGATAAATATTCAGCATTTGTCGCTCGCCGTATGTGGGTTATAAGGCACTCGGACAAAATTGGAAATCACATTATTTCAATTAATATTATGCTATACAAATAATTTCAAGAACGAAAACGTTTAATACTTAATGTAAAAACATATAATTGATTATTCGGATTCTGAAATAGATAAATTATGACCAAAAAAACAAACGTAAGTAATTTTAATTTATATCTCATCTTTGGTTATTCTTAGTTATTATTATTAGTTACTATATTAAGAACTGAAACTTCTACCTTCAGATGACCTTCATTTAGATCTACATTATCACTATAGAGCAATATGACAATGTCGTTTCCTGAAGAAAGTTACTTGGTTGGTCCGTGCCGTATCTGAAACCGTTACTATATCTTAGTCACAACGACAATATCTTACTACGACTTATTCGAGGAGAGTTACTTGATGCGTCCACGGTTTGAAGACGTTTCTAGAACAATTGTTCAGCCTTGAGCACAGTAATTAGTTCCATGGCAAACGATAGTAGCATATTGATGCCGTTAAGTCCAAGATACATACTGACAAAGAACAAATAAATAAATAAATAACAAAACAAAATAAACAAGCAAGGTAACACAACTACAAGTCTTATCAGTAAGTGAAAAACAAATCCACAGAACTGACAACAAACGTCAATTACTATAAGAAGAAGAATTTTATTCGGGAACCATCTGATCTAAGGCAATATATAACAACTCTGTAAACGAAAATTTTTTTCTACCAACAAAGAGAGCCAGAGTCAATATATTTGGCATGTGACTTTTTAAAAAAATATAGTATCGAAATTGATCGGAAGAATACGTTGATGATCGATAAAATAACGCCGCAGGTCAAATTAATCGACATGCTAAGCTGGCGTATAGGGATGCAGAGATTGGGGGGGGGAAGGTTTAGCTGTACAAGACGACTTAGCTGAATTCTTTACAGGTGCTTTACTGCACCGCTTTATTAAAAAGGATGTGGCCAGATCCAATCCGATTGGTTTTACTTCATAAATGCACTACATATTTTGAATTCTAACATCTATGTTTCGTTTGAAAAAAAAGTTAAAAATAGGCATTATTTACTGCAATCATTATTCCCTACTAATCTGCGCCCTTTTTAACCTTTGCTCATCGAATTTGGAAACGTATACAAAGAAATGAGCATGTTCTTCTTGCTTTCTCTCTATTATATTTAACACACAGAAATAAAGTGGGAGAAAATACATAATAAGGGTATGAAAAGAGATACATAAATATATATATATATATATATATATATATACATGCACATATATATATACATATAGATACACATATATATAATGTACCATATGCAATTATATATATATATATATATATATGTATATATATACACACACACACATATATAATGTACCATAGACTATATAATATACCATATACTTTTATACCAGCATTGCTTTTTGTTTGGAAATGATATTTTGGTCCAACGAAGCGTCACACAACCATGTTTGCATATATATAGCCAATAATGTTTCGCCTTGTTTACTGATCCAGTACTCTTTTATAAATACAGGTGTTTAAGTGGATTTATATATAAAGGTTTAATCCGTGTAGTCGGCAGATCAATTGTATAACCACACTTATAAGTTTTCAAAAGACTAAAAAGTGCTTATCGCTCAGTGAAAAATATTTAATCATTGAATTACAATTATCGACTTTCTTAAAAATGAGGCCACTCTGAATATTTTGCTTAAAGCAGGGATACAAAGGTTCTCTCTATTTATTGCTACGAATAACAATTAGAAGTGAAACAAAAATAAAGAGGCTAGTTCGGAATTTTGTATGGATTCCTAAGTTGTACATAAATAGCTCTTGAGTTGTAAAAATATGCACATTTAGGAAGTCGGAAGTTACAGCGGTCGAAACGTCGTGAAAATAATGATGAGAAAAGTAGTTCGAGTAATTCAAATGATACACCTTAATCAATTCGCATCTAAAACTTTCCGAAACAAATAAGTTTCACTTTCATTGTTCGTTCTTAGAATGACATCAATGACGAATGGAAGAAAATTAAAACTGGAAAAATAAGATAATCGAAAAAAAATGGAGGATAATCGTTTAAAAAAAAATGCAAGTATTACATTGATGGAAAACATTTTATCAACTTTAAATTTATTATTATTCACAGCAATAACGATTCGTTTCTTCTATAATTTGATGTCATCTTTAAACAAGCTTACGTAAAAAAACATAATTGTCAATAATAAACAGCTATAAGTTGCAGTCAAGCACTGATCGTGAGCGCAGACGATACTAAGAATACAATTTCGAAATATTTAAAATTTCTATGCGATCCTAGATAATGGAACGACAACAAGTTATCCGCGTAGATTAAATAAAGGGTACCATTCAAAGATTCCTGAGTTGGAAAGAGAGATTCCAAGATTTGACATTGAAGAAAATCGAAGGACATTGGTGAAAACATTGTGAGAATAACACCCAAGTTGGGAACAATAGTCCAAATAATCAAAATAATTAAAATTATTAATGCTCATCTAAAAATTTTCTGAAACGTAAATAATTACAGTGCGGGCAATAAGTAGGCGATACAAAGTACAAAGTTAATTTATTTTTATTATTACACGAAAACAAAAACAATAGCAAAGTGCTATTCTAATGTATGTTTGTATGATAAATATAAATCTTGTATCAAAAACAATACATTAGAATTGCACTTTGTTATTGTTTTTGTTTTCGTGTTGTAAAATACATCAACCTTTTGCTTTGTATCGGATACTTATTGCACCCACTCTAAGCGTCTCGTTTATAAAACTCATTAAATTTGGATGTGAAATCGTCTGTGGCACACACATCTCTGTTTTTATAGATATATAGATAGAAGATATATATATATATATATATATATATATATATATATATATATATATATATATATATATATATATATATATAAGTAGATTTTTGGTACAGCAAAATGGAAGGGGAAATTTCAGAGGAAACATAATTTAATTTAAATACCAAAAAAAAAAAAAACAAGAAACGGGCAGGTGAAATTATTAAAATATCCTTAAGGCCTTATCGTCTGACCCTCTAAGAGGAAAAGTCAGAATGATAAATTAAAAACTAAGAAACGAATGAGGGAAGAAGGGAATTTGGTTTCAGTTGGAAGAACAGTGAAAAAAAATAAAATAAAATAAATATCTCACTGTTCAGGTGGTTTTAAATCAATAAATATCTCCAACTGATGTTTCAAAATCTTTTGTCTACACAGGCTAGGTCGAGAGTTGTTAATGACTAACGCCTCAATGATATTGAGATGATAGTTCGACCTCGCACTGTATAAAACAGAAAACCATATATATATATATATATATATATATATATATAGTAATAAAACTATACAATTGCAATAGCAATTTATTTTATGCATAATTTTATTACTTAAACATATAACCATGATTAATTTATAACTTTTTCTTATAGACTATTTAACATCAATCATATTTTTCTGCAATATTCTTACAGAAACGACCTCCTTTAATCAACGTCAAAAGAAGTAATTTTCATTCATTATTATACTCGTTGTCACACAGGACTACTGACCAAAGATCTCCTAGGAAAATTCGTTTGGAAAATCTTGCCCCATCCTGCATATTCCCCTGGCCTTGCTTCTTCAGACTTATTTCAAGGATTGGAAAACCATTTTAATGATTTTAGGTTAACATCACGAGAGGAAACTGAACATTAATTAGATTTATATTTCACATCCAAATTTAATGAGTTTTATAAACGAGACGCTTAGAGTGGGTGCAATAAGTATCCGATACAAAGCAAAAGGTTGATGTATTTTACAACACGAAAACAAAAACAATAACAAAGTGCAATTCTAATGTATTGTTTTTGATACAAGATTTATATTTATCATACAAACATACATTAGAATAGCACTTTGCTATTGTTTTTGTTTTCGTGTAATAATAAAAATAAATTAACTTTGTACTTTGTATCGCCTACTTATTGCCCGCACTGTAATTATTTACGTTTCAGAAAATTTTTAGATGAGCATTAATAATTTTAATTATTTTGATTATTTGGACTATTGTTCCCAACTTGGGTGTTATTCACACAATGTTTTCACCAATGTCCTTCGATTTTCTTCAATGTCAAATCTTGGAATCTCTCTTTCCAACTCGGGAATCTTTGAATGGTACCCTTTATTTAATCTACGCGGATAACTTGTTGTCGTTCCATTATCTAGGATCGCATAGAAATTTTAAATATTTCGAAATTGTATTCTTAGTATCGTCTGCGCTCACGATCAGTGCTTGACTGCAACTTATAGCTGTTTATTATTGACAATTATGTTTTTTTACGTAAGCTTGTTTAAAGATGACATCAAATTATAGAAGAAACGAATCGTTATTGCTGTGAATAATAATAATAATAATAATAATAATAATAATAATAATAATAACAACAACAACAATAATAATAATAATAATAATAATAATAATAATAATAATAATAATAATAATAATAATAATAATAATCTAAGAAACACAGTTTGTCATTTTCGAAGTGAAATTTAAAGTTGATAAAATGTTTTCCATCAATGTAATACTTGAATTTTTTTTTAAACGATTATCCTCCATTTTTTTTTTCGATTATCTTATTTTTCCAGTTTTAATTTTCTTCCATTCGTCATTGATGTCATTCTAAGAACGAACAATGAAAGTGAAACTTATTTGTTTCGGAAAGTTTTAGATGCGAATTGATTAAGGTGTATCATTTGAATTACTCGAACTACTTTTCTCATCATTATTTTCACGACGTTTCGACCGCTGTAACTTCCGACTTCCTAAATGTGCATATTTTTACAACTCAAGAGCTATTTATGTACAACTTAGGAATCCATACAAAATTCCGAACTAGCCTCTTTATTTTTGTTTCACTTCTAATTGTTATTCGTAGCAATAAATAGAGAGAACCTTTGTATCCCTGCTTTAAGCAAAATATTCAGAGTGGCCTCATTTTTAAGAAAGTCGATAATTGTAATTCAATGATTAAATATTTTTCACTGAGAGATAAGCACTTTTTAGTCTTTTGAAAACTTATAAGTGTGGTTATACAATTGATCTGCCGACTACACGGATTAAACCTTTATATATAAATCCACTTAAACACCTGTATTTATAAAAGAGTACTGGATCAGTAAACAAGGCGAAACATTATTGGCTACATATATGCAAACATGGTTGTGTGACGCTTCGTTGGACCAAAATATCATTTCCAAACAAAAAGCAATGCTGGTATAAAAGTATATGGTATATTATATAGTCTATGGTACATTATATATGTGTGTGTGTGTATATATATACATATATATATATATATATATATATATATATATATATATATAATTGCATATGGTACATTATATATATGTGTATCTATATGTATATATATATATGTGCATGTATATATATATATATATATATATATATTTATGTATCTCTTTTCATACCCTTATTATGTATTTTCTCCCACTTTATTTCTGTGTGTTAAATATAATAGAGAGAAAGCAAGAAGAACATGCTCATTTCTTTGTATACGTTTCCAAATTCGATGAGCAAAGGTTAAAAAGGGCGCAGATTAGTAGGGAATAATGATTGCAGTAAATAATGCCTATTTTTAACTTTTTTTTCAAACGAAACATAGATGTTAGAATTCAAAATATGTAGTGCGTTTATGAAGTAAAACCAATCGGATTGGATCTGGCCACATCCTTTTTAATAAAGCGGTGCAGTAAAGCACCTGTAAAGAATTCAGCTAAGTCGTCTTGTACAGCTAAACCTTCCCCCCAATCTCTGCATCCCTATACGCCAGCTTAGCATGTCGATTAATTTGACCTGCGGCGTTATTTTATCGATCATCAACGTATTCTTCCGATCAATTTCGATACTATATTTTTTAAAAAGTCACATGCCAAATATATTGACTCTGGCTCTCTTTGTTGGTAGAAAAAAATTTTCGTTTACAGAGTTGTTATATATTGCCTTAGATCAGATGGTTCCCGAATAAAATTCTTCTTCTTATAGTAATTGACGTTTGTTGTCAGTTCTGTGGATTTGTTTTTCATTTACTGATAAGACTTGAAGTTGTGTTACCTTGCTTGTTTATTTTGTTTTGTTATTTATTTATTTATTTGTTCTTTGTCAGTATGTATCTTGGACTTAACGGCATCAATATGCTACTATCGTTTTCCATGGAACTAATTACTGTGCTCAAGGCTGAACAATTGTTCTAGAAACGTCTTCAAACCGTGGACGCATCAAGTAACTCTCCTCGAATAAGTCGTAGTAAGATATTGTCGTTGTGACTAAGATATAGTAACGGTTTCAGATACGGCACGGACCAACAAAGTAACTTTCTTCAGGAAACGACATTGTCATATTGCTCTATAGTGATAATGTAGATCTAAATGAAGGTCATCTGAAGGTAAAAGTTTCAGTTCTTAATATAGTAACTAATAATAATAACTAAGAATAACCAAAGATGAGATATAAATTAAAATTACTTACGTTTGTTTTTTTTTGGTCATAATTTATCTATTTCAGAATCCGAATAATCAATTATATGTTTTTACATTAAGTATTAAACGTTTTCGTTCTTGAAATTATTTGTATAGCATAATATTAATTGAAATAATATGATTTCCAATTTTGTCCGAGTGCCTTATTATCATAAGCCTTAAATACCAAAATTATAGATGTCAATTTTTAAACTACTTTGTTATTCGCGATTTTGTATTTTTAGATCACTTCTTTAAAAACACAATAATTTTATATGAGATTAGCGACATGTACTTTGTTATCTTTTTTATTTTCCTTAATACTTTACTAGGTTTCCTCAGTTTTCTATTCATACATCGATTTTATGATGGGTAATTGTACGCCAGAGCGCGTTATGATAACAATTATTTTCTAATGATTCACTATTTATCAAGGCCAAAAACCATTCGAGTATAAGGTTTTATGCTGTACATGGTTTTTCAGTTGAATACGGAAAAATATCATGAGGGTGTTCAAAATGAATTTACGACACCTATGCGTTTATGTTATTATAGACAAAATTTTGCTTTCAAAACAGGGGTAGACAATTCAAGAAGACCCCATATGAAAATATCAAAGTTTCGGAAGTGACCATGTGAAGGTTGCCAGCTTTTAAGCTAAAATGTTTTTTGTGGGACAAACTGGATTCGAATTTGGCACACTCAAGTAGTCAGTCTGTGTCATTAATCACTTAGATACCGTCACCTCCACTCGGATATATGATTGGTCCAGTGCTGGTTGTGCAAGTGGTTTTTAACTTTTAATTTCAGACGAGCTTAATCGGCGTCTTACCACTGAGCTGAGCGTCGCCGGCTGTCATAAAGAACCCACTTTTAATTGTAAGTCACAACCCGGTTGGGTTATTGCTCAATTCTTGATCAATTCGTGCTTCATCAATTCGTGGTTGTCTTTTCAATCTCTCTCAAGTGATTAGAAATCGCTGTATACGTTACGTCTAATTGAGAAGCAAGTTCTCGAACAGGTGTGCGTGGATTACCTTCAACCAAGGCTATAAATTGGTCGTTGTCAACATCCGATGGCCGACCACAACCCTCATCATCTTCAAAACTCTCGTCGCCGCCAGGAAAATGTCTTAAACAAACTTTGTACTGTGCTTTCAGTCATGGTTTCTGGGTCAAACGCTTTGTTTATATCGCGAGCTGTTTCAGCAGCTTTGCGGCCTAGCTTGAATTGAAATAAGAAAATTGTGCGAATCTGCTTTTTGTCCATCTTGCATCCAATGCTCTGAATAGAAAACATAAATGCCTTAAAGCTACTGTAATTTAAACGATTAGATAAAGCGAAAAGCACTCTTTAAAATGATACATGAAGTAAAAGCATTTTTAGCGAAAACTTATTCGAAAATACATCATTTGAAATCAAAAGTAAAAATTCCGCAAGAACTTTCTTGTCAATCTAATACATATTCACTACCACCCTCAATGAACTTATGCCAGGAATTCAATGACGCGCCTCTGCTTCTTAGGCACGACCATGACAGGGGTTGCTTACTTAGAGTCTCACTCCGTCAATATCTACTACAGAAAAATTAAACTTTCAGGTCATTAATGCATGTTCAGTCATCAAAACAATGCATTTGACCCATTCGGGTGGAATAAAAATAGGGGGCATTACATTTGGAACGCCACTTGTACATTGATGAAAACTATCTGAGCAAAAAGAAAACAGAATTTAAAAAAAAACACGCATACGTCAATTAGGAAGTGTGCGCGAGAGGAAAATAGAGGGAAAAGGGAGGAAAAATGTACTACGTGGTCAGGAAGAAAAATCTTAACAGGAAAACTCATTCTTGCACAAGAATGGTATTATACACTGATTTTTACATAAAAAAGGGACAGACCCCAGTAATTAAAAGAACAAACTAGATAAGTTTGAAAATAATATTTGTAAAAGGATAGAATCGACCCCAATAAGCAAGAATTAAATCGATAATAAATATTGAAATCATAGGAATGTAGGACAACTGTAATTGTTCTTAGAAATAATCAAATATAATATTTATGTCAGCGTTAGATATAAACAATACAAGTTATAGACAATGATAAACAAATAGGTTAAGTATCGAACAATTCGATTTAGGAATTTCTTTGTTTATTTCATCCAAATAAAATCTCTAATAAAGACGAGACGTTGATGAACACATAACGCGGTTTGTTCCTTTTTATTCACCTCTCTCTATATATATGTGTGTGTGTGTGTGTTTGTGTGTATGTGTGTGTGCGTCCTTATTGCCTTTATCTATTATGTATAAGTTATTTATAGTGACAGTATTAATTTAAAATTATGTATCTATTTTATTTGTAGGAAAACGTCCAAAGTGGAAGGATTTAATAAACAAAAAATTGAAATACAACTATCTGTAAGTGACTTGTTCTGTTATTTATTTGAATAATACACACACACACACACACACACACATACATATATATATATATATATATATATATATATATATATATATATATATATATATATATTATAATAAAGTCGTACTCCTGTACGCACGTTTGTTTGTTCACGATTTGATTAATATTTATAAAAAATAAACCAATTGATTTTCACCCTGAAACCGGAATAACATCATTTGCATATTACATTAAATAAAATCTATAATAATTAGCAATATGTTATTAATTATGTGTGATAGTACAATTGTCTATCGTGTTTTATTTAGAAATATTTTTAAGTTAATTTATGTAATATATTCTTTAATTTAATTTTTGTTTTATTTACTCTATGATTATTAGCTTTCATCCTTTTCTTTTAAAAACGAAAGTAAATTTATTTATTTAAGCTGTAAGAGGCATTTCTCTTTCAAAATATTTCCCGTTTAATTTTCATAGACGCACATTGATGTATTTTATGTGTCCATAAATCCAACATGTAATCCACTTTCAGGAAAATCGTAAGAAGTTAGAATATTGCGTGTGTCTTAAATAGTATATGACTAAACCCTCCACTCGCAAATATTTTGCAACCTGGCAACGCTGAGTTTATACGGCTAGTATATATATATATATATATATATATATATATATATATATATATATATATTTGTTGTCATCGACATACAGTCCTGTCCCGTTGAATCAAAACTCATCAGTGCCTCAAGACTAGCACCTCTCCCAAGCCGAGGATTGAACCTAGAACCGCCTGTAAATTATCTCGCCATATGTCTATTTAAACAAACATCTATCCACCACTTTTACAGTGCTCTAACCACTTGTTTATATATATATATATATATATATATATATATATATATATATCTTATTTATAGTATTCCGAATTTTATTGGGTTTATATAATTGATAATTCGGTAAACCGTTTATATCCCGATAAATTTTAAGTCAGAATGAGATGACAAATTGTAAGCTTCAAGATTACCAGTTTTTGTAATTGAGCATTCATATATTGTTTTAACAAAAAAAACAAGACATCAAAGAATGGATTGAAAGCAACAAATGGTGTATTTAAACGTTAGGTATAATTGTTTCAAGGCTATTCGGACAAATTCAAACATTATGTCGTTTGAAAATTTTCATAAGAACAACCTTTCGTCAGACTTGTTGAATAAAAAAAACACTTTAACAATGAAACATTATGGAAACCATTTCCCTTGTAAGGAAAAGAAAACAAGCGAAAATGTTTTACCTATATCTGATCCTTGTAAAGTTTTTTTTTAAGATTTATGTATTTACCTATTTTTGTAACTCCATTAAAAAAAAAATTTCAAACAAATTATCATTCAACGTTACCATTAATTACCTATGTTCACTTAATATGTTTTACTAAAACTGTTCATTGATTTCTTAAATTAAATTTCTTTACTTCTTTATTTAAGTTAAATTATTTTTTCTAATTCGGACTAATCAACTAAGTTATGTTGTTGCGATTCTATTTTAGTTTCGTATCTAGAATTTACTTTGTTTATTTACAAAATTATCGGCTAACCTATTTATGTGATTAAAAAAACGTTTTTTTTTTTTTAAACTTATTCAATAAGGAAAGAAAGTTTTACATTACTCTATACTTAGTTTATTCTCATTATCAGTATATATATATATATATATATATATATATATATATATATATATATATATATATATATATATATATAATTAAAAGATTCGATGGATAGGCACACATTTTCGGATTCTAATACCGATTCCGATACCCCAAAAGCTCCGACTTTTTCGATTCCCGATTCCGATTCCAACACATCGTCCCAACACTAATATATATATGTATATATATATATATATATATAGATATATATATATATATATATATATAGTTGCTTATATACTTATATATATTTATACTTATATATATATATAGTTGCTTATATACTTATATATATATATATATATATATATATATATATATATATATATATATATATATATATATATATATACCAGTGGTGAAAAAACCGGACTAGAGTGCTCAATGTGTAGCAAGAGCAGTATATAGGAAATTTATTACTGTGAGTCCAACGTCCTCTCCCTTCCACCCCTCCCTTCTTTTCTAACTCTCCTTCATCTACGATTTTTCCATTGTTATTTGATATCGTAACTTAGTCCATCTATGAATTCTGACGATGCTAGTATTTCCTCTTCTTTTTGAGGATTTTCCCCTAGCTGAAACAATATGTAAACTCATTCTGGACTCATAATAATAAATTTCATATATATATATATTAGTAATGGGGCGATTCCAATATTTTTCCTGATTCCGGTACAATTAATAATTCCTAATCAATTTCCGATTCTGATACAATTACCGATTTCAAAACAGATTCTTTATAAATCTTTTAATATTTGAATATAGAGTCGTTATTTTATCCGTATTACCCTAGAAATAAATGCTAAATGTGCAGAAACTTATCTAAACGAAAAACATACACTTGTATGAGTCATTTATCGATTTTAGTTTTACTAGTCGTTAAAACCAATAAATATTTATTTGATAATTATATCGATAAAAATAGATTTTGTTTTAAACATATTCAAATAAAAAAGGACAATTAAAAGAGGCGTTTTGGTTTCCGATTCCGATACGGGTTCTGATACCCCTAAATGTTTCGATTTTTCTGATTCCCGATTCTGATTAATCGTCTCAAACATTAATATATATATATATATATATATATATATATATATATATATATATATATATATTAATCTTTCAAATACTTTCAACGAGAAAATATCACTTAACCTACAAAGGCGAGCCTACGCCACCTCCTCGGACTTATATATAACAGAAACCTCCTTCCTCCAGAGATTTGTGGTCGTGAAAAAGACCAAACGGAACACTGTCGAAGAAAACAAAACACTTTAAATATCCCTACTTGAAAATGTTTCTTTGAAATCTGAAAATTTGTAATCAAATAAAAAAATGTGCTTATTTAATTAAAAAACCGTATTTGGTTGGCTTAATTAACACCTTGTGTGTGTATATATATATATATATATATATATATATATATATATATATATATATATATATATATATATATATATATATAATTTGAGGTTGCTATTTTCCAAAGGTGGGGTAACCAGTGAAATATAACGAGGTTCATACAAGAGTGCTCAATGCAGAATAGAGCAGGTTACATTTCTCTTTACATAAACAGTAGTTTGTTGCTACACAGTTATGAGCATGTTTCGGTCAATTGGTATTTATATACTAGAGACTTCATCAGGCAACAACCCTTTTTTCGAAAAATTGGATTTAGAATTCCGTTTTCGAAAATGAGGGTTGTTGCCTGATAAGGTCTCTAGTTAGTAAATACTAGTAGACCGAAACATGCTCATGACTGTGTAGCAACAAACTACTGCTTATGTAAAGGCAAATATATATATATATATATATATATATATATATATATATATATATATATGATCATTATCTTGAGTTGAGCATATTGGTGAGCGAAAGAGCAAACAGGCGCTAGCGTATGAAACAATGCTCTTTGTGTAGACAAATAGAGCTTAGGTAGTTTGGAATGTTTAATCATTGTAATTTCGTATACCCATCTTAGCAGCAACCAAATAGTTTAATGGTTAGAAGCGTTGATTGTCGCCTAAGAGGTCAAGTTTCAATCCTGGCACGAGGTAGTTGCTAGTCTAGCCGCACTAAAGAGCCGTGGTACTCTGCTAGACTAGCCGCACTGAAGAACTGTGGATACTGTCACACACACACACACACACACACATATATATATATATATATATATATATATATATATATATTAGACAGTAGTAGACGAAAGTCTAAAAGAGCAAAGTCTCAGTTAAATGTATTACTATTTTAAAGCTGCATGGCTAGGAGTATTGCAGATATATGATAGGCTTGATAAGTGTGTAATTACCTAGAGCTATATTAATAGAGAATATGAAAGGTTAACAATTATGAAATTATCAATCCGCTTCAAAGGGAAAAACATAACAAATCAAATTATATGAACGATCGCTTCGGAAAATACGCGGTCTTTTTGCTTCTTGTGTATTTGTAATTATGTTTACGAAAATCACTCGGACAAATATTGAACTGAAAAGAAAAAAAACAACTTTTATTTTCAGGATTTTTAACTGTCACCAATTATTCGATTTAACTTCCTACAATCATTTTATTATTGCTATAAAGGTAGCAAACGTCTTAATAGTTGTACTGAAATTAGAAAATAACCGTATTTAAAAAGTATATATATTAAAGTTTATTTTCTATATTCTGTTTTATAGCCATCCCCCCTTTTATATATATATATATATATATATATATATATATATATATAAAATATATTTTAGTCATCGACGTACAGTCCTGTTTCGTTGTATCACAACTCATCAGTGCCGCTAAACTATTACCTATCCCAAGTCGAGGTTCGAACCTAGAACCGTCGTGATGACAGTCGGCAGTTCTACCCCTCGACCACGGAAGCGGTGCCCGCAACTAATCTGTCCGAATGTCTATTTAAATAAACATCCGTCCGCCACTCGTAAAGTGCTCAAACGTTTGTTTAACAACAAACCGCGAGCTTCGCATTTTTCAGCCAAATTAAGTAGAGAGTGAGATTATTTACGATAGTGCTCTACCCAAGGAGGGGGGGGGGGCTATATAATATATAAAATATTCCCAACTCGCATTTAGGTAAAAATGCACTTTCGTAAATAACTGAATTCATTCAAAACGTATCGCAAAAACAAAAACAAACAACATCTAATAAATCGCGATATATCCAAACAGTCGTGCGAAATGGATGAGCGGTAAGGGGTTTAGGCTCATTACCGTGGGGTCCCGATTTCGAATCTCGCTAGATTCAGCCACTCTGATGAGTTGTAGACGACGAAACATGTGTCAGTGGGTGATTACATTTTAAAAATAATATATATGCCGCTCCCCATGGGGGGGTACCAATTGGTTAAAGGGAAAATTAGTTCCAACTCGCATTTAGGTAAAAATACACTTTCGTAAATAATTGAATTCATTGAAAACTTATCGCAAAAACAAACAACATATATATATATATATATATATATATATATATATATATTAGTAAGTTATAAAAATATATATGGAAATTAACCTACACAGAATATTCCTCGTTTCATTCACGCTAGGGTTCATCAGGTTTATTCGAAGAGTTGTGGTTGTCTCGCGTTTTTGTCGCTAACAAAACCAAACAAAGAAACAACATCTACATAAAAACGCGATACATTCAGTTGTCCTGCGAGATAGCCCAGTGGAAGAAGTTTCTTTTCACGTGGTCACGATTTGGAATCGCGCTAGATTCAGCCACTCTAATGAGTCGTAGACGACGAAACACGTGTCAGTGGATAATTATATTTTTAAAATAATGCATACGCCGCTCCTCATTTGGGGGTACCAAACTGGTCAAAGAGAAAGTTATTCCCAACTCTCCTTTAGGTAAAAATGTACTTCCATATAAATAATTGAATTTATTCAGTAAAAAAAACAAACAATTATATATATATGTGTGTGTGTGTGTGTGTGTGTGTGTGTGCGTTTATTTGTTTATTTGTTTTTGTTAGCGATACTTTCTTGAATTCAGTCAATTATTTATACGAAAGTGCATTTTTACCAAAATGCGTGTTTGGGAATAATTTTCTCTTTGACCAATTTGGTACCCCCTAAATGGGGAGCGGCATATATATTATTTTTAAAATATAATTATCCACGTGTATATATATATATATATATATATATATATATATATATATCGTTGTTGTTGTTGTTGTTGATGATGCTGTTGTTATTTTTGTTTAAATTTAGAAGCAATTTCGGCCATGTTTTCGTTTTATTTTATTTTATCTATTTTTTTTTCAAACTTTAAATTGGAGCGGTTGTCTTTTATACCTTCCGTCTTATTTCACTCACCCTGCAACCTCTCTCCCACAGAAGAGACGTTGCGAGCCTATCCTTGTTTTATCGTTATTTCCATGGCAGGTGCTCGTCTGAACTCCAATCTCTGTTCCCCCCTCGCCAATCTTTCACGAAAAACACCCGTCTAGCTGAATCCACTGTGAAAAATTTCCCCCACTCTATATCTGTGCCTAAATCAAAACGCAGATTCCATGAACAAAGCTTCTTTCTTAGAACTGCACGCCTGTGGAACTCTGTTCCGTCTGCCTGCTTCCCACCGGACTGCAACTTGGATGTCTTCAAGTCCAACGTTAACAAATTCCTAATGAACCGCCCCCTTAAGTAACCACTTCATCAAATCTCCACACTAACGTAATGTACTTGCAATAACCCTTATCCCTGAGTGGCGTCCGGGCCTTGATAAGTGGTGATCACTGTGTAAAAAAAAAAATTATTACAACACCGATAGCAGCCTGCAAAATTATCGAAAGGAAACCGAGAAGGATATTTTCAAACGATGTTGCCTTAAGAAACCCAGCAATTTATAAATTATCATATCCACCACTCATAATCACTAGTTTAAAATTTGGTGTCTTTCTTGATCTTAACCAATCTTAACCACCACAACTCCATATTTGCTGACGAGGAGACGATATCTAAAAATATTCATTTCTCAATATTTTATTTGTAAATATTAAGTGAATAAATGGATATCATTTCTGAAACGGTCGTTTACAGAATTTGATTTGTTTTGTATCTCTCTGTGAAACGAATTAATAATTTCATAATTGTTAACCTTTCATCCTCTTTTTCTCTATCTCTCTCTTTCTCTCTCTCTCAATATATATATATATATATATATATATATATAATGTATATATCACGTATGTTTCTAGAATAGTGATTTCAAGGTTATGAGGGTTTTTTGAAACATAAAAACGATATTATTTTTTGTATTTAATATTCTATTTTTCATATTTCAAGCGGCCCTTCGCTCTTGGTCACAAAAAGTTGTTTTTAAAAATAATAAATTAATAAATAAAATATTATTTGTTTACGTCCAAATAAAAATTTGGGCGATTTTTTAAGAAATAAGATCTTTAAGGTGAAGACAGTAGTTTATCGTATTATCGTTAAAAAGAAAAACAATAACAAATCTACGTGAATATGTAACCGATAAAAATAAACAGTAACATTGTATATGGCTTCTTAGCGTAATGGATTAGAAGCCCGACTGTAATATATAAGGTCTGGGGTTCGATTGCTAGATATCAGTCAAGCAAGGTTGAAGA
Source organism: Euprymna scolopes (assembly GCF_053919585.1). NCBI lineage: Eukaryota > Metazoa > Mollusca > Cephalopoda > Sepiida > Sepiolidae > Euprymna > Euprymna scolopes. Next base: position 16,954,688 of record NC_136518.1, on the reverse strand, counting down.
GAGGTAGGGCCCCGAAACAAATGTCCGTAGATAATTTCTTTTTCAAACTTGACCGACTTTCAATTGGAGCGCTTGTTTTTGTCTCTGCCGTCTTATTTCGTTTAAATTATTACAACACCGACACTTTTCAAACATAACAAATAATATATATATATATATATATATATATATATATTAACCTTTCATCCCCCTCTCTTTCTCTCTTTCTCTCTCTCCCTGTAATATATATATATATATAAATATATATATATATATAATGTTTTCTGCCGAGTTATATTTAATCTGAGCACTTAGTAAAACAAAATGGCGCTTACTTTCATGTCTTCTTCAATTTACAAATTTTTGAAGACATACACCAATTATACGTTATCATTGTCATCCGACTTGATAAGAATAATTTTCCATCTTAAACTATATATATATATATACATATATATACATATATATATATATATATATATATATATATATATGAGATGGATATCTTATTATATTGTCATCACTATTCTAAGTTTGATGATTAAAGCAAAACATCAAATGAAATTCTAACAAATATCAAAGAATCCGCCTCATCTGAAGTTAAATAACCATCTTTTTCGTTATCAGCTGCCAATGCTCAAATCTTTATGAATTTCAACAAATTTAATCAAATCATGTGAAATGTCCACTGGATGAGACAATCTTTAATTGTATTAACCGACTCTCGAAACTTCTCCAGCTTCCAATCAAATATCATAATTACATTTACAGTGTGCAATGCGGCTATTTCCTAAGATAGTCACTCTCCTGTCTTCAGTAATGAATATTGAAAAAACTCACGGTGGACTAAAACCGCTTAATATGGCAATGTCGTATAGCATTATTTGCGGGCCAACCGCAAGCTAATAAATTAGTTGGAGGTAAGAGAATCACAAAAACAAAATGAATTACTCTTTTCGAATATAATCAAATATATTAGCAAAAAGATCATCGCGCTACAAACCACGTAAAAAGACAGAAGCTTTATACATCTTGTTAAAGCTGCCAATGACTACCAATGAATACCAATGTATCAAATTGCTAAGAGTTGTCTCCCTTGTTACGTAATTGTAAAGGGGTCCAATATCCCTTGTTCTATATGGTAAGAGCTCGTCCGAGCTCCAATCTCTGGTCCCCCTCGCCAATCCTTCATGATAAACACCCGTCTAGCTAAAACTACTGTCAGTAATATCCCCCACTCTTTATCTGTGCCTAAATCAAAACGTAGATTCCATGAACATAGCTTTTTCGTGAGAAGTGCACGCCTGTGGAATTCTCTTCCGTTTGCCTGTTTCCCACGTGACTACAACTTGGACGTCTTCAAGTCCAACATAAACAAATTCCTGATTAATCGCCCCTTAAGTAAGACGCTTTATCAAATCTCCAATACCAACTATTACTACGATATTATCCCATTGATTATTGTACACAAAATAACCCTTATCCCCGAGTGGCTTACGGGACTTGATAAGTGGTGATCCCCATGTAAAAAAAAAAAACAAGAGTTATTTGCTCTTGGTTTGTTTTCTCTGTTGTAAGTTATTAAAAAAAACCATAAAACTGCTGTAACTAATTTTTAAATAAAGCAACACATCTTTCACATCTTGCGCATGTTTTTAGAATAACAGCATTTCTCTGTGGATTTTCACAATTTCATATTTGATTAAAAAAGTCAGCAAAAGTTGGAAATAAAATATAGAATCCCATTATGGGAAAAGAACAAAAAGAAAAGAAAACTATATCTAACAATATCTATCGTACTTCTAAAAAAACAGTCTAATAAAATTGAACGGATTTCGTAAACAAAAGAATCAGTTGCAGAGTTATCTGCTCTTAGCATTCCTAATACAAATATAGCTATCGCCTCGTGTGTATATAAAATACGTCTGTGTGTCTGCGTAAGAGTTGGTTCCCTATGGACTCGAAAACGGCTGAGTCGATTTTTTATAAAATTTCATACGAAAGTACTTTATGTGCTTGGCAATCTTCTTAGATAGGTTTTGTATCTTCGATAAATATCGATTATCGATAATCGAAATAATTAGATGAAAGATGGAACAGACGTCTTTGATCAAAATTACTATCTTACACAACGTATCATGACAAGTACATTTGAGAAGTTTTATCACCGCACAGGCAATAAGGCCAGACATATACAATCAACAGTAAGTTCTTTGATATAACAAGGGTGCGTAAGAAATGAATGTTTCTGTTTAAAGCACAATTTAACCATGTTACTTTACTTTTAAACTTAAATTCAAGCCATTATCACCGCACAAGCAGTAAGGCCGGGCATATAAAATTAACAGTAAGGTTTTTTATATGACAGGGGAGCGTTCAAAATGAATGTTTCTGTTTAGAGCACAATTAAACAATGATACTTGCTTTTTACCTTTTAAACTTTAATTTGAGCCATTATCTTTAAAAAAAATATTTCATAAAATCAAGAGTAGTTTCTCTACGGTGTAATATAGACTACAAGGTATTGTGGACTAAGTCACTGTGAGAGTATGTGAAGCTTCCCACCGGTGCATCGCGATGGGTGCCCAACTAGAGTAGGCGATCAATCGATTTGATTAAGAAATATACGAATTAAGCTATTTGGACAACAATAAAAAGATAAAAGTATAAAAAAAATTCGTTGAGCATCATTCAATCCCAAGCAACGTCGAGTCTCCTTGCTAGTATATATTTCTTTCTGTCTTTACTTTCCCTACCATTAACCACTTTATGATTTTGAACTGGCCATGGAAGCACTGTTTTGCCAATGTCACAAAATTCTATATCAACCTATATTTTAGAATTTTTTCTCTATTTGAAGCTTATATATATATATATATATATATATATATATATATATATATATATATATATATATAAGCCTATGCCCTCAATTTAAGCCCTCGCGCGCTTTTATATGCTTTAACACCTATTTTCCATTCAACGGATTTTACCCCCAATCTTCAACACAAGACTCATCTACAAGAATATGTAATTTTTTCTTTATCCTTGGATATTTTTAAAGAGACTCTAAAGAACATCTTTTCGAATCTCACTGGAATTCTGCAATTATTGGACATAGCTGAGTATTTTTCTTTTCCTATAAACTTTTACTTTCCTTCAAAAACTGTTTTTACTACCGTTTTAAAAAATTGCGTTTACCAGCACAATTAGATTTTTATTTATATTCCTTTTGCTAACGTTTGTTTTTTTTTTTGGGGGGGGAGAAGAGCCTATCTTTGAAACTCTATGGAATAATGAATTTTTCTAGTTTTTCCTTGTTTTGAAAAAAAAACATTGTAAATTTAATTCTACAATATCGTGATGTCTATTATATATATATATATATATATATATATATATATATATATAATATTACTTATATATATATATATATATATATATATATATATATATATATATAAGTAATAGACATCACGATATTGTAGAATTAAATTTACAATGGATATTGTAGAATTAAATTTACAATGTTTTTTTTTTTCAAAACAAGGAAAAATTAGAAAAATGTGTGTGTGTGTGTGTGTGTGTGTGTGTTGTGTGTGTGTGCCTGTATGTGTGTGGATAGGTGTTGATTGAAAAACACCGGTCAGTACTCGTAGACCATAGGAAATGTTTTCAATTTACAGACTGTAAGACAAAAATACTAAATTCTCAAGTACCTTATGCCATAAAAACCAAAAGATGGGATGGATAGAGAGAAAGGGTAATGAAAAAGAAGATGTTTATTATCTTCAAAGACCTCACTTGTCCTCTCATAGAGTTATGACTCCCACCCAGGTTACATTCTAACTTTACAAACGAAATAGGAAAATGTTTTTTGATTGAAATATCAGTTTTCGACGGTAAATCTTGGCCTGAAGACGTAATCCCCCAACGCGGGTGATTACAGAAACATGCATGCACATATGTAGCCATTAATGTTTGTATAAATAAATTTAATATATATATATATAGAGAGAGAGAGAGAGAGAGATGGGGGGGTGCAGCAGAAATACCTCCAACATTTTGGCATGCGATCTTTCCAGTCGCGTTCGTGTAGTTTCTGAGACATCATTAATTTGTGTGGATGAAACTGCATATCAGTGTGTAGAATTCTTCTGGCTATTTTATCAGAAAATCCTAAGGTCAAAGCATGTTTACGAGCTGAACGTATGGGAGACTGAGTAACAGAAAGTCTCACAGCTCGAATACTGTCTGGAGTTCGAGAGCCTTTCAAAGTGGCTTCCTTTTAAGTGTCGAACTTGTAGCTCTTAAATATATATATATATATATATATATATATATATATATATATATATATATATATATATATATATATATACACTTCAGAATAGTTTTTATTTAACAATCAGTTGTTATGGAAACGTGAGATTGTAAGCTTTGCAAAATATTACTGGCAGTAATATTCTATAAGTTATCCCATCTAAACAAGAATTGCTCGATATGCAAATAAATTAAACTGTAATTCAATGAATTTCAAAAAACTCTCATTGAAATGAATTTCATATCCAAGAATTTTTATTATTTTAAGCAAGACAAAGAATGCTTTAGAAAGTTAATATCCTTAACCTATAGTAAATCTATCAGCAAGATGGATCTAAATATCCTTTTTCTCCAAATCCTCCTACTACAGGACTTCTGATAGATTTATTATTTTGACTTTGACTTTCCATGTCTCACTGACTTTAGCACATAGGGTGCATACCTTATAAATATTTTGCTAATATTTTCTCTCCTCTGATGAGATGGTAGACATCGAAACCCTATAGGTTAAGGAGATTAACTTTCTAAAATATTCTTTGTCTTGCTTAGAATAATAAAAGTTTTTGATATGAAATTCATTTCGATGAGAGTTTTTTTTAAATTCATTGAATTACAATTTAATATATATATATATATATATATATATAATTTGAGGTTGCTATTTTCCAAAGGTAGGTTAGCCAGTGAAATCTAACGAGGTTCATACGAGAGTGCTCAATACAGAAGTAGAGCAAGTTACATTTGTCTTTACATAAGCAGTAGTTTGTTGCTACAAAGTCATGAGCATGTTTCGGTTTACCAGTATTTACCAACCAGAGACCTCATCAGGCAAAAACCCTTATTTCCGAAAACGGAATTCAACAATTTTTTTTTAAATTCCGTTTTCGAAAATAAGGGTTGTGGCCTGATGAGGTCTCTGGTTGGTAAATACTGGTAGACCGAAACATGCTCATGACTGTGTAGCAACAGACTACTGCTTATGTAAAGACAAATATATATATATATATATATATATATAGAGAGAGAGAGAGAGAGAAGAAGAAGAAGAAGAAGAAGAAGAAGAAGAAGAAGAAGAAGAAGAAGGTTTCCTTCAGTCTTTACAGACTATGGATACCCACTGAAAGAGTGCCTGCAGCATTTTTTTTTTCTAAGACACATTTCATTAAATAAAATAGACTTCTTTTTCGATCCTTTCCAACTTTAAAATAACAGTTTCACATCGGACAGAAAATGGATGATGTAATCACAAGGGTTAGGACAACAGCATATTCTTTTAATAATTTTGATTCTCGAGTGTGTATCTGTTCATATATTATATGCTTTCATATAGAGTGATGTGATTTTCGGTTTATTAACTGTGTCTAACTGTATCAGATATATACGAGAGAGTCAAAACAATTATGAGTTTATTCTGTTGTCATAGGCCTAGCAATCGCCATATTTATTTTAAGTTCAGGATTCATCGTCAGGGATAAATTAATCTAACTAGTTTTGAATAACTATATATATCTCTCTCTATATATATATATATATATATATTCCAAACCAGTTAGATTAATTTATCCCTGACGATGAATCCTAGAGGATTGGAAAGTACTCGAACTTATGATAAATATGGTGATTACATCAGCCAGTTCCCACCAGAGGTGATGACTGTTATTCAGAAGTTGGAAAGGATCGAAAATAGAATTAATAGACAAAGAACGTATATTTTATTTAATAATAATAATAATAATAATAATAGTATAAATATATATATATATATATATATATACTATTATTATTATTATATATTATTATTATTATTATTATATATAAAAGAATACGAAAAGTATAAAAGCTTATTACTTTTCTTTATTCGTTTTCAATTGGTGACGTGCAGGAATACAAAATAATATTATGAAAAAAAAATTAAAAAACTTTTTTATTTTATATATATATATATCCAACTTATACTGTAAATGACAAGTTGACAGACATATAATTCAGGATGGACAATTAATCTTATCAAGTCGGATGACAAAGATAATTGGTGAATGTCTTCAACAATTTGTAAATTGAAAAAGCCACGAAAGTAAGCGCCATTTTGTTTTACTAAGTGCTCGGGTTAAATATAACTTGGCAGAAATGTGAGCTTTCATCTTAGAAACGGTTATATATATATATATATATATATATATATATATATATATATATATAGATAGATAGATAGATAGATAGATATATACTAGCTGTACCCTGCCACGCGTTGCAATGGCTCAATTTGGTGTAATGGAAAAATTTAATAAAAGAGAAAATGCATGTTTCTTATATTAGTACAGCAATCCACTGCAAAAAGTGAAAAAGAAGGCGAAACTGAAAAAAATGGTACTCTTGCAGAATTTGATCTGGATCCTCGAGAGTTTCTGTCAATCATTCATGTTTTAGACTTGACCAACAATCAGTGCATGAAGCCGAACGTAGCAAAAATGTTGGAACGCTAAATGCTTTTTTTTGTTGTTGTTTTAAAAAATGTGAGTTAGTAATTAATATTTGGTTGATGGTGGGGGGAGGGGGGTTACTATACACAGATTCGAAAAAGTCGTCCAAAAACAAATAAATGAAAGCAAAGGTAAGGTAATTAACGTTTCTACCTAATTGGATAATTGTTTAGTGTTTTTATGTAATGTAAAATGTTTAATTGGCTCAAAAAACAGAAATGGTCGCGAATTCTGTTGAATACGTCAAGTTTGGGAAAGTAAGCTGAAAACTAAAAACTATACAAAACAGTGTCTGAAACTCACCGAACATATGTTACCATGACATAGGCTGGCATAATCGGTAGGTTTCTGACAGTATTTTGTATAGTTTTTTTTAGTTTTAACTCACTTTCTCTAACTTAAAGTAATCAACAGTGTCCACCACCATTTGTAGCTTTCAAATACACCAATAAACACTGTTTTTCGAGCCGACTAAACGTATCATTAAATGAAAAGCGTTTATATTACTAAACACAGATACAAAGAAGTTGTCAAAAAATAAATATATAACAAATAAATGTTATCAAAGGCAAGAAAAGTAAGTGTTCTACCTAACTGGATAAGATTTTAGTGTTTTTATGTAATGTATAATCGGTTCAAAAACATTCAATGTCTATCGGTATATCTGAAAAATACAAATGGCAGCAGACTGTATCGAACACGTTAAGTTTGGGGAAATTTTGGGAAAATGAGTTTAAACTAAAAAACTATACAAAATACTGTTAGGAACTCACTCAATATATGTTACCATGATGTAGGCTGGCATATAATCGGTGGTTTTAAACTTTTGCTCGATACAGGTGACAACTTTTAAAAATCCCTTTTAGTGATTACCTGGTTTGAGGATATTTGTACAACTAAACGGCAAATCTGCTCAAAAAAATCCGGTATTATTTTACTTTAAGGCCCGTTTCACGTTCATATATAACGAAATATTTTATTGTAGATTTCGGTGTGCTAAAAACGAATCTGCAAACCGTTTACGTAGCAAAAAAAAGTTTTCATGGCATTCATGAAATTACTTTTTCGAAAAGTGGGTGATCACTTTTCAATGTAAATTTAACTTAGAATGAGCACCCACTTTCTGGCCACCTGAGAGAGGGGCATTTTTCTGTTTCTTGGCTAAAAAGTTTTTTGTTTGATTTCTTTTGCATGGTAATGACCCCTGAACTCTGGGACTATTTTCCATTTAACAGCCGTAGCCTTCGTTTACGCTATGCGTAAGCATAAACAAAAGCTGTTTAGCCGATAAACATGAGAAAAAAATCCCCCCTCTCTCAGGTGGCTAGAAAGTGAGTGCTCATTTTAAGTTAAATTTACATGGAAAAGTGATCGCCACTTTTTCGAAAAAGTAATTTCTTCATATCATAAAAACTATTTTTTTTGCGACGGAAACGGTTTGCAGATTCGTTTTTAGCACACCAAAATCTACAAAAAAAATTTTTTGTCATTTACGAACGTGAGACGCACAGCCCTTAATGGAAAATTATATAAAAAATCCGAGGGAAAATAGTTTTCAATAAAAACAGCAAATGAATTCGATAGAAAAAAAATGGATGCTATTTTTTTTTCTTTCTGTATGTTTCTTGGCTAAAAAGTCTTTTTGTTTGATTTCTTTTGCATGGTATTAACCCCTGAACTCTGGGGCTATTTTCCATTTCACAGACGTAGCCTTTGTTTATGCTATGCGTGAGCATAAACGAAAACTGTTAAATATGCATTCGCGTACCAAATTTAGATGGAAAAGTGATCACCCACTTTTCAAAAAAAAAAAATTTCTTCAGATCATGAAAACTGTTTTGGTACTCCTTGGGCGTTGAGTTCCATGGCGACCCGCAGAATTATTTAATGGTCGTTCCCTTAGTACCCCCCTAGTCAAGGCTAACGTATGCGCACGTAACATTTTTTATTTATTTACTTACGTGGTGGAGTTTCTATACTGATAGGTTTTTTGAAATATTTTCACTGGATTATTATTGATTGAACACTAACCAGATTATGAAAAAAAATTGAAAAAAAACATCATTTCAACATTTGAAAGGGGTACTCACTTTTTAGTTACCACATTCTGGTAAATCGGCAACTTTTTATTTATTTATTTTTTTCTAAATACGGAAGTGTCTTCGGGAGATATAAAATGGTCGCATGTTGACGAAGCAATGTATCGGGAGGCGTACGGGATTAAAAATTATTGATAAATTTTTAGATTATGTCCACCTCCTCAATTTTCTTTTAAATGACGACTTGAAATGGTTTTCGACTATGCTGAATACGAAAATCGCATCGAAAATTTGCAGAAATAAGTAGTTATCAAGATATAAAAAGTTGTATTATGCATTGTAATCTTTGGCGGCCATCTTTTTTACGTGTGTGTATTTGTTTATGGCGCGTGAGCACGTAAAAAGATGGCCGCCGAAGAATACAATGCATAATACAACTATTTATTTCCGCAAAATTTCAATGCAATTTGCGTGTTCAGCATACTCGGAAACCTATAAATGTCGTCATTGAAAGGAAAATTGTGGAGGTGGACCTAATCTAAAAAAATACCAAATTATTAAACATTTCTCCAGCATGTTAGTGAAATTTATAATACTTTAAAAAAATTAAAAAGAAACAAAACAAAAGTTTTGAAAAAAAACTCACCTTTCACAAAAACAATTTAAAAAAAAAACACAAACTGACTAAATAAGTAAAAAAAAAATAATTAAAAATCTCGAAACTTTATTTTCATGAAAACAATAAAAAATTCCTGTTCTCTTTATTTTTTTTCTTTGAGAAACAAATATATTTCTGACTTACAAATGCGATAGAGACTCATTATTTTTACTTTCTATGGTTTTGATATACTGCGTTTTTATTGCTTACAAAATGGGTGACTGATTTATCAGAACGTTGTAACTAAAAAGTGAGCACCACTTTCAAATGTCGAAATAATGATTTCTTTTTTACATTTTTTTAAATAATCTGTTTAATTAGTGTCCAATCAATAATAATCCAGTGAAAAAAAATTCCAAAAACCTATAAGTATAGAAATTAAGCATGGGAGTAATGGTTGTACAACAACGTCGCCTTTCGCACTTTTACAAACATTTTTTTAAAAAAAGTAACTAAACTATTTATTGATAATTTGTCACGTGTACAAACATTTATTTATTTACGTAGGCTTAACTCCTTTCATGAATAAGAAAAGTTTTACTCTTTAAGAATAATAAAAGGAAAAAGTTACTGAACATTTATAAAAGGACTTCTTTTCATGAAGGCCAGAGGAATAGTTGGCCGAAAATTCGTGAAACAACAACTAATAAAGATGAGAATAATAGTCCGCAATAAATAAAAATGGTGCTAATGCAGAGAGCGATCCGCGCTATTTTTTAAATCATATTTCCACGTTTAAATAACGTTTTACGATATTTTTTTTATTCAATTGTAAGGTTTTAAGTACAGAATAGGTACAAAACATCCTTACCCCCCCATGTTAAGAATGACTTTTTAAATAATAACATTATTTCAGCACGGATCACTCTCTGCATGAGTAATCTTATATAGAAAAAAAAACTCAAAAGCAAGCAACAAACTTTTTTTGGGCCTTATATAATAAAGAAAAGATGTGTAAATTAAAAAAATTGGAAGATAAACAAATGAAATATGTTTTTTTTGTTTTGTTTTTTTTTACTTATCGAGTTAACAGAAAATGAAACCTTCCGTCAATTCGTGGCTGTGAAATGAATCGAACCGGAAGTTCAGTTTTATCAACAGATTCGCAGAAACGGTTAAAAAATATATTTATTTTATTTAATATTTTAATTTTAATTAGGTAAATTTATTTTAATAACATAAAAACATACCTCGACTCTAAAAATGGGTTGTCTGAAAATTTCAAATAAATTGGTAACGTAGAAATATGGTTTTATTCTTTTAGAACGAACCAACTTTACATTTATATATATATATATATATATATATATATATATATATATATATATATATATATATATATATATAATTATTTGTTTACTATAATAATTAAATACCTACAGACACTAGTGGTTCATCCTTTCGGGAATCTTCAGTGCAGGGTGTCTCGATTAACACCAGTCGAACGATTCGAACCCCGCAACACGAGGCATCTCTGGCTCGAGTAGAGAAAAACCTTGCGTTCTAAAAGCGTCTAAGATTACAAATTCTGCTTGTATGTGTATGGTATTTGTATGTTTCCTATAGAAACACAGATTAGACAATGTACGTACATCTTAAAATATATAAAATTCATGAGGAAAATGAGTTCTGTTTATTAACTCTGAATATTGAAGTGAAAACACGTTAAATTATTTAAATGAATCCATCTAGCCTAGAATCATTTTCTTTATAGGTACGTCCTTTCATTCACTTGTTGGGCGTCATCTGCCAGTTTATTCGTAGTATCAAAAAAGAACGATTGAACAAAATACTTTTCCGTTGTCTTTTAAAATAGATTATCTCCCTTTGCATATTGTTTCCATGCATTACCTTCCTTTTATACTAAGATGGCGGTATTTCACAAATCATCAGTTACTCAAGCTCGTGGAAGCTCTGTTGAAAATCCTGTTATTTTTTTTTTGTTTTTTTTACACAGTGATCACCACTTATCAAGGCCCGGAAGCCACTCAGGGATAAGGGTTATTGCAAGTACATTACGTTAGTGTGGAGATTTGATGAAGTGTTTACTTAAGGAGGCGGTTCATTAGGAATTTGTTAACATTGGACTTGAACAGAAGAACAACTGAAAATTATTTACAATAGCCGGATGAACATTTGTTGTGAATGTTTTGCAACAGCGAACAAAAGAAAGGAGCTCAGCCGAGCACTTTCCATTAAAATAACGATAAAAGAATAAAAAACGACTAGCAATCTGTAGTTTGTGTGAAAAGGCTGTAGGGAAGGGAAAAGTACACTTTTCACTAGATTTCAAAGTCGATTCTGTACACTGCTAAAGCAACTACCCAGATGTGACAATGGTACTCCATATTAGGACGTATTTGGATCTATAACATTTATAGAATTACATCGGGATACTTTCTAGGGAGATAGAATTATCCAACATTTTTTCACCTGCCTTGGTGATAGATTTGATGTAACTGCTATACCGTAATAGTGTTTAAAAGTGATTATTAAAAAAAAATTTACAAAAATGATAACAGAGATGAACTTGTCTTAAACCTCTTCAACCACTGATTGCCATGACAACTAGTACCTTACACGAGAGTCCAACATTCAAACTTCTCAGACTAACATTCACAAGTAATGTCAATTGGATAAATGCATAAAAGATACTGCCAAAGCTGCTGCAAGGAAGGTGGTCTCCCTCTACTATGCATGGTAACTTCTGCCAGTATCCTGTGTGGCGGGTCTCCCGTTACTCAGGTCAACAACTGACCTCTGGCTTTGGTCGTGATCGTCTACCGGAAGACCTCACATGAATTCTCAGCGTCTCTGTGTTGAATTCTGTTCAAAAGTAAAAGCAAAGTTTGCATGCGCCGGAAAGACAAGACATACGAAATCAGGGTTCTAGCTACTAAAAGTTAATTCCATAAAAGTTAAATATTTTTACATATATGATACTATCGCCTCTCCGGAAGGATTACTTGGTTGAGGAATGTCTTCGGAACGCAACCAGCTCCCCGGGGAACAAACGATATCTAACAATATCTAACGATAGGCACATGTTGGAAACATCAACAAAAACGGGTCGATATGTCGTCGGCTATAACTCTCTGGCATGGGTCGCTTCTTGTGTGTTAATTGCTTCGTTACAGTCCGTTTTCTCTCGTCGCATTAATGGGAGGAACCGTAGCCCGAAATCGAACACTTGTACAAAAATAGCGAACAAATGCATTTTTATAAAAATATATATATAATTTGTTTAACAGTTAACAAGCAAGAAGCATATTTAGTTGACCCATTGCGTGCACACCAAACTACTATATACTCCGCGTATGGGATAAAAGCTTCAACTGTTTTTTTTTAAACAATAGAATTGTTTAATTCTCTTTTTCTTCATTGAAAGAGAGAGAAGGGGGTTAAATAGAGAGAGAGAAAGAGAGAGAGAGAGGGATGCGTTTTACGCAATGTTTTATTTTTTCAACTTCAGATATCCGCGTGTAAGTCTGACCTTTCTTGAATTATTCTGACACCGGTGAAGTTTCATAAACACCTATCATTCAACCCAACCGACATGTTCTAACCTTCCCAAACCCACAAAACACCTGCATGAAACGTTTTTAACTTCATCACAAAGTCAGGCACAAGGTTAGAAACTAGATATAGGGGTTATTAATGTAGACCCCCCCCCCCAGCTCCTTCAAAAGGGGCTACGTCATTGTGCCACACATATACATCGTTCAGTTACCAAAAACATTTTAAGACCCACATATTCTTCTGCTCACTGGATTACTGGTCAGGATCGGCAGAGAGAGGGGTGAGCCTTGGAGCGAGTGTTGTTCTCTCAAGATTTCGGCGCAAATCTGTTAATTTCGAGCGGGTATTGGCTTTTTATAGAGGGGTCACAGGGTGGGTTGGTCAATCCATTCAATCAATCAGCGTTCAATACGTTTCTGGGGAATTTCAGGCCCAAATTGCGTGTGTGAAATTCAGCAATACGACAAGAGTTTTATACTCTGTGATAAAAAATGAAATCATTTTCACACGACCTCAAGGGGTAAAAACCTATCATTCAGAGAGTCTGAACGGGTATTCTCCAGGTTAACCCGTACAGATCTCCTTAAACAATAAAATATAGCTCTGTTTTTTTTTTGGGGGGGGGTTCAAGTACATGCGTATCACTTTTGATACCCGCCGTTGTCCGGGATTCAATTTACATTTAACAGCTAATCTTAGCATATTTGCCCGGTCTTCCTCAAGTCCCAGAGGGGTCTCAACCTCCCCAATGGGAAGAAAATCGCTCCCTCAAGATGGTTATGTTACACTGTATATCTACAAAGCTACCATCAGTCCAGGCATAACGCATTGTTGTCATGTCTTGGCTTGGGCGTCAACCGCTTCTCTCTCTCTCTCTCTCTCTCTCTCTCTCTCTCTCTCTCTCTCTCTCTCTCTCTCTCTCTCTATTAGACAGGGTTAAAAAAACATCTGTAATGGATCTCTCACTGCCCACCAAGCTCGAGCCACTGTCCAATCGCTACATTGTAAGGAAAAGAAAAGCATAGCAGCACTACATTTTTCAAATCAGTTTTGCATTCTGTAAAACCTAAAAAGGCTGTTCAGAGCAGTGAGCTGTGTCAACAGTACTCCATATTAAGACGTATCTAACGCTAATACACTTTCTGAATTATAGTCTTATGTAAAATTACCCACTTTTTCACATGGAGACCCAACACGTTGTATCAGAGTACGTCGCAAGGTACAGAGACAAGTAATAACTCAACCCACTTTTTCTTTTGTAAGAACACCATTTATTTCCAGGATACTTTCCCGAATAAAACGTTATAGTATTCTCTTATGTAATCGTGACCCTCCTCTCTGACCTCTGTCCTCTCGAACGTCATCCACGTCTCTAAGGTGATCTCGAACATGAACGTGCTCTTCTGTCTATTGCACACATTCTTTTTTATAGCTTTTTTTATCCTAACGGTGACGTCCGCACCTTGTGACTCTTATGCGTGTAGTTTGAATTTCATTTAACTTACGTTTACGTATATTTAGGTAAGAGGGTGATACTTTCTGGGACGGTAGAATGATTCAGCTATTTCCAGTGAGCTTACGAACAGAATTGAAGGTGGGCTTCATCTACCATGCTAGAAACTACTCCCACCTGAAAGCATCCTACAAAGCTATTATTCGTCTATGCAAAGAACATTGTTGCTACATTTGAAAGGTGCATCTACCACTAATCTCTCCCTCTTAGACAATGTCAAAAAAGTTAATATACACGCTACTATCAGCTAAGTTCCAACTCCCGTCCCAATGTCCCAATGTTATATCCCTATGCGTTATAAGTACTTTAATGGAATGTACTCTGAAGAATTAATTGCACGTAAGGGAAGGTAAGTTTTGTTTTGAAGAAACAAATAATAAAATCAAAATGGAAAAATTAATGCAAACATCAGACAACAAATTAATATGGTGTATTAATTTGCCCTGCTACTGCTTGGAAAATAAGACAAATTTAGTCGCTAACATTTGGCAGCCATTTTGAAGGCTGAACGCTTCAATATAACCATCTTCATAATGAAAATTAAAATGATTTTGGTAAATATTCCAGCTATTCTAATCTGAATAGATATATGAATAGATAAGAATTAGGAAAAGAGTGTTTCTTTCTTTCTGATTAATGTTGCTGCCGTAGTGATTGGAGAATGGGTTAGTTGCTGAGGTAGAGTTTTTGTAAAATATATCACAGCTTCTGAACAAGAATCTGAAAGAAAAGAAAGAGAAATAAGATGTAAGAATAATAAAACTAACAGTTAAAATTCAACCAAAAGTAATAAACTTATTTATGATAAACACTATATATTTAAGCAGCTCGTTCTATTGCAGATATCCTAACTGTAATCTCTAACTGTACAAGGCGGGGGGCTAGGGTAGTAGCTCTTGATATATCTAAGGCCTTTAACAGGGTATAAATTATATAGTATTACTGGACGAATATTTAATATAATCAGGTCTTTTCTAGACGAGAAAAATCCAGGTTGTCCTTTAAGTTTGTACTTCAAAAAGCATTATATAAATTCGGGTGTGCCATAAGTGTTGATCTTGATATTTTTATTATTTCTGATATTCATAAATGATCTTACTAATAAGATTGTCTTCGAGAAGGGTATATTGTATATTTGCTGATGACACTAACACTCTTATAAGAGATCCGAAGGGGAAAACTAATTTCCCCCACTCTTTATTTGTGCCTAAACCTAAATGTAGATTCCATGAACAAAGCTTCTTTCTTAGAACTGCACGCATATGGAATTGCCTTCCGTTTTCCTGCTTTCTAGCTGACTACAATATGGTTGTGTTCAAGTCTAACGTAAACAAGTTTTTGATGAGCCGTTCCATATAAGTTAACAAATTTACCGAAATTCCATACTAACGATTACTATATTGTCCAATTTCTACTGTACACTCTTTAACCCTTATCCTCGAGTGGCCTCTTGGCCTTGATAAGTGGTGATGCCTATGTAAAAAAAGCACATATTTAAAGAAAATGTCTGAAACCTTAGAGAATGACTTCCAGTCTGTAGAGAAATGGAGACGTAAATTGATGGTAATATTCAATGCTGCCAAGAATGATTCCGACAAACGGCAAATTCTCACAATTGCATTCTAGACGACACTAGATGTTGGAAAGTTTTCTACGTTGACTGTTTCTTCCCTCGAACTGTTAGACTTTAGAAATGCTTACGACCTTCCTGTACTAAAATGCTGAAATTCTAATGTAATACTCAACTCCCTACGTAGTTGCTCTGTAGTGTGTGATCTCAAATAGCATCCCTTACATCCAAGTGGCAACATGCCTTCTTTGGGGTGAATAAGAATAAGAGAAAGTATCAAAGCTGAAGATATGGCTCATGAAGATTTCATCATGAGTTTCATTTTCACAACGTTTTAAGGCTCCCAAAATTCATACTAGAACTGCCTGCAAGGACCCGTAGCGCACGCAGTGATTAATGTACTTGGAAAAATCAAGTGTAAAAAAGTGTTATTCTCCTGAAGGTTGAGGGTTCAATTCTCAGTGTCTGCGACCGGAAGGTACAATTACGAATTCCATAGGACCTTTATACTGGCGAAACAAGAGCATGCTACTCCTGTGAAGTAAATATATAATACAGGTTGCTTTCTTTTCAGTGCTGAACTTGTAGCTCTGAAATTTGCAACTCATAGCTGCATTAATTTTCTATCTGGGACAACATAACGCCTTTCTAACTTGTAATGAACTCAGAAAGCTCTCTGTGTTCCAGTTAAATGTTCACCATTCTTCAAAAACATTTCTACAGTAAAAGCGGTCCTGGATATGACCTTAAACTATATCCAATGGTGAGGCCGCAGCTTGCAAGCTTTGGGGGGGGAGCCACCCTTTAATTGCCATTGCTCCCAGGTCCACTCTGACCCGGAGTGGTAGTACCTGTTAGGGCCCCAACTATGGGTTAAATAGAAACCGACTTGAAATTAACAAATATATTCTATTAAAAACTTTTTCTTCAAAATCTTTGGATTCGGCATTAAATAACCCGAAAACGGTTGATATGCCGTAAAACAGAAACAACCAACCAAACCAATAAAATCATAATGTACACAAGTCCAAACCATATTGCTTGATTAGAGTATCTTAAAAGAAAATGGCAAGTTATTAGCTAAATGAAAACATCTCTGGCATTTGAATACTTTCATTAGCAAGATATAGTTGAAAGTTTAACATGTGGGGGATATTTCTGCCGCACCCTATATATGCTTCGTTATCTCTAGCGAATCTAATTCGGGCATTGACATCATTTTCATGACAGTCTTCTGAGTTTTCGTTCGAAAATCGATCTATATTCCTGAATTCAACAGAAACATTCCCGAGTTCGACAAGATACACCTGAAGAAGGCCGGAGTTTACATCGACCGAAACGTTGTGAAAATGACCCTCAAGATAGGAAAAGTAGTTCGATGAATCCATATAATATGACACTTTTAATTTAATTAAAAGTGTCAAAAGGTTGACTGGCGAAGTTAATTAAATAATAATTAATCAAATTATAATAATAATTGTTTTATTGAACAGTATAAAATTCGTTTGGGTAGCAAACACTTTTTAAGAACCAAGTGTAATAAACTGTCATTGAGTGCAAAGAGATGATGACCCGACAAATAACAGGACTGACCTATAGAACTGTCAATAAAACAAAAACCATCTGCAGGTTATCGACCTTTGAAAATTATAAAAAACATTATTATAATAAATTCGTTTTGGGAATCCAACATTTTAAGTTCAAAGAGATTGTGACTCGAGCAATGACATATAAAACTAAAACAAAGTGCAAGTGTTTGCACTTGCTGAAAAATCATAATTTTCAAAATCATAAACAATAAATATATTTCTAAACTTGGCAAACATTGTGGGTCGGCCTAGCACAAGTTTGGCACAAGGCTGGGCGGCTATACATCGTTAATTAACTAATCACAGAATTGCTCCGTATAGCCCCTCCCAATGACTGCAACTAATTGGCCGATTATCTAAAACCAATCAGGGGCTAGCCAGGGGAATTGTTACGATGATAGCCATTAGTCGGCAATCCCCATTGGCTGACCAATCAGACACTGATTGTTCAAGAATTTGGGCCAATAAATAGAGGATACCCAAAGCGAAAAATCGAGTTGGTTCGTTTTTGTCGCCGCTTAAAGAACCAAATCCGTTGCCACTCCGTTCTACATCATTAACGCTGCCTAATTGCAGTTAAGACTTTCTAAGAAAACTTTATTCCGCCAGTCAACCACAATCACTCCCATTCCGTGGTGTTTGTTGAAGATTGTGTAAATAAACGTTGTTATTGTTTATAACAAGCGCTTTCCGACATTGTCTTTCGTGTACTTGGCAACTTTTCTTCCCTCCAGCAACAACCCAACCTTCGTCGACTGGACCGTACTCATCTCTTCTTTCTACGGATCTTAAAGCAACGTGGGCGTGGTAGGAAACAGAGAAACACCAGTCGAAATATGTTGTAATCACGAAACCATCGGACAACTCGGGTTCGTGAAGATATCGTACCACAATAATACAAACAACCAATCTTCATCTAAAAAAATCCAGGAGTGTTACTTCTTGATTATTCTGCCCATTCGCATGGTTATTGAATTTTACGTTTGGTTCAATTCGTCCTGTGAAGTAAACAATTATTACATTCAGTACGGAATGTTTTACAATTACGATCGCAATTAAAATGAAAGACTTTATCTCTGAACATATTTTCCGTTTTAATAAGCAAATTAAATAATACCGAAGATTTTACGTGGCGCTATTTGAGCACTCATGGAGAATTGCCGCTTTTAAATGCGCAGTCTTATTCGCGCGACGCATTCGCTGAATAATTATTTAACAAATTCTACAACAAAAATAAAACGTAACTTCATTAGAGAAAAACAGTTAAGTTATTTTTTCCTCTTTCTTCGTTATATTCCGCTGCCAATCAAAACGGACGCTGAGTAATTTGTGTTAAGACTTTATGTGAATAATATTTAAAATTATGTTCCTCTATTTTTTATTTATTTATTCATTTATTGTCGATAAAAGATAACAGCTTTTAATTATATTCTATTAGGATTCCATTTTTTTTTATTTTTAGAGAATTTTTTTATATCTATACTAGCAGAGAGACCTGACGTTGCCCGGGATTGAATGATGATCAACGAATATTTCACACTCCTATATTTTTATTGTCATCGAAATCCGTGAAATCGCCCGGAAGGAAGCTTCACATTTTTTTTTACACAGTGGTCACCACTTATCAAGGCCCGGAAGCCACTCAGGGATAAGGGTTATTGTCACATGCCTCTATAACGGAACTTAGTCCAAAATATATGTTATTCTACATTGCACTTTAGCGAACCTACTGTCTCTTTTATAAAATTATTTTATATAAACTTTTTACCAGTAAACGAAAAAAAAACACACATTAAGAAATTTACGTGCAGGGCTTGAACATACAGACCACGTGATGCCAAAATAAATAAATAAATAACGGTTTCGGTTATCGATTATTATAAGACAATACTTAACTAAGATAACTCCCAGACTTATACATTAAATCTGTATTCTGCTGGTTTGCTTCCCAGCTGACTACAACGTGGATATCTTTAAGTTCAATGTATACAAATTCTCGGTGAGTCGCACCTTTAAATAATCAAATTCTACCCAATGTTCACCACTAAGCTGGTGTCTCATTGACAACCTTACACTCATTAACTCTTATTCTCGAGTAGCCTTCGAGCCTTGACAAGTGGTGACTCCTTTGTAAAAAAAAAAAAAAAAGAAAAACTTTATATTTCTTGGTTAGTTAAATACTTTTTTATCTAACTAAACCTACAAATACATAAAATAACTTATCCTAAACATGCTGCAAGAAACTCTATTGATAAATAAGACAAATAAATGGCATATACATAGATGCGGAGATAATGCTGGTGAAAAATTCTCGACACGATAAGAATGACGTCTCTGACTTTCACAGTTTAACTGTAGAAGAAAGACTTTCTTCGGATACTATGACGTCATTGGCACCGTTGGCGCCACTGGCAGCTTTGACGGCCGAAGAGAATTTTATTTCGTTTTCGGTTTGTATTAGCTGTTGTGTGTGTGTGCGTCGATACTAACCCAATTCGAGTTTAATCGGTTTCCTCTGAAGGAGAAGTTCCATGGGAGTATGAAATTCACAAGCGGTCCCCAGTCGCATGTATATCCTTGTCAGGGGAGATGACGACGTTAGGTTTTTGCAACCCTTGCAAGAAGATGTTGACGTCCTCTTACATACAGCGCCTGGAATTCCCAAATTGGTCATCCATTTTAGTAATGACCAGGCTCAATGTTGCTTAACCGGTGATCTGACGGGAACCGGTGTGGCAACGTGATTATGCCATATAACATTGCTGTTGAGGAAGCATTTGTTTAGATAGCATTTTATGGCGATCTGCTCGTTAGTATGACGTCACTTTCACGATATTTCATAACATTTTAATTACAATAGAAACCTGGGCATTAAAAATTAGTAACAAAATACAGTATACGATATAATACACATTTATATAATCAAATAACATTATAAATGACATCGTAACGTGGGGAAAATACCGTGACCAGGGGTTGGAAAAAACATGGTGTTCAACATCGTAACCTGAAAAATCCGTATATGAGGCCACCGTATCCCGGGGTTCTACTGTATTTTAATTAGTTAGCTGAAGTGAATCTAAGAGTATTCACAACACATACCCAATGTACAATTCTACTACTAGTATCTCACTGTACAAATCTCAATGTACAAATCTGCTACTAGTATCTCACTCCTGGACAGGGTCCAAAAGAGAGTCGGCCACCTCAGGTCCTGAACTCTCATCTAAGTTTAAGACTCTGTCCCTTCGACGAAATGTTGCATCTCTCTGCCTGTTCTACAAGTATTTTAATCGTGAATGCTCTGACGAACTACAAGCACTTGTACCCAACTTGAAAAATCCAAGATGACGTAATGGTAAAATATATATAGCAAGCAGAATCCTAAACAGAAGCGTGTGCTCTATCCCAACTATCATCAATGGACCTGAGTTAATCTCGTCAGCATCAGACAAAGCCAAACTCTTTGCCAAGAACTTTGCAGCCAATTCTACCCTTTGCGACCAAGGCCGCCAACCCCCAATATTTCCTCCTGTATCAGAAAACACACTATGTGATATACAAATATATGTACGTGATGTTGCCAAGCTAATCAAAAACCTTGATTTCAGTAAAGCAACCGGCCCTGACGGTATTCCAATTATAGTACTCAAAAAACTTCAACCAGAACTAGCACCCATATTTACTAAACTGTTTAAACGTTGTCTTAAGGAGAATTGCTTCCCATCACCCTGGAAAATCTCATCAGTATGCCCTGTATTTAAGAATTCAGGTGATCGCTCATCCCCCTCTCAGTACAGGCCAATAAGTCTCCTGTGCGTCATGAGTAAGTTGCTGGAATCTGTGTTAAATACAGAAGTAATCAACCATCTCGGCAAAAATAACCTTCTTAGTGACGCACAATATGGTTTCCGTTCTGCTAGATCTACAGCAGATGTGCTTACAGTTATATCTCATAGGATTAGTGAATCTCGCGACAGAGGCAACCTTTCTAGGCCAATTGCTCTTAACATATCAAAGGCCTTTGATAGGGTATGGCATAAAGGTTTACTTCACAAGATCTCCAGCTATGGTATAGCTGGAAATGTCTTCTCAATTATTAACTCATTTCTCTCTGATAGGTTCATAAGAGTAGTAGTTGATGGGCAAAAATCAGAAGCTCACAGTATAAATGCTGGAGTCCCTCAGGGGTCCATCCTGAGCCCAACTCTTTTCCTGATCTACATTAATGATCTTCTCAATCACATCCTTACATCATTCGTAGACATTTTTGCTGACGACACTACCATTTATGGTAGCACATCTAAGACAGTAAACGACCAAGTTCTCTCCGATTCTCTCTCATCTGATCTTGATCACGTTGTACAATGGGGAAAGGAGTGGTTGGTTACTTTTAATGCATCTAAAACCAAGCTTTTATCTTTACATCATCAACGTTCTGATCCCCATCTGACATCAAGTAAAATGAATGGCTCTCGTCTTGGGGAGGCCTCAAGTTTTGACAAGCTTCTAGGCTTGACCTTTACTCCTGATCTTAAATGGAATACGTACATCAAATCTATTGCCAAGGCCGCTGGAAAAATGGTCGGATCCTTCTATCGATCCAGTAGATATCTCACTGCTGATGCAATTCTCTATCTATATAAGAGCCAGATACATCCAAAGATGGAATACTCTTGCCACATATGGGCAGGAGCTGTTAGAAAAGACTTGTCCTGCCTTGATAGGGTTCAAAATAGACTTCGTGGCCTGGTGGCAGATGTCCTTTTCTCTTCGCTGCAACCTCTATCTCACAGAAGTGATGTTGCGAGTTTGTCCCTGCTTTATCGTTATTTTCATGGAAAGTGTTCGACTGAGCTTCAATCTATGGTCCCCCCTCGCCAAATTTTCACAAGAAACACTCGACTAGCTGAAAACATTATCAATAATTTTCCCCACTCTTTATCTGTGCCTAAACTTAAACATAGATTCCATGATCAAAGCTTCTTTCTTAGAACTGCACGCCTGTGCAATTGTCTTCCGTTTTCCTGCTTTCCAGCTGTCTATAATATGGTTGTCTTCAAGTCCAACGTGAACAAGTTTCTGACGAACCGTTCCACTTAAGTTAACAAATTTACCGAACTTCCATTACTATCGATTACTATATTGTCCTTTTGACTACTCTGCACTCTTTAATCCTTATCCTTGAGTGGCCTATCGGCCTTGATAAGTGGTGACGCCTATGTAAAAAAAAATAAATAAAAAAATAAAGGTAACTGCAGCTTCTCTTCCAAATTTTCGGATTCTCACCATGTCGTATCGCATTTTAATTCCTTTTGGTGGATTGATTGTTGCTATTTCTTCTCATGAGTTAAGAGCATAGTAGATTCACTAATTGATATAATTATTAAGTGATTGATTTTCCGCTACGAAACAGACACTGCCAAGATTGTAAGGATCAATTGATGTAAAGAAATAAAATATAAAATTGTCAACATCATGTATTTTGGAATATAAATTTTTGTCATTTATTCTATATATTGCTCTGTATTCACATTGAGCTTCTTATATAAGGATTCATATATAATAAGAAAATATATTTCTACAGAAATATATATATATATATATATATAGAAATATATTTCTTATAATATATACCAATACTTATTTAAGAAGTTCAATGTAATTATAGAGTAATATAGTGAATAAATGACAGAAGACTATATTCCAAAATTCATGATGTTGACCATCTTATTATTTATTCCTTTAATTCAGTTGTAAATGTCAACTGCATTAAAGGAATAAATTCTAAGTTGGTCAACATCATGAACTCTGGGATATAGTTTTTTTTGTCATTTATTCACTATATATATGTGTGTGTGTGTGTGTGTGTGTGTGTTTGTGTGTGTGTGTGTGTATAGAGAGAGAGAGAAAGAGGCAACTTATTATCTCTACTGTACACAGCACCTGAATGACATATTTTATATTTTACATTGAGTTCGACTAAAATCGATTTATGGCATCTTGTAAGAGAAAACCTCTGACGTAAGTCGCGAACTTCCTGCATTTCCAATTATCTGCTCTTACTTAACCTTTGATATCATATTTTAACGAAGCGATCCACTATCTTTCATTAAATAAAAATATAAGCAGTTTTTTTGTGTGAACATTTTTTTAAGAATCACATGATTAAAATATCTCAAATAATATATTTACTTTCAATTTCCTTATCTTCCCCCCAAAGAAAACAAAAGCCGGGTTTCGTGTTTTTGATTCTAGGAAAAAAGAAGAGATTAAATAATAATCTTTTTAAATATAAAGTTGGGTATATATATATATATATATATATATATATATATATATATATATATATATATATATAAGTGAAAAGTATGTCTGTCTGTGTGTCTGTGTGTCTGTGTGCACTTCCCTACCAAATAACTCTGTCAATTTTCGGTCTACAGACTCGAGATTTGACATAAAGGATATTGAGATTTGGGAAAGTCTTTTTAATCGGTTTTCGGCCAAGTATTTGGCTTTCAGGGGGTCATGGTTTAAGGATTTGACCATTGAGACTCTACCAAACTCCTCTGCTGAAAATTTGGTCGTCAAGGGGTCAAAGTTCAAAAGGTTTGAACTTTTGCGATCTCTAGCAAACTATTCAGCCAATTTTGGGTCTAAACATTTGAAATTTTATATAAAGGGTATTCAGACATGCATCAAGCCTTTTATCAGTTTTGGGGTGAAAGTTGTAAGAGTTGATTTTTGCAGACTCTACCAAGCTCCTCCGCCAAATTTGGATCTAAACACTTGAAATTTTAGATGTAGTTTACTTTGACATAGGTAAAACATTTTTATTCAATTTGAACCCAAAACAATAAATATTAAGGGCTCCAAATTGGAGTCAAATTTCTTTTTTTTAATTTTACGTCTGCGGTTTCTGCCAACTTTTCTCTATGGTAGTTAAGGAAGCCTATTATATAGAAAGACATTACCGTACATATTCAAACTTTTTAATATATACATATGCACATAAAGTTATGAACAGTACATAGGACCCGAGCAAAGCCGGGCTGAACTGCTAGTATATATATAAAAGGAACTGTGTGTGTGTGTGTGCAAGATCGTTCTCTATAGACACATAAAAGCCTAAGCCGATTTTTAAAAATTTCACACAAATGTACTTTATGGGCTTGAGAGTGTTCTTCAATAGGTTTTGTATCGGACCCACTGCAGTGCACCAGAAATAATCTTCACATGCCTCTGCGCAGTAGCTTATTAAACAAAACACATTCTAGTTTTCATTGCACTGTAGAGAACCCACTATTGATTTCATTAAGTTATTTTATATAATGCATTGAATTAAATTTTCAAATGCAAAAGTAAAATATTACGCTTTAATTGCGCCCCTGTCATATCAAAGAACCTACTGTTGGTTTTATATATCGGAGCTTTCGGCTTGTTCTGTCATGAAACTTCTAAAGTGCGCTTGTGATGTTAGGCTGTATAAGATGTTTAATTTCGTCAAAATCGCCCGTTCCTTCTTTCATCGGATTAGTTCGATTATCGATTATCGATTATCGATACTTATCGAGGACATTCTGATACAAAACGTATCTAATAATACTGGCAAGCACATAAAGTACTTTCGTATGAAACTTATAAAAAATCGGCCCAGCCGTTTTCGAGTTCGTAGGGAACGAACTAGAACACACACACACACAAACACACACAAAGTTCCTTTCATATAATAGTGTACATAATATATATATATATATATATATATATATATATATATATATATATATATATATATATATATATATATATATAGATAGATAGATAGATAGATAGATCGAGAGATATATGGACGTCAGATGGCTGGACATATCTGAAAACGAAACTGTGATATATATATATATATATATATATATATATATATATATATATATATATATATATCACGTGTGAATTTGAAAATATATTTTCCTCGTTAATCGCACATGCTCAGATGGACTCATCTCATCATGGTATTTTCATTTTCTTGAAGTATGAACAAATTACACAAACGTCCAATATATGAGTTGCTAGCTTTAAAATAAGAGACTTGTTTAAATGGTGAAATTGACGTCACATCAAAAAAAAATACATATCGGCATTTTTATTGCAATTCTCATTGCAAACTATTTTCATTGTCATAAACAACACATCCATTTGAATATCTTTTGGATCAAGCGAAGAAATAAAATACAAGCGAGAAATCTCTTTTATAAGAATAACGTCGGGAAAACAGCAGTCTATCTTAATAGCATAAAGATATGATCTTATTTTCAGTCGACTGCGTTTAATTTTTTTAACTTACAAAGATATATAACACATTGCCACATTTTATGAGAACATGCAATTACTTTCGAGTCATGAAAATCACATCATCTATAATATAACTCTCCACTGTCTGTTTAAATGTATGTATGTATGTATGTATTAACCCTTTTTCGGGGTCAACGGCCAACTAGCACCGTTTGTGTTTGTGTGTATGTATGTGTGTGTTGGGGTGGAGAGTGCTCCCGTAAGTCGTGGTGAAGGCAACCTTTCTAGGAGAAGCAAATCTCTGATTTAAAAAATCATAAAGCGGGAGACCAGTACCCGCATTAAGCTGGTCTGCAGTGTAACTTGTTTCTGGCTATGTTGCTCTTGCTTGTTGCTGGATGTTAACATTTTGAACCGAGAGAGAGAGACTTAGCTGTATAAAGCTAAGACTATAACATCATTTGTGTATAGATACTCTCGCAGACATTTTTCTATAAAAATGGTCCTGTGGCGATGGAAATGTTGTGACACGTGGAGGCTTGAAATGCTGGAAGCGTGTAATAATTGATCTCAATGACCGTCTTCAGTGCCATGCCTGCTTGAGCATGTTAATTCACCGGTAGGACTAAAAAAAAAAAAAAAGTTATTTCTGGGCTCATGGGCTTTAAGTGTCTAAGGGAGTGGCACTCGTCTGACAAGACGTTGTAATCACCACCATCACCATATATGTATGTATGTATGTATGTATGTATGTCTCGCAAAAACTTTCAACAGATGCGACGGATCCTTACAAGATCAATATCATTATGAAGCTCGACGTCTCGGACGACAAATATAAAAAAATTGGCCCAAAACATTAATTCCTTCACCCTAAACTCGGCCGTTTTGTACAAGGAGGGGTCTATTTTTTTCGCCGACATTTTAGCAAGTCATCGTCACCGTTGGATTGACTTCCGTTAATTTTAACGTGTTTGACTTCCGGTCGCGTCATGGAGACATCGACTAAGACGTCAGATTTCTTTCATGTTCTTTTCCGCCTTCACGTCACGGATTTGAGCCTGCCTTTTTTCAACACCTCTTTTCGCCCTGGCTTCCTCCCCATTTTCTCCCCACGCTACTAGCATTTTTTTCTTGAACACTTCTATCCAGATTCACGGGTTCGAGCCTGCTTGCCTACTATCACTTTTTTTTCTCAAAACACATCTCTAAACAACCGGGAAACGCCGGGCGCCCTGGCTATTTTTTTTTTTTTTTTTTTACATATATTTCGTTTTATAAATCACTATCAGGCTGTCTGGCGTTGCCCTGTCGTAAAATACATTTAAATATGATATTTTAATCTATACAGATTTCATATTTATTATTATAGAACAAATCCTCTAGTCATTACTTTATCGTACCTATATAGTAATGATTTCAAAAGTCAAAAAATTTAAACCAAATATATTCAGCCCTCCAGCCTAAGTCATTATTTAGTGCTTCAGCTTTCGTCGTTACCGTTTGAGTTATCGCAAGATAGATAAATAAAAAAGCTAAAACTTAAGCGAGTTCAAGCTAATATATATATATATATATCATTATTATTATTATTATTATTATTCAACCTTGTGGTAATTGCTTGCTTGCAGCTTGTTATATATATATATATATATATATATATATAATTTTTCTTTCCTTCTCCCTTGCCGTGACGTCACCTCGCACACGGTTTTGTATTTGCATACAGCTACTGCTGCTGTTTCTACCATGCGCGCGTTCACATTCTGTTACAAAACTAATTTTCCGCATCTGAAAAAAGAGGAGTGGTAAAACTCATTTAAAAAATGCACGAATCATTAAATGTCACACCCTATAAAATCACACAAAAGAATCCACATCGTTAAACGTAAAAAAAAATGTTACTTTTAATTGCTTAGATAAAAAGATGACATCGATTTAACTACCAAGAAAAATGCAAGAAAATAGGTGTGTCTTTTTTATTCTCCCCCCCCCACCATCTTTTTCTTTGTTTTCTTTCACTGAAAATGATTTTGCTGGGAATCAAGATTGCTTGTGGTACTTATAAAACGATTCTTAATATATGTTTTTTTTTTGCATTCGTAGATTATTAAAAAAGAAACAGGCACAGATAAAACGATATAATCAAGGTTGATATTTTGTTATGTTTACATACTCCAGATATAACGTCCAATAGAGCAAGCGTATACAAAATTGTACTCATTCAACCTTCAAAAAGATTATGGCAGGTGTACTTTATAACTATGTATCTATGAATGAACCCTTTTTCGGTGTCAACGGCCAACTAACACCGTGTGTGTTTGTGTATATGTATGTGTGTGTTGGGGTGGAGAGGGCCCCGTAAGTCGTGGTGAAGGCAACCTTTCTAGGAGAAGCAAATCTCTGATTAAAAAAAACATAAAGCGGGAGACCAGTACCCGTATTAAGCTGGTCTGCAGTTTAACTTGTTGCTGGCTATCTTGCTCTTGCTTGTTGCTGGATCTCAACATTTTGAACCGAGAGAGAGAGAGACTTAGCTGTCGTACAAAGCTAAGACTCTGTAACATCATTTGTGTATAGATACTCTCTCAGACATTTTTCTATAAAAATGGTCCTGTGGCGATGGAAAAGTTGTGATACGTGGAGGCTTGAAATGCTGGAAGCGTGTAATAATTGATCTCAATGACCGTCTTCAGTGTCATGCCTACTTGAGAGTATGAATTCACCGGTGGGACTAAAAAAAGAAAAAAGTTGATTTCTATAAAATATTCCATACGCTTCCAAATATCGAAAAATTGGCCCAAAACATTAATTCACATTAATTAATTTAGAATTGGTCCGGGATATGACCTTAAACTATATCCAGTGGTGAGGCCCCAATATATATATTGATGATCAACGAATCTTACACACTGACATAATTTTATTCGCATCGAAATCGGTGAAATTGTCCATTTTTCAGTCAAATCGATTGTTACCTGCTCTAATTGGGGACGCATCGTGGTGCACTGGAAGAATGCTTTTTTTTTACACAGTGATCACCACTTATCAAGGGCCGGAAGCCACTCAGGGATAAGAGTTATTGCAAGTACATTACGTTAGTGTGGAGATTTGATGAAGTGTTTACTTAAGGGGGCGGTTCATTAGGAATTTGTTAACATTGGACTTGAACACATCCAAGTTGTAGTCCGGTGGGAAGCAGGCAGATGGAACAGAGTTCCACAGGCGTGCAGTTCTAAGAAAGAAGCTTTGTTCATGCAATCCACGTTTTGGTTTAGGCACAGATAAAGAGTGGGGGAAATTTTTCACAGTGGATTCGGCTAGACGGGTGTTTTTCGTGAAAGATTGGCGAGGGGGGACCAGAGATTGGAGTTCAGACGAGCACCTGCCATTGAAATAACGATAAAACAAGGATAGGCTCGCAACGTCTCTTCTGTGGGAGAGAGGTGTCAGGGTAGAGAAAAGGGCATCCCCCACTAAGCCACGAAGTCTATTTTGTACTCTGTCAAGCCAGGATAGGATGTTTTTAGAAGCTCCTGCCCAGATATGGCAACAGTATTCCATCCTTGGACGTACTTGGCTTTTATATAGATAGAGAATTGCATCAGTAGTGAGATATCTTCTGGAGCGGTAGAAGGATCCCACCATCTTTCCAGCGACCTTGGCAACAGACTTGATGTACGTGTTCCATTTTAGATCAGGAGTAAAGGTCAAACCCAGAAGCTTGTCAAAACACGGGGCCTCACCCAGACGAGAGCCATCCATCACAATTGATGCCAGATGGGGATCAGAGCGTTGATGATGGAAGGATTGGAGTTTGGTTTTGGATGCATTAAAGGTAACCAGCCACATCTTCCCCTACTGAACCACGCGCTCGAGATCAGAGGAGAGAGAATCAGAGAGAACTTTGTCATTTACAGCCTTTGATGTGTTGCCGTAGATGGTCGTGTCATCAGCATAGATGTCAACGAATGATTTAAGTATGTGTTTAGGGAGGTCATTGATGTAGATCAGGAAGAGAGTTGGGCCTAGGATTGACCCCTGAGGGACTCCAGTATTTATATTGCGGGCCTCCGATCTACCACTACTCTTATGAGCCTATCGGAGAGAAATGATTTAATGATTGAGAAAACATTTCCAGTTATACCGTAGCTGGAAATCTTGTGAAGTAGATCCTTATGCCATACCTTGTCGAAGGCCTTTGATATGTAAAGAGCAATTGCCCTAGAAAGGAAGCCTTTGTCAAGAGATTCACTAATCCTGTGGGATATAACCGTCAGCACATCTGCGGTAGATCTTGCAGAGCGGAAACCATATTGTGTGTCACTAAGAAGGTTATTCCTGTTGAGGTGGTTGACTATTTCTCTATTTAATATGGATTCCAGCAACTTACTCATAACACACAGGAGACTTATTGGTCTGTACTGAGAGGGAGATGACTTATCACCTGAATTCTTAAATACAGGGCAAACTGATGAGGTCTTCCAGGGAGTCGGAAAGCAATTCTCCTTAAGGCAGCGCTTAAACAGTTTCGTAAGTATGGGAGCAAGTTCTGGTAAGCTTTTTTAACACTATAATTGGGATGCCATCAGGGCCAGTTGCTTTACTTGAATCTAGGTTTTTTTATTAGCTTGGCGACCTCATGCACGGATATTTGTATGTTACCTAGCTTGTTCTGTGTTATAGGAAGAAATGTGGAGAGTTGATGGCCTTCGTCGCATAGGGTAGAATTAGCTGCAAAGTTCTTTGCAAATAGTTTGGCCTTATCTGATGCTGACGAGATGACCTCTGGTCCATTGATAATGGTTGGGATAGAATGCACACTTCTGTTCAGGATCCTATTTGTTATTTGCCAAAACTGGTGGAAACCAAGCCGCTGATCAGCTACCTTGGATTTAACAGACTGGGCATATAGCTCTCTTGCATTTTTTTATTACTCTTTTACAGTGGTTGCTGGCAGTCCTGAAAGCAGCTTTAGTCTCAGTGCATCTATTACGTTGGTAGCTATGGAAAAAGTGATTTCTGTGCGCGATAGCAGCAGCACATTCTGGGGAGAACCATGGCTGGCTGTTAGGTTTTTGTTGGAATTTTTTAGATGGTATGAATTGGTCTATGCCTACAATTAACTATTCGGTCAGATCTGATACTATAGAGGACACTTCCTTTTTAAACATGGAGTGCAGAGGTAAATCAGATATGAATGTACGGAAGCTATCCCAGTCAGCCATAGAGTATCGGTATATAGTACGGTGGAGGGGTACGTCTGGGGACTTCTTACATTTCGTTTTTATCTTAACTGATACGACGGAATGGTCGGAGGATCCTAGAGGAGAATGAACGGAACATGAACATAGCTCAGGGGAAGTTGAGAGAAAAGGGTCTAGGAGGCTCGCATATTGACCGGGTGTATCGGGCACACGGGTGGGTTCACGAACAATCTGAGTGAGGTCATAAGCAATGGCAAAATCATGACAAAACCTCCCCTCATCATCTTTATTTGAATGGGTCAGCCATTCAACGTTATGGACGTTGAAGTCACCACAGATGCTTCACATGCTTTCCCGAATTGAATGAGTCCAAAATACATTGTCGTCTACATTGCGCTGTAGAGAACCTACTGTAAATTATAGAAAACTTATTTCCATATATATAACAGCTTGCAGTAAAATTTTAAATGTAAAGTCAAGTATCATGCTTCAATTGTGTTCTAAACGAAAATATACATTGCGAACGCACCTTTGCCATATCAAAGAACCTACTGTTGATTTTATACGCCTTGCTTGTGCGGTGATAATGGTTTGAATTTGAGTTTCAAATAAACAAAAAGTCGAGTGTCATGGTTTGTTGCGGACCAGGATATAAAATACCCTAACTCGCTACACGAAAAAATAATGAAACGAATTGAATGAATAAAACACAGAACTCAAATGCTTGAATAAAATAAACATGTCGTTTATTTTCTGTTGAGAAATGATGGTCTTTGTGTACACGTGTTCATTCAGCCGTTGACGACTACGCGCGTGGGAGGAATAGAGAAATGCGAAGTGGCAAGCCGGCTGTAGAAAGAAAGGGTTAAACTCAGTAGAAAGTCGCGCACATGTCTGTGTCGATGGGCCTAAGCGAAGGGGAGATAGAGAGAGTAAGTCAATCCAGTTCATGGAGAGGGAAAGCGTATTAAATGTGCTTGCGCTTGCCCCACATTACAGTAGCAGGAAAAGGGAAGTTAGAACATGCGGTCAGCTCGTCGACTAAGCAGGTCGAACGCTGGTTCAGACGCAAAAAGAGGAAGTTGACAGGTTTTGTTGACTTTTATACTGGGGTCAGTGTTCTGACTGCGCATGTCTGGCTTTCACTCTAAAGGAAGTGACGTTTCGCATGTGTGCGTACTTGTGCGCGTATGTGTGCGTATATGTGTGTACATTAGCGTGTGTGTGTGCGTGAATGTGAGTGTATATGAGGCTGTGTATATGCGTGCGTGTGTATGTGCGGGTGTGTATGTGTGTGGGAAAACATGTTCGAACAGGTTCAGTTGTGCTTTAAACAGAAACATTCATTTCAAACGCGCCCCTGTCATATCAAAGAAACTACTGTTGATTTTATATGTCGGGCCTTTCTCAAATGTTGATTTTATATGTCGTATATGGAGAAAACGCTATAGCCGAGAGAACTGTTCGAGATTGGTTTACCAGATTCACACACTGTGTTTTCAACTGTTGATTTTATATGTCAGGCATTTCCCAAATGCACATGTGATGTTAGAGTTTTGTGTGTATTAATATTCATGTTCTACATTATTTATACTTGCGTAATATTTGCGTAAAAATGGTTATAGTAAACACAAACCTCTGTTTTGGTAAAAATCGCCTGTTTCTATCATCCCTCGAATTATTTCGATTATAAATTATCGATTCTAATCGAAGACATTTCGATGAAAATCCTATCTAAGAACACTACCAGGCACACAAAGTACCTTCGTGTGAAATTTCCTAAAAACTGCCCCAGCCGTTTTCAAGTCCATAGGGAACGAATACACACACACACAGAGTTCTTTTTATATAATAGTATCTATACTCCTATGAATTTTGTTTTTTGTGTATTGATATTCATATTAAAACCCCCCTTTTCTATTCATTTAAAAAGAAAATACAACTTTGTTATATATGTGTCGTTGAATTGCATTCATCTGAAAAAGATCTAGCTAATTTGCATATTTTTCTAAACATTCATTTCAATTATTTTTCGGTTTTCTTATTAGAATTAATCCCCTATTAGTTTTTTTCGGTTTTCTGATGGGACATTTTTTGTTAACTATTACGTGTAATGATATTCATGCAGATATTCTACATGATTTATACTTGCGTGACATTTGTATAAAAAGTTAGAGTAAACACAAACCTCTTTCTATATATATATATATATATATATATATATATATATATATATGTATGCGTGTATATATTTGTTTAAAAAATTTTACCTACTAAACTTCTCTGTCAGCTTTTGGTCTGTAGACATGAAACTTTATATATAAGGTATTCAAACCCATGCAAAATGTTATCTGTGGGTTCTAGCCAGGAAAAATCGGTGCAAAAGCGTGAAAATTAAAAAAAGGAATTTATCAGGTGAAGATCGAACGACGGCATTACGAATTATAACTATATATTGGGTCTAATAAAATATAATAATAAATACGAAATCTGCATTAATCAAAATATCATATTTAAGCGTATTTTACGATCGGATAATGCCGGGCGGTCTGCTAGTACATATATGGATTACGTCACAATATATATATATATATATATATATATATATATATATATATATATATATATATATACTACGTCACAATATATATATATATATATATTGTTACGTAATCCATGACTTTGATTACGTAATTAATTAAAAATCGAAACATTTAATTTCTGGCCAACGAGAAATGTATCATTTTTTGTTATTATATTATTTTACCAAAGGCAAATGAACATAGTTTCAAAGAGAGAGAAAAAGACAATGGGAGAAGGAGAGAGAGAGAGAGAGAGAGAGAGAGAGAGAGAGAGAGAGAGGGGTGAGAAAAGCCTTTTGACACAACAGCTAGCGAGATGACCGGGTCATTTGACCAGAAACCCATTGACCCGTGCGGGTTGCTAGGCAACGAAGAATAAAGGAAAGAAACGGGCTAAGAAAGATACTGAGAAGAGGGAGAGAGAGAGAGACAGACAGACAGACAGAAAAAAAAGAGAAGAGGCCTTTGTGGTACAGCAGTCGCCGCTGGCCGTAGTGCAAGACGGATGTGCGAAATTAGCACCCCAGCGACAGAAGCAGCGATGCCGTCGAGATAGGAGGTATAGACCTCCCTATCAACAGCGAAATGAGATAACGCCTAGGAGAAACACCATCAACAGCGAAAGGAGATAACGCCAGGGAGGAACTCCATATCAACGGCGAGAGAAAAGAAATAATGCTTGGGAGAACAAGCTGGCATTGTCGGAATACCGAGTGTTAATGCCACGAACACAGAAGATGTGATATTCCGTGAATAACCCAAAACATTGGATGGATACAATAAAGGAACACCGCGTGCTGTGAACTATTGCCCGAAGCGAATAAAATGAAGGTTAAAGTCCACTTTAAAAGTTAAAAGAAAAACAAAGGAGAAAATAAACATAGAAAAAAAACAAAAAAAACGTGAGTTACCTCTCTCTCATATATTTAAGTCAACGAGTTCATATTGCCATTGCTTCGTTTGGACTGATATATTTTTTTTTGTATTGATGTATTTCTCGATGGCATCCTTCAAATAGTATATAAAGATACCCCTTCCCATTTTTGTAATTTGTTCTTTTTTATTTTCACTTTATTACATTATTCTTCCCCTACCATAGTTAGTTCATTGTTTTATAATAAAATTTAATTTCGAAAATATTACCATTGCGTGTCGTGTTTTCCGCTATTTTCATACGCTATTCGTCGTCTATTGTATTGTTCTCCTTCAACCCATGGTTATATTTCATGTACTGTTCTCCTTCAGCCCATGGTTATATTTCATCTATTGTTCTCCTTCAACCCATGGTTATATTTCATGTACTGTTCTCCTTCAACCCATGGTTATATTTCATCTATTGTTCTCCTTCAACCCATGGTTATATTTCATCTACTGTTCTCCTTCAGCCCATGGTTATATTTCACCTACTGTTCTCCTTCAACCCATGGTTATATTTCATGTACTGTTCTCCTTCAACCCATGGTTATATTTCATCTATTGTTCTCCTTCAACCCATGGTTATATTTCATCTATTGTTCTCCTTCAACCCATGGTTATATTTCATGTACTGTTCTCCTTCAACCCATGGTTATATTTCATCTATTGTTCTCCTTCAACCCATGGTTATATTTCATGTACTGTTCTCCTTCACTCCATGGTTATATTTCATGTACTGTTCTCCTTCAACCCATGGTTATATTTCATGTACTGTTCTCCTTCAACCCATGGTTATATTTCATCTATTGTTCTCCTTCAGCCCATGGTTATATTTCATCTATTGTTCTCCTTCAACCCATGGTTATATTTCATGTACTGTTCTCCTTCAACCCATGGTTATATTTCATCTATTGTTCTCCTTCTGGTTTTGGAAGAGTCTCCCCATATTTTTATTTCAGCGAGGTGTACCGAACTCAGGACCTACGTGTTTTAATGTTCATTATATTTGATGAATGTCTTATTATTATTTTTTATTACGAACTCACGGATGTGTTGTTATTATTGTCTGTTTGCATTAATGATAATGGAATTCATAATAATAATAATAATAATAATAATAATAATAATAATATATTATGTTGTTGTATAAGTTCCGCTGTGTTTTTTTTTCTTAAGAAAATAAAAGAATTTTAACAACAAAATAAGTTCGTGTGAGACCCAAGACACTTATTTTTAAATAAAATTTAAATGAGACATTTGAAAATTTTGTGTGAATCCCATCGACGGAAGGTGGCGTGGGTCATCTTCATCTTTTCTCCCAAATCTCTAGATGTCTGATGGCCATCTTCTTTCAAAGGAACCCTGAGTTGGTCTTCGTCTATCTTTATTGGCCCTCCAGAACGAGGAGCGCCATTGGGGGCAAAATTACAGTGTATGAATCTGGTAAACAAATCTCGAATAGTTATCTCGGCTATAGCGTTTTCTCCATATACGGCGCAAATATCCTTGGTCACTTCACACGCTTTTTGAACTCGATTAAAGGCGAAAAGACGGTGTCGAAAATGCGATTTTTTATCTACTTGACAATCCATTTGTTGGTTCTGAAAAACGAGAAAAATTATATGAGCAAAAAACGAGGACCATTCTCTTGTAGAACAGAATGCGTGCTTTATTAATGATATATAACACTTTGCCAAAGATCAAAATATGTTTTAGAACAAAAACATTTATGAAACAACGGGATCTTTGCAACAACCTTATATACACTCATGAGCAAAAAAAAAAAAAAAAAAATGGCCCAAAAGTGAAAGAAGGAAGAAATCGATTTTTCCATGAATTTTTGTTAATTTTAACTGAAAATTTCTATTTTGCAGATCCTTATTAATAATAAGTGAAAAAATTAATTTAAAAATCTTAAAATGGTAAGACCGCATCTTGGCGAGGATATAAAAAAAAAAAACGAATTGCAGGATTAAGGCAGTCCAAAATGATTTATAAGCAGGTTTTTGATATTTTAAGAAAAGAAAATATGAAAACATCTCTTTCTGTAGTGAAGCGAATTGGTCAAAGGTTCGAAGTCGAACGCTTGGTAAAAGGGAAATCCGGATTTGGTCGCCTTAGAACATCTACTTTGAAGGACGACCACAGTCTTAAATTAACTATTTTGAAGGATCGAAAGAAAACATGTTGACCATAACAAAAAATTCAAAAAAAGGGCTGGAAATTCTATTTCTTGATATACAATATCTAGTCGAATGAAAGAAATAGGATTTTCCCCTAAAAGGCATACAAAGAAGCCATTTTTTATCTAAGAAGAACATCAATGATAAAAATAGATTTTTCTCGTGTTCTCAATCGGAGAACTGGAGAAAAATATTCGCCAAGTTGCATAAAAACGACAGTTAAAAACGGGAATGGAAGGATAATGGTGTGGGGAACTATTACTGCAGCAGGAGTTGGGGAACTTATTAGATGTGAGAAGTCAATCAATGCAAAGGAGTACATTCGAATGTTCGAAACAGGACTGTTACCAAGTATCTAGAAGCTGGGAATATCCCAGAACATTATTTTGCAACATGATAATGCCCCTGCACACACTACTAAACTCACAAAAAAATGTTTTTTTGATAATTCAATTGATGTGATATTTTGGTCCTGTCAAAGCCCCAATTTAAACCAAATCGATAATATTTGGTCCATAATATCTCGTACATTTGCTGGAAGAAATTTTTGAATAATGACAAACTGTGGGAAGCTGTGTAAAACGAATGAAATAGCATCTCCTCTTCACAGTGTTCCACTTTGGTTGAGAGCATTTCTAAAAGGATTATTCTTATGAAGAAATCGAAAGAGAATGCGATTCCCCCCTAAGCATTTATTAAAGTAAATGTCTTGTTCTGTGTTGTTAATCTCGTTAAAGTTTTCTTGTTCAATTGTTCTTTGTTCAATATAGCTTTTAGTGCAATAAAATGTATTATATTTGTTTGGCCCATTTGTTTTTTGCTTACGAGTGTATATTTAGTTAATTTCACCACCTACCACCCTCCTCCTATTCCTGACTATAGGTATCAGTTGTTGATTTTCATTCATGTTGACCACAATATCTCCCAGAGTCAGAGCTAATAAAACTCTTATATTCTTCATATTTTTTTCACAGTGGAGGTGATAATAGATATACTAAAGACTTTAATCTGGTCATGAAAATAAGAGGAATCTACCCTTATATTTAAGAGTTCAGTTCGAATTTCCATGCTGATTCCCGTGTTCGACCAGACGCGTCCAAAGAAGGTCGAACGTTATACCAGCCACATGTTTATCGAATAACATCTAAAAACACACACACACATACGCACACACATATATATATACATATATATATATATATATATATATATATATATATATATATATATATATATATATATATATAATTATTTACTTTAATAATTAATAATTATTAAATACTTAGAGACACTAGTGTTTCATCCTTTGGAGAATCATCAGTGCAGGATATTTTTACGATTAACACCAGTCGAGAGATTCGAACCCGGCACCAGAAGTCATGTATGGCTTATATATATATATATATATATATATATATATATATATATATATATATATATATATTTGTGTGTGTGTCAGTGTGTGTGTGTGTTTTATTATTACAACCTAAAGTGTATTAACTTGATTAATTACAAATTGTTACAATAGACAGGATAAAAATTATCCGTCCATATCGTCAGATCATTCAAGTTAAAAAAAAAATAATGTAATGAATTAAGTTAATACATTTGAGGTTATAACAATAAAAAACACATATTTGGCTCTACTAACGTGTTGAACATTCTTTATCCTTGTTTTTACCACATAGACATCTTAATATATATATATATATATTAATATATATATCTTAAAATATATATGTGTGAGTGTGTATGTGTGTGTGTGTGTGTGTGTGTGTGTGTGTGTGTGTGTGTGTAAGAGAGGTTTAAATTAGTTGAAAAAAATAAGCTTGACAGATCAATATAAAAGCTATTTCAAATTTAAGGCCTACACGTACATAAAAAAATATTTTATACGCGTTTTGGCGCGTAAAAAAGTTCGATAATCCCCTAAAGCAAAATCATTTAGATTTGCATTTAACATAAACTGTCTTTTATGAGTCTCCATTGTACAACCGTTAAAGGAAAATCGACAACGTTGCTTCAAAGACTTTAATCAATTAAATATTTTGTTTTAAAATTTTTTTAGATGAGGATTGATAATTTGATTTATTTGACTTATTCGGACCACTGTTCTCATCTGGCGTGTTATTCTTACAACATTTCGACCGTTGTAACCTCCACCATGATCAAGTGCATTTTGTTTAATCCAGGAATCTATACAAAATTGCGAACTGACACCTTTATATAATCCGCGGTGTTAACATGATTTTAATCTATGAGCCAAGATCGATTAGAAATCGATTTGCAATTATTTCTTAGTTTTATCGGCACAAAGATTGAACCTTTATCCTCCAGAAGAATTAGCATGGAGCTGAAATTTACTTAGCTTATTTTTTTTATCCATCACGTCACGGGTCCTTATGTTTATTAAATATGGCGTTCCGTTCGAAATTCCATAATTTCCATAGTTGAGGGTGAAAGAATTAATGTTTTGCGGCAATTTTTCGATATTTGTCGTCCGAAGGGTCGATCTTCAAAATGATACCGATCTCGTATAAATCCTTCGCCTCCGTCGAAAGTTTATGCGAGAAATACATGCATACATACATACACACATTTAAACAGATTTTATTATCGATTGAGTTCTATTCGAAATTCCGTAATTTCCCAAGTTCGATAGAAACGTTGTTGGGGACTTGTGCCGCAAGATGTTTGTTCATATTACATTTAAATTTCTGTATATTGGTATTATCGCGAAAACAGGGTGCAGAGAGACATTTCCCAAGTTAAGCATTTGGAGGAAAGAATCCATAAAAGTAGAGCATTTTCTATGGTGAAAAGGGGAGACTTCTGATTATTGTAGTTTTCAATAATATTTACGTTAAAGGCAGTACAAGTGCCGTAATTTCATCGCAGCATACTCCATTGACGTACTTATAGCATACGCACAAGATGCAGCATTACTGCGATCGGACAGGGCCTGGAGCTTGGTAGACAGTGTGCGACCTGTAGATGAGATATTCTTTTTGCATGCTGTCCAACGTATCCAATGGTAAAGCGGATCGTTAATGACTGAAGTAGATGTATAATTTGAAACCATAGTTAAGTTGCCTCTCATCTACTGTATAGAAACCGGAAGTCAAAAAGAACAAACAATTTTGACTATGATCAAAGATTTAGTAAAAACAAGTGAAGCATGCATGGTCCCCCGTGAGTGCACAGTGAATGAGACATAAAAAATGAATAAGTTCAACATTTGCCCCCACCCCTATTTAGCCCCAAAAGTTCCCAGAGGACGCCAAATCCTGATGAAAATGAACAAACGGTGCAGTTTGAGGCCTTAACATATGTAAATTTGAGTTTTGCACCATGCAAAACAAGACATGACTAAGCCCATCACTTGCACCAATCCCACATTTATCCCCCCCAAAGTTCAGCACCATGCAAAACTGCTGAATAGACATACACAGAAAATTTTGGACAAATATGGTAAAAAAGTCCCTAAAAGAGCCCTTGAGGCACACCCAATAGTTATCGCGAAGTATAAACAAACAAAATTATATAGAAATCAGTTAATTACACCTTTTCAGAAAGTTTTATAAAAATCCAAGCCATCAATTTTTTTAAATAAGCACAAAAGTGTCAATTTAAGCCATTTTAACCCGAAAGGCACCCTTAGGTGTGGGGGCAACCAGAGTTTTCCCGGAAAATCCGTCCTGTTACTTTTTACTCATATCATGTCTAATGTTTGTGCAAAATTTTTTAAAAATCCAAGGCGTATTTATTGAGAAAAGTGCGGACAGACGAACGGACGAATGGACGAACGGACAAGGGTGAATTTACAGGTCCACCCTCCTTCTGTCGGGGGACCAATAAAGAAAATTTTATAATAGAAAGTTTCCATTCACACAACATATAGTTCTATTTATGAAACTTGGATCTGAGATTCACATCATTAAGCGATGCGGAAATGTAAAACGATGGAAAATGAACGTTATGCAGATTTAAGCGAAAATCGGGAATAAATATTATCCGGAAATTTATAGAATTCATAGAAGAGATTGGAATTTAAAATTCAAATTTTTTTTTTTTTTTGATCGAATTCTTGAAAACGATGAATTTTTTAACGATGAGGCTATTTATTAGCGAAATATCGGACTTACAAAATAAAGAATAAGTAAATAAAAATGGTTTTATCATTTTATCCGAGACTTCAAAGTTTTCAAATTTCTCATTTAAATTTTATTTAAAAATAAGTGTCTTCAAAAGGTGTGTGACCATCTTCTACTTTAAATCCCGCTCGAAACTGGAGCATTACACACGTGAAATCACCGAAACAGCACGTACATTCTATTCTCTTCGCCATAACACCAAAATGAAGAAAAAGAAGAAAAAAAAATTCGTGGACCGGACTTTCTACCCTGATGAGGCTATTTATTAGCGAAATATCGGACTCACAAAAAAAAATAAATAAAATAAGTAAATAAAAATAATTTTATGATTATATAAGTTTTCAAGTTTCCCATTTAAATTTTATTTTAAAAGTAAGTGTTTTCAAAACGTGTGCGACCATCTTCTACTTTAGAGTATTTATTTTTTCCGTTAAACGTATAATCGCGTTGACACGCCGGTTATTGTTGGGTCACCGGTTAAGCTACTTTGAGCCTGGCTAGCGCCAGATGGGCGATTATCTGGGAATGCCCGACGCAGTATGTAGGAGAAGGTGACTTTTACGGAAGCTCCTGCATCTCACATGACCTCGAGCTGATAAGACCCGATTCTGTCGCTGAATCAGGGAACGAGGCTGGCTATTTGCAAACTAACTTCACTTTAAACAAATCCATTCACCAAATGGCAATACCGCAGCCCCGGTATTTTGCACCTTCTGATAGGACAGCCTCCTTTCATCGCGTTAACTGACATGGAACGTAAGTATCCATTTGGAAATGTTAGCCGTTGTTTATTAGCTTCCCATAATCGGGAATTGTGAATGTGATATTTTATGTAGACACCCTCCTTCGCAGGAAGCCAACATAGCCCGCCCATGGTTAATACTACAACAGACATTTCTCGATATTTTATTGAATGTTGAATGCGGCAATTAAAGGAGTATGAGGGGTTGTCCGTTCTTTCCTAGTTCGAGTGGAGAGGGAGGGAGTAATATCAGATTCTTCAGGTTACTCTAAAAATTAAAACGAGTTATCCCTGAATGTTGAATATTGTAATCAGAAGGTAGTATGAGTTGCCTGCCCTTTTCTAAATTGAGTCGGGTTGGTAAATAAAGGGGTAAATATGATGCGATAAAAAATTGTGTATACGTGGTAAAAATGCTAGTATTCTGTTATATTTTTAATCTTTAATGAGGAACAATTTTGTCTTAAAATCTATCGAGTAGAACGCAGATAAACTGAAGAAAAGCATGTTTAAAGTATGCAAATATGCTACAAAAAGCATGATTTTCACAAAATGGAGTCTTACAAGATGTCTCCATGTAGTGTTTTGTATCGCTTCAAAGGAAAAAGTATTTTAAAAAATTCTCTTTGGTAATACGTTGTACTGAATTAATTTAAACTTCAAAACTTTTTTTGTTATAATCCTTAGTATATATCTATAATATAAAGCTGAATGTGTGTGTGTGTGTGTGTGTGTGTATGTCTGGTCACCAATAGGCTCCTATAAGGTTGACTATTATAGAAAACTGATTACATATAATGATAGAAGATGTATCGAAACACAGGAATGGGTATGTTTGATCTGGCATAATGATGATTCATTAAAATTGTGGGGTCTGCGTTCGCGCCTGGTCCACAAAATATGGAAATAAAAAATTTTAAAATAAAAAAAAACGTTTACAAGTATTTTTTATATAGATGTACATAAGAATACTTTGATAAGTATGTTTTACCTTAAAAAGTGATGGTATAATAAAATTGTGGGGCCTGCGTTCGCGCCTGGCCTCCATAGAATGGAAATAAGCACAAACTTTAATAAAGACTTTTCATATCTATCTGCGTAAGTATTCTTTGATAATTATGTTTGAATTTGAAGAAATATGGTATAATAAAATTATGGGGTGTTCGTTCGCGCCTGACCTCCATAGAATGGAAATATGTCACAAAGTTTAACAAAGTTTTTTAATATAGATCCACAGAATATTGTGATAAGTGTTTCAGTGTGAACAGGTATGGTATAATAAATTATGGGGTGCATCTATTTTATTTTTACTTTCATCATATTTTGCTTTGGTTTTGATACCCCCGAATTCGAAGCTATCTCTTTACAACCCTTCCTTTTCATAACCTATCATACTTTCAGAAATCAGAGTCCATTTTCTGTAGACTGTTTTTGAACCCAGTCAACGACGGGTACTTTTGCTAGTATATATATATATATATATATATATATATATATATATATATATATATATATATATATATATATATATATATATATATATTATAAAGAAGTGAACCATCGCGGAAATTCAATCGACTAAAATAAGATGGAAAACGGGGTGAGGAAAAGGAAAGAAAAAAATGGGACAAGTTACATGTAATAAATGTACAATT
This sequence comes from Euprymna scolopes, assembly GCF_053919585.1. Lineage (NCBI taxonomy): Eukaryota > Metazoa > Mollusca > Cephalopoda > Sepiida > Sepiolidae > Euprymna > Euprymna scolopes. The sequence goes on along the minus strand of NC_136518.1, from coordinate 16,911,294 downwards.
CAATAAAATAAATAAGTCGATTAAAAACAAGATCGTTAAAATACACCCGAAGCGCTTTTCGTTCAGACTAACTTTTCAAGGGTATAAGTCTGAAAATTATTATTTTTTAGAATATTTGGTAGTGGAATGGAGTAAGAGCGGTAAAAAGTCGGTAAAAAGGAGTGCGGTCTTGCTTTCTCTCCGGAGTGGTTTTCTGTTTTGTACTGAGGGCGTACAAAGTTCCACCGGTCTGTCCTTGAAGCACTTGCCATCATTTCCAGCCCCCTTACTTTGTGCAAGCAGAGAAACCTCCGGCTTCAATTAGAATTATTTGGGTAGTCACAGTTTTGTTTTTTGTTTTTTTGTTTTTTAATCCTCTCCGCTCTTACTCTTTTCCATCTTATTTTAGTCGATTGAATTTCCGCGGTGGTTCACTTCTTTATAATTATTCTAAAATTGTGCCAATCGAATAAAGATATATATATATATATATATATATATATATATATATATATATATATATATATATATATATATATATATATATATAACAAGAGGCTCCTTCAGTCTTAACAGACTATGGATACCCACGAAGATGTGCCTGCGCGTGAAATTTTTGTGGCAAGGGTTGTGCAATCTCCAACCACACCTCTCCTGAGTCGACATTGTTAAATACCAATGAAAAGTTAAGAGTATGTACAAGACGATTGGAAACAAATGCCGAGATAAGCGGAGAGCACATACAGCACCTAGAATTCCCAAGTGGTCACCCATCTGGTACTGACCAGGCTGAACGTTGCTTAACTTCGGTGATCTGACGAGAACCGGTGTGTCAACAAATGATCAACAAATGTTCCACCCTCCCATACGTTTATTGTCATCGAAATCAGTAAAATCGCCCATTAATATTCAAATCGGAAGCTTGTCTGCTCTAGTTAGGAACCCATCGCGGTGCCACAGGGGGAAGCTTTGCATGCCTGTCACAGTGACTTAGTTCACATTATATTGTAATCTGTATTGAATTGTAGAAAATCTACTGTTGTTTTTTTTTTTTAAATTATCTGTAAATAATGGTTTCACATAAAGTTTGAAATGCAAAATGAGTAGGGAAATACATGCTTGGACGAAAACAGCGAAGATCGCGACAAGTTGTTGGTGTGAAAAACTTCTTTTGAAGTCCGAGACGCCTTCAATAAGTTTCCAGACTTTTTTCGTATGGACACTTTTATTGATAATGCACACATGAAACTATAGTCTCCTTGGAGGTAATCTCCTCCGGCTGCAATGCACTTGATGTACGCGTCCAACAATTTCTGGAAGGCCCAATGGAAGTTCTCTTGTGTGAGCGTATATATCACCCTCGTCACAGCCTCTTTCATATCAACAATTTTCTTATAACGACAGCATGTAAGGTTTTTCTTAGCCTTAGGGAACAACCAAAAGTCATAGGGAGCAAGGTCTAGACTATAGGGAGGGTGAGGAACTGTCTTGATTCCCATTTTGATCAAATAGTCTGTGATAAGGATGGAGCTGTCGACTGGTGCATTTGCGTGTGCAGTTCCCATGAAATTCTTTATTTGGCCAATCAATTCTGGTGTTCTGAGTTCATTACTCCTCCCACACCTCCCATCACCTCTCACTGACTCCTTGCTCTCCTTAAGCCCCTTATGCTACTCAAAAACTGATGCTTTATTCATGCAAGATGATCCGAAAGCAGTCCGAAGCATTCCATATATTTTTGTGGCATTTTTTCCAAGTTTAAAACAGTATTTTATAACATATCCTTCTTCTAAAGTGTCCTTACGTCCAGAGTGCATTTTTGAAATTTACCAGCTGTGACAACCAGTGACAATTAGTGCGGTGTACTCCAATTCCTGCTGTAGCTGTTCGCTTGGACATGAAATCAAAAAAATTGGTCAGTCATCTCATAAGATGTATAGCAATAACATAATGAATTTTCAAGAGTCAACGATAATTTAAAATGCCTGTACAAAAATGTCTGGAAACTTATTGAAAGCACCTCGCAGATTTACATTTACATGAAGGTTGCTAGCGTTCCTAACTGCCATTTTTTCTTTGGAAAAAAATATGGGTTTGTACCTGATACACTCAGATTTTCAACCCACATCATAAACCACTGAGCCACCATCATTTCCTTCATGATGCTGTTGCAAGCCATAAACTTTTCCCGCTGCATTCTTTGGGGAGGGGGGGAGTAAATTGTGGAACATCCAGTCATCGTTCTTGTTGCTAACTGCTGTACACGTTCCTTATGTATAATATATTTCAAAAAGTAAGCATTTGTTCTTTCTGGTACGTTAGCATCAATGTTATCTGGTTTATCTGTCTTGTCTGTCCATTTATCTATTGAGATGCTTTGATAAAATCATGCTTTTAAGGATCATTTCTAAACTACTTATCAATCTAGCTTTTGCCAGCTGTCACAGTTATATATATATACATATATATATATATATATATATATATATATATATATATATATATATATATATATATATATAGTAATTTATAAAATATATATGACGATTAAGCTACACTGAATATTCGGCGTTTCATCCACTCTAGGACTCCTCAGGCTTATGTATATACATATATATATATATATATATATATATATATATATATATATATATATATATATATATTGCTTTCTTTTTCCCCTTCCTTCTCTCTCTGCCTTTCTCCCTCTCTCTCTCTCTCTTTCTCTTTCTTTTTATCTATATGTCTTTTTCTTTCTCGATATATATTTTCTCAATATCTATATAAGTGGGTGTGTATGTGTGTGTATGTATGTGTGTATTTAGTGACTGGGTTTGACTCTTTCGGCCAGCAGTAATTATCACTACGTTGTTGATTTCGTAAGTATGGTCTGTAAGTAAAAATAATGAATATTTGCCTATAAAAATATTATTATAAACTAGTGTTGGCGCGATTAATCGGAATCAGGAATCGGAAATATCGGAATATTTTGGAGTATCGGAATCGGTAACGGAATCAGAAGAATTTGTGTCTATTTTCCGATGCCAAAAAAATGATACATTTTTAATTATCTTTTGTTTTTGTTTGAAAATTGTTTCTAAATTTTATCCCTTGCTTTTGGACGTTCCTATTTTGAAAATAAATAAATAATTGTTATAATTCTTTTTTTATCTTTTGCAAATGATTCAAATTTTAGTATGTTTTATAAATGATAACGACAACATTTGTAAAAGTTTTATCTTTTCACAGCTGTTATTTCTAACAAATATTAGTTTTTTGTCCCTTAGTTTTGGAGGTTCCTGTATATATATATATATATATATATATATATATATATATATATATATATATATATATATATATATATATATATAAATTCAAAATGGCGTAATATAAAAATATTATGGGGTATTTACAGCTTCTCTTGCAACTTTCGGATTTTTAATCATGTCAAAACGCACTTTGTTTCCTTTTGATGGATTGATTATTGCTATTTCTTCTGATGAGTTAAGGGCAAAATAGATTCACTGAATAATCCATTAAGTAAGTGATTGATTTTGTGCTACGAAACAGATACTGTCAAGAATTGTAAATGTTAACTGAATTAAAGGAATAAATTGTGAGATGGTCAACATCATTGACTTTGAAATATAGACTTTTGTCATTCATTATATATATATATATATATATATAAATTCAAAATGGCGTAATGTAAAAATATTATGGGGTATTTACAGCTTCTCTTGCAACTTTCGGATTTTTAATCATGTCAAAACGCACTTTGTTTCCTTTTGATGGATTGATTGTTGCTATTTCTTCTGATGAGTTAAGGGCAAAATAGATTCACTGAATAATCCATTAAGTAAGTGATTGATTTTGTGCTACGAAACAGAAGCTGTCAAGAATTGTAAATGTCAACTGAATTAAAGGAATAAATTGTGAGATGGTCAACATCATTGACTTTGAAATATAGACTTTTGTCATTATATATATATATATATATATATATATATACTAGGTTATAAAAATATACATGGCAAATAAGCTTCACCTATGTATTGAGCACTGTTGAAGTAAATACTTAAAGTTTACGCATAAAATTATACTTTCGTATATTAATTTAGGTGATTAAATGAAGTCGTCATATATATATATATATATATATATATATATATATATATATATATATATATATATGCTTTTCTTTGATCGATTTACGTCTATTTATCTATCTTTCTTGTTCCGTTCAAAATTATCTGTTTGTTTTTGTCTGGCAATCTATTTATCTGTTTTATCATCTTTCAAGGCTGTGACATAGTTATGCTCTCCGACCATAAATACATACATTAAACATCGTAATAGCGAGATAAACATATTGGTCTATTTACTGGAAGATTCTTGACTTATCTTTTTTTTAATCTGTACTTTCTTTTTGATGATTTTTTTTCTTTTTGCTTTTTGTTTTTTCAAAATATTTTTGCATCAGTTAGAAGTGCAGAGTTACCCATCTTATTGCTATTTTTAAATAATTCAGCATTGACAAAGCATTTTCTAAAAGGAATTAAATCGAATTAATTTTTATTTCTTTCTTATTAACATGTTACAACGATCAACAAGAAAAACTGACAAACCAGAATCAAGTATTGATTTTGTTGAAAGCGAACAATCAATGATTAATAAAGAAACGTTAGCGAGTCGGACTTTACTGTGATCGTTCCAAAGTTGAAGTACTACGAAGACAAGAGTTGCAACATTATTATAAGTGACTGTGAGAGCTCCAGAATTTGTTTTTCTACACAGACACCACTATGCTTAATGCACTTTTGGCAGCGATGTACGATGACTGTGCATGTGTGTTTAGAGCGTGCCTTGTCATGCAAGGGTCGTTCCAAAAGTGAGCCTCCTATTTTTAACTCAAAAAGTTAAAGAGCTACAAAGACAGGAAGGGTACAATTAGAACATGCGACCTTTTGTGTCCCATAATTAATTTTTCTACGCAGTCATCATCATTCTCAGTGCACTTTTGCCAGCGATGAACGACGGCTGTGCATGGGCGTCCGGAGCGCGATTTGTCGTAAAATGTTAATGTTCCACACGTTTACACACGCGTTAACATGTAACACTTGAAGCCCAACACGTTGTAGCATGATACGTCGCAAAGAACATAAGACAAATAATAGCTTGACTTCTTTATTTTATATAACAACATTTATTCCCGCATACTTTCACAAATAAAATGTGATCGTGCTTCTCTCTGACCTCTGTCCTCTCGAATGTCATTGTCGGTCTGTGCACACGTTCTTTTTATATTCTTTTCCTTTTTCGCTAACGTGACGTCATTTTCTACGCGGACTGGCGTTCGCGTACGCGCGTTTGCACTGTGTTACACAATTATTGGCACAACTTTAGTTTATTTCAGTTTTAAAAAACATTCAATATCGCACGATATGAAATTACGCGAAAGAGTCTCTATCGTTATAAATCGAATGTTTCTGTAAATTGCTGACGCGATCGATTTCACTGGTTTAATGAAGCGAAATACACAATGATAGGAAATTTAATTGCGTGGTTTTCGTTTCGCAAATGGAGTTGAATAAAATTATTTGATTTATAGCCGTTTTCACGGAAAATTTAATAACGGTTAAATATAAATTTTCTAGCCGAAGTTTCTTTGTTTTAGTGAAAAACGGGTATAACTGTAACAGAGCGCGTAACGCGGCTTTATGCAACAACCTAGCTATGTGCGAAATGACGTCACAGTAAGGAAAAAGATGAAAAAGCACGTTAGAGAAGACGATCACGTTAAAGACGTTTGTGATGCAAAGCCGTAAGGACAAGTAACGCGTGGAGGAAGAATGAGAAATTTAGGCCTTTTCTTAAAACCTGAAACAGGAGTTTAAATTCTTTCCTTATTCTGTGTTTCCTTTGCGACTGAGTCTACAACGTGTTTAGTCCCAGGTGTTCATATGTCAAGCCATTGTTTTTGTTTTCTTTTTGAGGAACCTATAAACTGTATCTGATGAGTTGTGTGATGTCCTATCATTCAACGAAAAACGTGTAAGACAATAAAATATTTTGAATGGGAAAAAAAATTTATTTCGATTTTGAATGTTCACGATGGATAAATACACACACACACACATATATATATTATTATTCAAATATATATATTATATATACATATATATACATGCATACATATGTGTGTGTGTGTGTGTGTGTGTGTGTGTGTGTGTGTGTGTGTGTGTGTGTGTGTGTGTGTGTGTGTTTGTTAATGGTCTGGCAAGACCACAGAGGGGATAACAAAGTAAAAAACATTTAAGAAAAATTCATCCCAGTGCAGCAAAACTACAGCTAACCTGCCAGGACACTACAATGTACAAATGTAGGTAAATTTGGGTATATTTTATTGTTTAAAAATATAGGTTCTTTTTTACAAACGGTCATTAAATTTTAATCATAAAATGTTATTATTATCTCCAAAGAGCCTGCAAATGTTCATGTAATTTGATTACGAGTATATATATATATATATATATATATATACATATATATATATATATATATATGTGTGTGTGTGTGTGTGTGTGTGTGTGTGTGTGTGTGTACACCAAATTTCAGCGGCTATTGATCAGAATTGTACAAATGAATGCTTGTTGGTAACTTAATGATCTGAATTTTGTAGTGGGCTTGGCGACATTTGTTGCATCAGGGAGATAATCTATTGTCCAATCCTATTTTTGACACTTTTTTTTTACAGCCATAAAATGTTTTAGTCATTTGTTTTCCTAGTTTTGCACATGAATTACAAAATATCTGATATTTCCTCATAAACTCTGGCCTTCATGAAGGGGAGAAAAATCTTGCTGCTATGGTTTCAAATGATCTGAAATAAAAGTAAAAGGGAGACTTGATTCCAAATATTTCTCATATATTAGATCTCCCCTCTTTGGTTTTCATACATAAAGTAAATTTCACAGTGTATAAACTTTATTTGATACTGTAAATATTCATAAAAGAGGGAGATATAACATGTGATAAATATTTGGAATTAAGTATATATATATATATATATATATATATATATATATATATATGTGTATATATATCGATATGTATATATATATCGATGTATATATATATATATATATATATATAATATATATATATATATATATATATATATATAGAGAGAGAGAGAGAGAGAGAGAGAGAGAAAGCGAGAGAGAAAGATAGAAATAGAAAGTGAAGGAAGGGCAGGGAAAATATAGAGCTATAGAGACGAGGATATATATATATATATATATATATATATATATATATATATATATATATATATATATATATAAAGCTGAACGTCTGTGTGTGTGCGTGTGTGTGTCTGGTCACGAATAGGCTTCTATATGGTTGACTATTTTAAAAAACTGATTACATATAATGATAGAAGATGTATCGAGGATCAGGAATGGGTATGTTTGATCTGGCAGCACGGTGGTTCATTAAAATTGTGGGGTCTGCGTTCGCGCCTGGCCTCCAAAGTATGGAAATAAAAAATGAAAAAAAAAAACGTTTACAAGGGTTTTTGACATAGATGTACATGATATTACTTTGATAAGTATGTTTCAACTTAAATAGGGATGGTATAATAAAATTGTGGGGTCTGCGTTCGCGCTTGTACTCCATGGAAATATGGCACAAACTTTAACAAAGATTTTTCATATCTATTTGCGTAAGTATACTTTGATAATTATGTTTCAATTTGAAGAAATATGGTATAATAAAATTATTGGGTGTTCGTTCGCGTCTGACCTCCATAGAATATGTCACAAAGTTTAACAAGATTTTTTAAAAGGGGTGAGGGTCAACAATAACACCTTAAATTTAATCTTAATTCACGTTAGCTTTAATTTTTTCTTTTTTGAGTTGAATCATATTTCGTCGAATAAATTCACCTCATAAATTCACGTTTTTATTAAAGTGAAAACCAAAAAAAAAGTCGGAACTTTTGACAATTCTCGACACAAATTTAACATAACTCTGTTTTTTTCCTTCTCCACTTGCACGTGACACTCTTTCGAAAATGGATAAATAATAAAACAAAATAAAAACGGCACTTGTTATCATGTCAAAAGAAGGAAAAAATCCTGCTCACGTGATTACGTGTCTTTTTAAAAACATTTACATAACCTTTTCATTTTTTATTTATATATCTGTTTAAGCTTTTTTTGTCAGTGTACTGGAAGGAATTCAGTTTATTACAACACTTTCTGCGTGTTCTTTACATTACAATAGTACAACACTGAATCCGAGCGCGCAATAATACACCGTTCAATGCTGTTCTTCTTCAAAAGGGTGCCATTTTCTTCTTATCCATATTTATATTGATTCTTTGCTTTAAAAAACTAAAGTAATTACGTGTTTACTTTTTTAATATCCCATTTTGCTGTTTCGGATTATTTTACTGAAGTAAGTAAAGCTTCATTATTTTTCAAACCTGTTTTTGTTTCTTTGTTTTTTGATATTACGTCGATATTATTTAGTAAGAGTGTTTAGCAGAAAAGCCAACAAACGACTACCCGAAAAAATAAATATACAAGAAATAAATGTTACCATAGTCAATAAAAGTTCAGTTTATGTTTTTGTTTTGTTTTGAAATAGTTTTTAATACTCTTTACTTGAAATAATTTGAGCGAACCGAAATTAAAACGAAATTTTAAGCGATAACTACTTAAATGAATTGTTATATAAACTACACATGCCATAATCGAATATTCCTCAAGCACAAAATAACGGAAAACATTAAAATATGTTTAGAAATATGCCTTACGTTGACATACTCTCTTAAATTATTAACACAGAATTCTCAGGTGCCCCTCCTTCAAATTGAAAACGGGCTCTCCATTTCAAAGTCGCTGCCATTTTGATTTTTCTTAAACCGATCCGTAAATTTAAAAAAAAAATATTTACAAACTACTTAAAAATACAAACCAATGAACTTTTCTATCATAAAAGTAACTTTTATTGACTATGGTAACATTTATTTCTTGTATATTTATATTATTATATATATAACATTTTCTCTTTGTAAGGAAACATAATTTTGTTGGTCACTCTTGGCTACGAATGGAAACAAAGTTAATATAAAAAATATATTTTCGCGAAAATTATCTTTACTTTCATCATATTTTGCTTAGGGTAAAACTATCTTTTTACAACCCCGTCCTTTTCATAATCTATCATACTTTCATCAATCCCAGTCCATTTTCTGTAGGCTGTTTTTGAACCCAGTCAACGACGGGTACTTCTGCTAGTATATATATATATATATATATATATATATATATATATATATATATATATATATATATATATATATATATCCTTTTCTGTATATCTATTTTCGGTTAACGCATATGAACATGTAAACATTCCTAAGTAAAAAAAAATTAATGTATTTACCATTTTCCCTATTTTCTTTATCTTCATTTAAGTTGAAAAAAAACTGACATTATCGCGAAGATAAACTTGTGCATCGACGCCGATAATATCTTCCTTATTTATTCATTTATTTATTTATGGCTTTCTCAATGTTTTCTTATCATTTATTGCCATATTTAATCAATTCGCGCCTCTTTGTCAATTCTTTGAAATGCAATAATCAGTTAGGTTGAATAAAATTACAACATTTTTCATCGAATTTTTACTGAAGGGCTTCCACCACCTTTAAGTCCCTGGCATAAAACTAAATAAAACTAAATATAGCCGACGTTTGCACGCCGTTCTCCTGGCAGTTACATTTCTAAAATTTATCATAATCGGCTCATTACTTTAGGAGGGAATTCTGTGCGTAAAAATATAATAAAATATAAACCTGCCTAACTTAGACACACACACACACACACACACACACACACACACACACACACACACACACACACATATATATATATATATATATATATATATATATATATATATATATATATATATATATATATATATATATATAAACAAGCACGCCGTCCGGCGTGTCCGGTTGTAAAAGCGCTTAAACATGATTTTTTTAATTCATGCAGATGTCGTATTATTAAAGGGGCAATTCTCTATCAGTTATATCATATATGTTATTATATTGTACGTAATATATAGTAGTGATTTTAAGTTTAAATATATATATAGAGAGATGTGTGTGTGTGTTTGTGTGTGTGTATTTGTGTGTGTGTATTTGTGCGTGTATTTGTGTGTGTGTGTGTGTGTGTGTCTGTGTGTGTGTGTGTGTGTGACTTGAGTGTTATCAAGTAGTATGGAAATTAAAACAATTAGCTCTACAGCGGTATTCGCTAATATCTGAGCTAAGGACATATATAGTTCAAAACTAAAAAGATCAATGCAGTTTTACGTAGAAATGTATATTTGCAGATCCACATCAAGTCGATTTACTCTTGCTAAGTTTAATTTGTTTTAATTTTGACCCATTAACGTCTATTTTTATTCATTTATTATTCTTTACAGCTAAAAGCCAAATCAAATTGTTTCACACGTCCAAATCAAGTTTTTAATCTGTGAACCAAAAATTGAGAAAGTAGTTTATTTGAGACCGTTCCGCGCACACGAAGACAAGGTCCGTTCTATATATATATATATATATATATATATATATATAAATATATATATATATATATATATATATATACATATTAGTTTTGGGACGATTAATCAAAATTTTTTGGGTACCAGAATCGGTATCGGCATCAGAAAAATATAGGGCCTATTTTCCGATGCCAAAGCCGATTCCTTAAGTTACCGTTTTTAATTGATTTTCGTTTAACAAACATCTTCTACTGCTTGTAGTAATAATAAAATAATAAATATTTCTCGATTTAAACTTACAATAAGACTAAAATCTCTAAATCACCCAATCACAAGTGCTTTTTTACGTTTGAGATAATACAAGACGTGTTTTTTTATGGTAATCTGTAAAAAATAACACATTTACTGTTAAATATTTAGAGATTTATAAAGAATCGGAATCGTAATTGGGAATTTTGTACTGGATCGGTAATTGTATCGGAATCGGGAAAATATTGGAATCGTCCCATCACTAATATACAAATATATATATATATATATATATATATATATATATATATATATATATATATATAGCGTGATTATAGTATAGTACGATAGCAAGACAGAGGGATAACAGCAAGATAGCGTGATAATAGTATGGTACGATAGCAAGAGAGAGGGATAACAGAAAGATAGTGAAATAACGGTATAGTACGATAGCAAGAGAGAGAGATAACAGCAAGATAGAGAGATAACGGTATAGTACGATAGCAAGAGAGAGGGATAACAGCAAGATAGCGTGATAATAGTATAGTACGATAGCAAGAGAGAGGGATAACAGCAGGATAGCGTGATAATAGTATATTACGATAGCAAGAGAGAGGGATAACACCAAGATAGCGTGATAATAGTATATTACGATAGCAAGAGAGAGGGATAACAGCAAGATAGCGTGATAACAGTAACGTACGATAGCAAGAGAGAGGGAAAACAGAAAGATAGCGAGATAACGGTATAGTACGATAGCAAGAGAGAGGGATAACAGCAAGATAGCGTGATAATAGTATATTACGATTGCAAGAGAGAGGGATAACACCAAGATAGCGTGATAATAGTATAGTACGATAGCAAGAGAGAGGGATAACAGCAAGATAGCGTGATAACAGTATAGTACGATAGCAAGAGAGAGGGATAACAGCAAGATAGCGTGATAATAGTATAGTACGATAGCAAGAGAGAGGGATAACACCAAGATAGCGTGATAATAGTATATTACGATTGCAAGAGAGAGGGATAACACCAAGATAGCGTGATAATAGTATATTACGATAGCAAGAGAGAGGGATAACAGTAAGACAGCGTGATAACAGTATATTACGTATGCAAGGGAGAGGGATAACAGAAGATAGCGTGATAATAGTGTATTACGATAGCAAGAGAGAGGGATAACAGCAAGCTAGCGTGATAACAGTATAGTACGATAGCAAGAGAGAGGGATAACAGGAAGATAGCGTGATAACAGTATAGTACGATAGCAAGATAGAAGGATAACAGTAAGATAACATGATAACAGTATAGTACGATAGCAAGAGAGAGGGATACCAGTAAGATAGCGTGATAACAGTATAGTACGATAGCAAGAGAGAGGGATAACAGCAAGATAGCCTGATAATAGTATAGTACAGTAGAAGAGAGAGGGATAACAGCAAGATAGCGTGATACTTGTATAGTACGATAGCAAGAGAGAGGGATAACACCAAGATAGCGTGATAATAGTATATTACGATTGCAAGAGAGAGGGATAACACAAAGATAGCGTGATAATAGTGTATTACGATAGCAAGAGAGAGGGATAACAGTAAGATAGCGAGATAACAGTATAGTACGATAGCAAGAGAAGTGGGTTAACAGCAAGATAGCATGATAATAGTATAGTACGATAGCAAGAGAGAGGGATAACAGCAAGATAGCATGATAATAGTATAGTACGATAGCAAGAGAGAGGGATAACAGCAAGATAGCATGATAATAGTATAGTACGATAGCAAGAGAGAGGGATAACAGCATGATAGCGTGATAATAGTATACTACGATAGCAAGAGAGAGGGATAACACCAAGATAGTGTGATAATAGTATATTACGATTGCAAGAGAGAGGGATAACAGCAAGGTAGCGAGATAACAGTATAATACGACATCAAGAGAGAGGGATAAACGCAAGATAGCGTGAAAATAGTATAGTACGATAGCAAGAGAGAGGGATAACAGCAAGATAGCGTGATAACAGTATAGTACGATAGCAAGAGAGAGGGATAACAGCAAGATAGAGTGATAATAGTATAGTACGATAGCAAGAGAGAGGGATAACAACCAGATAGCGTGATAACAGTATAGTACGATAGCAAGAGAGAGGGAAAACAGCAGGATAGCGTGATAATAGTATATTACGATAGCAAGAGAGAGGGATAACAGAAAGATAGCGTGATAACAGTATAGTACGATAGCAAGAGAGAGGGACACCAGCAGGATAGCGTAATAATAGTATAGTACAAAAGCAAGAGAGAGGGATAACAGCAAGATAGCATGATAACAGTATAGTACGAAAGCAAGAGAGAGGGATAACAGCAGGATAGCGTGATAATAGTATAGTACGATAGCAAGAGAGAGGGATAACAGCAAGATAGCGTGATAACAGTATAGTACGATAGCAAGAGAGAGGGATAACAGCAAGATAGCGTGATAATAGTATAGTACGATAGCAAGAGAGAGGGATAACACCAAGATAGCGTGATAATAGTATATTACGATTGCAAGAGAGAGGGATAACACCAAGATAGCGTGATAATAGTATATTACGATAGCAAGAGAGAGGGATAACAGTAAGACAGCGTGATAACAGTATATTACGTATGCAAGGGAGAGGGATAACAGAAGATAGCGTGATAATAGTGTATTACGATAGCAAGAGAGAGGGATAACAGCAAGCTAGCGTGATAACAGTATAGTACGATAGCAAGAGAGAGGGATAACAGGAAGATAGCGTGATAACAGTATAGTACGATAGCAAGATAGAAGGATAACAGTAAGATAACATGATAACAGTATAGTACGATAGCAAGAGAGAGGGATACCAGTAAGATAGCGTGATAACAGTATAGTACGATAGCAAGAGAGAGGGATAACAGCAAGATAGCCTGATAATAGTATAGTACAGTAGAAGAGAGAGGGATAACAGCAAGATAGCGTGATACTTGTATAGTACGATAGCAAGAGAGAGGGATAACACCAAGATAGCGTGATAATAGTATATTACGATTGCAAGAGAGAGGGATAACACAAAGATAGCGTGATAATAGTGTATTACGATAGCAAGAGAGAGGGATAACAGTAAGATAGAGAGATAACAGTATAGTACGATAGCAAGAGAAGTGGGTTAACAGCAAGATAGCATGATAATAGTATAGTACGATAGCAAGAGAGAGGGATAACAGCAAGATAGCATGATAATAGTATAGTACGATAGCAAGAGAGAGGGATAACAGCAAGATAGCATGATAATAGTATAGTACGATAGCAAGAGAGAGGGATAACAGCATGATAGCGTGATAATAGTATACTACGATAGCAAGAGAGAGGGATAACACCAAGATAGTGTGATAATAGTATATTACGATTGCAAGAGAGAGGGATAACAGCAAGGTAGCGAGATAACAGTATAATACGACATCAAGAGAGAGGGATAAACGCAAGATAGCGTGAAAATAGTATAGTACGATAGCAAGAGAGAGGGATAACAGCAAGATAGCGTGATAACAGTATAGTACGATAGCAAGAGAGAGGGATAACAGCAAGATAGAGTGATAATAGTATAGTACGATAGCAAGAGAGAGGGATAACAACCAGATAGCGTGATAACAGTATAGTACGATAGCAAGAGAGAGGGAAAACAGCAGGATAGCGTGATAATAGTATATTACGATAGCAAGAGAGAGGGATAACAGAAAGATAGCGTGATAACAGTATAGTACGATAGCAAGAGAGAGGGACACCAGCAGGATAGCGTAATAATAGTATAGTACAAAAGCAAGAGAGAGGGATAACAGCAAGATAGCATGATAACAGTATAGTACGAAAGCAAGAGAGAGGGATAACAGCAGGATAGCGTGATAATAGTATAGTACGATAGCAAGAGAGAGGGATAACAGCAAGATAGCGTGATAACAGTATAGTACGATAGCAAGAGAGAGGGATAACAGCAAGATAGCGTGATAATAGTATAGTACGATAGCAAGAGAGAGGGATAACACCAAGATAGCGTGATAATAGTATATTACGATTGCAAGAGAGAGGGATAACACCAAGATAGCGTGATAATAGTATATTACGATAGCAAGAGAGAGGGATAACAGTAAGACAGCGTGATAACAGTATATTACGTATGCAAGGGAGAGGGATAACAGAAGATAGCGTGATAATAGTGTATTACGATAGCAAGAGAGAGGGATAACAGCAAGCTAGCGTGATAACAGTAAAGTACGATAGCAAGAGAGAGGGATAACAGGAAGATAGCGTGATAACAGTATAGTACGATAGCAAGATAGAAGGATAACAGTAAGATAACATGATAACAGTATAGTACGATAGCAAGAGAGAGGGATACCAGTAAGATAGCGTGATAACAGTATAGTACGATAGCAAGAGAGAGGGATAACAGCAAGATAGCCTGATAATAGTATAGTACAGTAGAAGAGAGAGGGATAACAGCAAGATAGCGTGATACTTGTATAGTACGATAGCAAGAGAGAGGGATAACACCAAGATAGCGTGATAATAGTATATTACGATTGCAAGAGAGAGGGATAACACAAAGATAGCGTGATAATAGTGTATTACGATAGCAAGAGAGAGGGATAACAGTAAGATAGCGAGATAACAGTATAGTACGATAGCAAGAGAAGTGGGTTAACAGCAAGATAGCATGATAATAGTATAGTACGATAGCAAGAGAGAGGGATAACAGCAAGATAGCATGATAATAGTATAGTACGATAGCAAGAGAGAGGGATAACAGCAAGATAGCATGATAATAGTATAGTACGATAGCAAGAGAGAGGGATAACAGCATGATAGCGTGATAATAGTATACTACGATAGCAAGAGAGAGGGATAACACCAAGATAGTGTGATAATAGTATATTACGATTGCAAGAGAGAGGGATAACAGCAAGGTAGCGAGATAACAGTATAATACGACATCAAGAGAGAGGGATAAACGCAAGATAGCGTGAAAATAGTATAGTACGATAGCAAGAGAGAGGGATAACAGCAAGATAGCGTGATAACAGTATAGTACGATAGCAAGAGAGAGGGATAACAGCAAGATAGAGTGATAATAGTATAGTACGATAGCAAGAGAGAGGGATAACAACCAGATAGCGTGATAACAGTATAGTACGATAGCAAGAGAGAGGGAAAACAGCAGGATAGCGTGATAATAGTATATTACGATAGCAAGAGAGAGGGATAACAGAAAGATAGCGTGATAACAGTATAGTACGATAGCAAGAGAGAGGGACACCAGCAGGATAGCGTAATAATAGTATAGTACAAAAGCAAGAGAGAGGGATAACAGCAAGATAGCATGATAACAGTATAGTACGAAAGCAAGAGAGAGGGATAACAGCAGGATAGCGTGATAATAGTATAGTACGATAGCAAGAGAGAGGGATAACAGCAAGATAGCGTGATAACAGTATAGTACGATAGCAAGAGAGAGGGATAACAGCAAGATAGCGTGATAATAGTATAGTACGATAGCAAGAGAGAGGGATAACAGCAAGATAGCGTGATAATAGTATAGTACGATAGCAAGAGAGAGGGATAACAGAAAGATAGCGTGATAACAGTATAGTACGAAAGCAAGAGAGAAGGATAACAGCAGGATAGCGTGATAATAGTATAGTACGATAGCAAGAGAGAGGGATAACAGCAAGATAGCGTGATAACAGTATAGTACGAGAGCAAGAGAGAAGGATAACAGCAGGATAGCGTGATAATAGTATAGTACGATAGCAAGAGAGAGGGATAACAGCAAGATAGCGTGATAACAGTATAGTACGATAGCAAGAGAGAGGGATAACAGCAAGATAGCGTGATAATAGTATAGTACGATAGCAAGAGAGAGGGATAACATAAGGATAGACTGATAATAGTATATTACAATAGCAAGAAAGAGGGATAACAGCAAGATAGCGTGATAACAGTATAGTACGATAGCAAGAGAGAGGGATAACAGCAGGATAGCGTGATAATAGTATATTACGATAGCAAGAGAGAGGGATAACAGCAAGATAGCGTGATAACAGTATAGTACGATAGCAAGAGAGAGGGATAACAGCAAGATAGCGTGATAACAGTATAGTACGATAGCAAGAGACAGGGATAACAGCAGTATAGCGTGATAATAGTATAGTACGATAGCAAGAGAGAGGGATAACAGCAGGATAGCGTGATAATAGTATATTACGATAGCAAGAGAAAGGGATAACAGCAAGATAGCGTGATAACAGTATAGTACGATACCAAGAGAGAGGGATAACAGAAAGACACCGTGATAATAGTATAGTACGATAGCAAGAGAGAGGGATAACATCAGGATAGCGTGATAACAGTATAGTACGATAGACAGAGAGAGGGATAACAGCAAGATAGCGTGATAATAGTATAGTACGATAGCAAGAGAGAGGGATAACAGCAAGATAGCGTGATAACAGTATAGTACGATAGCAAGAGAGAGGGATAACAGCAGGACAACGTGATAATAGTATAGTACGATAGCAAGAGAGAGGGATAACAGCAAGATTATGTGATAACAGTATAGTACGATAGCAAGAGAGAGAGATAACAGCAAGATAGCGTGATAACAGTATAGTACGATAGCAAGAGAAAGGGTTAACAGTAAGATTGCGTGATAACAGTATAGTACGATAGCAAGAGAAAGGGATAACAGCAAAATAGAATGATAGTATTATAGTACGATAGCAAGAGAGAGGGGTAACAGAATAATAGCGTGATAATAGTATAGTACGATAGCAAGAGAGAGGGATAACAGCAAGATAGCGTGATAACAGTTAGTACGATAGCAAGAGAGAGGGATAACAGCAAGATAGCGTGATAATAGTATAGTACGATAGCAAGAGAGAGGGATAACAGCAAGATAGCGTGATAACAGTATAGTACGCAAGCAAGAGAGAAGGATAACAGCAGGATAGCGTGATAATAGTATAGTACGATAGCAAGAGAGAGGGATAACAGAAAGATAGCGTGATAACAGTATAGTACGAAAGCTAGAGAGAAGGATAACAGCAGGATAGCGTGATAATAGTATAGTACGATAGCAAGAGAGAGGGATAACAGAAAGATAGCGTGATAACAGTATAGTACGATAGCAAGAGACAGGGATAACAGCAAGATAGCGTGATAATAGTATAGTACGATAGCAAGAGAGAGGGATAACATCAGGATAGCGTGATAATAGTATATTACGATAGCAAGAGAGAAGGATAACAGCAGGATAGCGTGATAATAGTATAGTACGATAGCAAGAGAGAGGGATAACAGCAGGATAGCGTGATAATAGTACATTACGATAGCAAGAGAGAGGGATAACAGCAAGATAGCGTGATAACAGTATAGTACGATAGCAAGAGAGAGGGATAACAGCAAGATAGCGTGATAATAGTATAGTACGATAGCAAGAGAGAGGGATAACAGCAGGATAGCGTGATAATAGTATAGTACGATAGCAAGAGAGAGGGATAACAGCAGGATAGCGTGATAACAGTATAGTACGATAGACAGAGAGAGGAATAACAGCAAGATAGAGTGATAATAGTATAGTACGATAGCAAGAGAGAGGGATAACAGCAAGATAGCGTGATAACAGTATAGTACGATAGCCAAAGAGAGGGATAACAGAAATACAACGTGATAACAGTATAGTACGATAGCAAGAGAGAGGGATAACAGCAAGATAGCGTGATAACAGTATAGTACGATAGCAAGAGAGAGGAATAACAGCAAGATAGCGTGATAACAGTATAGTACGATAGCAAGAGAGAGGGATAACAGTAAGATTGCGTGATAACAGTATAGTACGATAGCAAGAGAAAGGGATAACAGCAAAATAGAATGATAGTATTATAGTACGATAGCAAGAGAGACGGGTAACAGATTAAGGGCGTGATAATAGTATAGTACGATAGCAAGAGAGAGGGATAACAGAAAGATAGCGAGACAACAGTTAGTACGATAGCAAGAGAGAGGGATAACAGCAAGATAGCGTGAGACCAGTATAGTACGATAGCAAGAGAGAGGGATAACAGCAAGATAGCGTTATAACAGTAGAGTACGAAAGCAAGAGAGAAGGATAACAGCAGGATAGCGTGATAATAGTATAGTACGATAGCAAGAGAGAGGGATAACAGAAAGATAGCGTGATAACAGTATAGTACGAAAGCAAGAGAGAAGGATAACAGCAGGATAGCGTGATAATAGTATAGTACGATAGCAAGAGAGAGGGATAACAGCAAGATAGCGTAATAACAGTATAGTACGATAGCAAGAGACAGGGATAACAGCAAGATAGCGTGATAATAGTATAGTACGATAGCAAGAGAGAGGGATAACATCAGGATAGCGTGATAATAGTATATTACGATAGCAAGAGAAAAGGATAACAGCAGGATAGCGTGATAATAGTATAGTACGATAGCAAGAGAGAAGGATAACAGCAGGATAGCGTGATAATAGTACATTACGATAGCCAGAGTGAGGGACAACAGCAAGAACGCGTGATAACAGTATAGTACGATAGCAAGAGAGAAAGATAACAGCAAGATAGCGTGATAATAGTATAGTACGATAGCAAGAGAGAGGGATAACAGCAAGATAGCGAGATAATAGTATAGTACGATAGCAAGAGAGAGGGATAACAGCAGGATAGCGTGATAATAGTATATTACGATAGCAAGAGAGAGGGATAACAGCAAGATAGCGTGATAACAGTATAGTACGATACCAAGAGAGAGGGATAACAGAGAGATAGCGTGATAATAGTATAGTACGATAGCAAGAGAGAGGGATAACAGCAGGATAGCGTGATAACAGTATAGTACGATAGACAGAGAGAGGGATAACAGCAAGATAGCGTGATAATAGTATAGTACGATAGCAAGAGAGAGGGATAACAGCAAGATAGCGTGATAACAGTATAGTACGAAAGCAACAGAGAGGGATAACAGCAGGACAACGTGATAATAGTATCGTAAGATAGCAAGAGAGAAGGATAACAGCAAGATAGCGTGATAACAGTATAGTACGATAGCAAGAGAGAGGGATAACAGCAAGATAGCGTGATAACAGTATAGTACAACAGCAAGAGAGAGGGATAACAGCAAGATAGCGAGATAACAGTATAGTACGATAGCAAGAGAGAGGGATAACAGCAAGATAGCGTGATAACAGTATAGTACGATAGCAAGAGAGAGGAATAACAGCAAGATAGCGTGATAATAGTATAGTACGATAGCAAGAGAGAGGGATAACAGCCAGATAGCGAGATAACAGTATAGTACGATATCAAGAGAGAGGGATAACAGCAAGATAGCGTGATTGCAGTATAGTACGATAGCAAGAGAGAGGGATAACAGCAAGATAGCGTGATAACAGTATAGTACGATAGCAAGAGAGAGGGATAACAGCAAGATAGGTAGATAACAGTATAGTACGATAGCAAGAGAGAGGGATAACAACAAGATAGCGTGATAACGGTATAGTACGATAGCAAGGGAGAGGTATAACAGCAAGATAGCAAGATAACAGTATAGTACGATAGCAAGAGAGAGGGATAACAGCAAGATAGCGAGATAACAGTATAGTACGATAGCAAGAGAGAGTGATAACAGCAAGATAGCATGAAAATACTATAGTACGATAGCAAGAGAGAGGGATAACAGTATAGTACGATAGCAAGAGAGATGGATAACAGCAAGATAGCGTGATAATAGTATAGTATGATAGCAAGAGAGAGGGATAACAGCAAGATAGCATGATAACAGTATATTACGATAGCAAGAGAGAGGGATAACAGCAAGATAGCGTGATAATAGTGTATTACGATAGCAAAGGAGAGGGATAACAGCAAGCTAGCGTGATAACAGTATAGTACGATGGACAGAGAGAGTGATAAACGCAAGATAGCGGGATAACCGTATAGTACGATAGCAACAGAGACGGATAACAGCAAGATAGCATGATAATAGTATAGTACGATAGCAAGAGAGAGGGATAACAGCAAGATAGCGTGATAATAGTATAGTACGATAGCAAGAGAGAGGGATAACAGCAAGATAGCGTGATAGCAGTATAGTACGATAGCAAGAGAGAAGGATAACAGCAGGATAGCGTGATAATAGTACATTACGATAGCAAGAGACAGGGACAACAGCAAGAACGCGTGATTACACTATAGTACGATAGCAAGAGAGAAAGATAACAGCAAGATAGCGTGATAATAGTATAGTACGATAGCAAGAGAGAGGGATAACAGCAAGATAGCGAGATAATAGTATAGTACGATAGCAAGAGAGAGGGATAACAGAGAGATAGCGTGATAATAGTATAGTACGACAGCAAGAGAGAGGGATAACAGCCGGATAGCGTGATAACAGTATAGTACGATAGACAGAGAGAGGGATAACAGCAAGATAGCGTGATAATAGTATAGTACGATAGCAAGAGAGAGGGATAACAGCAAGATAGCGTGATAACAGTATAGTACGATAGCAACAGAGAGGGATAACAGCAGGACAACGTGATAATAGTATCGTAAGATTGCAAGAGAGAGGGATAACAGCAAGATAGCGTGCTAACAGTATAGTACGATAGCAAGAGAGAGGGATAACAGCCAGATAGCGTGATAACAGTATAGTACGATAGCAAGAGAGAGGGATAACAGTAAGATTGCGTGATAACAGTATAGTACGATAGCAAGAGAAAGGGATAACAGCAAGATAGAATGATAGTAGTATAGTACGATAGCAAGAGAGAGGGGTAACAGAATGAAAGCGTGATAATAGTATAGTACGATAGATAGAGAGAGGGATAACAGCAAGATAGTGTGATAACAGTATAGTACGATAGCAAAAGAGAGGGATAACAGCAAGATAGCGTGATAATAGTATAGTACGATAGCAAGAGAGAGGGATAACAGCAAGATAGCATGATAACAGTATAGTACGATAGCAAGAGAGAGGGATAACAGCAAGATAGCGTGATAACAGTATATTACGATAGCAAGAGAGAGGGATAACACCAAGATAGCGTGACAATAGTGTATTACGATAGCAAGAGAGAGGGATAACAGCAGGATAGCGTGATAACAGTATAGTACGATAGAAAGAGAGAGTGATAAACGAAAGATAGCGTGATAACAGTATAGTACGATAGCAAGAGAGAGTGATAACAGCAAGATAGCATGATAATAGTATAGTACGATAGCAAGAGAGAGGGATAACAGTAGAGTACGATAGCAAGAGAGATGGATAACAGCAAGATAGCGTGATAATAGTATAGTATGATAGCAAGAGAGAGGGATAACAGCAAGATAGCATGATAACAGTATATTACGATAGCAAGAGAGAGGGATAACAGCAAGATAGCGTGATAATAGTGTATTACGATAGCAAGAGAGAGGGATAACAGCAAGCTAGCGTGATAACAGTATAGTACGATAGACAGAGAGAGTGATAAACGCAAGATAGCGTGATAACCGTATAGTACGATAGCAAGAGAGACGGATAACAGCAAGATAGCATGATAACACTATAGTACGATAGCAAGAGAGAAAGATAACAGCAAGATAGCGTGATAATAGTATAGTACGATAGCAAGAGAGAGGGATAACAGCAAGATAGCGAGATAATAGTATAGTACGATAGCAAGAGAGAGGGATAACAGCAGGATAGCGTGATAATAGTATATTACGATAGCAAGAGAGAAAGATAACAGCAAGATAGCGTAATAACAGTATAGTACGATACCAAGAGAGAGGGATAACAGAGAGATAGCGTGATAATAGTATAGTACGATAGCAAGAGAGAGGGATAACAGCAGGATAGCGTGATAACAGTATAGTACGATAGACAGAGAGAGGGATAACAGCAAGATAGCGTGATAATAGTATAGTACGATAGCAAGAGAGAGGGATAACAGCAAGATAGCGTGATAACAGTATAGTACGATAGCAACAGAGAGGGATAACAGCAGGACAACGTGATAATAGTATCGTAAGATTGCAAGAGAGAGGGATAACAGCAAGATAGCGTGCTAACAGTATAGTTCGATAGCAAGAGAGAGGGATAACAGCCAGATAGCGTGATAACAGTATAGTACGATAGCAAGAGAGAGGGATAACAGTAAGATTGCGTGATAACAGTATAGTACGATAGCAAGAGAAAGGGATAACAGCAAGATAGAATGATAGTAGTATAGTACGATAGCAAGAGAGAGGGGTAACAGAATGAAAGCGTGATAATAGTATAGTACGATAGATAGAGAGAGGGATAACAGCAAGATAGTGTGATAACAGTATAGTACGATAGCAAAAGAGAGGGATAACAGCAAGATAGCGTGATAATAGTATAGTACGATAGCAAGAGAGAGGGATAACAGCAAGATAGCATGATAACAGTATAGTACGATAGCAAGAGAGAGGGATAACAGCAAGATAGCGTGATAACAGTATATTACGATAGCAAGAGAGAGGGATAACACCAAGATAGCGTGACAATAGTGTATTACGATAGCAAGAGAGAGGGATAACAGCAGGATAGCGTGATAACAGTATAGTACGATAGAAAGAGAGAGTGATAAACGAAAGATAGCGTGATAACAGTATAGTACGATAGCAAGAGAGAGTGATAACAGCAAGATAGCATGATAATAGTATAGTACGATAGCAAGAGAGAGGGATAACAGTAGAGTACGATAGCAAGAGAGATGGATAACAGCAAGATAGCGTGATAATAGTATAGTATGATAGCAAGAGAGAGGGATAACAGCAAGATAGCATGATAACAGTATATTACGATAGCAAGAGAGAGGGATAACAGCAAGATAGCGTGATAATAGTGTATTACGATAGCAAGACAGAGGGATAACAGCAAGCTAGCGTGATAACAGTATAGTACGATAGACAGAGAGAGTGATAAACGCAAGATAGCGTGATAACCGTATAGTACGATAGCAAGAGAGACGGATAACAGCAAGATAGCATGATAATAGTATAGTACGATAGCAAGAGAGAGGGATAACAGCAAGATAGCGTGATAATAGTATAGTACGATAGCAAGAGAGAGGGATAACAGCAAGATAGCGTGATAACAGGATAGTACGATAGCAAGAGAGAGGGATAACAGCAAGATAGCGTGATAACAGTATAGTACGATAGCAAGAGAGAGGGATAACAGCAATATAGCGTGATAGCAGTATAGTACGATAGCAAGAGTGAAGGATAACAGCAAGATAGCGTGATAACAGTATAGTACGATAGCAAAAGAGAGGGATAACAGCAAGATAGCGTGATAACAGTATAGTACGATAGCAAGAGAGAGGGATAACAGCTAGATAGCGTAATAACAGTATAGTACGATAGCAAGAGAGAGGGATAACAGCAAGATAGCGTGACAGCAGTATAGTACGATAGCAAGAGAGAGGGATAACAGCAAGATAACGTGATAGCAGTATAGTACGATAGCAAGAGAAAGGGATAACAGCAAGATAGCGTGATAACAGTATAGTACGATAGAAAGAGAAAGGCATAACAGCAAGATAGCGTTATAACAGTATAGTACGGTAGCAAGAGAGAGGGATAACAGAAAGATAGCGTGATAATAGTATAGTACGATAGCAAGAGAGAGGTATAACAGCAAGATAGCGTTATAACAGTATAGTACGGTAGCAAGAGAGAGGGATAACAGAAAGATAGGACGATAATAGTATAGTACGATAGCAAGAGAGATGGATAACTGCAAGATATGATGATAATAGTATAGTACGATAGCAAGAGAGAGGGATAACAGCAAGATAGCGTGATAGCAGTATAGTACGATAGCAAGAGAGAGGGATAACAGCAAGATAGCGTGATAATAGTATAGTACGATAGCAAGAGAGATGGATAACAGCAAGATAGCGAGATACCAGCATAGTACGATAGCAAGAGAGAGGGATAACACCAAGATAACGTGACAATAGTGTATTACGATAGCAAGAGAGAGGGATAACAGCAGGATAGCGTGATAACAGTATAGTACGATAGAAAGAGAGAGTGATAAACGCAAGATAGCGTGATAACAGTATAGTACGATAGCAAGAGAGATGGATAACAGCAAGATAGCGTGATAACAGTATAGTACGATAGCAAGAGAGAGGGATAACAGCAGGACAACGTGATAATAGTATAGTAAGATAGCAAGAGAGAGGGATAACAGCAAGATAGCGTGATAACAGTATAGTACGATAGCATGAGAGAGGGATAACAGCAAGATAGCGTGATAACAGTATAGTACGATAGCAAGAGAGAGGGATAACAGTAAGATTGCGTGATAACAGTATAGTACGATAGCAAGAGAAAGGGATAACAGCAAAAGAGAATGATAGTATTATAGTACGATAGCAAGAGAGAGGGGTAACAGAATAATAGCGTGACAATAGTATAGTACGATAGCAAGAGAGAGGGATAACAGAAAGATTGCGAGATAACAGTTAGTACGATAGCAAGAGAGAGGGATAACAGCAAGATAGCGTGATAATAGTATAGTACGATAGCAAGAGCGAGGGATAACAGCAAGATAGCGTGATAACAGTATAGTACGAAACAAGAGAGAAGGATAACAGCAGGATAGCGTGATAATAGTATAGTACGATAGCAAGAGAGAGGGATAACAGAAAGATAGCGTGATAACAGTATAGTACGAAAGCAAGAGAGAAGGATAACAGCAGGATAGCGTGATAATAGTATAGTACGATAGCAAGAGAGAGGGATAACAGCAAGATAGCGTGATAACAGTATAGTACGATAGCAAGAGACAGGGAAAACAGCAAGATAGCGTGATAATAGTATAGTACGATAGCAAGAGAGAGGGATAACATCAGGATAGCGTAATAATAGTATATTACGATAGCAAGAGAGAAGGATAACAGCAGGATAGCGTTATAATAGTATAGTACGATAGCAAGAGAGAGGGATAACAGCAGGATAGCGTGATAATAGTACATTACGATAGAAAGAGAGAGGGATTACAGCAAGATAGGGTTATAACAGTATAGTACGATAGCAAGAGAGAGGGATAACAGCAAGATAGCGTGATAATAGTAGAGTACGATAGCAAGAGAGAAGGATAACAGCAGGATAGCGTGATAACAGTATAGTACGATAGCAAGAGAGAGGGATAACAGCAGGATAGCGTGATAATAGTATATTACGAAAGCAAGAGAGAGGGATAACAGCAAGATAGCGTGATAACAGTATGGTACGATACCAAGAGAGACGGATAACAGAGAGATAGCGTTATAATAGTATAGTACGATGGCAAGAGAGAGGGATAACAGTAGGATAGCGTGATAACAGTATAGTACGATAGACAGAGAGAGGGATAACAGCAAGATAGCGTGACAATAGTATAGTACGATAGCAAGAGAGAGGGATAACAGCAAGACACCGTGATAACAATATAGTACATTAGCAAGAGAGAGGGATAACAGCGGGACTACGTGAAAATAGTATAGTACGATAGCAAGAGAGAGGGATAACAGCAAGATAGCGTGATAACAGTATAGTACGATAGCAAGAGAGATGGATAACAGCAAGATAGCGTGATAACAGTATAGTACGATAGCAAGAGAGAGGGATAACAGCAAGATAGCGTGATAACAGTATAGTACGATAGCAAGAGAGAGGGATAACAGCACGATAGCGTGATAACAGTATAGTACGATAGCAAGAGAGAGGGATAACAGTAAGATTGCGTGATAACAGTATAGTACGATAGCAAGAGAAAGGGATTACAGCAAGATAGAATGATAGTAGTATAGTACGATAGCAAGAGAGAGGGGTAACAGAATGATAGCGTGATAATAGTATAGTACGATAGATAGAGAGAGGGATAACAGAAAGATAGTGTGATAACAGTATAGTACGATAGCAGGAGAGAGGGATAACAGCAAGATAGCGTGATAATAGTATAGTACGATAGCAAGAGAGAGGGATAACAGCAAGATAGCATGATAACAGTATAGTACGATAGCAAGAGAGAGGGATAACAGCAAGATAGCGTGATAACAGTATATTACGATAGCAAGAGAGAGGGATAACACCAAGATAGCGTGACAATAGTGTATTACGATAGCAAGAGAGAGGGATAACAGCAGGATAGCGTGATAACAGTATAGTACGATAGCAAGAGAGAGTGATAAACGCAAGATAGCGGGATAACAGTATAGTACGATAGCAAGAGAGAGGGATAACAGCAAGATAGAATGATAATAGTATAGTACGATAGCAAGAGAGAGGGATAACAGTATAGTACGATTGCAAGAGGGATGGATAACAGCAAGATAGCGTGATAATAGTATAGTATGATAGCAAGAGAGAGGGATAACAGCTCGATAGCATGATAACAGTATATTACGATAGAAAGAGAGAGGGATAACAGCAAGATAGCGTGATAATAGTGTATTACGATAGCAAGAGAGAGGGATAACAGCAAGCTAGCGTGATAACAGTATAGTACGATAGACAGAGAGAGTGATAAACGCAAGATAGCGTGATAACCGTATAGTACGATAGCAAGAGAGAGGGATAACAGCAAGATAGCGTGATAATAGTATAGTACATTAGCAAGAGAGAGGGATAACAGCAAAATAGCGTGATAACAGTATAGTACGATAGCAAGAGAGAGGGATAACAGCAAGATAGCGTGATAACAGTATAGTACGATAGCAAGAGACAGGGATAACAGCAAGATAGCGTGATAACAGTATATTACGAAAGCAAGAGAGAGGGATAACAGTAAGATAGCTTGATAACAGTATAGTACGATAGCAATAGAAAGGGATAACAGCAAGATAGAATGATAGTAGTATATGACCATTGCAAGAACGAGGGGTAACAGAATGATAGCGTGATAATAGTATAGTACGATAGCAAGAGAGAGGGATAACAGCAAGATAGGGTGATAATAGTATAGTACGATAGCAAGAGAGAGGGATAACAGCAAGATAGCATGATAACAGTATAGTACGATAGCAAGAGAGGGGGATATTAGCAAGATAGCGTGATAATAGTATAGTACGATAGCAAGAGAGAGGGATAACAGTAAGATAGCGTGATAATTATATCATAACATAGCAAGAGAGAGGGATAACAGCAAGATAGCGTGATAACAGTATAGTACGATAGCAAGAGAGAGGGATAACAGCAAACCAGCGGGATAACAGTATAGTACGATAGCAAGAGAGAGGGATAACAGCAAGATTGCGTGATAATAGTATAATACGATAGCAAGAGAGAGGGATAACACCAAAATAGCGTGATAACATTATAGTACGATAGCAAGAGAGAGGGATAACAGCAAGATAGACAGATAACAGTATAGTACGATAGCAAGAGAGAGGGATAACACCAAGATAGCGTGATAATAGTATAGTACGATAGCAAGAGAGAGGGATAACAGCAAGATAGCGAGATAACAGTATAGTACGATAGCAAGAGAGAGGGATAACACCAAGATAGCGTGATAGCAGTATAGTACGATAGCAAGAGAGAGGGATAACAGCAATATAGCGTGATAGCAGTATAGTATGATAGCAAGAGAGAGGGATAACAGCAAGATAGCGTAGTAACAGTATAGTACGATAGCAAGAGAGAGGGATAACAGCAAGATAGCGTGATAACAGTATAGTAGGTAGCAAGAGAGAGGGATAACAGCAAGATAGCGAGATAACAGTATAGTACGATAGCAAGAGAGAGGGATAACAGCAAGATAGCGTGATAGCAGTATAGTACGATAGCAAGAGAGAGGGATAACAGCTAGATAGCGTAATAACAGTATAGTACGATAGCAAGAGAGAGTGATAACAGAAGATAGCGGTATAATAGTGTATTACGATAGCAAGAGAGAGGGATAACAGCAAGATAGCGTGATAGCAGTATAGTACGATAGCAAGAGAGAGGGATAACAGCAAGATAGCGTGATAATAGTATAGTACGATAGCAAGAGAGAGGGATAACATCAAGATAGCGTGATAATAGTATATTACGATTGCAAGAGAGAGGGATAACACCAAGATTGCGTGATAATAGTATATTACGATAGCAAGAGAGAGGGATAACAGCAAGATAGGATGATAATAGTATAGTACGATAGCAAGAGAGAGGGATAACAGCAAGATAGCGTGATAATAGTATAGTACGATAGCAAGAGAGAGGGATAACACCAAGATAGCGTGATAATAGTGTATTACGATTGCAAGAGAGAGGGATAACACCAAGATAGCGTGATGATAGTATATTACGATAGCAAGAGAGAGGGATAACAGCAAGATAGGATGATAACAGTATAGTACGATAGCAAGAGGGAGGGATAACAGCAAGATGGCGTGATAATAGTATAGTACGATAGCAAGAGAGAGGGATAACAGCAAGATAGGATAATAATAATAATATAGTACAGTAGCAAGAGAGGGGGATAACAGCAAGATAGGATCATAATAGTATAGTACGATTGCAAGAGAGAGGGTTAAGAGCAAGATAGCGTGATAGCAGTATAGTACGATAGCAAGAGAGAGGGATAAAAGCAAGATAGCGTGATAATAGTATAGTAAGATAGCAAGAGAGAGGGATAACAGCAAGATAGCGTGATAATAGTATAGTACGATAGCAAGAGACAGGGATAACAGCAAGATAGCGAGATAACAGTATAGTACGATAGCAAGAGAGAGGGATAACAGCAAGATAGCGTGATAACAGTATAGTACAATAGCAAGAGAGAGGGATAACAGCAAGATAGCGTGATAACAGTATAGTACGATAGCAAGAGAGAGGGATAACAGCAAGATAGCGTGATTACAGTATAGTACGATAGCAAGAGAGAGGGATAACAGCAAGATAGCGTGATAACAGTATAGTACGATAGCAAGAGAGAGGGGTAACAGCAAGATAGCGAGATAACAGTATAGTACGATAGCAAGAGAGAGGGATAACAGCAAGATAGCGTGATAGTCGTATAGTACGATAGCAAGAGAGAGGGATAACAGCAAGATAGCGAGATAACAGTATAGTACGATAGCAAGAGAGAGGGATAACAGCAAGGTAGCGAGATAACAGTATAGTACGACAGCAAGAGAGAGGGATAACAGCAAGATAGCTTGATAACAGTATAGTACGATAGCAAGAGAGAGGTATAACAGAAAGTTAGCGTGATAATAGTATAGTACGAAAGCAAGAGAGAGGGATAACTGCAAGATAGCGAGATTACAGTATAGTACGATAGCAAGAGAGAGGGATAACAGCAAGATAGAGTGATAGCAGTATAGTACGATAGCAAGAGAGAGGGATAACAGCAAGATAGCGAGATAACAGTATAGTACGATAGCAAGAGAGAGGGATAACAGCAAGATAGCGAGATAACAGTATAGTACGATAGCAAGAGAGAGGGATAACAGCAAGATAGCGAGATAACAGTATAGTACGATAGCAAGAGAGAGGGATAACAGCAAGATAGCGTGATAACAGTATAGTACAACAGCAAGAGAGAGGGATAACAGCAAGATAGCGAGATAACAGTATAGTACGATAGCAAGAGAGAGGGATAACAGCAAGATAGCGTGATAACAGTATAGTACGATAGCAAGAGAGAGGAATAACAGCAAGATAGCGTGATAATAGTATAGTACGATAGCAAGAGAGAGGGATAAAAGCAAGATAGCGAGATAACAGTATAGTACGATATCAAGAGAGAGGGATAACAGCAAGATAGCGTGATTGCAGTATAGTACGATTGCAAGAGAGAGGGATAACAGCAAGATAGCGTGATAACAGTATAGTACGATAGCAAGAGAGAGGGATAACAGCAAGATAGCGTGATTACAGTATAGTACGATAGCAAGAGAGAGGGATAACAGCAAGATAGCGTGATAACAGTATAGTACGATAGCAAGAGAGAGGGGTAACAGCAAGATAGCGAGATAACAGTATAGTACGATAGCAAGAGAGAGGGATAACAGCAAGATAGCGTGATAGCAGTATAGTACGATAGCAAGAGAGAGGGATAACAGCAAGATAGCGAGATAACAGTATAGTACGATAGCAAGAGAGAGGGACAACAGCAAGGTAGCGAGATAACAGTATAGTACGACAGCAAGAGAGAGGGATAACAGCAAGATAGCTTGATAACAGTATAGTACGATAGCAAGAGAGAGGTATAACAGAAAGTTAGCGTGATAATAGTATAGTACGAAAGCAAGAGAGAGGGATAACTGCAAGATAGCGAGATTACAGTATAGTACGATAGCAAGAGAGAGGGATAACAGCAAGATAGAGTGATAGCAGTATAGTACGATAGCAAGAGAGAGGGATAACAGCAAGATAGCGAGATAACAGTATAGTACGATAGCAAGAGAGAGGGATAACAGCAAGATAGCGAGATAACAGTATAGTACGATAGCAAGAGAGAGGGATAACAGCAAGATAGCGAGATAACAGTATAGTACGATAGCAAGAGAGAGGGATAACAGCAAGATAGCGTGATAACAGTATAGTACAACAGCAAGAGAGAGGGATAACAGCAAGATAGCGAGATAACAGTATAGTACGATAGCAAGAGAGAGGGATAACAGCAAGATAGCGTGATAACAGTATAGTACGATAGCAAGAGAGAGGAATAACAGCAAGATAGCGTGATAATAGTATAGTACGATAGCAAGAGAGAGGGATAACAGCAAGATAGCGAGATAACAGTATAGTACGATATCAAGAGAGAGCGATAACAGCAAGATAGCGTGATTGCAGTATAGTACGATTGCAAGAGAGAGGGATAACAGCAAGATAGCGTGATAACAGTATAGTACGATAGCAAGAGAGAGGGATAACAGCAAGATAGCGAGATAACAGTATAGTACGATAGCAAGAGAGAGGGATAACAACAAGATAGCGTGATAACGGTATAGTACGATAGCAAAGGAGAGGTATAACAGCAAGATAGCAAGATAACAGTATAGTACGATAGCAAGAGAGAGGGATAACAGCAAGATTGCGAGATAACAGTATAGTACGATAGCAAGAGAGAGGGATAACAGCAAGATAGCGTGATAACAGTATAGTACGATAGCAAGAGAGTGGGATAACAGCAAGATAGCGAGATAACAGTAGAGTACGATTGCAAGAGAGAGGGATAACAGCAAGATAGCATGATAACAGTATAGTACGATAGCTAGAGAGAGGGATAACAGCAAGATAGCGTGATAGCAGTATAGTATGATAGCAAGAGAGAGGGATAACAGCAAGATAGCGTGATAACGGTATAGTACGATAGCAAGAGAGAGGGATTACAGCAAGATAGCGTGATAGGAGTATAGTATGATAGCAAGAGAGTTGGATAACAGCAAGATAGTTTGATAACAGTATAGTACGATAGCAAGAGAGAGGGATAACAGCAAGATAGGGAGATAACACTATAGTACGATAGCAAGAGAGAGGGATAACAGCAAGATAGCGTGATAACAGTATAGTACGATAGCAAAAGAGAGGGATAACAGCAAGATAGCGTGATAACAGTATAGTACGATAGCAAGAGAGATGGATAACAGCAAGATAGCGAGATAACAGTATAGTACGTTAGCAAGAGAGAGGGATAACAGCAAGATAGCGTGATAGCAGTATAGTACGATAGCAAGAGAGAGGGATAACAGCAAGATAGCGTGATAACAGTATAGTACGATAGCAAGAGAGAGGGATAACAGCTAGATAGCGTAATAACAGTATAGTACGATAGCAAGAGAGAGGGATAACAGCAAGATAGCGTGACAGCAGTATAGTACGATAGCAAGAGAGAGGGATAACAGCTCGATAGCATGATAACAGTATAGTACGATAGCAAGAGAGAGGGATAACAGCAAGATAGCGAGATAACAGTATAGTACGATAGCAAGAGAGAGGGATAACAGCAAGATAGCGTGATAATAGTATATTACGATAGCAAGAGAAAGGGATAACAGCAAGATAGCTTGATAATAGTACAGTACGATAGCAAGAGAGAGGGATAACAGCAAGATAGCGTGATAATAGTATAGTACGATAGCAAGACAGAGGGATAACAGCAAGATAGCGTGATAATAGTATAGTACGATAGCAAGAGAGAGGGATAACAGCAAGATAGCGTGATAATAGTATAGTACGATAGCAAGAGAGAGGGATAACAGCAAGATAGCATGATAACAGTATAGTACGATAGCAAGAGAGAGGGATAACAGCAAGATAGCGTAATAATAATATTGTACGATAGCAAGAGAGAGGGATAACAGCAAGATAGCAAGATAACAGTATAGTGTTACATGATAAGGGCTGTCCCCTTTTCATGTAAGTATAAAAATAGAGAGATTTAGTTAAAATGAAAATGAAATAGCATAGGCGAAATTCGAACCTCGTAATTTAGGTTTAGAAATAGATTACGTGTGAGAATTATAAAATGGAATGTAAAACAAACGATTGTTTAGCTTAGAGATAAAATAGTTTTAAGAAAAGAATGTGCACTGTCAATGTTGTTATGAAAATTTAATTGAAAAAATGCAGCTACAAGATAATTTAATAAACATGTTTTTAACATATTTGAAATATAGGTTACTGAGTATAGGTTAAAATTCCTTTTGTAAAACAAGGAAAAGTTTTTGACACGTATGTCCAGAACACGTGTGTATGACATCATGGAAAATAGAAAGTTCTAGAGATATTTAGAAAAATTTTAGAGTTAAGCAGACAGAAGCAGGGGGAGAGTCAGAGAGAGTCTGATGTCGACAGACGACAGTCCAGTTTGACATTCGAACGTCTAGAAACGAGACGGGTACTTTGAAACTTAATATGTGAAGCTTTGAATTCTTGATGAGAAAACCACGGCCGGTCGTGAGAAGAAATAAACCCATCATGTGTTTTTATAAACGTCGTCTTTGTGTTGTGACCATACCAAAAGGTAAAGTGAATATTGTTATTATATGTCTTGTATATCTGTGTTATAAAATGTCTTAACATACACATCTTACATGCACGTCTCGACATCTCATATCTACAATGTGAACTCTACATCTCATATCTACACTAAGACTGTCTGAACACTGTTTCCTCACTCTAAGAGCTTCAACACATCTAAGTACGAACATTTTAAAATAAATATGAATCTTCATAACATGAACAATCTCTCTTACAACATCTCTCTCTTACAACAAGCTCTCTCTCTCTTCCTCTCTCACTCTCTCTCTCTCTCTCTAAGATACAACAAATCTCTTAATAAAAGACTCGAAGACTCTAAAACTCTCTTAATAAAACACTCTCAATGAAACCCCTATATAACAATAGTACGATAGCAAGAGAGAGGGATAACAGCAAGATAGCGTGATAACAGTATAGTACGATGGCAAGAGAGAGGGATAACAGCAAGATAGCGTGATAACAGTATAGTACGATAGCAAGAGAGAGGGATAACAGCAAGATAGCGAGATAACAGTATAGTACGATGGCAAGAGAGAGGGATAAGAGTATAGTACGATAGCAAGAGAGAGGGATAACAGCAAGATAGCGAGATAACAATATAGTACGATGGCAAGAGAGAGGGATAACAACAAGATAGCGTGATAACAGTATAGTACGATAGCAAGAGAGAGGGATAACAGTAAGATAGCGTGATAACAGTATAGTACGATGGCAAGAGAGAGGGATAACAGCAAGATAGCGTGATAACAGTATAGTACGATGGCAAGAGAGAGGGATAACAGTATAGTACGATGGCAAGAGAGAGGGATAACAGCAAGATAGCGTGATAACAGTATAGTACGATGGCAAGAGAGAGGGATAACAACAAGATAGCGTGATAACAGTATAGTACGATAGCAAGAGAGAGGGATAACAGCAAGATAGCGAGATAACAGTACGATACGCAAGAGAGAGGGATAAAAATGTAACCAGATAATTTAACAATATAACAATTAAACAAGATAACAAGTTAGCAATATAATAATTAAACAAGATGACAATTTAGCAATATAACAATTGAACGAGATAACAAGTTAGCAGTATAATAATTGAACAAGATAACAAGTTAGCAATATAACAATTAAACAAGATAACAATTTAACAATATAACAATTAAACAAGATAATAATTTAACAAGATAACAAGTTAGCAATATAACAAGTAAATAATATAGCGAATTTATATAAAAATTTAACAATGTAAACAGTTAACAATATAACTAGTTAATAAGATAACAAGTTAATACTACAACAAGTTAACAATATAAATACTTAATATAAATACATAACAATATTATGTAAATAATGTAACAAACAATATAAGAATTTTAAAATCTAACAAGTTAACAATATAACAAGTTAATTATATAACAAGTTAACAATATAACTAGTTTACCAAATAATAAGTTAATATTATAAGAATTTAACAATATAACTAGTTAACAAAATAACAAGTTAATTATATAACAAGTTTACAATATAACTAGTTAACGATATAACAAGCTAATATTATAACAAGTTAACAATATAACTAGTTAACAATATAACAAGTTAATAATATAACAATTAACAATGAAAATAGTTAACAATATAACAATTAACAATTTAAATAGTTAACAATATTACAATTAACAATGTGAATAGTTAACAATATAACAAGTTAACAATATAACGGGATAGCATGCAAGATCCATACAGATTTTGTATTACGCCGATAGCAAAACAACAAAGTAGCAAAATAGCAAAATAGCAGGGTAACAAGACACCAAGTTAAAAAATATAACAAGTTAGCAGCATAACAAGATAGGAAGATGAAAAGTTATCCAAGTGGCTAATATAGCGAGCTATCAAGATGAAACGACAGAAATGAAACAAGCTAAAAACAGCCTATCCTGCCTTGACAGAGTACAAAATAGACTTCGTGGCTTAGTGGGGGGTGCCCTTTTCTCTACCCTGACACCTCTCTCCCACAGAAGAGACGTTGCGAGTCTATCCTTGTTTTATCGTTATTTCCATGGCAGGTGCTCGTCTGAACTCCAATCTCTGGTCCCCCCTCGCCAATCTTTCACGAAAAACACCCGTCTAGCTGAATCCACTGTCAAAAATTTCCCCCACTCTTTATCTGTGCCTAAATCAAAACGCGGATTCCATGAACAGAGCTTCTTTCTTAGAACTGCACGCCTGTGGAACTCTGTTCCGTCTGCCTGCTTCCCACCGGACTACAACTTGGATGTGTTCAAGTCCAACGTTTACAAATTCCTAATGAACCGCCCCCTTAAGTAAACACTTCATCAAATCTCCACACTAACGTAATGTACTTGCAAT
Source organism: Euprymna scolopes (assembly GCF_053919585.1). Classification (NCBI taxonomy): domain Eukaryota; kingdom Metazoa; phylum Mollusca; class Cephalopoda; order Sepiida; family Sepiolidae; genus Euprymna; species Euprymna scolopes. The sequence continues at coordinate 16,875,063 of NC_136518.1, read as the reverse complement.
AACCCTTATCCCTGAGTGGCTTCCGGGCCTTGATAAGTGGTGATCACTGTGTAAAAAAAAAAAAAAAAAGCTAACAAGATAAGAATGCAAGATACACGAAATGTTCGGGCTTTTATCCTCAGTCTCCATAGCTCTGCCGTCTCTCTTTGAGAAGTCGCTTAGTTGATTTCTAATCGTCTGAGAGGCTTTTACGGGGAAATGACGACAGTGCTGCCCAGGCACATTTTGCAGATCAGAGTGCATCTCCTTGGGACGGGGGGCTGACTTTTCAATACTACCCTCCTACCCTGGTGTTATAGTTCTTGTAGTGGGAAAGAATTAAAACCTCCACGCAGTTTTAATATTATATTGGTAAACGTACCAGTCATTTGACGCCCTAACAACGCTGAGTAGATCCCCTAGTTTAATATGGATGATTTATCTGCTATAGGCAACTGGAGAACCCACGAAGTATTTGAAAGCTCAGCCAACCCGTTTTCAAAGATATAATCTATGGATTTTTTTTTTTTACTTTTCTATTTTAATCGATCGCGTGGAGGAAATGCGAACTAAAGGAAAATAAGGAAAAACTTCGATTGCTTTTATTCCAAATAGTTTTGTTTGTTCTTTAATTTTTTATTATTTTATAATCAACTTTCTTTCAAATCAAGAAGAGTGAAATAAATAAAATGAAAAATGCCGAGAGAATAATATAATGCTATACTCAACAAAAAATATCAGACTATCGACGTTAACCCAGCGATAAAATATGAATTAAAATTGCTTTTAAATATATTTTTAAAGTATATATACATGTATACATATGTATGTATATGTATTCTTGCAAACACACACACACACATGTATAATATTAGACTACCCGTGACCCGTTGGGTCAGTATGTTATATTAGCTATGGAATTCATGTATGAGCGTAACACTTGTGACGTAAAGAAAATAGTTTTTTGTGACATTTCTATGAAAGTATATTAAAATGAAAAAAGAATATAGATAGATTTCTATGAGTCGTTCTGTTTATAATTGTTTAATCTTGAAATAAACTTACAGCCATTGAACTATAAGTGGTTTGCCATACTTATAGGTAAATGTGGACTGAATCGATACCATAATACTTAAAGTTAAATTCAAATTTTGAAATATCTATTAATTTAAACGTGGAAAAAAATTTTAATGGGTCGCTGAAAACGTACACAGTAAAACAATACATTGTAAAATAGTAGATTTGTTTGTAAGAAAATTGCGTTAAAATAACTTAAACGTAATACGGAAATTAACGATGTAAAAAACAATGCAGAAAGTATTAACAATTGTTTATTTGGATAATTTAAAACGCAAAAAAAAATTAGGCCGCTGAAAACGTACACAGTAAAAAAAATACGTTGTCAACAGCTCAAAGTTGATTTATTTGTGAGAAAATTTCGACAGTATAGTTGTAATATAGAATAGTTGCAAAACATCCCCTAAGGGGTCAGTATGTTATATTAGCTATGGAATTAATGTATGAGCATGACACTTGTGACATAAAGAAAATAGATTTTTTGTGACATAACAGAAACATTTCTATGAAAGTATATTAAAATGAAAAAAAATATAGATAGATTTCTATGAGTTATTCTGTTTAGAGTAGTAGTAGGGAAAATACATGTAAACCAGTAGTAGTAATAGTAGGATAAGGAAGAGGGGGCTTAGTAGTAGTAGTTATAGGAGGAAGAGGAGGCATAATAGTAGTTGTAAAGAGGAGAATTAATAGTAGTAGCAAGAAGAGGAGGCATAGTAGTAGGAGGAGGAGGATATTGCGCAAGCAAACAAGCAAACAACCAAGAAGTTTTAGTATTATAATATATATATATATATATATATATATATATATATATATATATATATATATATATATATATATAACAGGCTTCTTTCAGTGTTTTGCAGACTATGGATACCCAGGACGGGGTGGCTGCGCGTGAAATTGTTTGTGGCAGGAGATGCGCATTCTCCAACCACATCTCTCCTGAGTCGACATTGTTAAATAACAATGGCAAGTGAAGTGTCTGTACAGGACGACTGGAAACAAAATGCCGAGATAAGCAAGAAGCACATACAGCGCCTAGAATTCCCAAATGGTCACCCATCTGGTACTAACCGGGTTCTACGTTGCTTGACTTCGGTGATCTGATGAGAACCGGTATGTCAACGCGATATATATATATATATATATATATATATATATATATATATATATATATATATATATATATATACACCATTTATCAACATATATGTATATATGTTTTGTTTTAACGAGACTCATCAGCGTGGTTGATTAAGGCAAACAATTTCACTTTTATATATATATATATATATATATATATATATATATATAGATAGATAGATAGATAGATAGATAGATAGATAGAGGGATTATGCAAAAGTACGTAGTAGCTATCCTCATTGAGTCCCGATGAACGTCGGATCTCCCTACTAGTAGAAAATTAATTAAAAATATCGATCCAACTTTTGTACTCACGATCAAGACCACGTGCATAAAGACATCGAGATAATTAATGTTTATTGGGTTGGGGTTTTTTCCGGTAAATTATGACTATAGGAAATCTTGCTAGTGTCTAGAGTTAGGGTTAAAGTTTCTATGATGCTCCAATTATTTTCTTGTTTCCTGGCGCAAGAGATCCAAACTGAAACGAAAATGTCAGTGACTCGGGCTACGTGTTTTCCTGTGCTTAGTTTTTTATTTTATATATTTATTTATTTTTTGTTAGCCGTAAGCGATATCTTTATCATATGTGGTATTAACCAATCAGGTAGCGAGCTGCCACCGCGTGATCTTTCTGATTCCTGTCAGGGCAGAATGTTAAAACTAATAATTATATCGTGCCAACCTATCGCATCAATAAAAATCTAGAGGTCAGTTACATGGCTTAGAGCAATGTTCGGACATTGTTACGAGTATGTTTAAACGTGGTAAAAGTGTTTTATCAGGTCTTATTCAATAGATACAAACACATACAGAGAGAGAGAGAGAGAGACAGAGAGAGAGAGAGACAGAGAGAGAGGGGCAAACTTGGTTGAAATTAGTGTCCCTAATGATGGAGGTCTGAAGAGAGCTGAAAGAGAGAAACTGCCCAAATATCAAGGTCTCATGTATGATATGAAAAGAAACTGGAATCGTAGGGAGATGTCAATCATACCAGTTATTATAGGTTCCACAGGGCTTATGAAGAAGAACCTAAAGTCCTACCTAACTAATATTCCTGGTGAACCAAAAGCAAAAGAGATCCAGAAAATTGCACTTAAGGCCACTAATATACTCTCTATTTGTTTCTACATAAGCAGTAATATGTTGCTACACAGTCATGAGCATGTTTCGGTCATCTAGTTACCAGTAACTAGAGACCTTTTCAGACGATACAGCTTATACGAAAGTAAAGTTTGTAATACCTGCTCTACTTCCGGGTTCAGCGTTCTTGTATTAACCTCGTTGAACTGCATTAGTTACTTGGATTTTGGAAAACAATAACCTCACATTAAATATAAATATATATATATATATATATATATATATATATATATATATATATATATATATATTGACTTTAATTTTGATGCTCATGGCAAGTCGAAATATGCTGTTACAAGCAATGTTATCAATATTATCTCTGTTAATTGCTTCTTGGAATATTTTTTTTATATTCCGTTTCTATATTTCTATATTTTTCTGCTATTTTATGGTTCAACAGTAACTTCTTTTAACGTTATATTTTTAAATGAGAATAGTAGTTCGAATAAACTAAATAACACGAATTAGCAACCCTCATCTAAAAAATTCCGAAACGTAACATTTTCTTCTTAATCCCTACAATTGTTATCGTGCCTGGATCAGTCTAGCTCGTTTAGTTTTCGTTAAAAATCCTCTTGACGCGTCTTCACGCACAATGTGAGCTTAGAAGGAATTACGAAAGCGACGCCGCGTGAAAGGAACATGAATTCCATTAGAATGAACCAATTTTCATAGGACGTTTCTTTTTCTTTTTTTTTCTTTTTTTTTCCTTTTTTTTTTTTTTTTTTTTGCTATTTGCCTCGCTTTCCAATTCGATCTCTTTCGTTCAATTAATTTGACATTAATTGCATCTCCTAATTGGAGTTAACCAATCGAACGAGTTTTTGTCTTTGCTCTGTTTGTTATTGGCCAATCAAATGTCAATACGGATATTTAAACATGACCATTTCTTGTACATCATCCTACATTATTGAGTTTCGTACTTCTTCCGTAAAACGCGCTTGTTATTACGTTTGCACATCGATTACCGTGGTAGGTGGCGAAAATTAAGCAGATAAGGACGTCGACTGACGACCAGTATGATCCGAGTTCGAATCCAGTCATTTCTGTAAGGTAACTTTAGCTTAAGTGCATCAACAACACCCATGTGGCTCCTCTTGATTCTAAATTAGAGGGTGGAACGATAAAAATTGTCACCCTAGAAAAGACGATATGATTCCATTTCCGTTTGATGAAAACCAGTTTTCTATTTTGTTGCAAGCCATCTTCTAGTTGGCCAGTTGTGTAGAAATCCCAAGTACACTACAAACTCGTGTAGTGAGTTTAACCTCGGCTACGACTAAGCTGGGTGGGTGGCTTGACATGAGAAAGCTAACTTTGAGGACTTTTTAAATTTAAATATCGGTTCATAAACGTCTCGCAACTGGAATATTTTGAACTTCGAACAAAGAATTCAAGTCGGAAATACTCAGATGAATGCAAATAATACGAACCCTAGTTTTCTCTCCTGAAAAACGTGACGTCATTTGTCCATGCCTCTTTACCTATCTTTCATTCTGTAGACAATTCTGTTTATAATATAGTCGTCACATGTCAAAACGAAGCCACACCTTGCATGAAGAGTTTGGCAAAGAAAAAGAGGAAAGGAAAAGGAAAGAAATTCGACTCAGTCGTTTTCTTTTTTAACAAAAGGCATTTATTCTTGGTATTTCCAACAACGCCTTGCATCTTATTTTAAACAGTTCATTTAGTTTATATCGTCTGACATGTCTTTTGAAGGCGCTCTCGTCATCTACGTCTCGCTGTCATTTTATGGACATCTCTAGAACATGTGCTTCTCCCTGCACACAATTCCTTTCCCGGCCCTCATCACGTGTGTCTTTTTTATTGTCTATCCTTTTTTTTGTCTTCTCTTCTTCCGCTGTGACGCAGTTAGCTTTCATACAGCTGCTGCTGCTGCTGCTGCTGCTGCTGCTAACCCAGAGCTAACGACTCTTTTACATGTTTTACCGATTTGGTTTATCCTGCACTCAATGTGGCCTTTGTCAAAATGCATGCGAGCTCATTTAATTGCTACAAGCGCAGTATCCCTACTGTGTCACATTAGTTACAGTGACAAGAATCCTGAATGTAACAATGGCCATTGTAACAAAAGACACAGTTTGTAGGATATATCTCTACCGTATTATTGCAATATATGCGTATCTGAGATAGCCCAGCTCGTTTAGTTTTGGAAGAACTTTGCTAAGATCCTGTCTGAGAATTTTTTCCCGCGGCTCCGACTTAGAAGAGATTAATAAAGTGACACTCTATGTGATGACCAGGAATTATATCGGAGTATCGCGATTTTTAGATGTGTCTATGACCAAGTTGATAAGTATGTTGCTTTGTCACGATTCCTGTAATAGTTTAAGTATCGTTTTCATAGAAAACTTCCTTTTCTGTTTGTTTGTTTGTTTTGTTTTGTTTTGTTTTTTTTTGTTTTTTTGTTTTATTTTTTAATTTACCCAAACGAGGTACATCGTCATAAACGTGAATTTCGGGCCATATTTATCGGCGTATTCTAAATAAGGATGTATTCAGTAAGATGTTTATTCACATTACATTTAAATTACTGTGTGTTGCTACAAGCAGAAAAACAGAGAACATGCATAGAATTCCAGAACGTAACAGTGCGAGGAAAATAAGATATCAGAGTAAAATGCTTACTGGAATATGGGGATCTCTACAATTAAAAGGTGGGTATTTTGTTGATTTTCTGGGCGACTATAGATCTTTACGCCAAAAGGGACAAGTGCAATAACTCCATCGAATGAAAATTTATTAAAGTACTCATGAACCAAGCACAGAAATACAACATAGCGGCAATGGGACAGGGGCTTCAACTTGGTGGATACTGTGGAATATATTAGATTAGAGGCTTCTTTTTGGGGCCTTGTTTAGATCAGCGAATGGTAGCTTTATACATATATAGGTGTGAGAGGTGTTAAAAGTTTTCTAGCTCGATGAAAGGAGCCGACTTTCTTCGTTTTTTATGGATATCGCTCGAGAAAAGGCATGAAGCCACTTAATGTAAGGAGCTAACAAAAACGAAAGCTTATTATTGCAAGACAGGAGATGCCCATTGCATTTAGTCTTGAAAAGAGAAAAGCTGTAGGTAGAAAGAAAACAGTAAGCACGAAGGGATTTCCACAACGTTGTAGTTTTTGAAAAGAAGCTACTGGAATAGGAAGCTGTATTACAATGAGGTATTAAAACAACGAACGGATTGAAACATCTAGATTAACGAGTCAAACGAGCTGGAACAAAGGAAGCGGGAAATAGATCAGATAATTCTGAGGAATACATGCTTTAATTGTATTTGTAGAAAAGACTGAGACTAACAACATCAGATACGTTTCTGCAAGTTATGAAGAACCCTAAAACGGGACAGAGGTTCACCAGCCCAAACAAGACAACAGTATTCCATATATGGTTTGATAGTAGACTTGCAGAGATAGAGAATAGCCTCAGGTGTGAGAACGTGTTTAGATCGGCAGAATGAACCAACTTCACGAGATGTAGAAAAAGCAATGGATTTAATATATGAACCCCAAGAAATATTTGATGAGAAAGAAAGACGAAGGAGTTTTAGAATTGATTTCTAATCGAGAGCAGAGCCATCCTTAAGAATCTGAGGAAGAAAAGGAACACGCAATAGCCGAGTCTTAGCAGAGTTAAACGAAACAACCCATTTTATTCCTCAATCAGGCTCAACGTTTCTTAACTTCGGTGATCTAACGGGAACCGGTGTGTCAACATGATTATGCCGTATGCAACATTGAGCCTGGGTTTTTAGAGAAACAGAAAGGGTTTAATATATGACAACATGGGCACATTTTTAATAAATTTAAACTTTTAGGTGTCTGTATGTTAATATGCATGTATATGTATAATTTGTTGTACAGGATAATCTAAACTAATAAACCGATCATTATGAATTTTAGAATATTTATTCTCGGCAACTCAGTGAGTAACATGGGCATGTTTTTTGTTTTTTTTTACTTTACCATTGTTTGTTGAGCTAGCATGAACATTAGGTCTGATGTTTTTTTTAATATCTTATTAGCATGTGAGAGAAGAACCGACGTATTTGGGTGTATATTACTATTTACAATGCCTCCCCACGGGACAGAGTTAGACACCAGGGTCCCTTTTTTGATGTGGAGAAAAGGAACAAAACTAAAAATTGTCTCACTCGTGAAGGATTTCTCCTCCACTGACAGAGAACAAGAAATTAAAGTGCAGCATCTTAAGAACAGATACTACACTTTGATCTTGTCTCGAGTATGTTTCCTTTTCAAAGCACTCATCAACTAAAAGGAGAGGGAAGACAAATGATTTTTTTTTAATTTTACTGCCATTGTTATAATCATTTGACATCATAGATTTATTTTGAATGATAGATCTGTTCCTTTTTTCTTCTGGTATTTGGTAGTTTATTTTATTTTATTTTATTTTAAATTGATTAATTTATTTTTGTTTCACATTTTCACTCCAAGCAACACACAATGCCACTTTGATGTAGGGAGCTACTATCAGGGTAATATCATTATCGTCCCATTAGCCTCCTCCCACTTTCTGCCAAAATATTTGAGACCATAATTAACCAGGCTCTAGTCCGGCACCTTACAGATGCTAAACTTCTGACTGACAAACAATATGGATTTAGACATGCCCGTTCCACAGCTGACATCCTCACTGTAATCTTTGAATGTATATACCATTCAATGGACAAAGCGGGGGAGGGTAGAGCGGTAGCTCTAGATATATCTAAGGCTTTTGACAGGGTATGGCACAAGGGTCTCCTCGGGAAAATTAAATCATACGGTATCACTGGTAGAATACTTAACATAATTAGGTCCTTCTTAGATAAGAGAAAAATTCAGGTTGTCCTCGATGGTCGTACGTCTAAACAGTGGGATATAAATGCGGGGGTGCCTCAGGGGTCTATCCTCGGACCTCTATTGTTCCTAATATTTATCAATGACCCACCGACAAAACTGCCTCTGAGATGGGTATATATGCTGATCACACTACACTCTATAACAGGCATGACAGAAAAACAAATGAACACATATCTAAAGAAATGGCAAAAAACACTAGAGGATGACCTTCAATCTGTAGTGGAATGGGGACATAAATGGATGGTCACATTCAATGCTGCCAAAACTAAACTGGTTTCCTTCAATAATTACAAGAAACCTTCTCTGCCACCAATAACAATGGCCAGTGACTCCCTGTCTGAGAGTACATCTTTCAAACTGCTTGGCCTAACGTTCACAGGAAACATGAGTTGGAACAATTATATTGAAAACATTGCCAGGGCCGCTGCGAAAAAGGTAGCCTCTCTATACTGTGCTAGAAAACTACTGACACCTGAAAGTATCCTGTACCTCTACAAGGCCACCATTCGCCCATGTATGGAGTATTGTTGTCACATTTTGACTGGTGCATCTGCTACTAGTCTCTTGCTCCTAGACAAGGTTCAAAAAAGAGTCGCCAATCTGATAGGCCCTGAACTGGCATCTAAGCTTCAGCCTCTGTCCCATCGACGAAACGTTGCATCCCTCAGCCTGTTCTACAAGTACTTTAATGGTGAATGCTCTGACGAACTGTAGACACTTGTGCCCCCACAACGTAGACACCCTCGACAAACCCGACAGGTAGCTAAATCCTACCCCCACACAGTAGAGATCCCTAGATGCAAAAGATCATTCTACTCCAGTAGTTTCTTCCCCAGAACCACTAGACTCTGGAATTCCATTCCAAGTTCCGGCTTCCCCAACTGTACTGACATGCAGAAGTTCAAGTGCAACGTGAACCGACATCTTGCTGCCCAAATCCCAACATAGTACCCCAGTAGTTGCTGCCCCTGATAGTAGCCCCCTACACCAAAGTGGCAATGTGCCTTGTTTGGGGTGAAAATGTGATAAAAAAAATTTGCAGGGATAGTATGTAGGGAGTTGAGCAGCAAGATTTCCGTTCACATTACACTTGAATTTCTGCATGTCAATACAGTTGGGGAAGCAGGGACCCAGAAGGGAATTCCAAAATCTAGCAGTTCTGAGGAATAAACTATTAGAGTAGAAGGCTTTCATACATCTGGGGATCTGTACTGTCTAGGGGTGGGATTTTGCTGTTTGTCGGGGGCGGGGGTATTTATATCGACAGTGGTACAAGGGCTTGTCGTTCGTCTGAGCATCCACCATTAAAATAATTGTAAAACAGACATCCATGATAATGCTTCATGTCTGTATGTGAAGAATGTAATATAAATAGCTAGTATGGATATGGAGTGAATCACTAGGTGTATCAGAATTTGGGGGAAATTTTTGACACGAAACTGTGAATAAAATATAAAAAAACTCGTAATTTCTCTTTTAAAAGTGGGTTGTTTATTTTCTTTATGGATTATACTTCCAAAATAAACTATTAAAGTTGTATAAAAAGTAATAGAAATATTATTTTTTATTTTTTAAAAAACATATTTTTACGTAATGAAATCAATTGAATTTTACGAGTTAAATATTTTTCAATTTTTAAACTTTAAAAATCTATCAGAAGTTTTCTATTCAATTTTTACGATATTTTCAGAGTCAGTGTGAAATTTTATGCTCTTTCTAATAAATCGAATATAATATTTTAGACAAACGTTTTTTTTAATTCACCTCCCATTTTGAAATGTCTCTTAAAAAGTAAATAATTAATTTACTCACCATAGTTTTTATATCACAAATTGAAGATAAAAGATCAATAAATAATATATTCAAATTTAAAACAAAAAAAGAAGTGTTTTTTAGAAATTTCCCTGTAAAGTCCGAAGTTTAAAACCTTTTTATTTTAAATCATGTTTTTTTTTTTTTTTGGTTTTTGTTTTTTTTTTTTTTTTGTTTTTTTTTTAATGAAACCTTGGTTCTTGTTCCTTTAATTTAAAAAAATTAGGGTTTGAATGACATTTTTCGAGTAGTTATAAGCTTGGAAAGACAAGGGGTCGAATTATTCAATATTTTTCACGCATTCGTAAGGTCAGTTTCTGACACACCTAGTGGATCACATTTTGATATGTACAGGGTTGCAGATTACTTTAACTAGCAGATTTGTTTTTCTGAAGTTCTGAATTGTTGGTAGCGATGATAAAGCTGTGTCCATCATCTTAGTGTTCGTATGGCTTCGAGCCGTCTACTAGAATGTACAGTGGGTGAATCCGCTGCTCTATGAATTTCCTAGCTTTTGAAAATGTTTGTGAAAATGGATTAGTGATTTGAAGCTGCAGATGAATTTATGATGAGCATGCGTGATGAGGTGTTGATTTCATTTCAGTTTACACAAATCTGTCTTGCCATAAACTGCTTTTTGGAGGAAGCTATGGTGATTAGACATGCTTATCAAGATAACAGAATTAATAATATATAATACACGCATAGTTGGTCTAATCTTATAACCTCCTTTATAAAAAGCTTCTTTCTTAGAACTGCACACCTGTGGAACTCTCTTCTGATTGTCTGCTTTCCAGCTGACTACAATCTGATTGTCTTCAAGTCCAATGTAAACAACTTCTTGATAAACCGTCCCCCTAAGTAATCCAATTCACAAAATTCCCACTACTTATATTTACTACGCTATAATCACATCGACTAATGTATACCAATTAACCCTTATCCTCGAGTAGCCCCCGGGCCTTGATAAGTGGTGATTCCTGTGTAAAAAAAAGAATCTCAAATCAACTTCTAGATAGATAGAGCATATTTCAACTGATCCGAGAAAGATGGTCGAGAAGCAATACAAGAATAGAGAGGGTGGTGTCATCAGCATAAATGTTAACTTTCTGAATAATATTCTCTGAAAGGTCATTTATATAGAAAAGAAACAGTGTTGGACCTAAAATAAAACTCTGAGGAACACCGGCATTGATTGAAAAAGGAAATGAAGTTACTCACAATCTTTGATCAGAAAGAAAAGACCTAACAATTGATGCAGTTAGGAGATTCGAAGTTCCTATCCGTCGCGGTTACCACCTGACGAAAGCCAGAGAAATAGTTGGCCGAAACGTTGTGAATAAACAAAACCAATAAAAGATAAAAAAAATAACAACTAATAAAGATGAGAATAATAGGCCGAAATAAAAATAAATTAATATATAATGCTCATCTCAAAAATGAATTCCAATCAAGGAATATATATATATATATATATATATATATATATATATATATATATATATATATATATATATATATATATATATATATATTAAATATATATTAAAACTTAAAAGGTAAAAAAACTTTACCATAAACTCAAAGTATATCTAAAGACCAGGATGCCACACGTTGTCAAACGCCTTTGAAATTGGTCGGAGGTTTTAAAAGCAGTTCAACCCACAGACAGTCTATGGATCAGCAGAAACCTTTCGTTAAAGGGGAGAGCAGAGGTGTGCATATTGCACATCTGTCCAATCTTTATATACCGACTTTCCATTCTTCCTCTCCCATCAGATACACTGCTATATTTGCAGTGGGCTCTTTTCCAATTTTTGTGGCTTGGAAAGGACCCTATGGTGTGTTGCAATATCTGAGGGTGGTCTGGGGATGCCAAATGTGGAGAGTCGTCTGCACAGGCTTCAGCTCTATTACCTGTGTACACAAGGCGAGAGAAACAGCCTTTGAAATGTCAAGCACAATGACGTTACTCTCGCCTAAATCATCCATGAACCGGTAGATCCGTTCAGTTGAAGTGAGGGAAAACGGAATTAAATAAAGGGGTACATTATGTTTTACGATTTTAGAGAAGAATTGATATTTTGGATTATTTGGATAATTCGGATTACTATCCTTATCTTAATTATTATTCTCATAACGTTTCGACCGATGTAAACTCCAACCTTCTTCAGGTTCGTCTCGTTGAATTTAGAAACCGGTATGTTGACATCAGTTATCTGCCTAGATTATTTTTCGAAGTTCCTCAGACGATAGTTTTTATTATTTGGATTATTCATCCTACTACTCTTAACTTGAATGCTATTTTCACAACGTTTCAGCCGATGTAGCCTCCGAAGTGGCGCAATGGATAAAGGTGTTAAATGCAATAAGTTAGTAAGTGATAATCTTTTGGAGTTAGAAGTTTCAGTTCTCACTACGGGCGATACTAAAAGTAAAATCAAAATTACTTACTAAAGACTTTTACTCGGTCATGGATGACGGAAAAAGAACAATCTACTCGATTAGATTAAATAAGGGGTTCAGTTTGAAATCAAATACATATTGAGGAGTCAACAGAAAAATTCCCGGGTTCGACAAGATACACATGAGGAAGGTCGGAGGATAGATCAGCCGAAACGCTCTGAAAATATTAGCGAAAATGAGAACAGTAGTCCGAATAAGACAAATAATACAAATTATCAATCCTCATCAAAAAAAATTAGAAACGAAATATTTAATTGTTTGAAGTCTTTTAAGCAAGGTTGTCGATTTTCCTTTAACGATTGTACCATTGGGGCATATAAAAGATAGTTTATGATAAATGCAAATCTAACTGATTTCACTTTAGGGAATGTTCGAGCTATTAAAAGCGTCCAAACGCGTATAAAATATTATTTTTTATGTTAGTGTAGGCCTTAAATTTCAAATAGCATTTATATCGATCTGTCAAGCTTATTTTATTCGAGTAATTAAACTTCCTTTATATATTGCGCTAGTAGGGAGTCCCGACGTTGCACAGGATTGAATGATGATGCTTGTTGAACATATTCCGATACAAAACCTATCTAAGAACACTTTCATGTACATAAAGTACCTTCGTTCGAATTTTCATGAAGTACTTTCGTGTAAAATTTCATAAAAATCGGACCGCCCGTTTTTGGAGTCCATAGGGAACGACCTCACAAACACAGACGCACACACACACACACACACAAATCATTTTATATAATAGCAGATAGGGATAATTGAAATGTTATTTTCAAAACGTGTCGAACGAAGCAACGTTCGATTTTTCCAGGTGCGGGTTGTTGAACTTTGTCAATCTGTATAGAATTTCATACTAAACCCTTTATGCAATGAACGGGGTATCTTGATGGTTTTTATTTTTATGACTGGGTTCAATTTTTTAATAATTCTATTATCGTCGGTCGAACTGTCAAAATCTAGAAAACATTTGTAAAACTCATTTGGAACTGATTATTAGTTAGAACAGCAAACATTGCACAACGATTTCACATGGACAATGTGCGAACCTTAACTCTATTCTTGTTATATATATATATATATATATATATATATATATATATATATATATATTAGACATTAAGAGGAGATTGTAGATAGATATATATATAAATACCCCTTCACATACACTTTTTCATGATAAAGCTGGAACCCAGAATTACTGCATACCAGCAGTAACTATCTTAGTTGTATAAGACTCGTGACTTGTCACATAGAAGAATATAGAACTAGATAAAAAAATATAAAAATTAAAATCGAGGCATAGCCAATAGATTGCGCTGTGGCCCATACGGTTAGGTCGTCAGTATTGCACACTTCGTGCGTGCGATGACCTGGGTTCGCGCCTATGTCGGAGCACGTCACAGATGAGATGCAGTACATCGAAATCAACTTTGGATCTGGCGTTGTCCGTTTTCGATGCAATTGCTTGATTCCATCTTATTCAGGGTTCTAGCTTTATCATGAAAAGGGGTATGTGAACGGATATATATATATATATATATATATATATATATATGATTAAACAAAAAAGTGCTGTTCTCCAGTCGCTCTGATAGACTGTTAACTATGCTTGGCTTCCAAGTAACAAATTTTACACACTGCTGTCAAAATTTACTGCTCAAAATTCGACACTGCAATCAAAATTTACCACTCAAAATTCACCACTGCGGTCAAAATTAACTGCTCACAATTCGACATTGCTGTCCAAATTTACTGCGCAAAATTCGACACAGCTGTCAAAATTTACTGCTCAAAATTCGACACTGCAATCAAAATTTACTACTCAAAATTCGACACTGCAATCAAAATTTACTACTCAAAATTCGACATTGCGGTCAAAATTTACTGCTCACAATTCGACATTGCTGTCAAAATTTACTACTCAAAATTCGACACTGCGGTCAAAATTTACTGCTCACAATTCGACATTGCTGTCAAAATTTACTACTCAAAATTCGACACTGCGGTCAAAATTTACTGCTCACAATTCGACATTGCTGTCAAAATTTACTCGTTACTAAAAAAGTCCGTGTTATGCTTACAAAAACTCTCAACTCTAAAACACGACGCACTACTGGTAAGACATGTTTCTTCAATTTTTAAATCGAAAATTAATTCAGTCTCTTAAAAATCAGGTATTTCTAAACCGTAACCTTTTCATTTGTATATTCGGTGACGGCCATTTTTTTTTCATTCTTTTTTACTGCACGGGACCCTACAGACTGCACAAATCATGTTTTCCTATTTTTAAAACTTTAATTCATAGAAAAGTACATTATCTTGCCTTTAGTAGGATTTTTGGTCACAGCACACACGCACGCACACACACACACACGCACACACACACACAAACACATATATAGTAAGTTTGAAAATATGTATAGCCATTTAGCAACACAGAATTTTCCGCGTTTTATTCTCGTGAGATTCGTCAGGCTATTGCATGGAACTGATTTTGCTTCGTGTTTTTATATCCCTGTAGCACTGGGTTTACTAGTCAGCCAATGAAATTCTTAGGTATTTACATATCCATTTCTTGTAGTCAAGTAGCACGCGCACCTGTTTCTTTGTTATTTCATTCGTTCGTGATCGTATTAATTTTAATTTGGGTATAATGACATCTTATGTACTACTTGAGCGTCTATTTATGCATTTGTTTATTGATTATTATTATAATTAAGATTATCATTTTTGTTATTGACGTTGCTATTATTATAATTATTATTAAGTCTTACGCATATATGTGTGTGTGCGCGCGCGCGAACGCGCGATTTTGAGCATCATTTTTAATTTAAGCAACCATTGTAAAATATTTATATGAATAAAGGTATTAAATAGCAATTAGTAAGTGACAATCTTTTGGAGGTAGAAGTTTCAATTCTCACTACTGGCAATAGTAACAGCGGAGTTACTATCTTTAAGAGCATATCTGAGAAAATAGACCACATACTGTCTGCACATCCCTCGGCTAACATCCACATCTGTGGTGACTTCAACGTCCATAACATGGAATGGCTGACCCATTCAAATAAGACAGATGATGAGGGGGAGGTTTTGTCATGATTTTGCCATTGCTTATGACCTCACTCAGATTGTTCGTGAACCCACCCGTGTGCCCGATACACCCGGTCAATATGCAAGCCTCCTAGACCTTTTTCTCTCAACTTCCCCTGAGCTATGTTTATGTTCCGTTCATTCTCCTCTAGGATCCTCCGACCACTCCGTCGTATCAGTTAAGATAAAAACGAAATGTAAGAAGCCCCCAGACGTACCCCTCCACCGTACTGTATACCGATACCCTATGGCTGACTAGGATAGCTTCCGTACATTCATATCTGATTTACCTCTATACTCCATGTTTAAAAAGGAAGTGTCCTCTATAGTATCGGATCTGACCGAATGGTTAATTGTAGACATAGACCAATTCATACCATCTAAAATATTCCAACAAAAACCTAACAGCCAGCCATGGTTCTCCCCAGAATGTGCTGCTGCCATCGCGCACAGAAATCACTTTTTGCATAGCTACCAACGTAATAGATGCACTGAGACTAAAGCTATTTTCAGGAACGCCAGCAACCACTGTAAAAGAGTAATAAAAATGGAAGAGAGCTATATGCCCAGTCTTTTAAATCCAAGGTAGCTGATCAGCGGCTTGGATCCCACCAGTTTTGGCAAATAACAAATAGGATCCTGAACAGAAGTGTGCGTTTTATCCCAACCATTATCAATGGACCAGAGGTCATCTCGTCAGCGTCAGACAAGGCCAAACTATTTGCAAAGAACTTTGCAGCTAATTCTACCCTATGCGACGAAGGCCATCAACTCCCCATATTTCCTCCTATAACACAGAACAAGCTAGGTAACATACAAATATCCGTGCATGAGGTCGCCAAGCTAATCAAGAACCTAGATTCCAATAAAGAAACTGGCCCTGATGGCATCCCAATTATAGTGTTAAAAAAGCTTCAACCAGAACTTGCTCCCATACTTACGAAACTGTTTAAGCGCTGCCTTAAGGAGAAGTGCTTTCCGACTCCCTGGAAGACCTCATCAGTTTGCCCTGTATTTAAGAATTCAGGTGATAAGTCATCTCCCTCTCAGTACAGACCAATGTCTCCTGTGTGTTATGAGTAAGTTGCTGGAATCCATATTAAATAGAGAAATAGTCAACCACCTCAGCAGGAATAACCTTCTTAGTGACACACAATATGGTTTCCGCTCTGCAAGATCTACCGCAGATGTGCTGACGGTTATATCCCACAGGATTAGTGAATCTCTTG
This sequence comes from Euprymna scolopes, assembly GCF_053919585.1. Classification (NCBI taxonomy): domain Eukaryota; kingdom Metazoa; phylum Mollusca; class Cephalopoda; order Sepiida; family Sepiolidae; genus Euprymna; species Euprymna scolopes. The sequence goes on along the minus strand of NC_136518.1, from coordinate 16,858,226 downwards.
AGAAAGGCTTCCTTTCTAGGGCAATTGCTCTTGACATATCAAAGGCCTTCGACAAGGTATGGCATAAGGGTCTACTTCACAAGATTTCCAGCTACGGTATAACTGGAAATGTTTTCTCAATCATTAAATCATTTCTCTCCGATAGGCTCATAAGAGTAGTGGTAATTGGACAAAAATCGGAGGCCTGCAATATAAATGCTGGAGTCCCTCAGGGGTCAATCCTAGGCCCAACTCTCTTCCTGATCTACGTCAATGACCTCCCTAAACACATACTTAAATCATTCGTTGACATCTATGCTGATGACACGACCATCTACGGCAACACATCAAAGGCTGTAAATGACAAAGCTCTCTCTGATTCTCTCTCCTCTGATCTCGAGCGCGTGGTTCAGTGGGGGAAGATGTGGTGGTTACCTTTAATGC